>NW_026622714.1:2522992-3153740 GCF_028826915.1 Penicillium bovifimosum | reverse complement strand
GCCGGCATCCACTAATCTTAATATCGCTTCAGCCTTTGCCCTTTGAGACTTCTTCCTCGAATCTACCGGCCACTTTCCCAGCATTGACTCCTGTCCTACGCTGGTCCATTCATTAATTCGTTGCGACCTTTCCGTCATTCATTCCAATATATTAATTTCACGACTGTCACTCTCTTAATTCCGTCGTTGCCTGATACCCTCGTTCAGGCTTCCTTTCATTGAACTTCAGCAAAATCAAGCTCATACAATCAACTTGTGTTTCATCTTTCGACCCGAAGACGTGAGCAATCATGGATTACCACCGCAACTACCGTCCCTGTCCTACCTTTTTCGTTGAAGAAGACTATGGCATGGAGAGTCGGTTGAGACAAGAGCGGCAGGCGAAGCAGGCCCATGACAAACAGTTGGCGCGTGAGCGTCAGTTTGTTATGGCAGATGAGCTGTCGACTCTCACTAGTGAGCAGCTCCGGGACGATGTCCTCAGTCACATGTTGGAGATGGATGTAAGTTTTGCCTTATCTTCGTTGCTCATTTCGAGGGTTTATACATGTTATGTCGTGCTAATCTTGTTTGCCGTCTAGAGCCAAACCGTGCCTGATGTTGAGTCGATTGACATCCAGACTGAGATTCAGTGGTTCATGCGACCGTACCTTCTTGACTTCTTGATTGAGGCTCACACTGCGTTCCAGCTGCTGCCCTCCACTCTGTTCCTGGCGATCAACCTTTTGGACCGATACTGCTCCAAGCGTGTTGTCTACAAGCGTCACTACCAGCTGGTTGGCTGTGCGGCTCTGCTCATTGCGGCCAAGTACAACGACAAGAAGGATCGCGTTCCCACAATCAAGGAATTGAAGTCGATGTGTTGTTCGCTCTACGATGATGACATGTTCACTCAGATGGAGTGGCACGTTCTTCAGACTCTTGGTTGGTCCATCGGCCATCCCACTGTGGATGCCTTTTTGCAGCACGCTGTTTTGGACGATCCTTACGATCCTGAGGTGGAACACATGGCTCTCTACATCCTTGAGATTGCCTTGTTCCACCGGGACTTCGTGGCCAAGCTGTCATCCGAGCTTGCTCGCGCCGCCCTCGCGTTGGCTCGCTGCGTTCTTAACCGACCGCAGCCTCGTCACACGCATTGGGCGTCGCAGTATGACTCGATGACTCTTGTCGCCTTGTCCCAACAGTTGCACCAACCGTCGACCGTTGTCTCCCGCAAATACGCCTCAGCTCACTACTCCCGTGTCTCCAAGATCATGGAACACTTCCTCAGCCGCCAGGCTTCGATGGCGTCATATGCCCGTTGCACCCCGCCGGTGGACATTCCTATGGAATCCAAGCCGTACAATGGGGAAATCGGTCTTGCGACCCCTCAGAAGTCTCAGCAGTTGACAGCGGTCCATCACGGGTACCTAACGCCTCCCATCACTCCGGACAATTTGGGACTCTTGCATGTGCATCATTCCGATGTCCCTATGGCGAACCACGATCTGTCTAACAAGATGTCGGTTGGCCACCTTGGTTGCTCCCCTTCCCCGGGCCCATCCGCTGAGATGCGATACATGAACAGTGAAGCATATCAGCAACAGCAGGAGGCTATGTACATGGCTCAACAAGCAGTGCCCCAGCAGTTCCCTTCGGCACCCACCCACATGGGAATGACTCAGACCTATCAGGGTGGGATGTAAAGAGGCCCGACGGAACGTACAGCAACCCCAAGTGCCATTTGCATTTGGATACTTGCACATATTTCCATCAGATCACTTCAGCCTCTCACCCTCATGGACATCTAGCAAATCAGCATCAGCGTTGATTCACTTCGATGTGGTCTGCTGATCCTCAATGCTTCCGACCAGCTGTCTAACTGTGCCATATCCCTCGAACTCGACCGCATCTACTCTCGTCTTTTACGCTTTGCATTCCACTCCGGTTCTACAGAGCCGGAGTTGTGACCAGCCCTTCACTTCCTGTTCCAAAAATTGCATACCCATTTGCTTCCCATACCCATTTAGTTTTGGGTCACCAGTTGCACTTGATTCAACCATCTAGCATTGCGAGCGCGAACCATGTTGATTTATTTGTTTCTCAAGAATACATTTTGCTGTCCCCATCACCTCATCATAACTTCTCTTCTCTCTGTCAAGGGACAACAAACCCCCTTTGACACCATTTCTTGCATTACTGCGCGTCAGTTGGCGCTGCGCCTTTGATATCCCATCCCCCAACCTCACCCCTTCACGATCTTTAGCAGCACACCTCACCCTTACCCCATCACACAAATTCCCCCAAAACCGTTTTTAATGTGCCTCGTTCATCTTCGCGATGCCAACCTGTCATCAGACCAGAGAGCTGATTCACAGAGGTCACAAAAAAAGCAGAAAAAGTGAGAAAAGCCGGAAAAAATAATGTCTTCTGGGGTGGAAAGAGTACCGAGTCCCTTACTGTGGCTTCACAACGGTACTCTTTCTTCCCTTTGCTCTCCCCTTCCTTTGTATCTAGCCCTTGACCCCCTGCCCTCAAAGCCTGCCCGTCACAACACACTACTGGTGACAGGAGGCGAGGCGCCTTTTTTTTTCTTGACATCTTGTGTGGATTTGAAGCCTCGTGCCCTTTGGCCCTGAATTATATCCCCTATTTCAATGAACTTTCGGGTGTACAAAGTAGACCTGTAATATCTTTTGATCTTCATGCTCGTAGTCTACCCATCTCTGGCGATGTACCTACTGGCATACGAACCGACGTATTAGGGGATCGGAGAACTATGACTAGTTATGTACATCATTACAAAGTACGAAGACAACACTGCAAGATCTCATTTAATCCATTCCATCGTTATGTATATGCCCATGTGTGAACAGACAAAAGAGACAAAGAAAAATAACCCAGCCTCGGGCAACAGACGTAGATGCAAGACGCAAGCCCTAAGAATCTCAGGAATGCAATAGCAATAGTGACAGCAAGAAGAGAACCAAAAGAGCAAAGAAAACCGAGATCAAAAAAAAAGACAATGAAACCCCTAGGCCAGGTGAAGATGCACAATGACACAAAACCACCCAGTAAAAGTGATATTCACAGAGACGCCGCCGATGGTAGGTTTTGTACATGAGAGAGGCACCACTGTGGCAAAACGGGATCACAGTCCATGAGATGGATGTCCGATATCAGGACACATCTACATAGACGATGACCCTCGAGAAGAATGTAGATAGAATAAACCCGTGTAATGTGCGTAATGAAAGCTGGAAGAAAATGCACAGAAAAGATTCGTTAGAATGCGCGGTGCGATGTTTACGCAGCCGGCAAGAGGTGGACTTGCAGACCGCCCAATATGCATATAACAAGGTCTTTGTGAAGAACAGAACGCCAATATCCCGAAGGAACAGGATCAGATGCGGGGATGTCGCTGCGTTAAAACAAATGGCGTAACCGAGTCGGCGGTTGGCATGCATTATGGCGGGGAGACGTTAGTCGATGCTGTCATCGAGGTTTACATTGTTGTTTGGGGTTGCCGGGGCGCGGTTTCGAAGACCGAATCTTCGTGCGCCTAGGCTGTTCGTGCGCAGTCGTGGGGATTGGAGGGGTGTGTAACTGGTGGCCATTTTGCTTGATGGCGTCGAGATTCGGGTCTGGGAATGCTCCATTTGGAGGGGCGTTCGGGGACTGTCTTCGACTGCGGAGCTTTGGACGTTGTTGGTAGAGAAGCTGGACGTTAGGCCGTAACGGCGAGATCCAGCTTGAATGTTTGCGCGGGACGTTGCGGGTGTGTATGAAGCAGGACTCAGGTAGCTGCGGCGGAATGAGAGGTTGGATGAGAGAGTCGGGGACCGAGGTAGCGGCTGCGCCTGCGGCTGCGGGACTTGGGATTGTTGGTATTGCGGAGAGCGCGGGGATAATCCGTGGTCCTGCTGCATGCCGGAGACTGAGCGGGACACGGTATGGCCCTGGGAGAACCGTTGCCGGGGAGGGGGGATGCTCTGAGAAGCAATGGGTGTGCCAATTTCGGTGTTGGCTCTGGAGACTGAGCGACTATGCGGGCTTTCAGTCTCTCCGCTGTCTTCGCCAATGGTCTGTCTACGGGTGCGGAGAGAAGTCGACATGCGGTTCAGGCGACTGGTCGGGGTAGGTATTCCGGGAGATTGGGTTGGGCTCTGCTTCGTATCCATCGTATTTCCAGGGCTGGCGTTGATGAGGGATGCTCGACGTGCTTCCAGCCGACTGGAGATGCGAGTAGTACTATGGCGCCGCTCGATTCCTTCGGAATCCTGAATCTCATTCCGCTGATACGTTGGCATGGACATCCGAGAGTCAAGATCTGAACCATTCGCCAATTGAGGCTGCATGCCCGCCCCGCGGCTCGACGATGGCCGGTGGTTCCTCAATTGCTCATCAGTCAAGGCCAGGCAAAGCTCAGTCAGGCTGCGACACACACTGTCCGCTTTGCGGCGAGCATGTCGCTCTGGTGAGCTGTATCCCCCATTCACAACGGAGACGCTGCCCGACGGGGCGGCATTGACGCCCAACGCGGTGGAAAGGTTCAAAGCATCGGTGATCGTTGCTTCGAGGGAGCTGTACACGTCACCACTTAGAACGCCTTTTGCTTTGGCCAGTGCCGACTGCAGAATAGGATGCACCGGACTTTTTTCGGTGTCCGCAGGTGACAGGCTAGCTTTGCGGTAGTTCTTCGGTGAGGAGGACAAGGTGGTAATGGCGGTGTTTGCTGTTCGAGGTCTCTCATTGGTAGGGGAGTACATTGCCGCAGAAGAGGACGGAGGCAGCCTGCCTGTCAGTTCAAGTTTTTTGATCCGATCTTTGAGGTCATCTAGTTCATCCCAGACAGTTGATGGCGCCGTGGTAGACAATGTCGACTCAGTTCCATCCGCGCCCGCGCGCGATCGTGCGGTGTCGGCTCGCGGTCGCCCGATTGCTTCAGAGGCAGATGGCTGCCGACTGCTGTGGATTGTAGAAAGCGATGAGCGATTGTTGCGTGAATCGTGCAAAGAAGATCGGCGATCTTCTGCAACGGAGGGTGTGCGCGGCGAAGTCTCTGGGCTCGTCCGACTGAAGCGACTTCGAGGAACACCGAAAACCGATCGCGATCCAGATCCCAGGCTGCTGTAGCGGAAGCGACTTGGATCATCTAGAGGATGGGCGGATGATGCCGGAGTGTGAATGGAGCTGTAGGGGGCAGTCGGAGAATCATTTTGAGAAAGCAAGGGGTTGTCGGCATTGCTGTATCGCTGATCGGGTGAGGGGGTCTGATCTGTCGTTGGTGACCGGAGACTTTGACTAGAATATCCAAGCCGTGACTGAATTCATGTCGTCACATTAGCTATCAGCAATTCACAAAGTTGAAGCGAATGCGACCGTGGTGCATGGCTGGGCGATCAGGAATGCGATCGGCCTTCGACTTCCAGGATTGTTCTCTTCTCACTCACCCGTCTAAAATCCGAGCGACCGATTGAATCGCGACGACCATAATCAGTTCTCGCGATGTTTAGGAATACATCCTCATTCTTCGGGCGGCCCTCGTCCATCGAGGACAAGTCCTCGAATCCTACTCGACTGCCACTCAGAGAGCCGTTGTGCGAACGCGCATTTTCATTTAATGTTCTGGTCGCAGAGGCTCCAGAATAAGCCAGACTTGATGGCATTGTTCTTTTCACATCAGGGCGATGAGAGTCGTCCTGAATGGGCCTCTTTGGGGCATTGGAAGCCGGAAGGTCAAAAGCTTGGGGGCTGGGTGAGCTGAAGCTTAGGACGGATCGCCGGGCGCGGTGCAATAAGGAGCGTTTGGTTGTTAGAGGCGTTTCATCACCAGTGGGGCCATCGAAGCGAGTGTGTAGCGACAAAGAACGCGAGTGAGGAAAATGTTGGAAAGGTTGGAAAGGTTCCTGACTGAGCTGGTTGGGCTCCGAATGATCACGGGAACTTGCAGCCATAGTTCCGCTGATCTTAAGGATCTTTGGGATCGCCTCGGATTAGATTAGGTTGACGTTTCTGGGGAAAATCTAGTGAGTTGAGCATGTAGTCCCCTGGGATTATGCAACAGGGTCATAACTGCAGGATGTCTGAAGTTGACCTGTCAAAAGAGAAGCAAATAAATATGGATTTTACGGGTATATACTGAAGAGAATTTCAATCTAGACGAGCCCCATGTTCTATCTATTGACTGAGTATTGCCTATTGCTGTCTGTTCTTTCCAATTTGTTTCCGGCTGTTTCGGCTATCGCAACTTCTCTTCATCGCATGATTCTGCTTGAAGTAGAAGGCACGAGATAGCAGTATTATGACCAGTGATTCAGGGTTATGGCTGCATCTGTAGGTATCCTCCTAGATCCGATACCGATTGGCACCGTGCTACTGGTATTCTCGTCTCTACTGTGTAGAAAGAAAAGAAACATTGTTCCATGCCCTAAGTGGGGGGAAGGAAGAATTTGGTGTTGATGGAACTTTGAGGCCATTTCCGAAGAAAAACAAATAAAGCTCTGAACCATGGTTTGGCTTATGGTGAACCATGGCTATATTGGAATGAACCAAACTCCAATCTTTCAATCGGATGGTCGGCACTATACCTATATCGGCCTGAAGACATTGAGAAGCAGCATTATTCCAGATTCCAACATATGTTTCTGATTGCAAATAACAATTGTACTGTGTAGGTACAATAGAGCGGGAACCATGCATTCTAGAGCGATGCCATGTTCCTAGTCCTAGGATATATTCCATATGACGATCACATATTCTGATACCAATCACATGGCAGGTAATCAGTGCAATATCGAACCATCTCGGCCCCGTAGCTACAGCCGTACGTGTACGGAGTACGGGGGAAATAAACATTGTGATGTTGTACTTCTGTCATGGTCGGCTCGGTCAGAGAATATACCCAAGTATATTAACTCGAGACAGGACCAGGTAGCGAGTCGCCCCATGTCCGCCTCGATAGAACAAGCCGTGTGCAATACGGGATTCTCCGTATATATTGTCCCACAGACCAATGGAACGAGGTCACGAAGTCCGAAACTCAACTAAGTAGTTAGGCCAAACGTAAGCTCTTCACATTGCAATTTGGAAAATTTAATTTTAGAAGCGAGCTCGTAGTGAAACGTCTAAATGTCCCCTAGGAGTGTTTAAGAATGCCAGGGGAATGAGCCGATCTATCTGGAACTTTTCTGGAACAACCCAGGATTCGGTGTTTATTGGCCGACGGTAGAGAAGGTACCGTACATACTGTAGATGGTATCGTGTGTATCAGAGGGCATTCGTACACGTTGCGGTTATTTAATATTGATTCCTGGAAGTGTCGATCGATTACTTGGTTAGATCACCAACACGACAATGTGATACATACATTGTAGCAGCCCCGAAGCACAACAGTACATCATACACAGGGTGCATGTAGTGGAGATGTCCTGTACCCCGACGTTAGGTACGCCATATGGTAGGCACCGCATGAATATCGCCTCCAGACTCGGTAACATGACCAACTGAGGATCCAGTTTCAGGATCGTTACGAATCCCACGTGGGAAGAGCCGATCATTCATCCATTCGGGGTCATCGAAACCAGAGTGGGGCTCAAGCTTCAATAACGCACCGTAAGCTCTCTTCTTCAGGAATTCCTCCAAAGACACAACTCAGAGTGATGAAATGGATCTTCCTCTGTGATATCATTATCGAAACATTCATTGACATGTTAAATTCACCGAATATTACAGACGATCTACGATGTCAAAGACATCAAGATGTAAGAGAGGGACTAGTGGGCGACTAGTGCGAATTTGGCGTGTTTCACCCTGCATCAAACCCAGATCCATGGGGTTTCAGGATTGTGTCTGTTCCTGATCTCGTCCAATCAGCGCTTGCCCCCTTAAAATGCTGGATGGTCCAATGGATATCTGATCCATGGTTCAGCCCACCGTTCACCCGGCCGAAGTGATGGAATCATGGAAATCTCAATTAAGGTGTTGTTTAGAAGTATATCGACTGTATAAGACGCAGTTATAGACTGACTGTCGATCTACTCGTAGCGATGTATCGTCTATTTTTACGTTGATGAAGGAGTTCCTCTAAGATGGGAGACACGGGAAAGTGGATTTGGAATGGACCGAATCGAATATCTCCCTTTCGGGTTACTACGCACAGCACATCTCCACCACATCCCGTCTCAACGTCTCCCCCTTGTCATCTCGGGTTTGAGTCGTTTGTGTATTGTGCGACTGTGGTCGATGTCCTTCAATGTTCTGAACTTGGGTCCTTCTCTAATAAGTGTACATTTATATGTTAGATATTTATCATTTCCTAATACTGTGTACAGTACAATCAACAAGGCTCAGCTGAAGTGGAGACTCGGTGGGACCTGGGCTGTGCGAAGGAGATATTCGGCCCGGGGGGGGAAGATGAGACGATGTTTGATCTGTTATTTTCATGATTCCAGGCGAGTCTTCCAAGCAAAGTACCTGACTACCTGTAACCAACAGTTTCCATAAGATACAACTAAGGTGGGAGAGGCACACACTCGAGCCTCTCATTTACGTGCGTTTGACGCCGACGGGACATTCCCCAGCGGCTAAAATTAGAGCAGACGGCATGATTGGTTTCATGTTTCTCAAACTTGTTAGATCGTCCATTACGTGTATTGTAATTTGTATTCAATTCTTTGAAACTGAGGAGATCTCTAAAGAACATTAGGCTGGCCGTATATACTGATCTCTTTTATTTTGATTTTTTATTCTTTCATCTTTCCCTTCTACACACTCTCAGATCGTATCTTTCGCACTTCCCTCTACTTCCTTTCTCTTTATACTCTTCTCTCACTCTCCTTCCCACATTCCAAGTTCCCCGGAGGAACTT
This sequence comes from Penicillium bovifimosum, assembly GCF_028826915.1. NCBI lineage: Eukaryota > Fungi > Ascomycota > Eurotiomycetes > Eurotiales > Aspergillaceae > Penicillium > Penicillium bovifimosum. Next base: position 3,144,889 of record NW_026622714.1, on the reverse strand, counting down.
GGATTTCTATGCGCGGCTGAGATCCCCCCGCCCCCAATTGGATCCATACACTTGTTGTTTTGTTTATTCTTTCTTCTACCTTGATCTTGAATCTTGGTCTTTGGACTTCCTTTGGACTTTGGATTTGGAATATTTGGTCGTTCCTGTCATTCCTTTCATATTGTCTCACAGTGGGAGAAAGAACATACCCCCCCCACCTTGTGTGATCCGGTATGTGGCCCTCTCGAACCGACCTCTACGATGTCTCCTTCCCACTGGTTCTCCTTCATGACATCGTAGATCGTGTGGATGCTTTTCCCCTTGTGATGTGCATGATCGCCCGGATCATTAGTCTCAGCCCTTGCATTGCCCTGGATTCAAGCTAATGCCCTCGCCCAGACCATTTGCGCCGGCAGCAAGTGCATATTCAATTCGAATGCCATTCTAGCCTCTCTGGATCACGCGAGTCTGGAGAGAGCCGGTGTGAAAGGATCATCGTGTAGTATCGACTCCGAATCATGCCAGTGCAAACCAGCCCGCCGTCCTTTCCGGACTCATTTCCATCCTTCATGTCGGTATTCGGTGGACCCCTTCCACGATACAAAGAAGAAGAAACTATCATTCACCCGCTGCAATACCCAACCCATGTCCCTGTCAATACACGCCAATCACCTTCTGCCCACCGTGAAAGTGTCTCATCCATGACCACGGCCTCGACCGAATCCTCCCCGACCACGACCATCTCGCCCTTTGATTCGCCTGGCGGAGGTGACATCTCTCCGAGCTCATCCCCGGAATCTCCCTCGGCGATGACCGTTTCCTACCCGAAGTTCATACCCTCTACACGGCCCGTGGAGCTTGCTCCGCGCCTGTCACAACCCGCTCCTCATAATACGCGTCCAGAGTCCCCGAACCGCCGTGCGCGTAACTTGAAGAACTTATCATTGCGGATGCCGCCGCCATCCAATGCACGTCCACCTATCGCTACTGCATCCGTGGTTGAGACCACGTCAAGGCACCACTTCGATAGCCCCTCACCTCCCATCCCCATTCCTTCGAAGAGCACGCGGCGGCGCCCCGCCAACCTCACTATCCAGACCCCCACTTTCAACAATTTCAACAAATCCTTCTCTACTACCGCTCAAGATGGAGTGCCCCCGACTCCATCGCTCCGTCATGCAGAATCCTCACCTTCGCTTGCCCTGATTACATCGCCCTCGTTTGCCCCACAAGGAGGTATGCAGTTACCCCGACCAATGACACAACATGGTGTGGGCCATTCATCCGGTGGATTCCCCGACAACACTGCGCTGCCCTTGATGCCGAGTGATGAGCCTGCTTTGTCTCGACGTATACTCCCCGGCTTGGAAGAAGAAGATGACCACCTCGATTCACGCGAATCAACTCGCAAGAAGGATCGTGGCTACCCAGATGGTCCGATTCGAATTCATGACTCCGGAGTTTATCTGTATTTGGAGCCAACAGCGGACGAAGCGTCGAAATTCGATGTGGTGATCAACGTTGCCAAAGAAGTAGCGAACCCATTTAGCGCCAACAAGGAGGAGCGGAACGACACGGTGATGAGCACATGGCGGAACACCTCCATGGCCTCGAAACGCCTTTCTCGCAGTGAGCCCCAGACTGCGGTCTCAGAAATGTCCTTCAAATCCGCCTGGGAATTCCAGCCCTCGGATTCCGAGTCGGCAACACCTACTATCTCGAGTCCTGTAACCCCTACGCCGGAGTACATCCATGTCGGTTGGGATCACAATTCTGAAATCCTTGAAGATCTGCTCCCGCTCTGCGAGCTTATTGACGACCGGATTGCTCAAGGGAAGAAAGTCCTTGTGCATTGCCAACTGGGTGCCAGCCGCTCGGCATCGCTAGTGATCGCCTACGGACTGTACAAAAGCCGACACCTGGATTTCAACTCCATGTACGAAGCGGTTAAAAGTCGCAGTCAATGGGTGGGCCCGAACATGAGTCTCATCTATCAGCTCACAGACTTCCGGTCCAAACTGATGCGGGGATCCACCTCGAAGCCCCCGCCACAGGAGTGGTTCGTGCAAAATGGCAGACGAAGCTCAGAGCCTCAGGTTGCACGAGCTGAGCGCCCTGCCCCTAACGACTCAACTCGACCAGCGTTCCGTGGATTATCCCAGGCACCTTCGACGAGCTGCCTTTCTATCCCAGAAACGACTTCGACTCGTCCTACCACCAGTGGCACCGAATGCTATTCCAAATTCAAGTCTAACTCGCCCAAGCGGAGTTTATCCCCCCGACCTCTTCCCTTCCGACAGAAGTTCCAGTCTCTCGGCCCTGCATCGGGTCGATCACGGGGGATGTTGCGCAGCGTTAGCAGTTGCGAACCGCTTGTTCAGGCCAATGCGTTCGGGCGTGATACGCGGGACTCTCTTGATGGTCTATTCTCGCCGAGGACCAGCGAGTTCCTCGCGCCAACTCCTTTAGCACCACTGTCATTCCACCGAATAGATCGCTCTGCTGCCTTATCCCCACCCCCAATCCCTCAAGGCAGCCCGTTCGCTGCCGAGCCGGTTGATCCTCGTTCGCCCCCCTCTGGCGGGGAGCCCCTTATTATGAGATCCATTGATGAATTTTTGTGATCTCCGCCTTGCGTCCATTGACACTAGGCATGAAATGATTCCACGACCATATCTCTTCTGATTCGAAGACCATCTGCTCAGCCCGGCTTTTGCCTGGGGAGTCGATGCAGCTTCTGTATCGACCTATCTAATTTCTTCCACTCATCCGTATCAGATGGCTGGCTTGATGAACCTTACGACCAAAGCGGGCTTTGGCTGTCACTCATCGCCAATTTCTTCTTTCTCATTGCATACTCATTGCATATTTTCGTCTTTTGAACCCACGGGTCCTGCCAGCACCACTGGTCACCATCGCTTTACACAACTTTTTCTACCTCTTTACACCATTGGCGTCTCGGGTGTCCCAAAAGGACGAGATTTTGATACCATCACCGGACCATGAATACAGGAGCGATTTTGGCTCCATTCACATGCCCTGGTACCTGTAATATTATTGAGAACCCCCCCCCCCATGTTTTCTGGGTTCCCTTCCACTTTTGGCTTTCGTCTATCAACCTCTCGCTTGTCTCTTTCACATCTCTTCTGGCTTTTCGTCTTGTCGTGCAGACAAGGCTCTTGCCCTGGCTTTCTGTGCATTCAGCACTTTGATAAAGCGGGTTGGTTGGACCTTCCGGCATATTTGATTTACGGGAGGAAGAAGGCATGGTAAATACCCCCTTTGCGCAGTCTCTAATAGAGATCGACCTCAAGCTTCAATTGTTTTGTCAATTCGTAAAGTCATCAAGTGTAGTTGTAGTAAATGCAATGTTGATAATGGCGGTTGATCAGGACGGAGATAGCGATAAGCCCGCAATCTCTCCTCCCCAAATTTTCCCTTGCGCTGTCAACTCCTCCACACGCGCAACAATGGCTGAAGACTCTCATCCAGCATACCTGTCGCCCAGCGAGCTGGGCACAAAAGACTAGTATGTCCCCTGTCAACCACACTTCCCCATTTTTACCACATTCTCCCCGCAAGAACCAAATCTATCCTCCCCCCACCCCACATTTCTACCCCTCCACCACCATTGTATACATCTATAGAAACGCTCGCAGCCCAATTACACCACCAGTTACCCAATGTACTAACTCTCCCCCCAGCTGGGAGTCCTACTACGCACGCACACTAGCCCACATCTCTCACGACACACCCACCTCCAATGCGCAAGACCAAGACAAAGACGATGCCTCGACAACGTCCGACCTAAACGACGAAGACGACCCGGGTACATCGTGGTTCTCAGAACACAACGCCCCGCAAAAAGTCCTCCATTTCCTAACGCGCAAGTCCTTCCCCCTGTCGCCGCGCAACACGCGCAAGCAGCCGCAGCCCAGCGTCCTCGATCTCGGGACCGGCAATGGGAGTATGCTCGCATTGCTGAGGAAGAAGGGCGGGTACAGCGGACGACTTGTTGGCGTTGATTACTCGCGGCAGAGTGTTGAGCTTGCGCGGGAGTTGCAGCGTGTTAGGGGGCATTCTGCTTATCGGAGTGATTCTGAGGATGAGGACGAAGAAGAAGAAGAAGAAGAAGAGGGAGAGGATGGGGAAGACAAGGCGGGGATAGGTGCTGGTTCTGATGTCAAGGAAAATCCCATCCAGTTTGAAGAGTGGGATATCCTCGGGTCCAAGGCGCTGCTTTCAGAGACGGGGGTTGAGATACACCCCTCCGAGACTGATGAGACTATCCCCTGGTTTCCGTATCAGCAGGGTGGGTTCGATATCGTGCTTGATAAGGGCACGTTCGACGCGGTCTCGCTGGCGGATGATGCGAAGACTAGTCGGGTCTGCGAGCGGTATCCGGATATTGCGAGGCGGTTGGTGCGTCGTGGCGGGTTCTTGATTGTTACTACGTGCAACTGGACGGAAGAGGAGCTTGTGCATTGGTTTACTGGGGGTCGGAACGATGGGGATAGGTTGGGGGTTTGGGGTCGTGTTGAGTATCCCCGGTTCCGGTTTGGGGGACATGAGGGACAGGGTGTCTGTACTGTTTGTTTCCAGAGGCTTGGGGATAATGCTTAGGAGGCTAGCGATTGAGGGCCGTATGTAGATAATCGAAGATACTTATCTTCATCTCACGTCATTCATAATGCATCAACTTTATCAACTAGTCATGCAAAGCAAATGCGATATCGCTCAAAATGCAACCCACTAACCACCATCAACTACCTTCTACTCCCCAACCCTCCTCAAAACAGCAATAACACACCACCTCTTCTGATTCTCCCTCCCCTCCCCCTCCCTAACAGCCGCCCACTCCCTCCTAACCTCACCACCATCCTCCCTCCTGGAAACCAAATCCCTCTCAAAAATCCTCTCAACAACAAACCCATTCTCAAGCACCGTCTCGAAAAACCCAGCAACAATCGCTCTTCCAGTATGGAATCCCGCAACAACCCAGACTTTCCCACCTGGCGCAAGGAACCACTGCATCGTGCGCGCAAGGTTCTCATGCTGCGAGGGCATCCAGAAACAATCCGCCGCAACGATGCGCGAGAAAGCGCCCTTATTCGCGACCGAGAAGTCGTCGCTCAGTACGCCCCATTCGTGCGGCTGCATTGAGACATTCCCTGTGACTGAAGGCGTGCGCTTTTTCAAGTTGTACTCAATGTTGAAGGTTATTGCGCCGGTGAGGGCGGGGGAGGAGGGGTGGTCTGTTGCAACGACGGTTGAAGCGTTCGCTAGGGCGCAGACGACGGATGGAAGGGCGGCGCCTGCGGTAGTAGATATGTTAGTAAGAATAGCTCTTTCCTTTCTTATTTTGGACCTTAAAAATTTTGCGCAGATCAAAACAAAAGCCAGGAAGGAGCGAACTGCAAACAACCCCCACCAACGCACTTACCAGCGCCTAACTCAAGCACAGTCTCGCCTGCAACACTCCACAACTCTCTTGCCTCCTTCTTATCCTCCGTCTCAATCTGACCTTCTGGCGTCGGTGTATCCGCCTCCTCAACACCCTCAGCGACGACCATCGCCGCGCTCCACAGGAAGTGCGCGAACAGCTTGCGGCCCTCGTCGACCTGGTTCACGGAGCCATCTGGATTGGCTTGGCCGGCAGCTATCTCCTCCGAGCGCTTCTCGCTTGAGCTTGGGTAGCTAGGGACCATGATGTTTAGGTCGCCATAGCGGGGGGAGCTGTAGAGGAGGTGTTGGCCTGGGTCGCCGTGGAAGGAGGGTGCGTCGTCTGGGAATAGGTGGGGGAGGAATGCACCGAAGAGGTCTTCGGAGGATTCGTCTTCGATCTCGTTGGCGTCTTCGTTTTGCAGGTCTGGTGCTGGCGCGCTGGGTGTGTTGGTGGAATAGTGGCGGCGGGGGAGGGGCCGCAGGCGGGATTGGAGCATGGTTGCGTCGTTGTGGGAGCTTCGGGGGCGAATAAATGGATGTATGGTGAGATTGGTCGGTCTGGTTTATGACATTCGTATGATCCACACGCCGATTCACCTAGGGTTTGTGGCTGTTGGGATCTGATCTTCTATCTTGGATCTTCTGTTTTGGATATTTTTCTTATCACGGATCATGTTTGCTTTGTTTGTTCCCTGGGTGTTCGCCAGGCGGGCTTGGCAATATTTACTCCGCTTTTCAGCACTGAAGGTCTGACCACGTCATGGATGGGACCTGGGGAGCACGAAAATGGGGTAAAAAAGTTAGTTGACTTGCATTGGCTTCGTCTGAAAGAAGGCAATAATGGAAGCGAAGACATCAAAAACACCTGGATTACCAACTCTCCAACACCGGCAGATAGCTCTATTGTAAGGATTGGATCGACACAATCCAACTTCTCGCCCAATAAACACTGACAACAAACAATGCCCCAGTTTCTCAGCCGCAGGGCAACAAAGGCGGGCCAGGAATCTCGGAGAAATGATCAGGGAGCCATGACCTTTGTTGGCCTTGAGGGCGCTAAAAATACGCAGTAATTCCGCACAGATGCTCGTGCGCAGAAGGGACTCAGGGTCCCAGGGAGTGATCTTCAGAGTAATGATCCTCTCCTGCAAGAATTAGCGTGCAAGATGGCGCGACCTGATCATAGCAATGTGGTGACACAGACTGACACTGAGCAATTACCAACTAATATCGCCAAGTCCCTGGGACCTTGGGCACTATTGGAGGCTTAGACTCGGGCCTTTTCATGCCTAGACTGCCGCTGCTTTATGAGCCCTGGCGCTCGAGCTTACCTAGCGCTGAAGATCCCTGAGTAAATGTCAGCACGGGAAGAAAATGGGTGATCCCTCGTGAACTGTGAACAATGGAGCAAGTAACTACGGAGTACTACGTACTAACGTTAACTACTGTAGAATCGAAAAAAAAAATAAACACAAAAAAGAAAAGGTCCCGCCCGGGATCGAACCGGGATTACTGGTATCAGAAACCAGGGTGATGACCATTACACTACGGAACCCAACTTGTTGAAAAATGGATCCACTTTTGTCTTCTTGAGCCAGAATAGCAAATTGGCTGTTCCTGTCTTCCAAGTGATTAGCGGATAAGGTTTATGAGGTGCGGATCAGGAACCAAGCCGAACCATCGGAATTACTCCCGAAGTATGTACTCCATATCTGTGTCTTTCAGCTTGCCCACCCGGGAGTTTTGCAGTTATAAGGCCGAGATGCACATATACAGAGTTGTAGCGATTCTAGCTGCTTGCCCACACTCTAATACTGGAAAATAACACTCGCACTGAGAGCCACCAAGTACATAGCGAGGAAACCACCTAACCATGCATTTGCATTTGGAGCAACTCTTGAGGCGGAGCTAGTAGGTGATGCAGTCTTGCTGGATGTAGCAGTTGGTAGGTCGGACTGATGATGCACAAGTGATAACATAGGCAATATCGAAACTGCGACGAGCCGAGAGGCTTCCGACGGACTGAAAGTCCGCGACGTGACACTGATTGGCTGCACATCGGTGATAATATTGTTGAGCTGCGTGGAAGTACTCCCCCCAACAATGATGGTTTTGGTTGAGATGCCTATGTCCGTCGCAGGGAGCACACGCACGTGTCCCTCCGTGATTTTGTAACCAGAGACGGTAGAGTAGCATCCGTACGCGAGATCCGCGGTCATCGAGCTAGAACGATGAATTAGGAGACGAACTCATATGCCAGTATTGGAAAGTTTGACTTACTCTGGACAGCACATCACGAGAGTCTCGCTCGGGTCCAAAAGATCCATCAACAACGTAGCTGGGTTCTGCCACTGGGGCACGAAGGTAGGCATCGTGGCTGTGGTGCTAGGACTTAGGATACCCGATGAGCTAAGACTCTTGTCGGCATCGCGTACTGCAATCCCCTTTGTAGCCCATCCAGAAGGGCAGTACAGGCCAGGTGAGAGATACGCCTGACTGTAAATAATCGTCGGGTCGTCATTTGCAGTGGTTGTAGGGGATATTGTCCCACTTGGAATACAGTCGCCATAACCTGCCGTAGAGCACTGGACTTCATAGTCAAACACAGGGAATGTCGTGTTAAGTCCAATCTGATAGTTTCCCGTCGCGGTGGCGCAACTGGCGGGTGCCGTGAAAGTCGTTGTCAACGGACCCCAATTTGTGAAGGTATATCCTTCGGTTATGGAAATGCTGGGCATGGTTCCTATGGCGACTCAAACACGGTGATAAAATTCTTAGGAGGACGATTGACCTCAGGAAGCAGGTTTCGCCAAGGGTGGGAAGTTGGGAACAGAAAATCCACTCTGGGAATGGGAAATAGCGTAAAAGGGGGTTGACTTTGGCCTCATGACTCTGGTGCGCCTCGCTTAAGCCAGAAGTTTCCAAACTGACGCACCTTGCACATTTGCTGGGACTAAGCCCAATGCCGGTTAGCCGTAGTCTGCGGAGATGAAGCCGTGAGGAGGGAGTTCTTTGCGAGATTTCAGGACTGCACCGAGACGTCTGTGTCTGAAGAAATCATGGTTTGACGGCCTGCTAGAGGTGTGGACGAACACTATTCTGAATGGCAGCAATCGGTTCGCAACGAGACTTGCTGGGAGAACATCAACAAAGCTTGTCTCGACCTCATGCAGATTTATGGGTCCCCACTTGAGACATACTGGGGCTAGTCTCCGCATCCATTCCTACAGTACTAGGAGCTTCTACACAGTAGCAACTTAGACCTGTTATCGATCCTCTTGGTGCGCCCGCATAATGCACTTTGCTACACAAGCTTCCAGCCTTCCGTTACTGTGTGAGAATCAATCGGGCCGACGTTTAGCCTGATATCGGTCAGCTCATCACATGCCACCTTCACCATCTTCCTCGCCCTCGCCATAAGGCCGGCAAGTTCCCAGCGATGGCGACTCACCTAGAGGGGGTCTTGGACATCTCAATACCCTTACCCATTAAGACCACAACAGCATGAGACACAGTTACCGCCCTCCCCACCATCAGCGACGGTGAGTCATTTGTTGTTACAAGTTCGTTCCATCTTCATCACCTTTCATCAAGCCTAGTCACTCACAGCAGTGACTCACCAGTCATCATTCCCTTCTTCCGAGGTTGCCTGGTCTCTCTGTGTGTAACAGGCTCATTGCTCACATCAGGCGTGGATTTTAGCTGAGGCTCATCAATATCATCCACGGGCAGGACTTCCACGGGCAGGACTTCCAGAGTAGACGGTGCCCATGGCTCAAGGCCAGGGTTGAGAGGTGGAAGTTGCTCAACCTCAGTGGTAGAGACTTCTCCCGGAGGAAAGTAGCTCGGTGGTTGTTCTGTAATGCCAGTGGACCGATGCGCCGCCGGGGGACGGTATTCGACGAATCTCAGGGGTTCTGCAGCGCGTGCAGCCTGGCGCTTCTTCCACGCTCGGGCTGACCTCGCCGCTTTTCTTTCTTCAACAGAGGCGTATTTTCGAGGTCGGCCCATTTTTGGCTTAACAAGAATACGAGCAAGAAATGATTGATCCATAACGATGTAATAGGGGTTTGCTGTTACTCAGTTAATAGACCGGTTTGTTACTGGGGGAATGACTGCTGGCTCGCTATCTGTGCCTTTGAGCTTCCCACACTCTCTGCCCTCCTGCCGGCGTTCTACCAATGATCCTGTTTTATAATGCACATTACTGCTCTCTACATCAACAAGCTGGGTTCCGTAGTGTAATGGCTATCACCCTGGTTTCTGATACCAGTAATCCCGGTTCGATCCCGGGCGGGACCTCTTCTTTTTCTTTTTCTTAATTCTGTTTGTTCGTTGAATGTTTTTAACCTTTTTTTTATGAGTATCTGTTGGTTTTACACTGCAATATTGCTTGTATGCGAAACGTCGAAGACTAGCACCTACCCACCCAGATTCGCGACCAGTACCCGGCCGGCACCGTCATGCGTGTGATCAAGCCTCTGTATGGGATCGCCGAGGTAGGAACCCACTGGTGGGCGACGTACCACTCCCACCACATAAAGAAGCTCCAGATGGTTACTTCTTCGTACGGCCCCTGCCTGCTGATCTCGTCTTCGGAGAACGCTGAATTCGCCATGGTGGGCATGCAAACGGATGACACGATCGGTTTGACGACCCTCGCTTTCTCCCAACGCGAGGACGAGAAGCTGGCAGAAGCCGCCTTCAAGGCCAAGCCCAAGGAGGCCCTAGAGGAAGGGAAGCCGCTCATTTTCAACGGCGGCATTGTCTCCCTGGAAGGAGAAATCCTGACCCTCCGGCAAAAGGGTCAGGGTAAGCGCCTAGAGGTTGCTGCCACGAAGCAACAGTACGTGGACCAACGCGCCCGAGGCGCCTACATCGCCTCAATCTGCCAGCCCGAACGAAGCCTGCTTCGACTTGTCAAGCGCTGCCCAGCACCAGGACCCCACCGAGGGAGATACGAAGGCGCTCAACAAGCGCATAAGGTGGCAAATGGAGAACCAGGAACGAGGCCTACACTTCCTTCCTTTGGACCTCTCCGCGGCCCGTATCTTCGTCTTTGTGGACGGCTCCTTCGCCAACAACCGAGACCTCACCTCGCAGCTCGGCTTTGCCATTATCCTCGCCAATGAGGAGATGCGAAGCGATGAGGGCACCTTCAAGATCCGAAGTAACCTGATCCACTTCAGTAGCACCAAGAGCAAGCGGGTTACTCGCAGTGTACTCGCCTCGGAAGTCTACGGCATGGTGGCCGGCGTGGACATGGCTTACGCTATTTCCTCCACCTTGAAGATGGTCACTGACCATCTCAACCTACCGCTTATTCCCACTGTTGTCTGTACAGACTCATACTCCCTTTACGAGTGCCTTGTGAAGTTGGGTACTACGAAACAGAAAAGGCTGATGATAGACATCATGGCCTTACGCCAATCATACGAGCGCCGGGAGTTACAGGAGGTTCGCTGGATCCACGGAGACGATAACCTGGCAGACGCCTTCACCAAGGGCGACCCAGCCCTCTACACGCACGGTTGCCTGGTTCGTGTCAACAAAACCTTCCAGAGCCTTGTTCGGGTTGCCCTTGGAGAAGGCGTCTGCCAGGTTATCGTCTCCGTGGATCCAGCGAACCTCCTGTAACTCCCGGCGCTCGTATGATTGGCGTAAGGCCATGATGTCTATCATCAGCCTTTTCTGTTTCGTAGTACCCAACTTCACAAGGCACTCGTAAAGGGAGTATGAGTCTGTACAGACAACAGTGGGAATAAGCGGTAGGTTGAGATGGTCAGTGACCATCTTCAAGGTGGAGGAAATAGCGTAAGCCATGTCCACGAAAGTTTCGCGATGAGCCTTGTTGATCTGTAGGTTGAGTAGGTTCAAGCACTGATCAGTGTTGGTTTTACACTGCAATATTGCTAGTGTGCGAAACGTCGAAGACTACGGCGATTACTGGGCAGATGGCCTACTCTCGTGGAGGCTCCTGCTCGGTGTAATCTTGTGTAGTATTCGTTGTTGTTTTTCCTAAGAATGCCAGCGTCGTGGGATATCCCTTAGACGCGTGAACGAATGCTAGATCACATGACTCCTCCCGTGCTTGCTTGTTGCACCAGTTCCAACAGTATCCAAAAAAATTTAAAAATGAAACAGCAAATGATAGGTCCCGCCCGGGATCGAACCGGGATTACTGGTATCAGAAACCAGGGTGATAGCCATTACACTACGGAACCCAATCTGTGGGACCATGAGGCAAAAGTTGGTTCTATAAGCCTGCGATCCATGGACTGACTGACTTTCAGCGATCATGCATAGAAATCTGATGTTGAGGCGTGGCCTCGGGCAAAAAATAATCAACTCCCCAATGTTTGCAATCCGTTCTGTCTCTCTCCTCCTTTCTTGATTCTTCCTCTGCTTTTTGCTTCGGTCCACGCAAGACGGTTAATTGGCTTGCAGCCTTCGTCTAGTCTACCCTCTGTATGGAAGATTATGTTAGGGCACATCGAACCGGACCAAAATATAAAAAAGAAAAGGTCCCGCCCGGGATCGAACCGGGATTACTGGTATCAGAAACCAGGGTGATGACCATTACACTACGGAACCCAACTTGATGAATTTGTCGATACTAAAGTATCCATTTAGGATATTGTGTATGAGCAGATTGGTCCATCAGGAGATTTGGGGGAGTATTGATCATGCCGTGCAATACAACCTAGCAATAGGTAGAGCCTTCTTTGGAACATCCATGATGGGTAGGACCTAGGTACTCGAACTGTTAGCTTTCCTTTCATCCCAAGTCAGCTAGTTGCTTTTGTAATGTCTTGGTCGCCGGAACAAAGAGCAATTGACGATGTGGGCCTTTGGTGTGTTGTGTTGGTATATATCCGAACAAGGAACCGGACAAAGGCGGCACATAAAGAGGTAAGGTAGGCATCACATCGAGTGGTACCCATCTAACTTGTTACAGTAGAACAATCGTAGTTGCTGGGAATTTATTGTAACCGAAGTCAAAGGGTTGATTCGTAGCCAAGGTAGACAGCAGTGATAGATCAAACCAGGGCAGTATCAATGCACAGTGGTATCCTCTCAAGAAGACAACCTTCCTAGCATCGATCTCCTAGCTCTGTGCTCCTCGTGTCGCCCATAGTATGATAGTCTATAGATAAGCATATCCCCTGTACGTACTACCTAGATAAGTACAGTAGTCAGACCTGCCCTAACCTAGTAGGGAGTAGTAACCTTGGAGTTGCAGAGGTTTTGGTAAGGTCAAGCATCTATAGATTTATATTGTCAATTATGCTTTGGTGATTCAACAAATCAGGTTCCGTAGTGTAATGGTCATCACCCTGGTTTCTGATACCAGTAATCCCGGTTCGATCCCGGGCGGGACCTTTCTTTTTACAAATTTTTTTTATTCCACACAAATTTGACTGAGTATGAGGCTTAGAAAGGACAGTAAGACAGGGTAACTACTGCACCATAGTGACCGCCTTGAATGCCTACAGCCCAATTGATGAAACACTCTCCATGTATGCTCTTTGATACAATGTACTTGCCCCGATCTTTATGCCGCACAAGCGTACGGAGTAGGGCCCAGGGACTTTGGTCCACCCACGAATACGATGATTAACCAACTAGTTACAGTAGTTGGTTAAGCTAAATCATACTAGGGCTGCCTTATCGCAAATATTTCGTAGGTGAATCACGCAATTCCCAGTGGAATACAGTAACTAGGCATATCACGTTGACTAACTATTTGGTGATAAGGTTGGCCAGGGCATGCTCGGTTTTACTCGGTAGTCAAAAAGCGGCAAGAGAGGAGCACTAAAATGGAAATGGGAAAGTATCGACATCCGGAGGAGTGTGTGCGCAGTAAGTAGCCTTCTTGTGATGCGATACCAGTGGCTCCACACTTATCCGAGAGACAGATGTCTGTTCACCCCTTTGAATGGCGAAATACCAGGCTCGAATGTTCAAGAATCACTAGGGCATAATCCTTTCATGCCCTTTGATGGCCGTGTCTGGATCGCGTTCCGCACGGGCAGTAGGGTATGCGCCCTGGTTTGAAAGGGCAGTGCCATGGTCCAGGGCCCAGGCTTAGATAAAGGAAATCTCACCCCGTAGACATGAATTTCACAGTAACTAGTTATCGGATTGGATTTATTAATAGTAATTATAACACATTACTGTGAAATACTGTGAAATACTGTACTGCATAATAGGACTTACCTTCAAAGAATGTTGATAAATGACAAGAAGAAGAATAATAAAGGATAAAAATATCCGTTGCCTGACGATCAGCCAGGGTCACAAGATAGGATAGGTGGACTCTGTACCAAGAAGCAAGTACCAATCAAGTCACTCGATTGATAGCCGCGGCCATGACGATAGAGGGCAAAGAACCTGAACTACTCCGTAGTGAGACTTGGAAAGTACCAGTTTCCACGTATCGGCCAGATCACCTGCATCGTATCGACCGTTCTAGCACTTGGAATGGAGTGGCCCGAGTGGACGAGTGGAGCGAATGATGTCACTTACACGGCTTAGTCAATATAATCACCTGATGCCTTGATACGGAATCATTCGGTGGATATTATTCCCGTGGATGAGTATCATACGAAGTAGTAGCCTGCAACCGTTTTGTGGCAACAGAGATCGTGGCTGACTCTCACTACAACTTAAGACCAAGGCAAAGTCCAAGACATGTCCAAGCCGAGAAGGTGCCGCCAGGCGGCGGGGGCCTAGATGGAGTTAGGTAATCACTCAGGTCAGCCCTGAGAGCTGTGCACATTTAGAGGCAATTCAAAGGGAATGTGCAATTGAACAGTGAATTAACATAGACTATTATACATAGATACATAATCAAAAGGTAGAAGCAAATATCGATATAAATGAAATATTAACTTCGTATGTGTGACCGGTGATCGGTCCCCCCCCGCATGCTCAAAGGGAAAGGGCCCCCGCAAAGCTGAGCGATTTTGGCTCATACCGACCCTGACTCTTTCTCCTTCTTTCTCCTCTTTTTTCCCCCTTCCACCTTTCTTTTTTTTTTCTGGATTCCCTGAACTCTTTTTTTTTAACTTCCTTCATTTTCTCTCTCTCTTCATTCCCTCTGCTTCTTGCATTCGTTGCTCCCACTCAATTAACACATACCCGTTCCGTGACTCCGCCCTATTCTATCGGATACTTCGAATTGAGGCCAGCTTGTGTCCCAGAGGGCTGTCAATTCAGTTGGAAGCTTCCTCACAGATCTTACCACCATGGCTTCTTTCAAAGTAAATATATCTCCTGACACGTTTGAATCCTTTTTTTTTTTGGATTCCCCATACTAATGTATCGGCCCCTGGGGCCATTTACAGGAATTGTCCATGTCGCGTCCTCTCCCCAACCCCAGCCAGCGGCACCACACACACTCGATCTCGCTCGGTGCCCTCAACTCTAACCACCGTGTAACTCGCCGAAAGAGTGTGACCACAGCTGCTGCCAATGCCGCCGCCGCAGCCGTTGCCGCCTCTATGGAGGGCGGCGAATCCACCTCCCTCCCCATGGGCGCGCACCGCCGCAGCCTAGCAGGACGCAAGGGACAAGAATCAGGCTCCATCGGAAACGTGTCTGGTTTTAGTTCCTACCTTTCGCGCACCATCAACGACGCCAGTCAGGAATCGCCGGCCGCCCGAAAGGATTCTCCGGGATCGGACCACTCCGATGGCAAGCTCAAGAACCGAAATCGTCGAGCCAGCGAGGGTGCTCAACTGAAGACCGAAGGGAAGCGTGCTGCGGCAGCCATACGGTGCGATCGCTGCGGAAAAGGGTATAAGCATGGCAGCTGCTTGTCTAAGCATATGTGTGTATCCCCCCTACCGCTCGGCCGTCTTCCTTTAGCTCCATCGGGAATATGCACCATGCCGGCTCTGTGCAGGTCGCCCTCGTGGTCATTCATTTCCCACCCGCTCTTCACTACCCCCTTTCTTCCATCCCTTTCATCAGCATTTGATTGACGTATTTTTTTCTGGTGTCTTAGGTGGGAACACGACCCAGCATGGGCCGTTACATCGAAGCTTCTCATTTCCAAGCACCAGCAGGTTCAACTGCTGGAGGCTGCCTCTGTTTTGGTCACCATGAACCATGACGATCCCCCCGATGAGTCCGCTGAGTTGGAATTGGAGTCGGAGTTGTCGTCTGGATCGCCGGACGCACTGTCAGAAATGCGGGATGGCATCAGCTCTACCGAGACCACTCCACCCCCGATGGATTCCGAGGAAGACGATGACTTTGAGATGTCGGGTGTGCCGGCACAGTGGGCCAAGCGCCCAAGCGTTAGCAACGTCTCCGGTTTCTCTCACTCCTACCAGTCCATTCCTTCCAGCTCGTACAATGACAGCGCGCCGCTGCACTCGCCTACCTTCTCCCACTTCCGCAACTCGAGCATCGACACCCGTCCGTCGACCGCGGATACCCGGCTACACGAGGATGATGAGGCGGATCTTGCGGCAGCCATTGGTCTCTGCAATTTCGGGACTCCCCGTACAGGGCCTGTCTCCATGACCCCCGACGTACCACCCGTGCCTCCGCTGCCGGCGCGCTACTTGGATTCAAGCAGCCAACCGAGTAACCGGGGAATGCTCTCCCCTCGGCAACGCCCTGCCGACGAGGCCGCTCGCCGAGACTCCCAGGCCAGCATCTTCCTGTCGAGGTCGCTCAACCCCTCGCTGTCCTACAAGGTTTCCGATGAGCGTGAAGATCGGACGGGCGGTGGCGATGAGGCCCAAAAGTCCCGACAACGCCGCAACGCCGACGTGGACTTCAGCAACCGCTCAGTGCCCGCTGACGACGACGATGACGGTGTGTTTGGTCACATGGAGGAATAATTCTTCCAGCAGCCAGTACGTCCCCGCGCCTCCGAGGCAGTTCTTGGGTCAAATCGGTCTATCCACGCCGAGCTACGACCCCCTTCACGATCTCATGTACGAGCCTGAGCGAATTTTTGAAACTTTCTTGTTTACACGTTTATAACCACTCCAGGTGGAGCTCGGAGCCGAAATTGAACAATTAAAGTTCTTTTCTCACCGGAGTGGCACAATTCTCGGGACCTTTTCTCCTACTGTCTGAGATCCCATGTATCAATCATGTCTCCTTGGCCCGCTTTGTGCTCTTTTTGTTGTTTCGTTTCTCTGCTTTCTTCCTCACTGCTTAACTTTCCAGGAAACCTATATAAATGCCCTAACGCTGTATGGCGGGCGCATATTCATCACCCCCCCGTCATTCCTCATATCCCATAGGGACGTGACATACCACCCCCATGTCCTCTATGCCGTCTCGTTTGTCTGGTCTTTTTTGGTCTTCTGTTTTGGACTGTTTCTGGACTCTTTTCGCTCGCATCGCACATATATACCAAACCTACAAATTCTACCATCCGCTGCGCTACTTTTCACACATGTGTATATCGTCCGTTCCTTTATTCTCTCCTTGTCGGCTTTCTTCTCTCTCTCTCTCCGCCTACGATCCCTCTTGTGGACTCAATTGACCCTCGGACGGGGCATACAATGAATATAACTCATGAAACTACGACTGGTCCTTGGAATCGTATGTAGATCTATTGTCTCCTGAATGTGCTCGATCTTACCGTCAGCACTTCACATAGAATAACCCATACTAATAGAGCGATACTACATCACAACCCACATCATCCTACCTCGGAACGGATACACCCGTCCTGATCAATCGATCGACAGGCCATGGCTATCCGTGTGCATCACAAGCGGGGAAAAGACCCACTATGGGGTAAAGGTTTCATATTTTTGCGGAGTATGTTTCGTCATACGAGTTGTCCAATAGGGTGAATGGATGGGATTCCATGCTGTGGGTGTTGTATTGTCTTTTGGTCCCTGTAGATTTCTAAAAGATGGTTTATCAGACGTATCAAATCGGCGGACTGCACAGAAAGTAAAGACATGAAGAAGAAGGTATTGATACTGATAGGTATGTGTAAGTAGTAATAACAATGCTTGAAGATCGAGACCGGCAGAGATGCAGTACCACTTGTAAAACTATGCCCAGTTAAGATATATGCTAGCTCCAGTTTGTCAATTGTGTCTCTGTCTCCATGATAGCAAAGTAAGAATGTGGGAGCCGTCTCAATGACGGTTGGTTCAGCAAGTTGGGGACGATTGATGGAGACAGAGACAGCAAGCACGGCACTCTGCTGGCACCCTACTCGGGGACCCTATTTGATACGACTGTCGGTCGTATCATCTCGACGAGCTGGGCCTGCAATTCGAGGCATTTTCCGTAGATCCCAAAAACTGCGCTGTGAACCTGGTAGTCGGGTCACCCTGAGACAGCGGCATCGACAATCCACACAGGTAATCCAGGACGGTCTCGACGTAAATAGGATAAAACTGGCCATCAGCGAACACCAGTAAGCGAACACACTCGCGTGGCGAGAAGACCATGTTGAACAGTGTCTCAAAAGATCTCGCGTGGGTGGTGAACCCGCTCCAACCAACGACAACCAAGCAGATCCTCCCATTTGTTCTGGATGATTCGCGTATGTACCCTCTCATATCATTGAGATTGTGCTCGTTGAGCTGCATCCTGGGGTCTTGGACAATGTGGAGATCTCTAATCAAGCTGCCGGCCGTGATACCATATTGCATCGCGTACCGCCCGAGTGCACTGTATGTGCACCTCTGGAGATGGATGTAGGTACTTGTAGCATCTGAAGCGTATTCTGAAGCCCGTGCAATGAAGATAAACGTCTCGGGTGGGTCATGGGGGTCATCATCGGTATCTGTGACCCTGTAAGACACGGCGCGAGGGGGCATGGTGGTAGTAGAGAGGCTTTTAGTTGAATGAAGGAAGTGATTTCCGGATCAGAGATGTTGATGCAATAAGATTAAGATGATGATCCCCGAGGGGTCGACCGGTCGAGGCTTTGGTCTGAGCGGTGCGCAAAGAAAGATGACCAGTGAGTCTGAACTGATGGAAGGTTTTGATCAGCCTCCAGTCGACGGTGGACTTTGAAATAGGGCACGTGGTGCCATACTGAAAATAGAAAGAGCGATGGAGTCCTGGGGGATATTTCGCGCCTTCCATTTCTGGTCACAAGTCACGGGGTATATAAACGTTGTTGGTCGAATGCAGCCAGTTGATTTGGTCCATGTTCTCTACACAAATGTTATCTGTCTCATAGCTTGTCCTCAAGCTTCTCCTTCAGTAGAGTGATGTCTTGACACCATTCCACTCGACCATGAATGAACTTTATTAAGTCCTCCCCAGCGGCCTGGATGAGTCGCGTTGGAAAGAGCATTCAAACCTAGTGGTTGCAGTTCCAGAGATGGCTGCTCGACTTGCTGGGCAACATAAAGAGGTGATCGTGCATAGTAAAAAGGTGGTCGTTCACAGGATTGCTTGGACACATCCTGGGATCTGTAGGTTACCGGTGGACACATCCGTGTTCGTGTTGAATGGCATAGTAACACCTTAGTGATTCAAGCTAGACGATGGCCAGGAACGGTGAACCCTTCGTACCAGTCTGCTCGACATTGGAAATTGGAAGCACTGCCTCAGCAACAGTAGGGCGGGGATACAACCCTGCAGTAGTATGGCTCCCGACTGCTTGATGATCATGATCTCGTGCATTTAGGGGTAAGTGCTATTGTAGAAGGAGCTTTGGTAAGTCTATAGTGCATTTCCACATGGCTGTACTTGGCAAAACTCTGGCTATTGAAACAGTCAATCCAAGGTCTCCAGATGTAGGCAGTACTGCGTATATTCATCTGAGGTACATCATCGTACATCATTCAACGTTGTCGCCCTGGCGCCCATATTAGGATCACGTGGCACATGGCAAACCGCTAGACACGTGACAAGTAAAAACTTCCAATCAAATTTCAATGTAACATGCCCCCCAGTCAGGTGACAAGCCCCGCTGCGCTGACTCATCGTATTCCGGAAAGAAGTGCCCTCACCGAATAGAACGAGAAAGTGGTAACGGTTTTGTTGGAGAGTGAGAGCGAGAGACCATACGAGACAAAGCGAGCCGGACAAAACCGCACTGCCCGAGTACACCTCTACAAAGGGTGTCTGCAAGCTCGATTAAAAGTTTTTCGCCTTCCGGAACCACGATCCTGAGCAGCGAAAACGTCATTCAGCCTGGCTTCTGTTGGACGATCAAACGGGATTGGAGAGGGCCAGGCCCGAACTCTTGAACCAGTTGCGGCTATTGATAATGCTTCTGCTGGCACCAGTCCCGTAATGGCGGGTGTAAATCAGATGTCTGTCTCAGCTGGCGCCGATGGCATGCATGGTCGCAAACGCAATACGACCATTGCGGGGATGGACAGTTCCCCGGGGAGTATTGATGATATGGAAGACAATGAGTCGCGCGAGGAAAAGAGACGTCAGCCGGTGAAGCGCGCATGCAACGAATGTCGGCAGCAAAAGGTATGCCAAGGAGAATGCTGAAAGTTTTTATGGTTCGCCTTTTGGCTAACGATTGAATTGCGACAGCTCCGATGCGATGTCATTCAAGATCCATGGACAGATTGTTCGCGATGCCGTCGATTAAGGCTTAGTTGTAAAATCGAGTCGAACTTCAAACGTGTCGGAAAGCGCAGCCGCAATGCGGAGATGGAGAGGGAAATCATGGAACTCAGGAAGCAGATTGCTAGTGGCCAAAACGTGCCCAGGATGTCTCAGAAGCAACAAGCGTTGGCCGACCAATTGACTCCGAAACAAGAGTCCAATCAAGTCAGTCCTGCGGTTTATCAAACCCCGTCAGCCATGTCCGCAGATCAGTATATGGGATCTCAAGAAGCCGTTGCATCTCTGCTGGACCTACGCTCGGGCTTCGATGGTTCCAACTTTATGAGGAACGGGGTACAAATCAAACGCATCGAGGATGTCATGGTCGTTCCTGAGAAGGTGTCGGAATTGTTCAATTTGTGAGTCCTGGTCTTCTGTGTTTATGAGATTGCATCTAACGTGTTGCTCGGCAGATTCTTCACATATTACCACCCGTTCCTCCCATTCTTAGATCGGACGCAGTCTCCTGATGAATACTACAATGCTTCCTCATTGCTTTTCTGGACGATTATCAGTGTCGGTGCCCGACGCTACCAAGGTGATTCGAATTTGTTGACTGCTCTCGCGGGTCCCGTCACCCGGCTAGTCTGGAGCACTCTGGCAGATATTCCCCAAAGCTACCATGTCGTGAAGGCTCTCGCTTTACTATGCTCATGGCCTTTCCCCACAAGCAGTACTTCGACCGATCCAACTTTTATGCTGTGTGGAATGATGATACAAGTTGCTATGCAACTAGGGCTCCACCGGCCTTCTCATACCCAGGACTTTAGCAAGTTCAGAGTGGAACTCATTGAAGACGAGCTCAGAGACAAGGTTCGAACTTGGGCCATCTGTAATATTGTTGCTCAGAGGTAAGCAAGATCTTTACCTGCTACTAGCCTGAGACTTATCTTTTCTCGTCACAGGGTTTCCACCGGCTATGGACAGCCATCATCCACTCTTTACGACTGGACATTGTCTTCAAGCGATTCGCTAGACCCTAACTTCAAGCTTCCCCCGATATCAGGCGAAGATTGGAGATCGAAATGTTTTGCGACCGGATTACCCGAGCGCTTTATACAAATCGACGCGATCCCGTTGGTTTAACCAGTGATCACGAGCGATCCACAATGATCTCCTTTTTGTCGCGAGACTTTGAGGAGTTAGAGGAACAGCTGAAATCACAGAATGACTGTAAGCCTTTCTGGACTTGTAGCTTGCGGGACACCGTACTAATGACAGCAGGTATCACTGACTTGTTTCTGCGTGCTGCGAACCTTCACCTGCACCTTTCGGCATTCTTCGACGAGCCAACAGCCAAAAATTATCGCGAACGAGTCTTATCTCTGTATGTTGCGACGACATCGTTCCTTGAATTTGTCTTGAAACTCGAGACGGAGGTTGGCCCAGCCATCTCCTATACACCGTACTATATCTACCAGATGATGGTTGCTGCTGGTTGCACTCTTTTGAAGCTTTGCAAGAGCTTCTTCGCCTCTCACATCGACATGGAATATACCAGGAACCTTTTCAACCGCACAATCTGGGCCATCCGGGGAGTTTCTGCGTCCAGCAACGATCTACCCGAACGACTTGCCGAGGTGTTAGCCCAGATGTGGAGACTAGGAGGCGCCACTCAAAGATCCAACAATAGTACCGATCTCGACGATTCTCTCCGACTCAAAGTGCGCTGCCGGATGAGTATGTCTCTACTGTTCGACTCCGTGTGGCGCTGGCGGGAGGATGCGCGCACTAAAGGCCGAAATATTGAAGGTCAGTATCCCATTTCGAATTTAGTAAACCCGTCTTCTAACTTTTGAACTTATAGCCTATCTGCAAAACCCGACAAATCCTGACTCGGCAGCTGATTCTTCGGCCACCCCGTCTGTCGGGCCTGTGCACCCATCTACAACCACTCCCGGAATCTCTGGGAATGATCCAAGCCTTGCACCAGCACCGCTACTGTCACAGGCTAGCCTTGGGATCCAAGCACCTGCAGACCAGCCCAACGGTCTTCCAAGCGGCTTCATGGAGCCTAACTATGAAGTATTCGATCCGTTGAACTGGTTACTCGACGGCCTGGTAGACTTGCCATATTCATACTCAACAGTGGGTGAAATAGAGCCCCAGACCATCGTATAGATTTCAGCTTGTCTATTATTTAAGTGGAGTTATTGCTGGGTCTTTTTTTTGCGGGCGTGACTGCGTGCTTGTATCATTATACCACCCATTCGACCGCTGATACCTCCAATCGATATTTTATTCGTGTCTGTTTATACTCATGGTGTACGATGCTTTTGGTTATTATTCATTTCACTATATTCGGCCCAATATACTTGTTTAGTAGTCTCCTGCAATTATAAAGTCCGGTACCTTGTGCAATGTACTATCACACCGACACCGAGTCCTTTGTCGCTAGCGGCTTTTTGCGAGTCCAGATTCGTTCCGTAGAATCCGTAGAAGCAATTTCATTCATTTCAATCACAGTTATTGCTTCTCTCACACCTCATCTATTTACTCCATGAGACCCCTATATATTGGCTCATCGGTGCTCTCGTCCGTTTCGTGCCTACTATTTTTGTCACCGTCAAAACAAGATGTCTCTGGTATACCCGATGACTTGGACCGGGGAATTGAGCCCTCGTGACCTAGTCATTGCACTCTCCCTAGTGCTCACGACGTTCTGCTTCGTGGCTGCGGCCGGTTTGGTCCTTACTTCTTCTCGTATAGCGAATGTTGGTCATCACTCCGTTCCTCTCTACTCCTGTGATATGTGGCCAGTTTACAAGACCTAAATGCTGATTAGATGGCTTCCGGCAGTATCACGTCCCTTTCCCTGGGCGCAAGGATTATTTCTCGATATTGTATCAGCAGTACAAATTCGTCGTTGATGGGCCGGGTATAATCAAGAAGGGTTATGAGCAGTTTACCAACGGTTTGTTCGAAATCCCACGAACGTTCCGCTTCGGACAGGTCATTCTATGCCAGCAAGACTTGATTGAGGAACTGAAGAATAAACGAAGTACTCTGGTCTCACCTGAGCCGTGGATTGATCAGGTATGGTTCTTTTTCGTCTTAGTTGTGGTGGCCTTCGCATTTCGACTGACTGGTAATCTGAAAACATTGCTATAGCTCCTTCAAATCTCGCATGTTATGCCTGGATACTTCCCCCTGAAATGGGATGGCCAAAAATAGCCAAAACCACACCGGGCGTGATTCGAAACACCGTCCACAAGAAGCTGCATCGGTATATGCCTTCTATGAACCAGGCAATTCTTGCGCAACTGAAAACACTAGACTTCAAGAATGGAGGTATGTTTGGGCGGCCTTCTAATCGGGAAAGAGTATTAATGTCTTTCAGAATGCAACGTCGGCTGCTTCGATCTCGCATACTCGATTGTGGCACGCAGCGGCAGCTTTTCTATGGTTGGCTCGCGACTTTCCCAGGACGACGAGTACCTTGAGGCTATCAAAAATCATATCCTTGGAATGATTGTGACCACTCGTGTACAGTTCCTTCTTCCAGATTGGTTGAAGCAGTGGGTTGATGCCGCATTCATTGTGTATAATTTGGGCTAATTGAAGCCCTAGATACATTGGAGGAATCACCGGCCGCCTCGCCACATTGGGGACTGGTTGGGATATGCATGCCTCGCGTAAGATTCTGCTGAAGCACTTTAATGCACGCGCAGAAGAATACCATGCCGAGATATTCAGTAAGGACGACCCCGCTCGAGAAAGCAAATTGGAGGAAACGGAAGCCCCGGTATGTGTGTATTCGTTCAGTTCCCAAATCCATTACTGAGGTTTTCATAGGAAGAGATATTCCGCTGGCTGTATGAGGGCTGCGTGCTTCGAGGAAAATGGAAATATACAGAGGTGATAGGTGAAATGTTGCTTCTGCAATTTGCCTTCATCTACACCACTTCCTATGTGAGTACGCACGAGGCCAGGCTTGGATATTTGCTAATCCAAACTATCGTTAGGGACTTTACGGTGCATTAGCTGAGCTTGCCCGACGGCCTGAGTACATTCAACCCCTGCGCGAGGAGATCAATACGGTATTCTCCAAAGAGGGACCCACCGTTGCAGCCTGTGATGGTATGGTTATGATGGATAGCTTCTTGAAGGAGTGCCAGCGACTGCATCCCCCATCAGCACGTATGTCCACTCTGATCCCTTGGGAAGTTCGCATGGTTAACGAACCAAATGCAAATATAGTGTCTGCCCACCGGGTCTGCATTAGCGACCTCGCACTTTCCAATGGTTTGTTCTCATACAATAAACCAAGGGGTAGCCAAAATCCAGCTGACCGAGAACATGTAACGAACAGGTATCACACTGAAGCGGGGATCCCACGTGGCAGTTCCAAGTGGAATCATCCAACAATCAAGCGAGCACTACGTGAACCCAGAATCTTTCGACGGGTTCAGGTTCGTAAAGCGTGCAGCAGCCGGGGCCAAAGATTCTCGATTGGTCGACCTGAGCCCTGACTATCTGGTCTTCGGGATGGGCGCACATGCCTGGTAAGTCTTCTTACCTGCGTATTGATTTCGCAGTTTAGAATTCCCGGCCTTCGGTTTTAAATCCAGCCGGCCTGCATATCATCGGCTGACATTCGCTCGTGTTTTTATAGCCCTGGACGATGGATGGCCAGTGCGCTCATGAAACTGTCCTTCGCTCATATCCTAAGTAGTTACGATATACTGCTGCCCAATTCGTCCACTGGGCCCTTGACGGGCTCGCTTTCATTCGAGGAATTCTATGTACCTAACTTCGGGCTGAAGATTACTTTGCGCCATCGCGAATGAGGGTCGGCGGGCTGTTGAACGTCACAAAGGCCATAGTGATCATTTTGAGCTAGTGAGATTCATATTATCCCAAGTCATTGTTTTCCTTCCTACAATGTATGCGTGCATCTTGACTCTCCGATATTTTCGGGTTAAGGTCGGAGCCGTCGACCTAAGAGCGACATTCATGTTGTTTCAATATCCAACAACGTTATTACCTACTGTGTCCATATACTTCGATTCTAAGAGTGGAATGTTCGGCGGCTCTCAGCATTTCCTTTCCGGCCCTGAGGGTACCGAATTCAATATATCCAACTCCTATTAGCTCAAAATCTGCGACAATACATCCATGGCTGGGTGATCGATAGTCTCGCAATATCACGCGGAGGACTATGGCCAATTGGTCATTGACTGTCATCTTTGAACTGAGCCATTTTATAAGGCATAATTAAACAACAAATCAGATGCTGCACGTGTCACCGTGGGTGATGATTATGATTTTCTCATTAATCCGATTTAGCTCGCTTTACATGCTGTCGCTGTGGTTTTATAGGGCAATTCGTGGGTAGGAAGATAGGTTTGCCAGTTGGCGGAAGGTTTGCCAGTTGGCGGAAGGTTTGCCAGTTGGCGGAAGGTTTGCCAGTTGGCGGAAGGTTTGCCAGTTGACGGAAGGTCTGCCAGTTGACGGAAGGTTTGCCAGTTGACGGGAGGCTTGCCAGTTGACTGGAGGCTTGCCAGTTGACGGGAAGCTCGCTAATACCCGTTCTGGCACTCGGCACCCACCAGGATCCAGCACGCAGTTCGACTTCATGGGGTTGAACTTCGCGTGCAGGTGGAGATGACCCACCTCCGGGTGCTCGGTAAAATATTAGACCCGACGTAACCCATGATAACCGCTTGGTTTCCTGATAAATTTACCTCAGTAGTTTCTCAGCCGTCCCCCTTTCAAAAGGCGGTGGACATGGCTATCCACCGCCTGCTACTTTCAGCGCTAAGCAATCCGATTAGGTTTAGCGCGCCAAAAACCCGGCAGAACTTTTGGATCATGTGATCATTATAGTCTGAGACACTGAGGTAATGATAAATTGGTTTCTTCTAACTATTTTTTTCCCTTGTCAATAATCCCCTACATCTACCTATGCACAATGGTCAATGGATGAAGAAACAAACATCCTAGGCTCTACACAGGCTCAAACCATATTGGACCTACTTCCACCGCCACATATACCACGAGAAGAACCGTCTGACTGGTTTCCGCGCGTGAAGGTTGAGCTTCGATCCGAGCGTGTGATATGACATTATCAGCACCATGAGCGAGAGCTAACCAGTCAGACGGAATATTTTTGAATCGGGAAATAACTAATTATCAATTGATTTAGGGGCTGGAGCCTGATATGCCCTTTCCCGTCAAATGATGATACTTTAGTTAGAAAGTCACTGTACACACAGGGGCGTCGCTCTCGACCTGTCTAGATTGGGGATGACGGCATCCGTGGCAGCTTTTGAGCTCGACATTTCTGTCGTTGAGGAACGCAGTCAGCGGTCGAATGTTATGGCACCGGCTACAGCGCTTGGTCGGCGGCGATGCATTTACATCCGCGGCGAGATTTTCAGCAGTGTGCACAGGGGCGTCGCTCTCCTGCGTTAGCGTTCCGCCGCCGATTCAAACACCCGTCCGCCGACCAAGCGCTGTCCGGTGCCCTAACATTCGACCGCTGAGTGCATTCCTCAACGACATTTCTGTCGAGCTCAAAAGCTGCCATGAATGCCGTTGTCTCCAGTCTCGACATGTTCAGAGCGACGCCCCTGTGCATGCCAATCCTGTCAATACTGCTGCAGGGGCCACGCCCGTTCCATTTCGCTCCCAGTACCGCCCTGGCACCGTGCAGAGACATGATCTTGGGCGTATGGAGCACGCCTACCGGTTCTGCAAGGCTCTTGATTGGCTCGCAGAGCGGTACACTAACTCATCCCAGAGCACCCCCCTTTTTGCAGCAGCGAGTAAAAAGAGGCTTGCTCTGGGATGAGTTAGTTTCGCGCTCTGCGAGCCAATGAAGAGCAACCCTAAACCTAACCTACGTCAAGAGGACGGCTCTGCAACGGCACCCGTCTCATCATCACGGGTCTGTATGATTGGACTATCACCGCCCGTATCATCGCAGGCGACTATAAAGGCGCGGAGCACACGATCCCGCATGTGCCATTGGAGATGACCGAGGGCCACGGTCCTACACGTAGAGGGCTCGGATGCAACAGAAAATGTGGTATTTCCAGAGGTCGTACAGCGCTTCCATACAAGGGAGTCAGCTAGCTGTACAAGTTAATTAGTTATTAGATGCATGGTTATAACCAATAATATCGAAAATGAGGATATCTTATCCACTTCCTGCGATTAGCTTACTGACTACGGACTTCGCCTTCAAGCCGCCCGAGCGAAGCGAGGGTAAACGGCTTGTGACACGATAAGGGGAATTGATACAGACACCACACGTTTTTACTAGCGGCACCACACCGGATCACATAATCAATTTTACCCAAAATTGTTACCATACATTACCACACCACTCCATGACTTACTACTGTAGCAACATGGTGATGATTAGTGTTTCTTACCTAGAGTTCCCATTGATCAGAATCAATAGTTAAGCTTCTTTGCATATGGCAAAAGGGGCAATTTATGAGACCTCGTGCTAGGCCCCCCGCGTTTCGCCCAGTCCGGGCATTAATATGATCATTGATCATGGTGAAGTTTGAAGTTTGAACGCCCCTTCCATCACAGCCAAGAGAGATATCCTTCCTGGACTGCTATCAGCTTACAAGTCGGTGTCTTGGGCGACGTGCACTGCGATCCCCGCGTCTACCTTATCAACTGCCAAGCAGACTAGCATGGCGAGGGTTAAAGAAGAGGTTGTTAGATACCAGTGGGTGGTAGTTGACACTCATGACAGTTGTCAAGTCTTAGTCCAGATCCCCCCGTTCATTCCGCCAGATCGGCGTTTAGCGAGAGATACGGGAGCTAAGATGGTTGCACTTCGAGATAGAGTATGCTCCTGGATAGAAGCAAGCCACTGGTCTCTAGTCTCAAAGACCTCTTGTCCTCTTCCATAATGAAGTTCCATTGGTGGCTCTATCGTCCATGATCAGATGGAATCAGCGAAGAATCAAAAAAAAATTGGATGAAGAATCAGATGAAGAATGACCTGATGAAGAATCAAACAACAAGCAGGAAGAGAAGTTTATGTAGTAGTAGATAGAATGTAGTTGCTACTGTAGTAAGTCATGCAGTTGCTCTGGTAATGTATGGTAACAATTGTGCGTAAAATTGATTATGTGATCCGGAATTACGTAAGGTGTGGTGCCGCTAGTAAAATGGTGTGGTGTCTGTATCAATTCCCCACGATAAGATATCAGTTAGATAAGATCTTTATCCAACTTTCCTCTCTTCATCTCAACGTCATCTCTTCCTCTTCACATTGACACCTTAATTCAATTCAACATCATGGCCACGTCAACCCCATCCGAAACATTACGACCTATAACATCAAAGAGGCGCCATCTAATACCACCGCACAAACCAACATCCCCCAAAGTATCCAAAGTCCTCAATCCCAGCGCCAGCCCGCCAGAAACGCGCATCAAACCGTCCCACGACGAGATCGCCGAAAACAGAAGAAAAACCAGTTCAACCGAACACGAAGCGGAAAAAGATTATGAACCTTCCCGCTTCGAGATCTCCTTCTCGATGCCACCACAGCCTTTCCTCGATCCACCGATCTGGGAAGCTAGTCTCAACCGTGCGCGAGAGAGACTAGCACAGCGGCCATTGAATGAGATACCGGCTGCTGGGGTCGGCGAATCGGCAGAGAGGCGGAGACAGCGGTTGGAGCAAGAATTGGAGTATGGATCTATGGCAATTCGGGGGCGGTCGAGTGTGAGTGGCCGTGGGAGGAGGGGGAGGGGTGCCCAGGGGGGAACGGGGAATGTATATTGGGGAGGGAGGCGGTGACATTCAATTTAGTGTGTACGGAGTACTGCATAAGGCATTGTTTCCCACCACCTCTTCATTGATAGTCATGGCCAAGGCTTCTTGTGCAGCTCCCTTCAGACTTCTTCCATACTGTGGCTGTGCTTAATATGCTGATTCCCCCCAGCCCGAGCCACATCAGCCTCAGAACCGGTGTATGAACCCCTTGTTTTCTCCTATCCATTCATTCTTTGAATCTCGGACACAAGTCTATTCCTCGCTCTTCGATATGCTCAACACGATCCTCGGTCACCATCAGTCCACCACGGCTTTCATCGGTTGGTTCCTGTAGTATTTCCTGGAAGAAATACGCGCTGGTTTGCCTGGTTTGGATTGTCGAGAATGCCAACATCCTCCAGCTCCAGAAAAGCGAAGTGATGAGGCGCTGGAAAAGAGCCGGGATCCGGGGATTATTGGTATCGCCTCGCATCAATAGCCAGCACCTATTGGGATCATGGCCCGCGGAGTATACAAATCCGCGCCTCACCCTCCATAGGATACCAAAATTCCAAGGCCGGCCCAGAGAAGTCCATGCTCGCCCTTATGGGTTTTTCTCTCCACTTGTCGTGCTTTGCATGGAGGCCTCTTCTACTTGGGAAGTGGTAGGAAACCCGAACTGCGACGTGATCGAGAAAGAAATTACAAATCCTGCCCAACTGAGAATTGGCACCCCTTTTCTATTCCCTACAGTTTTTGTGGGCGAGTCTTCATTTCTTGGTGAAGAATTGACGATCGTAATGCTTCCATGTGTCTAGATTTATCTCTCTTCCATCCTGCCTTGACGACAACGACGAATTAAGATTGTTGCTTCTTGCAGTTGTTCTTTTGATGTTCCTACCGAAAGAGGAGAGTACTGTTCCATATAGTATGACCACTAGCTAGTTAGCATCTTTTTATCTCATGTCATGCACAATCTTTACTGATCTCGTCAACGCCTCGATGGGCATCTCACTTTGATTTCTTCCATCTATCAATTACATCTTCATTGACGTCCCTCGATCCTCGCTATCTCGGCCTGAACCGTGGCCCTCTTACTCTATCATTATCATCGCCACCACTGAATCCCCCGAGTCAAAGACCAGTATCATTTTATTCCGTTGCTGAGCAATCCTTGCTACATCATGCCTTCGGACAAGAAAACAAAAAAGGACGAGCAGACCAGCCGCAAAGCCGAGGAGGATACCCGCAATGAACTGGAGGCCCTCCGAGAGGAGCTTGCGCGGAAGAACGAAGCACTGCAAGCCGCAATGGCACAGCTGAACGCTGCAGAGACCAAGACGCAACAAGAGCAGCGCCCCAAGGCTCAGAGAAGCAGCCGCAGCAATCGAAAACTCGTCCGTTGGGATACAGACATTGATATTCAACTAATGCTTGCAATCCACTGCGCCTGCAACGAGAAAGGTACCAAGATTCCCTGGAAAAAAGTGGCGGAAGAGTTGGGTCCAGAATTCACGGAGGGAGCAATTGTGCAGCATCTGGGGGAGTTACGGAACGAAAGAGAAGAGCTGAACAAGCCCGTTCCTACTATGCCCAAGCGCGGTGCGGCCATTCCCACCCGGGTCCAGGAGGAACATGTCAAGAAAAAACCCACGCCTTCCTCGCCCCCAAGTGCTAGTAAAAGGAAGAGCCGCGACCCTTCCACTGGCCGAGATTCCGGCGATGGATTCTATGCTTTGGATAAAAAGCGCCAGCAGACACCTTCTCGAGGGTGATCAAGCTGGCATAACACGCTTCCTTCTTCGGTTTTATCACCATCACATCAGGTTTGCTTCGCCGAGGCTCACCTTGTCTTCGATCACCGCCAGCTTCTCTGGGTTCCTCTAGCCCGTTTCTCTTAGGACCTTACGTTTCTCCCTCGCTTTTCTCAACTCCTTCACAAGGTGTTCGGGAATACAGAATCTCATATCTATACCCTTATTATCCTCGTAGATTTCGGTAGTATCTAAGGGCCTTCAACAAAAACCTTAACTAGTAAGTTGGAATCTAAAACAGGCCAAACATTGGGACGCAGCCAAGGAAGATGCAACTTCTGCCATCTGATTGGCTAACACGCATAGCTCGGATAGATCCGTGGAGTGGACCATGGATCTCACCAAAGTTACCGGGGACCCTACTTACTGCCCGGGTGCTAATGACGAACTCGTCTGCATCCAACCGAGAGATGATTGCCTCATAGACCATCTTACGTCGCACAATGCGAACACAGCAAGGGGGTAACTCGGATTCAGGTTTGGACTGTAAACAAGCTGGCAAAGTTCCAAATACTGGAAGTAAACAAACCAGGCTGAGCTAATGGTACATCTGAGAAGCCAACAAGAGCAGAGAACAAACAGAACAAAAACATCAGAATCATCATCATGGGGTTCGTGTATCGTAATCATCATAAAATCTGAGGTCATATCAAAAGATCATAGCAGGGGCATTGTGAAAGTGTCAAAAAAGCCAAAAGAAAAAACAAAAAACAAAAGCAAATAAATGACTTCAGATGCATCGTAAAATCGTCGGGCAAGTGCTTGAAATGGGTGAAACATACCCAATCATAAATATGAACATGACAAGGCCAAAGAGGCAAAAGGGTCATCATTTGATCATCCAGCAGCCACCCCAGTCGTAGCACTCGCACTGGAGGCTATATAAACAGGGCCGCCGATACTCTGTTTAAGGGTTTCCCTCCGAACAGCCCGTTTCCTCTCATCCCTGCGCTGGCGTACACGCCGCAGACGATTGCGCATATTGCGCCATGAAACCGACTGCAGTCGCACTCCCCAGCGTGAGAGAGCTCGGAATCGTCTCGGGTGGAGTGGAGTTCCACTTCGGAACATGCCTTGGTCAACCAAGCTTCCGTGGCTGGTCATCCCGTCGAAGAGACGTTTTAGTTCCGGACTGCGGCGTGCGAGGGAGGGCGGGCCATCGAAGATGATGCGTCGCTGGGGTAGGCCGAGCGAGTTGCTGATGACCATGGATTCGTCGGGCCCCGGAGCAGGCTGCCGCGAGGGTTCCTTCTCCGGGGAGCTGGGGACATCTTCCCAGAATCCGCGGGGGCGCCAGAATGGGTGAAGACGACTGTCCAGGTCTTTTCCTGTGGTTCGGTTCTTGGCTGAGTGCATGGAGAATGACCGCGCGATGGAGTTGAACGAATCTGATCGAGGGCGCCAGGGACGACGGACGGAGCTCCATCGTCGGCTGAGACCTTGGTTCTCATTTTGGGCGACTTGCGAAGGGATAGGAGGGAGAGGCTTAGTGATTGGGGGCTTAGGCGGGGTGCGAGGATTCTTTAAGGGAGAGTAGACGCTGATTATCCCCATTGGAGATGGTTTGCGGTCGGGTGTGCGAGGGTGGACCTGATCCGGAGATATCCTACGCGCTTGGAGAGGACGTTGCGAGGAAGGCTGTCCCCGAGGATCGACAAGCAGCAGAGATCGATTGTTGTGCGCGAACAGACTGATGGCAGTAGCCTCCTGTATCTCGATGGGCCCGGGAGAAGATGAGGGAATCGAGCTTTGGGTGAAGGGCAAAGATGGAGGATGCAGGGTCGCCAAATCATCGTCGGAACCACCAAAGACGTTGTGCATAGTGGGAACCTCGAGTAGACCATGCCGGTCAGGCGAAGCTAAAACATTGTGGCGAGGCGGGGATACCGGCTGATTATCGCGCCGCTTTTGCATCTCAAGATCTATAGCCAAGTCGTGGCTTCGCAAACTGTCGGTGGTAAGAGATGTCGTGCGAGACGTATTCCGATTTGTCGGTGCCGAAAGCGAAGAGCTTCGACGTGGCACGACAGGACGCTCTATGGGGCGAGATTGCACGACATTGGAAGTGAGAGAAGGCGCTCGAGAATTGTCCCTACTCGTGGGTGCAGATAGTGACGAACTCCGGGGTGGAATGGCGGGTCTTCTCATTGAACGACTCCTAGAGTCGGTCTCACGGGATTGGATCGACAACGAGTCTGACATGGTACGTTTCGTTTGTCGTGAGACCTCTGTGTGAACAGTCGATATTGTCGGAGGGCGACGAACTGACCGTTGAGATTCCGGCTTTGAAGAGGAATAACTGTTCGGGCGCGAGTTGAGAGATGACCTCCTTTCCGGTATGACTACCACGTTGATGGTTTCAATATCGGGATTTATTATTGCACTGTTGCTGGTCCTGGCTGAAGGCGACACCTTTAATGACTGATCAGAAATGCGAGCAGCTTTATGAATCAGGCGATGCTGTGATCCTGGGAGAGACCCATAAGATGTACGCTCAGATCTTGTTATTGGGGAACTGGCAGATCGCAGGGAGCTCCTTTTTTCGGTGTGCCGGAGCATTCGCTGAGCTCGCTTGGGAGAATCAATGATCATGGCCTCGACAGTTGAAGTTGAGGAGACGGCCGACAAAGGGCGGGCTTCGGGGCCATTGTGTCTCCCCGGGCCCTCTGATGATGGCCACCCAATGTCCTCACGAAACTGCTCCATGGAAGGACTTGCTTTGAGTTCGTGCGCCGAAACATCAATCCGGTCTCGCAGACTCTTCTCCCGCATCAATGATGCATCTAAACGCTTTATATTTAGCGCATCCCCTTCGAGTTGACGGACTGATTGACTGTTGTTCTGCGTAGACTTTCGCTTTCTAGCTAACGGTGTTGGCGACCCATCGACCGGTGTTGCGGCCCAATCCCCATCAAGAGACGCGACTGGAGTGTCCTCTTTGACGTCAGTATGTTTTTGGGAATTAGCCTGTGGAGTTCCTTTTATATTTGCAGAATGTGGCTTTGGAGGTTGCCTTCTTTGTCTTGCCGACTGGGTCGCGGTCTCAGACATGCGCACCGGGGTATCCATATCTTCTTCCGACGAAATACTCTCCAAAGCCGTTTGGAATGAATCTGCCCGAGACGACGAGGACAAATGACCGAACTGGTTCAACATAGGTCGCTTATTCGAGTTCGTTCGCGGGGGTGTCACGTCGGGCGTCGGAGGCTTGGAGGGCTGGCGAGGAGTCAGCATCCCAGATGTTGGAAGATCTGAGACGGAGGAATCCATCTTTTGGAGCGTGCGTTCGTTACCCGCGACTTGATCTGGGCCCGCACCCGGGGGTGTCAAGGGAGGCGCGGGTGTTGCTGTAGGTTTCGCATTCTGATCCGGAGAGACCGGTTGGATGACTTCGATGGTAGGAACGATTACACCCCGCCGTGGGAGTGTCTTGCGAGACCTCAGGCGTGGTCGTTCGAGTCCTTGCGAATCCTCCGACGGCCCCATCACTTCCAAGCTCGGCATCTCGGAGACAGATAGAGAGAACTATCATAAGCACCCACGGTCGCTTTCGGGGATTTGATGAGTGTTTAGATATCTTTCGGTATCATGGCACTGATTAGAATGTCTCGTTCAAGGGTCGCAAGGGTGTCATCGCGCGCACCACTTTGCGACCAAAATGCGACCAAAATGCGACCAAGCGACCAATCGTCGAGTTGGCGGATCTCAAAGCGCAAAGCCTTTGGTTCTGGATTATGCAGGGGGGCCGATCGTCCGAGGGATCCAAGTCAACTCCAACGGGTATGCAGCAATCTCGATATGGGTTTTGACTTTCACGGTCAAGCAGAGGTTCTTGCTGGCTCGTTCTGTCTCTGTGCGATGTGAGCCGTAAGGGTGGGGAGATAGACAATATCCACAAGTGGCTGGGGAGTTAGTCTCGAGTCGTCTTGTCCTCGCAGTCAATCATAAATCATGAGGTAATAAGGTAATTAAACAAAAAGCAGAGACAAGAAGAAACAGATTAACAGAATAACAGAATAACCAGTAATGAACATGAGAGTGAGAGAAGGAACAAAGAAGATCGGAATATTTCGTGCCACTGCGCCCGTTCTAACTAACGTTAGCGCTTTGTTTCTTCTTAAATGTTGATGCCTTGTCGCCTGATTTCATACTTCATCATGCAGCCGAGTTAGTTACATTTGGTTCTACTTCCCTTCTTAAACTCCCGTCCTTCCACCATTGAAGTATGGGGATTCTATGCGCATCAGTCCATACCAACGAATATATTATGTTATTGACAGCAAACCGGCCCTGGCAGTGGGTGTGTTCTGCAATGTACACTGCCAACTGGTGACTGTAGTTACTCGACCCACAACCTACTGACACCATTGCAGCCAAATTATCAGATAAATTGGGGCTATGTGGAGCTTCCAGCTTTGACACGTCAAAAGGCTCGAACATGCCTGGTACAATGGCTTAGAATCTCATTTCTTCTCTCACCACCCTTACTTGGCATGTTTGGCCCTTGATGCGGGTCTTACACATACATACGGAGTACATTCCAATACTGCATCTCGTCTAGTACGACAGCCTCTAGCACCGCGACGTCCAGCTGTGAAAGCTATTACAAGACACAAGAGACAGACGACTGCATTGAGTGTTTCTACTATTACTTACTACAAGCTAATAGTTAAGTTGGGTCTCTACTGTCAAGACTTTTGCGGCGAAAGTGAACCAGATACTCTGTGTCTCTCTCGCAGTGTACCACGTATACATACATGAGAGGCTGATGACACTTGCGATAGTGTCGTCGGTGCCCTTGAAAATCTGACTCTTCCGCAGTTCTTCTCTTGGGACTCCAACATCAACTCTCTCTCTGTCGAATGCTCCTTTCTTTATTGGATATGAGGCCTGCTTGAGGGCAGTAACTCTGATATTCTTCCTTCACCCTGAAGCTGAATCATGGCAGAGCTTGGGCAGAGACTGATATTGCTATCAACAGCCCCCTGATGGCTATCTGAATCATACCATGAGTGCATCCGACTCATGCGCCAACACAACAACAGCAGCGACTTCAATAGCCACCGGTCTTGCAGCGTCCCAGCGAACGCTATGGACAACAGTAACCGCAACTGCGGCCAGTGATATTCAGTAAGTAGTCGCCGCGTATTTTGTTTTCCAGGGCCTGGGGCCTGTGATTCTTTTCTTCAAACGTTTATGCTCCTCCAGGTTCAAGAAGGGGATACCTGTACGCAAGTCTCTCTTGCTCAGTCTAACAGATTTCTATTTCCTCACTCCACTATACTAGCATCGAGCTTGACGAGGCATACTGGGTCAATGCCGTTGACTCAATCACCAGCTACCGGAAATACACAGTGACTGGTTAACTAACGTTAGTTACCTAGTGCTTTGCACTTCGCAGTTTCGAAGCGAAGCTCCGAGCCTGCCCGGGTACGAATTCAATGCGCCCGAAGTCAGGTTTAGTACGCCTCAATGACTGAGGCGCTCCCACAGTAAAAAAGAAGGTACATTCAGGAATCATGTGACCCTCCGAAAGGGGTATATACGGCTGCACTGGGTGCCAAAAAGCAGAACCTTATGGATTTGCCCTGTATTCATGATGTGTTCTAGACTCCAGACTGACTCCTAGAGCAGCGTACATCGATAGAGATCAACAACATAGTTAGCTCAATCCAGGATAGTGATACAAATAGAGCATCTAACTACTGGTTATCATTTTCTAGGTCAAAACAAGTTTCTGGGGTGCATATAGCTTCACATCTTTATGTGGAGAAGTGCATTGACGGAATGTATCCGTCATTGTAGGTGCGAAGAAAATGTACTGTGTATAAGTGTCCCTTGATGCGGATAGCCTGCATAGGAGTCCGACCTAAAACTCCCCATGCGACAAGTCAAGTCAATCGCGGTAACGTCAATTCGCCAGAGAAAGTGGTGATTAGAGCCAAGGCGTCTTCCAATAGACTAGATTTTTACCAGGGATAGTCTAGGCCGAGCGTTCATTTGAAGCTCTCCGTTCAACCTGATCTACATCGTGAGACCAAGCCGAGCCATGTGGAGTCCAGCAGCCAAATTTAATCTGCAAAAGGGTTCGGATAGTTGAGATCGCCCCTGGAGCTCCACGGCTCTCATATAGCGATGACTCCTCCCTTGGAATATTTGCCTTTGATGCAGGCCTTTTTCGAATCCAACAATCCCAGTTTGGGAGAAGGGTCGAGGCCCATGTCCTCAATCTCGAGGCTCTCCGCAGGAATGGGAGACTCGAAACTTGGTCTCAGATTGCAATGCGACACGGTCATCGCAATTGATAGGAGAATGGTAATGGTCAATCCGGAATTCCCAGTACGATTCCAAGCATGTGGCGACGGGCGATGACGATATCCACCCCCCACCCCGCGAGCAGGGTGCGGAAACCAGCATATGCTGGGAGGACAGCTTACCAGGTACCTTGATTGTTGTGCACGGTGATAATTTAATATTTGGGTGAGTCCCCAGAACCTAACCTGGGCAGTTCTTCAATGTGGACTGAAGGGATCTCCGAGGTCCAAGCCTGGAGAGAAGAAAACCCGCGCTAGTAACTCTAACACAGAGGTAGTTATACACGTCTGAGATCAGTACAATTGTAGACAGTACAAGCAGCAGCAAGCTAAGTGAATTGAGCTCATTAGCACAAGTGGATCAGTGGCGTACCATGACGTCCTGCGATATTGAACCAGGATAGGTGAAGTCGGGAGTCTTGGCAGATGACATCGCAGGGAAGACTGTCACATTTCGTCATAGCTCTCCCCCGCCATCATCTCCTTTCTCTTCTCTCCCCTTTTCCCTTTTCTTGATCTGTTGGCTTTTCGGTCTTGCTTTTCTCCAAATATTCTCTTTCTCCTTTTTCTCACTCTCAAGATTTTCTGTGGGGTAATTTCGTTATACAATTACTGCCCTGAAACACCCGCTTTCTTGGAGAAAATCCCTGATTCGATTGCAACATTCTCCTTCTCTTCATTCATCCTTCGACTTTCCTTCTCTCCCCTTTGAAATTCATCCTCTTTGACACGAATAACGATTCATATCCGACATCATGAGTACGATACAGAATATCAAGAATTTCATTCGTCATGGCAAGCAGGCCCGTCTGGTCACCCCTCATTCTGAGCCTACCACCGACGTTTCCACGATCAATGCAGAGCCCCAACGTCAACCGCCAGGCCAATATACACCCGGTCTCGAGGCATTTGGGCCCGAAGGCCGAGCCAATGCCATTCACAAGCCTGACTCTCAAGTGAGACACGATCGATCCGTCGAAATCGAACGTCTAGTCGCGGAAGAGAACATGAATAGGTCAAAAATGCCCAAATATCCCGGGCTAGAGCGCTGGATCTTGGTGGAGAAGATGGGCGACGGCGCCTTCAGCAACGTCTATCGCGCCAAGGATACTACAACGGAGTATGGTGAGGTGGCTATCAAAGTTGTCCGCAAATTCGAAATGAACAGCAATCAGGTAGGTTAAACCCCAAGGTTTCCCTTCTTGTTTCCTCCCTGCGTCGCTTTCTGTCGTCGTTTTTTTATCGTTACCTGCTTTTGCGACTTGTCAAACCGTGCCAATACCTTTCCGTAGAACGATCCTCAATATCCAACGGTCAAAAAAGTCCCAAAGGCGGCGGAGGTGCGCATCACAATTTTTTCCTGACGCTCGATCGTGGCAATGTTTATTACGCGTCATGCGGCGGAAACTACACACTACCCTTGCGACTGCCTTTATGCGGCGCTGCGTGTTCTATGTTGTGGTTGCTAACAGTTCCGTTCTACAGCGAGCAAATATCCTCAAAGAAGTGCAAATTATGCGCAACCTTGATCACCCCAACATCGTTAAATTGATCGATTTCTCCGAGTCCCGACAATACTACTACATCGTCCTCGAACTATGCCCCGGAGGTGAATTGTTCCACCAAATTGTGCGATTGACATACTTCAGCGAAGACCTCAGCCGTCATGTCATTCGGCAGGTTGCGGATTCTATTGAATATCTTCACGAGACATCAGGCGTCGTCCATCGGTAAGTGGTCACACCAAAAGAGTATCGGAAATTGCAACCAAAAACTAACATCAGGAAAAGTGATATTAAACCAGAAAATCTCCTATTTTATCCAATTGAGCATGTTCCCAGCAAGACTCCCAAACCTCGACAAGCAGGCGACGAAGACAAGGAAGACGAGGGCGAATTCATTCCTGGGGTGGGCTCTGGTGGTATTGGAAAGATCAAGCTTGCCGATTTCGGTCTATCTAAAGTGATCTGGGATAGCCAGACGATGACCCCTTGTGGTACTGTTGGATACACAGCCCCAGAAATTGTCAAGGATGAGCGTTATTCCAAGAGCGTGGACATGTGGGCCATGGGCTGCGTGCTTTACACACTCCTTTGTGGCTTCCCTCCCTTCTACGACGAGAGCATTCAGGTTCTCACCGAGAAGGTGGCACGGGGCCAGTACACCTTCTTGTCACCCTGGTGGGACGATATCTCCAAGTCAGCTCAGGACCTAATCTCGCATCTCCTCACCGTGGACCCCGAGAAGCGATACACCATCCAGGAGTTCCTCGCACATCCCTGGATTAAGGGTACCGATGAAGAGACTACCGCCGCTGCTGACGCACCTCCTCTGGCAACACCTTTGACCAGAGACCCTGAGAAGGGTCAGGGACTCGCCTCCGCCTCCGCCGAGCATGGCCCCTACCAGCCAGCCAGTGCTCGCTTCCTCGACCAGCCGTCTGTTGCATCTGAGCGTCGCATGGACTTCCGATCTCCAGGCGCATTCAATCTCCGCGAAGTCTTCGATGTCGGCTACGCGGTGCACAGACAAGAAGAGGAAGGAAAGCGCCGTGCTAACGTGCGCCAAGCCAACCGCGGCGGCACCGCAGGGTTCCAGTCCGCACTCGGTGCTCTCAACGAAGGATACGACGAGGAGCAGGAATACAGCCAAGATCTTGGTAGTCAACAACCTACTAAGGCAGGCAAGAATCCAGGCGACATGGCCGGTATGGAAGCCAAGCTCCGACACACCAACCTCGGCGCCCAGAGCAGTGCCGCACAGGCAAGGCAAGCGCACCAGAAGCCCAAACAAGGATATGGAATGCACGATGCCACCGTGGCTAGTGCTGCCAAGAGCTCTATCCGCAAGCCACAGCAACCATTCGAGCTCACTTTGAACGGTGCGACTCTGCTCGAGAAGCGCGGCCGCCGTAACCAACCGGTGGCATAGACGAGATGTATTTTCATCAGGGCCATGATATGATGTCTTCATACCTTCTTTGCACTTGCTGATGAGCGATATTTTCCATGGATCTTCTTTCTGTTCTTTACCTTTCTTTCTGGTCATGGCTCTTTTATCTTTTGGCTTTTCTGTTTTTCGAGCTTTTTGTTTACTGATCGGTCCCGGCGGGGAATATGCATGCTACATGGTCACGATTGGAAAATTTGGAAAATTGGGGAAGTGGGTTGAGCTGTCACGCAGCTTGCTTGGACTGGAATGGAGTTTTATCTTCTGGGACCTTGCTCTTTTTTACCCTTTTCGTGGTTATTACAGGGATTACATACGTGTTCCAGGATATCCAGCATCTTCTACCTCAATAGACCTTTCTTTGATAATATCTCGTACTCTGTAGTTTCATTTTCTGTCATTATCGCGAGACCCAGTCCCACGGTTGTACAAAATCAGAACCTGATCAGGAATGTACCGTCTAAAAACAGAATGGTATCTTGGATTTTTATACAAGTATATACGCTCTTCACGCTCCAACCAGGAAGTTGAAGAGAATCATTATGGTACATAAGCCACAGCAGTCTGTCCGATCTATACTTTGCCCGATAAAAAAGCCGGAAGCTCTGTCAACCTAAATGGTTGACCTTGGTATATTCAAATCGCAACGGAGAAGGGGGCATGACATGTGAAAACGCTGTCTTTTTGGAGCGGGAGAGTGGTAGTACCTCCCTCTTACACTGTACAGCTCAGCAAAGAGCTACACAAGAAATGTGCAAGGTGAACTTTCGGTCCTCACAGAGTTTGTCTGCCGCGAGTCTCAATGGGCAGAAGACACATTGCGACAAACGAAGCGAGGATCAAGGCGCCAGAGGCATAAATGGGCGAATTGGGGTTCGCACTGCCAGCATAAATAGCAACGAGAGGCGCACACAGACCCGTAATGCGATTCAAGCAGCTGGAGATACCGGTACCAGTGCCGCGGTTTGGTGCAGGGAAGGTCTCAGGCGTGTAGGCGTACAGGACACCGTACATGATGTTCTGGAAGAAGGCCTCGAGACAACTACACAGGAGCTGGATGTCTGAGTTGGTGGAGGCGGTGAAGCAGAAGAGCAACACACCCGTGATGACAGTGGAGATTGCCATTGTGCCCTTGCGGCCGATGTACTTGATCTCGACTGTGTAGCAGGCCAGGATGGAGCCGGGGAGACCGACGATGGAGGTGATGGCGTAGTTGCGGTAGGTGATGTAGTTGGAGTTTGTCACGCCGCCGGACTGGGAGAGATATTGGGGGAGGAAAGCGTTGAAGAGAGGGTAGCCCATGCCGATTGTGGCCCAGCAGAACCAGAGGAGAGCGGTGTTCAGGCCCATGCGCTTGTTTGCGAACAGGGGCGCGATGCGTTCGAGCGAGAATTTAGAGAAGAAGCGGCCCACGATTTGGGTGTATGTGAGGCCGGTCTTCTCATTGGCTGCCTCGGCGTAGCCGCCGATTTCGTTGAGGATCTCGCTTGTCAGCCAGGTCTTGGTGCCGTTCTTGTGGGCGATGCCGTGGACGGAGGCGACGGCTTCTTCCTGGCGACCGCGGGAGAGCAGGTACTTGGGCGACTCGTACAGGTGGAAGAAGAAGAAACGCAGAATGAACATGACGAATGTGATGGCGCCCAGAGTGAGCACCAGGTAGCGCCAGCCCATGTTCTTCTCCTTGGTGCAGCCTTCATACCCGTCGCAGCTGAAGTTCGGGATGTAGGCCCAGGCGAGCAGACTTCCGATCAGCTGGCCAAAGGGCCACCAGATACTCAACATGGTCAAGAGGTTTCCGGAGACAACAGGGAGGAACTCCAGGAAGAGCGCACCATCAACAGGCAGGTTACCACCCACACCAAGACCCAAGCAAGCATACAGAGCACATGTTCTGTGGTTATTTGTTAGTGACCATGCAGAGCACAGGTCAATTGGAAGGACTTACCCAATCCAGGTGGGGCCACCACCAGCGGCCAGGCCAAAGACACCAGCCAAAAACAGAGTCATGTTAAATGCGAGACGACGACCAACGATATCAGAAGCAACACCCCAGAAAGAGGCACCGACGCAGAGACCAACAAACAACGAGCAAGTGGTGAAACGCACCCACGTATCGGAGAGTCCGAACTCGTAAGAGATGGGGGTCAAAGTTAGAGCAACACCCTACACATGATCAGTTTCAATGCAGATATAGCCCGCTCAAATTTTGTCTTTCTCACCTGAAGCCAGAGGCTGAGAATTGTTAGTCAATTGATCGTAAGGAACCAGAAAAGAAAGACTCACTTGTCTGCGGTCCATCCAAATCCACAAAGGAAGAACAGTTGCCACTGGTACTTGCCCATTCCAATATCGTGCAGTGCCCTGTTGATCACCTTTGCCTTGCCTGTGTATCAAATTAGATGGAAACTTTCAATCTCACGAAACTTCCACCCAGGAAATAATCGGAAACATACGATCATAGGCCGAGTCATCAGTAGCCGTGGCGATATCAGCCTCGATTTCTGCACGA
This sequence comes from Penicillium bovifimosum, assembly GCF_028826915.1. NCBI lineage: Eukaryota > Fungi > Ascomycota > Eurotiomycetes > Eurotiales > Aspergillaceae > Penicillium > Penicillium bovifimosum. The sequence goes on along the minus strand of NW_026622714.1, from coordinate 3,102,572 downwards.
AGGGCTTTCAGAGTCAGCTGAGTGGAGTGCTTGTGTATGCCGGCCGCGCCATTCTCCGAGGAAGGCGCGCGATCCAAGCTATTGTTGTCCTCCGTTCCTGTCTTCTCGGAAAGGTCGTGGTTGTGAGCAGGTTCCTCGGCAAGCGGAATGACAACACTGGGGAAATCATGATGGTCCTTCTTGAAGGGGTTAAATAGTGCAAATCCCATAATGACGGCTTATATTGGCGCTTTGGAAAGTTTTCGGGTGGATTTCAATCGCCTAGGAATTTGCTGCTTTCTGTTCAATTGTCGCTTTTCGCAGGGGATTGATCGCAAGGAATTTCGTCCGTTGAATCTACAGATGTCGGGATGGTGTTGCAATGGGGTGTCGTAAAATCTCGGGCAATGCGCTGGGGCCGTATATGTATACTGCTGTCGAGGCTTGCGATTGGGCTTATCAGGAAGTGCTGGATTTGTCGCAATCGCTGTTGGTAGATGTCGGTCTGGTAAAATGCAAGATCGCTTGCTACTGTATATGGCGGAGCTGCAGTGATTTTCGTGCGACGAAACAAATTGCTTTTCAAGTGGTGAATAGAAACGATGCGCGGGTATGCACAAATGGCTCTGAGATGGGATCAAACGCTAGGAAATGAAGTTCTAGCAAGAATTTAGGAAGAGTTGAGGCAAGCTAGAGATAGCTATACCTCGTCTCGGGGTGGTTGAGAGGGAGAGGAGAGGAAGTGTTTGGGATTGACGCAAGAGGAAGGAGAAGGGAAGGAAATGAGATGGGATGGCCAAGTCGCTTTATACAGTACTACATCGGCACATCGCCACGGCGTCTGTCTGGTACTCTTTGTTTTCTCGGCTTTTCTTTTCATCTTTTTTTTTCCTCATTACGTTGAATTCTAGTACAACGAGATTCGATTGAGATACAATTGGCTGAAGCCCTAAAGCGGGACTGCAAAAGCAACAGGATATACATTTGGAACTTCCGTTTCAGGTTAGACCCTTCCCGTTTGGGGTTAGCCCCAGCGTATTGTAATTACCCGCCACCACCTGGACTACATCAACATGTGAACTACCTACCTCTGCCAGTGACTCGGGTTGTCCAACTTGATCGTGACTTCCTCGTCGCTGAAGGGAGAAACTAGGATTCTCTGACTCGTTGATTTCATACCAATTCTCATCCATCATTAGTATGATCATTCTCAAGGCGAGGAGATGCAGCTGTCAGGCAGCAGGCTATGCCGGTTCTGGTTCACTCGGCCTACAGTTGTCCACAGATCTCAGTCGGGGAATCCTAGTGGAGGCTTTTGTATATCCGCTCTGTATGCCCTCATCGTTCTTTTCTGCAGGATCGAATAGCTGGAATGAGCCGGGTCAGCGCCAGAAAACTACATATTACCTGAAGCCCGCCAGGCGATACATCATACGATCTCTATTTGCATTATTCATACCATTCCTACCATCCAAACAGAAAGTCCCGAGCTGCAGACAACGTCACAACTCGACCCTATGGGTCTATAGTTTGAAACATTTGATACAGTTCTCGATATCTAAGCTGTGAGGTAGTTATGCTGCATATGGATAGTGCAAATGATGTTCGGGTTCGGGAATAGGTCGAAAATATCCCGAACCCTTGCCGTGAGGACTCGGGACGCCACGACGCCACAGCATCACTTTATTCTAGTATTCCATACTCCATGATTCTTTTTACGTACCTGAACAGACATCAACACAGCTGCCAAAGAACTATCTGCAATTGTCAATATACAATACACATGTTACTCCGTACAAACAAAACAGTCGGAAAGGGCCGAAAAGGCGATTTCGCTCCCTGACGTACCCTGACACCCTACCCCATTGGACCCACACTCCACCAAAAAATTTTCGCCGGAAGACCACTTTACCATCCGAACCGATATCTTGTTTTGGGGCATAATATGGAGTAATGGAGACCGAGTATACCCGCATGCGATGTGCTCCAGTTGGCATTTCATCTTTCACAGTAGCCTTATCGACACGTATCTTGTCCTTCTCCCAGGCACTTGAACATGTCACTAAATGCATCAGCACGGGGATAATATTAGCCCTTCAAAGAACTCTAGAACTCAAGGAAACAGAAAAGAATTGCGACACCTTCAATCACTCCACGTTCGGGTCGAGGGGCCTTCTGTCTTGGCGGGCGCATATCTATTCCGCATTCAGACCGATCGTTGGAATGCGCTTTTCCGGTGCGCCAATCACAGGCTTTGCTTTTAGTGCCCTCGAGTATTTTCGTACAGACAGGTAAAATTACCTCGCTAAGCTCGATTTGGAATTGGACGGTCCATAACTCCAGTGGATAGACCTACACTGTAGTGTTCATCCCTGAATACTCCCTCAGGAGTCAGGATGTGTCTCGCTTTATGAATATGCTAACGTTAGATCCATGGATATTGTGCGCGCGAAGATGATCCTGAGTAGGTTATCGCCGAGTTTGAAGTCATGCAATGTGAATAAGGACTCTTCTATGCATTATATGCGTTGATTCAATCGACATATCCAGTCACAGCCCGGAGATCCAAGATATATACTACAGAACTAAATCTCCTCAGTGCGTCTAAGCAGCCACTCAAGGTGACGATACGCCACACGAGGCTGGTACTGCGGCTGCATATGACCAGACTGATAAGTCTGAGCCCACATGAGACCACGCTCATAGTGCTGAACACCCATAATACCCTGAGGCCCATCGAGGTCCGAAGCACGGTTCTCGGCAAAGACATCCGCGTACATCAAATCCTTCATTGTGATATCGATAGGCGTGGAAGGCTTTTCCTGGAATCCGAGCTGCCCATTCCAGGTCATGTTCTGAATAGCCAGGAGCGTGCCGTTGGTGATAATGACCATGTCAAAGTCGCCGTTGCCGATGAGCACGCGGTTGGTCGCCTCGATAACCTGCGGCAAGACATGCTCGATCGGATTCGCGGAGATATCGCCTTCCTGTTCTGGGCCGGCGTTGCGGCCGGTGAATACGGGCTCGACGGAGCATCCGTGCCAGGTGTCGTGGGGTGCGTGGAGGGCGCGCTTGACGTCTGAACGGTCGAAGTAGACGGTTGAGCCGGGGGCTTGGTAGTCGAGGGAGGTGGGGAAGGCGAGGACGTCCCAGAGGAGTGGGCACATTAGGTTGATCTCGTAGAGGTCGAAGCAGGGGTTGATGTGGAAGACTTCATCGTAAACGAGGTCGAATAGATCGCAATCAGCCATGGTGGTGTAATTGAAGATCATGGGTGGTTGGACTTCCGGTGGTGGGAAGGTGAGATACTTGTCGATGAACTCCTCGTATCCGCAGGACTTGTGCTTGCTTTCAAGCTCGGCCATGAAGGATTCGTTGAAGTTGAAGAGGTTCGCGTTTTGCTGGACGAAGGGCACAACGGGCACTTCTTCCTGGATGTAGTCGAATTGTCCAATGCATGGATCGTATACCAGCGCACCTGGCGACAGTCAGATATGTACATATCAGTCCTGAAAGTGTGCCACGGCTTACCATCTAAATCAAAGTACTCCTTGTCTTCCTCATCTAGCATCGCAGCCGAGATATAGGGCACATAACGCCCGGCATAACTCTCACCGGTGACATAGATCTTGAAGTTCTTAATCCCGAAGGTCTTCTGGAAGTTCTTGAAGAACTTGACAAAATCCTGAGCAGTTTCCTCCTCAGAATCAGCAGTTGGTGTGCCGACAGAATAACCCGTTCCAATCGGTTGATCAACCCTAAGAGATGTTAACCATTGTCCACTTCTCTCGTAATTATGATACCCACCACAGCATATTGGTCAGATTCACCCAAGAATAAGGGTTCTCCACCGGTGCAAAGGTACCAGGTTGCCATATGAACCGACCAGTTTCCTGCAAGAAACTCTCCATCGAGCTACATCCAGGACCACCATTAAGCCAGATAGTCACTTCGTCGACAGGCTCATTGATGGTAGGCTGAAAGATGAAAAACAACGATCTGGAGCTGTTGTGTTCATCGATTGGCACCAAACCGGAATACATCTCGCCGATATCAAATGGGACATCGGGCAGGGAGTCCACCAGGTAAGCTATAGGTCCATCAGTCTCGCTCCTGTTAAATGACATACACCCACACTCACGCTTGGTCTTCTTATTCAAGAAGCGGTAATCCTTATTCGACTTTACATGGTTATGGTTGCGAGCCTCAATGGCTCGTTTCGCCTTCTCCTGTGGCGCACGAGCTTTCTGGGCGAAGCGTCCATGCTTGGAAGCTGTCACCACATCCGACCCAAGCGAAAGGGCCAGGAGAGCGGACGTGAGGACTGATTTGAGCAACATCCTGGATCGTCCAAAGCTAGAAGAACTGGATGTGAGTCTTTCTCTCCCGTCGGGGGATATTAAACCTATATACCCGTACGACAGCGAATTGGCTAACCAATAACCCCTAATCAAAGGCCGAGTCTAATGGACCCCTCTTCACCAAAAGAGATTACCACTAATTGATTGGCGAAAAGGCTTAGCCGATGCTTCTTCTGCGCCACCGCCCCTGTTGATAGCGCGCGGGCCTCCGGACCTACCCTGTAAACAGTAAACACTGACATCGGCTTCGGCCACTTGCCCCGGAAACGGACGATGGCCTGCCAAGCCACTCCTTCTGAAGCATTCTCAATCTGCAGTTCTAACATTCATTCCAACTGCACCTGTAAGATGGAAAAATCCATCAACGATTGGCAGGTTGTTGCTGCAATGTTTATGTAGGCCCTCAATGCACAGAAATCTCCGGTCCGGACGAGCGACGGATTCCGGCGGGATCGACGATTATCGCTCGATTTTGGACATTGAGCTCCATGCACAAAAGAGGGGAGAACAGCTCGCAATTGGTCTGGCTTGTTTGCTTATCCCCGTCTCTTGGGGTCGCTGATAAGCATTGTTGCCTCCACAGTTATGCAGCAGCCCCCGCTCCGATGAGGTTACATAGTCGTGCGGAGTGAGCAGGAGCTGCTCGCAAAAGTGATGTCGGTGTAAGACGGGGATTTCAAAATAGAAGCGATCGTACTATCAAACAAAACCTGTCTACCATCTGGAGCCAAGCTTTTGCAGTCACGACTGAAGCTGTAAAAACAAAAAAAGATGGACTCGCGGGGAATCGAACCCCGGACCACTCCCATGCTAAGGGAGTATTATACCACTAAACCACAAGCCCATTTGATGAAAGTACTCGGTCATAGTGGCTTTATAAGTATAAGGACTGATTACTATCACTTGCGACGGTTCTTGAACTTTGAAGAGTTTGGCGAATTGGCGAATATTCACCTACGCTCAGGCAAATCTTCATTCTCTATGTCCCTCCAATATTCACAGACCTATAAGTTACGAAGCATCGAAGAATGAAGTACTAACCTGACAAGCTCAGGCTTTGACAATGCCGGCGAGAAATATAAAAACCCGAAAGCTTGCTCGATTCAGTCTGCTCGGTCTTGAGACCAAGAGTAGCTATATAAAAACGAGGGGAAAAGTTCAAGGAAGCAATTATAATGAATTGCACTTCCAGCAAGCCCGAGGACTGAAAGCAGACCATGACGCCTTAACACCCCGAGGATCCGACCTGTTCACATGCAAGCCCAGCAAATACTGCAACAGGCTATAAAGATAATGAGTAACAAGTATAGACCACTAGCATTCATGTGCTAGTTTTGTGCAAGAAACAAAGCCAAAAATGAAGCGAAAGGAAACCCAAAAGGAGAACCGCGTACATGAACGGTATTGCCTAGCACTGTCCGGGGAATTGACGATCAGTCACAGGGTTAGGGAAGACCCCGGCGGCGAGTTGCTCTTGCATATCCCACTCGGGAGCACCCTCGGTCTTCCAGGTCCAGTACAGCCAGCCGTTACCCTTCTCATAAGCGTCAAGCTGGCCTTCAATGAAGCGACGAGTGTTGGCACGGTCAGTCTCCGACAGAGCCTCCACCGTTCCACTAGACTTGCCTGCGCAGCTACCGATGGCCTGGCTGTTGGGGAAAGTTCCATCGTAGCGGGCCCCAACGCCCTTGCCGTTCAGGTACTTGGCGCAGTCGGTCATGGCACCAGTCCACTCGCCAACGACAGTCCACTTATCGGTTGTCTTAACGTGGTCATTGGCAAAGCTGCAAACGTTGTTGACGTGTGCGGTGGTGTCGAGGGTAAGAATACTGCTGTCGAACACCTCGTAGTGGTGGGTATCCATCATCACATACCAGACACCAGAGTTCTGGTTCATGAAACCGTTCCATGATTCAGGTGCCACGAACCCGTCGTGCAGCACAAGCGTGGTGTCCTGGCTGTACTTGCGGAGGAGGCCCCATGAGTCATAGTAGTATTGCTTCAGACCGTCCTGGTTGACTCCGCCGGGAATGCTGGGCTCGTTCAGGGCCTCGATCGCAGTCACAACGTCTCCATCGTCTTTGTAGCGCGCAGCCAAAGCGTCCAGTGCATCCTTGGTGTTCTCAACAGTGTTGCCCTGTTGCCATGCGATAGGACCACGCCTTCCGCTGTTGTCGAAGCCGTTCTGGGAGCCAGGAGCTGCATCTTTTGTCAGAAACATTTTATGCGAGAATCAGAATTGCGAATACTTACCGCCATGTAGGTCGACAATGACCTTAAGACCGGCAGCACGAGCCCAGGCGATTGCCTGATCAAGGTATTTGAGCTGACCGTCGATATATGGGTCACCATCTAGGTGCTTCACGGCCCAGTATCCAATGGGAATTCTGACATGGTTCATACCCGTACTGGCGATCTGACTAAAGTCATCGGCAGTGATGAAAGTGCCCCAGTGCTGGTCAAGTACAAATCGGCATTCGTCTGAGCCCAAAGTTTCGCACAGAGTCCACTCATCAACAGCAGCATCGCCAGCTGCTTCAAAAATTGATGGAGTAATCCAGGGTTCCGTGACAAGCCAGCCACCGAGGTTGACGCCCCGAACCTTCTTGGCACTGTAGTCAAATTTGAGGCTTCTATTTACCGAAGTGTTAGTATATGTTGCCTATAGTCGAGTACTATCGATATAAGACATCACTTACGCTGAAGGTGCGGCCTGGACTAGGGCTGCCAGCAAAGACAGCGCGAAGACCGACTTCTGTGCGAACTTGGACATGGACGGCATACTGACGGATCCTGACTTGGTCAGACTCAAAGAAAAGTCAGGAGGCTGGGAATGAGGAATGAGGAATGATGAAAGTTGTGATAATTGGCATGGAGATCAGCTGCTATAAGTAAGAGGGATGTCGATGGGTGCTTGATTGGATGCCCGCATGCAGGCAAAGCGACTCGTAACCTGAGCGCGAGCAGGGATCTCCACAGAGCTAGCTGCGGGGATTTCAAAAAGCCAAATCAGAAGCGACATACTTGTGTGTGAGTTCTTTCAAAGATTCGCGCAGCAGCCCGAGACAAGTTGTTGATCGCAGAGGAAGATGGGGTGGCCGAAAACAGTTGTGGTGGGTCGAGGCGTTCTGGGGTATGGGGTTGATAAATAGACAAAGGCCTTCTTCCCTCAAGGAAAGTAACGCTATCTAGCTGACTCCGGGTAGTGGAGCTCAAGCTGACGCCTCTTCGACGGGGCTGAAGGTCACAAAGAATATGGATATTGTCTAGACTCTGCCTGGACCGATAATGTAGTAGGGGGAGATAGTTGAGGCATGGAGACGGACAAGACATGAAAGCGGCTTAAGCGTCGTCACTATTTGTTCGACAGGGGAAGCTGCGACCTGACGAAAATCCGGGGAAACTACACTACATATCAACATTTTGCCCTACATCCAACTTACTCTGTACCAGGACTCATTTCCATAGACTGAATAGTTGAATAGTTTCTTCTTTTTACTAAGCTTGCCCCGATAACTTCCACACAGTATGATTTATTATTGAGAAGTAATTTCAAAGGGGAAGAAGTAAATCTGTTTGCAGAAAAATCTGCCATCTGGCATTCCGTGATGTGATGGTGATCACGGCACGTGGCCAGCATTCCAGAACTTCCAGAATGTGAGGACTTCCAAAGTTGGTAGCTTCGTAGCATCTAGAGTTCGATCGAACTTGTATTCGAACTAAAGACTCGTGCAGTGCTGGTGCCACAACTTGTTATTTTAGCCTAAATAATATTAAACTATGCTTGTTTTATGCTTGTTGGCAGTATGTTGTTGTGTCTTGGCAGGATTAGCGGTGGACGTTGAAAAGCAAACAGCTTCACGTGTACGGAAGCCGCCACGAGGACGACCTCCATTCTCGGGAAGCCCATTCGAGAAAACCGGCATGATTCCAAGAGCTACCTGTTCAGTACAGCCCGAGTGAGTATGTATGCATGAACAAGGTAAACGGGCCTCGACCGACGACGGGTATCCACTTTGACTCCTGTTCCCGGCGATAAGCCCATTGTGTCGGAGATAAACAGACAATGCATGACCGGCGACGGCCATTGTTCCAAGGTTACACTCTCACATCCGTCCCAGGTGTTAATTGCTCCCGAAGTCCATTCCATGGGTTGTTCGCGGCCCGTCGACCGACGACGAGTCGGGTAGAATATGGGGCGGCACATGGTTGTACATGGCCCCTGCAGATTTGCGATCTTAGAGTTGTATACGAATTACGAACACAAGACTCGGGAATTTTAATAGGTCCCGAGGTCAGGGACTCAGGGGATAGTAGGAGTGTACATCCTCACGTTTCACTGGCGAGGTATGAGCAATATCACAAGTCCAGTGGCTTGTGTCAACTAAAACCGGAAGCGAATACGCAGTGGGTTTTCCTCTAACTTCCCAGAGAGGCTAAATATTATGACTAGAAAGCATTAGGCTGTAGGCTAAAGCTTATACAGACAGTTAACCGTTGTTGAAATAGTGTGTTGTAATTTATTTCTTTGACTACTGTGTAGCTATGTGTTTTGGGGGGGGGGGGGGCGGCTTGGTAGTGAAATAGGTTATTCGTGATCGGCCGCATTCTTATCGAGTCAGCGCGCTCAATCTTCTTATTTTTGTGAGCCTGATGACCGTGTAGTCCTCACCAGTCAGAAACCATGAAAGTAGACCTCTAAAACGATGCTCTATCCACTGCGCTTGACCCGGTTTTGATCTCTGAACGGCGATCTCCATTCGGTATCCCCCGAAGTAAGTCATAACTGGTCGGTAAAACGTTAACCAGAAAGGGAAGATCATAATCCGGGGTACGGCTAAATAGTACTCCGTAAAACCCTGGACATCGTAGACACATCACTCGGTTCAATCCGCCGGAGTGTTGCCGAATGAAGCTGGAGCACGCGAACACTTACTAAGTTAGACAAGCACGAAAGCTTTGTCTGATCACTAGTCCCTTTCAAGTTTTCAGTTCAAGCTTAGCACATCTTATTGGGTCCTCAAGTCAAAGCTCCAGAGATGATCATCACCCCGCGTATAACACGCGGGGAAACGCACGGCTACTTGGTGTATGTACTCCGTAGTCCGTAGTCCGTACAGGTCCATGTATATGGGGGTGGCCAAGCCCAAAAAGCAGCTCAAGCCCAAGCTTGGGCGGAGACACCCCATCGCCTGAATACCCACCAATAAAGCCGGGGGGATCGTCGCGCCAAGCCTGCCCCTGAGGGGGGAAGAGCGGGATTTTATACGCGGTGTACTCTTAATATTGATGCTGATGCAACCTCGATCTACCACATCGGCGCAGACAGCGCAGTGGCGAGACCCTGGTCATTGGAGAATTTGAAGGATGAATAAGAAAGAACAATTTGTGACCAAATGATGACCCTCTTCTGAAATATTCCGCTCAGGGCGGGGACACCGGTGATCGGAGTGCCATGCAAATCGGACGCAAGGGATTATTGCAGTGAGCGCGATCCTGGCTAGGCGGACTAACAATGCAAGTAGGTGCATTCTCAGCAAACATGATTTCATTCCTGGACTCGGCTCGGACATGCAGATGAGACAGCAGCGCGGATTTCCTTGCACGAGTCCTGTAAGTACGGGGTAAAGACAGCTCGGCTGTTTACTGTGTTAGCGATCGTCGATCGGCGCTGGGATCTCCGCAATATCGAATACGACCAGTAGACAGAGCAGCAGAGCAGTCGGCATCCATTGAACCGAACATTCCGTCGCGTGAGAAAGTAAATCCCATTGAAGCTAGAGACTGTGTTATGCTTGGTGAGAAATGCTCCACCCAGCAGCGCTATGATTTGCCGCTTCCTAGACCAGGCCCGAACATGGCGTTAGGCCGTGAAAACAGGTACAACAGGTATCGAGTTACTAGCTTGATATTGTGATAATTCCGGATTATCTCGTGTATCCACAGCCTGCCCTGATCGCAACTCAGTTTCGTAATGTGTTCTTTTATTCACTCTGTGCACATCGACATAGCTGTTCACCAGCTCTCGGCTCCTGCATGGCACATAGTGCCAAGCATTGGCTCATACTCCGTGTGATCGGGCCACCAGCCAGCGACCGACACGCTCGCAGGCACTTACATCGGCATTTCGGGGCTACCTGCGTTCTTGCTGCGGGGTCTACTGTAAAAGCCCTTGTGGAGACGTCCCCGCCAAGTGGGCAATGCTCTTGAAGATGTTGCTTGGCGAGTCAAAGGGGGGCCTGAGGGTCGGGCCTCCTTGTGTTTTTCTTTCTTGTTCCTATGCAGGGAAGCTCCGTGCCATGAATCTGTCTGTCCCGCGTGCGCAGGGCCCGATGTATTTAAATCCAGGGACTGACCCAATCATGCTCAGAATGTGAAATCCCATTCTGAAGATCTTCGATCAACATGCATTTGGCTCGGAGCTTTGTGGTCTCCTGTCTGGTGGCGACGGGTCTTGCTTTGCCTAGTAGTGATATTACCAAGGAGGCACGCAGTGTGAAGTACGCACCTAAAGTGCCTCCCTTGACGACACCGTGGACCGACAAGGTGGGAACGAACCCCTGGCCCGAATATCCCCGGCCGTTGCTGCAGCGAAAGCAGTGGAAGAACCTCAATGGAATCTGGAAGTACCAGAGTGCAGCAAATCTCGATGCTGTTCAGAGCCCGCCTTTTGGGCAAGAGCTTGAACAGGAGGTGTTGATTCCATCTTGTCTTGAGAGTGCATTGTCCGGTAGGTTGCCTTGCTCGCTGCATATTTGTGACAGTATTAACAGATTTGTGCAGGGATCCAAGCCGATTCGGCTTTATATTCCTGGTTTTCAACCTCATTCGATGTCTCTCCTGCATGGAAGGGTGAGCAGGTTGTGCTGAACTTCGGAGCTGTAGACTACGAAGCCACAGTCTTTGTCAATGGAAAGGAGGCAGGCTTCCACCGTGGTGGATACTTCCGTTTCTCCTTGGATGTGACAGAGCACCTAAAGTTCGGCGAGAAGAATGAGCTGTGAGTCCCCTTAATTCGGGAAGCAGTGGACCTATTTTCTGACCATAAGCATAGGCTGGTCTTCGCGCATGACCCCACAGATTCTGATGACTATGTCATCCCCATTGGAAAGCAGACCCTGAGGCCAAGTCACATCTTCTATACTCCTTGTAGTGGAATCTGGCAAAGTGTCTGGCTCGAGGCTGCTCCCTCCAACCACATTACCAACCTGGATATCGACGCAAACATGCATGGTCAAGGTGAGTCTGCGGTGGAATTTCGAATATGCGGAAACGTTGTCTGACAGCAAATAGTCAACATCACTGTGCACAGCTCCGCCAAGGATACATCTGCCCAGGCTGAGGTCACCGTCCACAAGGATGGAAAGACCGTTGCAACTCACAAAGGCCCCACCAACAAGCCGTTCCAGTTCAAGGTGTCCTCACCTAAGCTTTGGTCCCCAGACTCTCCTGAATTGTACGATGTGACCGTCAAACTAGGCAACGACAAGGTGGAGAGTTATACCGGCTTCCGTACAATCTCCCGCGGCAAGGTTGACGGAATCGAGCGACCTTTGCTTAATGGAGAATTCATTTTCATGTTCGGTACCCTGGACCAAGGTTATTGGCCCGACGGACTCTACACACCCCCGAATCTGGAGGCGATGGTGTACGATCTGAAGTTCCTCAAGAAATTGGGTTTCAACATGGTCCGCAAGCACGTGAGTATCGCCGCATGAAATCCCACCTCATATTTCCCCCCTATTTACACGATGACCTATAGATCAAAGTCGAGACCGACCTCTTCTACCGAGCATGCGATGAGATTGGCCTACTCGTGATCCAGGACATGCCCTCCCTGCGCCCGCTCCAGAATGTTCTACCGAATGAGGAGCAGCAGGTCGAGTTCGGACGGCAGATGGACCTCTTGGTTAACCAGTTCAAGAGCTACCCCAGTATCGTGTCTTGGGTAAGTTTAAGCGTTTCCTGAAGCAGAATCCCATCTAATAATCGCCAATCACAGGTCGTTTACAACGAAGGCTGGGGCCAAATCACCGACTACTTCCCCGAGTTCGCCTTAACCGAGCGAGTGAGACAGCTGGACCCCACTCGCCTCGTGGACTCAACAACCGGCTGGTTCGACCACGGCGCAGGAGACTTTAGCGTACGCCTCTCGTGAAAACCCACAGCCACAGGAGAACACATAGCTAAAATCTCACAGGACAACCACCACTACGCTAACCCACAATGCGGCACGCCCTTCTACTCCACACAGTCGAGCCCCTACGACCCCAGCCGGATCGGGTTCCAAGGTGAATTCGGCGGCATTGGCACCAATGTTTCCATCGAGCACCTCTGGAACAACCAGGCAGCCATCGACACGATCGACCAAACCTATGAGATTGATGAGACCATCGACGCATGGAATTATCGCAGTCACCGTCTGCTCGATGAGCTCGAGGACCAGATCCGGTTGTATGCTTGCAGCGGTGGTGTCTGGACCCAGACCACCGATGTCGAAGGTGAGGTCAATGGGTTGATGACCTACGACCGGCGCTTGGAGAGAGTCGACGTCAAGCAGTGGAAGGAGGATATCAAGGCTCTGTATGAGGCTGCGGCTGCGCGCTCATAATGTATTTAGTGCAAAGTGTATATCCCGCGCCATCCAATAGTGTTGGATGAGTGCGAATGAGTATATAATCTCATTTCCCAGAACAAACCAATGGCCATGATAGCGCCTGCTCAATCTCACCCCGCGTTGCTCAATCTAACCCCGCAACGCATTGAATGTGGGCTATCGACTTTTGACTTCAAGTTATGGCATTCGCGTTCCACAATGAGCATTTAGAATTCAGCCATCGCCTCGGCAGATGTCGAACACAAATGAGCTGGGACTTTTTACGGCGTATCCATGGTACCCGCCCCTTAATCTGTAGAACGCGGGGGCCTCCTCACGAGCTCGGAACCAGCAAATGGCAGTGTGGCGGCCCTGTTCTAGAACAAAATCTGTAGGAATTCGAAGTCTTGGAAAAATACCTAAGGCGGCAAATATCCGACAGATGCGGTGCAAAGACGCGGGCTGTTTAGTCTATTAGCGGAACCGCAGAAAAGCAAGGAAACTGCACATTCAACACTTCTCTTGGTATCACGTCAATTCAAAGCAACTCAGGGATCGAGGGCAAGTGATTTAGTCTGCAGACTGCCTACCCTTCTTTTGATGTTAGAACGCATTTGTTTGCTTCAGAGAAAAATAGAAGTTTTCCGCGTCTTTCCGTTCATTCATTCATCAGACGGTTCAGACCCATTCACCTGTCATGCCATATCCACAATCCACAATCCACAATCCACCCGAGTCAGACCATCAGCCCATATCAGCCCCACGATGGTCTGCTGATATGCAAGTGTATCCTGATTCCCACACTATCGCGTCTTGGCTCCCACTAGTGGTAGTGGTACTTTCGTCAACCACGTTGTCGGCTCAAACCTTCCTCTGGGCGTTTTTGAGAAGTATAACTTATTAAGGGGTGTTGGGAGTGCTTTCTCGAGGACAATGTAGTGCTCTCTGGTTGAGATTATTCATTGGAATCTGCAGTCTTCCAAAGAAGCACTAGAGGTTACTAGCAAGGTGAAGCACATAGATTGTTTGTTTCTCCCAACATGTAAAATGGTCTAAGGATCAGATCATCAGGCCCACAAACGTGGCCGGACGGAAGGGAATCCACTTCGAAGCTCGTCGTGGGTTCTAGATGAAACCGTTGAGTTTGTGGTGGAGTCTTGCGGGAGTATGACCAGTGAGCTGTACCCAGTTAGATCGAAGTGAATTTGTTCTGGACATGGACTGGTGAGGGTTGACAGATTTGACGTGTATGATTTTGCTTTGTTGCTAGAATGCCAAGTGCTCATTGTCTCCGTACGGGCTGAGAGAACCCCAAGTTTCTACACAGTACGTTAGGCTGGCGTTTCAAATTGCCGAATATGGCAGTTCTACGTAGTACAGACGAGGGATCAATTCTCTGCTTGGTGGAGATTACAGGGGTCGTTAATATATGCCTGTTAAACTTGACGAATCCATCCCGACCACCTGGGAACACCTGCCCATGCTCAGATCTGACCATTTGCAGTCTCCTTATTGATCGGAATGACGCCCCATTGGGGGCCCCTCTTGGGTCCCTCTTGGCTTGGCCCTATCGTTGTCTCTACCTGATATTAGGCAAGACCGCTTTCTGGATCATGACGCTGGCACTCTGGGTCCAAAGGTACCGAGGCAGTCTAGAGCCGATTCCCGATAGGGGGTCTGTTTACGGTTCGGTGGCGCCAGACCCCAAGCGATGTATTGGAGAATCTTTGGATCGAGCCATATAAATACTGGATCAGTGGGCTGCCACGAGGTACCCCGGTTTTATTTCTTCTTTTCTTCACGTTCCATTTCTGATATCTCTGAATTGAATACTTCTCCTCAATACTCATCAAGAAGAAAACCCCAGACGTTCGTCTCGTTCATTGCAAAGCCCTATAAATCATATCAAAAGTCGCTAGGACACTTCACAACCATGGAGTACACTAAGGGGGCAGACTTTGAGCCAAAGCATGTCGACCGAAAACTGCTCTATACGAGCCTAGAGGAGCGGATCAAGTACCTCCATCAGTTCCTCGACTTCAACTCCAGTAAGCCCTCACCACCCTCTCTCGCGGGTTTGCCATAGCCACTAATGTCACTGCAGGCGACATCGAAGCACTGATGACCGGCACTAAATATATCAAGCAATTGATCCCTGCTGTAGTCAACTTGGTATATAAAAAGATTCTCCAATTCGACATCACATCACGCGCCTTCCACACACGGACAACAGTCGACGAAACCGAGCCCGAAGAAGACTACCTCAACGAAGAGTCGCCGAAGATCACGCGGCGCAAGATGTTCCTGCGATGGTACCTGACGCGTCTGTGCCAGGATCCGACAACAATGGACTTCTGGCGGTACTTGAATAAGGTCGGGTAAGTCTTTGCCACCCCCATCCTTTTGGTTCCAAATTCCCGGGGCACACTTTCGAGCAAGGTGCTAATTTGGGGGTTCCTTACACAGCATGATGCACAGCGGACAAGTACGCATGTCACCGCTGAATGTCGAGTATATTCATATCGGTGCCTGCTTGGGATATATTCAAGATATCTGGATCGAAGCGATGATGTCGCACCCGCACCTGTCGCTGCGGCGCAAGATCGCCCTCGTGCGCGCTGTCAATAAAGTCCTTTGGATTCAAAATGATCTCTTTGCCCGATACCACTCAAGCGATGGCGAGGAGTTCACGGATCAAATGTCCGACTTCGACTACAACGTGGGTCAAGAGGGGTATCTTGGCGACAAGCGAGTTCTTGGGGGTAGCACGAGGGACGATGACGCGGAAAGCATCGCGCCTTCTATAAACAGTACCGCGCCTTCTGTGGATAGTGCGGCGCAGTCTACCATTGGTGCATCGTCTATGAGATCGGTTTGTCCTTTTGCGGAGATGGGGAAGAGCAACTCGACGGAGACAAAGATTTGGGCCAACTGAGGGCCTCGCTGGATTTTGTGCGGGTCATATTTTGCATCATTCGGGCGCTTGGAGCGATGGGGGTTTCGTTTGAAGTGGATTTTGGCAGTCGTTGATACCTCAGTATACGTAGTTAGATGGTGTTTACAATTGAAAGACCAGACGTTTCATCAACTAGAGAAATCCCACCTGTCATATCACGGGCTGGCGGACGGGACCGGGAGTATTTCCGGCTTAGTCAATGTTTATCCGGACCACCGGCGTGTTTCCTCCGGGATTTTCTCCCCCACTCGGCTCGCGGTCAAGGGAGTTGGGTCTGGCTTTGGGTCATACATCCGAATATAAACCGGAGTTATTTGGTTGATTTGTGTATTGCCATAAAATACTCCGGACTTAAGTCCCGGTCTCCAGACGGTGCTTCAATAGACGTGTGGGCTATCGAAGTCTACCCCACAACCACCCCGGCCCTTTTCTACTGTATCGGGTTAAGATACAGAAAATCTATTAAATAGTTACCCAGCCCCGCCATTCGACAATTTTGGACCTTTAAGGACAGATCCCTCATACTCTCCTCCTCGAACCTCCCACACTCGCCCACAATGACGCAATCGAACAAGCCGGTCACACCGCTCATTATCGACAATGAATCAATTGAGACCGATATCAAATTCGAGGTTCACGCCCCCGCCACCGGTGAGCTGAGTGGCTACTGTGCTGGTGTGTCGGTCGACGAGGCCAACCGGGCAGTCGACTCGGCACAGGCTGCCTTCCGCGGATGGAGCAAGACCTCAGCATACGACCGCCGCGACCTCCTGATGCGGGCCGCCGATATCATGGCCGAGCGCAAAGAGGAGTTGATCCAGTACCAGCGGGAGGAAACAGGTGCAGGACGACCTTTCTCGGAGTTCACCTTCAATCTGGGTGTTGCATTCATCAAGGACTTCGCGGCTCGGATTCCTACAATCGAGGGTGTCGTGCCCAACATCAACCGGGAGGGTGAGGGTGCCATGGTATACAAGGAGCCGTATGGAGTGATTCTGTCAATTGCGCCTTGGTGAGTATCGCGGTTTGTGGCATATTATGCAAGGCATTGGCATTCTTGGAAATGGTTCTGATCGTTTGCAGGAACGCCCCTTATATCCTAGGCACACGCGCCGTTGCGCTTCCTCTGGCGGCCGGTAACACTGTCGTTCTCAAGGGCTCTGAGCTCTCACCCAAGTGCTTCTGGGCTTTGGGTGATGTCTTCCGGCAAGCTGGTCTTCCGGCAGGATGTTTGAACGTCATCTTCCACCGGCCCTCCGACGCTCCGGTCATCACCAATGCGCTGATCGCCCACAAGGCTGTGCGCAAGATCAACTTCACCGGTAGCACAATGGTCGGCTCGATCATTGCCTCTACTGCTGGAAAGCACATCAAGCCCGTGTTGCTCGAGCTAGGCGGAAAAGCTGCCGCAGTCATTTTGGATGATGCGGACTTGGACAAGGCTGCCATGAACTGTGCTCTTGGATCCTTCATGCACGTATGTAACATCGACCCGATTGATACGATGTTCTAAACTGATTTCTCAATAAACAGTCCGGTCAAATCTGCATGTCGACCGAGCGACTTGTCGTGCAGCGCTCGATCGCAGACAAGTTCCGTCAAAAGCTCGTCGCTACCACCGAGAAGCTTTTCGGCAAGGATGCACCCGCGCTGGTTTTGGTCAACGCTGCAGCTGCCTCAAAGAACAAGAAGCTCGTGGCGGATGCCGTCTCCCGCGGAGCCAAGGTCCTCTTCGGTGACGCCGAGACCAATGAGTCCATCAACACCAGTATGCGGCCGATCATCGTCGACGGTGTTACCAAGGAGATGGACATGTATGCGACCGAGTCATTCGGCCCGACTGTGTCTCTCATCGTGGTCGACACCGAAGAGGATGCGATCGCCCAGGCTAATGACACGGAATACGGCCTCACTGCGGCTGTGTACACAAGCAACCTCTTCCGCGGCTTGCGGGTGGCCAAGCAAATTGAATCTGGGTGAGTCTTTTTTCCGAACACGCTCACATCATCGTGTGGAGATTTGAACAATTCTAACATTCTCCGTTTCCAGTGCCGTCCACATTAACTCCATGACCGTGCATGACGAGGCTATTCTCCCCCACGGCGGCTGGAAGAGCAGCGGCTTCGGTCGCTTCGGAGGCATTTCGGGATATGACGAATTCGTCCAGACTAAGACTGTGACCTGGCAGGAGTAGACGTGGCTAAACTCAGGTACAGTCTTTACTACGAGTATATGCATACATGCCTTCTTGGTCTGGTCCCGTTAGGCGCCCCGGATTGGGCCGCCACCGGCGTCTGTTTTTATGGGTCGGCTTGGAAGGGCTTGTTCTGGACTTACTCGGCGCTATGTGGGCTTTCCTACAAGCTCCGAAGCCACTGCAGCTGATGCAGCCAATGACGGAGATTTTCTCCGTCGCCTAGAAGTGCTCCAAACGGATGCGGTCTGAATACCGGGCTTTCATGAGAGTGGACGGAGCGAATAGCCTGCGAGGATACCATTTTATGCGATGTGTGTGATATGTTGCATCTCGATTTTGGCATGGATCGCGTAGTTCCGGGTATTAGATCATTTGGTGTTTGTCTTATTTTCTTTGTTTCTTTTTCTCGGAGCCTCCTCCGTCTCAGTATTCGCCATGAGGCTGAATATCATGTGCCTGTCATTTTGCCCAGAAACATGTCCACTCTGTATCATTAAACCAGGCTAAAAATACTTCCAAGGCAACGAGCTTGAAGGAATAAATATAGTACAAATACTCGGTAGTCTATGTAATAGCATAACTTTCAACCCACAGTCGGGATTAAACCAACTCCGATTGTCGCGCAGTGAGAGAAGCCTCGTCCCACCCTAAATTCAGGAACAGGAACGGAGCCCGACGTGTTAATTAATAACGCCAACAAATCACCGCTCAGCGCCCGAGTGAGACAGAGTCGCATTCCCGTTTGTTACC
Organism: Penicillium bovifimosum; assembly: GCF_028826915.1. Lineage (NCBI taxonomy): Eukaryota > Fungi > Ascomycota > Eurotiomycetes > Eurotiales > Aspergillaceae > Penicillium > Penicillium bovifimosum. The sequence continues at coordinate 3,083,733 of NW_026622714.1, read as the reverse complement.
AGGAGATCAATAATAAATTACTACAACACAACAGTTGTAAGTACGATGACATCGTGTAAGTTGGTAAACTTCCACCCCTGACTATCAAGCCGTTGATCTTTCCCACGGACATCGAACCCTCCCGATGAACCGGTGAGATCGGCGACATGATCGCATCTGATACGGCCATCCCCACGGCCCTGCCGGTGTGGAGCCCGGTGGTTCTGGTCTATTCATGAATATCATTGAACATCAGTGATTATCAGAATCTACTGTGCAGGTGGAAGTTGGGAAAAACTGTTCGGTTCCCCCGTGGATGGAGAACACATGGTGCCTCGTTCCTTACCGTACCTGTAAGACACTCCGTCACAGGTTGAAGTCCCGGAGGCTCGAGGGCGCAACCTCGCAATTTGCGCCACTTTTATGGTAACCCTTCACAATTTGGCTTTTTTTTTCTTTCTACTGTGTATTTTCCTTTCATTCTTTTCTAGAACCTTGGTGGCGTTCATTTAAATTCAAAGGATACCTTCATTATGTGTCATCTATGGAGTCCTATAAATATGTGCAACATAAGACATAGAGGAATTGGGTTATTAGCCGAGATGTTCCAAGAGGCTCGAGGCTACCATGGGTAAATGTCGGACTATCTTTGTTGGCCAAGCGCTCCACAGCTCCACTTTATTGAGGGGAAAGCACAAAAAGTAAACAAACATAGAAATGCACCGTGGCATCACTTGAACAGGGTCATGATCAAAAATTAATGTGTGTCTACATTCCTTCGACTCCTTCTAATGTCTCTCCCTTGGAACAAACTTGGCAGTTCCATTCTTACAAGTTTGACCGGGACATTCTCCATGAGGGTCTGCCGTTAGGAATTAAAATTAACTTCTGGGGTCAACCAATTAGAACCCGGTGCCTGAGATTATGTTTTTCTATTTGACCACTTGTATTGCATCGCCTGTTAAATTACGCTCTGAGCCACAGCCGGGCCGCATGCCCCACGAGGAGAAGTCAGTCGGAACAGGGCATGAGACTGTCGCATCGACTCGTGTCGCCTCTGTACAGCCCTAGTATGTGATGGGTTGGAAACGCTCCGATGTACCGAGTTACTTAGATTCGTATTCACTAGACAGGGAAGTTGCAGCCACATCTCGCTTGGAGGTGGAAAGTATCCGAGGAAATGAGGTGAGAATGGATTGTGGTTGGCCTACGTGGTCGGTCTTTGAGCTTGGATGGTCAGACTCGACCCACCATGGACAATGGGCCTAAAATGTAGTTCATCTCCCCTCCTTCTTCCTTTTCTTCTTCTTCCTCTCCATTTCACTCTTTGTCAATCTTTCTTCAATTTTTTCGTTCTTTAACGATAGTCACTCATTTCCCCCTCATATCCCACCCTCAGTCACTCTTTGTCAATCCAGACATATCCATCAACATGCGTTTCTCCATCGCCACTGTCTTCACCGGCCTCGCCGCCTTGGCGACTGCCTACACCACCCCTGACTACACCAAGGACCCCAGCGGTAATGCCATCGTCTCCCCCGGTCTGAACGAGATCGTTCCCGAGGGCAAGACCTACACCATCAAGTGGGAGCCCACCACCCAGGGCCCCGTCTCCTTGATCCTCCTCCGCGGTCCTTCCACCAACGTGAAGCCCCTCAAGACCCTCGCCGAGTCCATCCCCAACAGCGGTTCCTTCAAGTGGACCCCCGGCACCGATCTCGAGGCCGACACCACCCACTACGGTCTCCTTCTCGTTGTCGAGGGTACCGGCCAGTACCAGTACTCCACCCAGTTCGGTATCTCCGCCCCTGCCGGCAGCCACACCATCGAGACCACCGAGACCACCACCATCTGCCCGGAGACCGAGACCACCGCCGCTCCTACCGCCCCCGCTGCCGCCACCACCACCATCGAGGTCACCGAGAGCACCACCTACTGCCCGGAGTCTGAGTCCACCACCGCTCCCGCCGTGACCTCTACTCCCCTTGCTCCCGTTCCCGTTCCTCAGACCACCATCACCAAGAGCACTGAGATCACCACCACCATCTGCCCCGAGTCCGAGACCCAGTCCGTCAAGCCCACTCCCGGCCCTCACACTCCCGTCTCCCCTATCTCCCCCGTTGGTCCTACCAGCCGCCCCTGGAGCTCTATCCGTCTCACCACCAGCGCCGCTACCGGCGTTGCTACCGCTGCTCCTTCGACTTCCTCCCCTGCCTACACCGGTGCTGCTGGCCGCAACGTCATCAGCCTCGGCGCTGTCATGGTCGGTGTCCTTGCTGCTTTCGCCCTCTAAGCGCTTTTCCGGATGGAATTGTGCTCATGGCTTTTTTTTCTTCCTTTCTTTCTGGTTAAACCCGTGAAATAATGTTTGGTTCTTTTCATGTGGCTTAATCTTTTGATCTGAAATTTTGATAGGGACTATTTTGATTCTGTCGAATGAGTTCTGCACCTTATACCATGTGTTTTTCTTTATGCCATTTGCCTTTTCTGCTTCTCTCAGCTATGCTTGGGTAATGTGAGATTCATGTCTTTATGCCATCTGCTTCGTAGTCTACTTGTAGATACTGGGCATAGTTGAGACTTCACGATAACATGCTCGCTGTACATCTCACTGTTTAGAATACGAGTCTTGGGGAATGGATCTTTACAAAACAACAGTTCAATTCAAGAAATTGCCCTGGAGCATACGAGTACCTGCCTACCGTCCAGGCTTCATCTGTATCCGCCAATGAGACATCAGCTGGTGGCGATCCTCTTACTGCGTAGGTCTGGTTCAACTGAAAAGTGACTTAGCTGAGGAAGCCCAGAACAGGACGGACTCCTAAAGCTTTGCACGCTGGAATTTGATATAGCCATTGCCATGAAAAATTTTGTCATTTGTCGTTATCGAAGTATGGCAGTTGCAGCAAATCCACAGCCACTAGTTATGGAACGGCATCTCATTCGTGTTACGAGCCAGGTCTTTTGGGAAAAAGAGCGCATTCAACGAGAACAACTATGGAGGAAGACGAGAGAAGAACAAGAAGGGAATCGGCGAAGAAGCTAACTATTCATCCTACTTGTTGTCACAGGACTTCAAGACAACAGCCACATGCCTAGTCCATGCTCTCGACCTACTCTGAGCTGACTGATCGTCATATTTCGTAGTCCTCGACTTCACCTGCATATTCCGCGAGCACCTGCCTCATGAAGTCGTCCGCTTCCCAATCATATTCATCCGACCAGGGTTGCTCGTGACGTTCATCACCATGTCCGTAATCTCTTCCGAGATCAATGTCTTCATATTCGCTTTAGAGATCAATGGGAGGCAAGGGAATTCTGTGGAAGAGCCACAGCTGGTCGCAGGGACACAACTTGTATTTGGGTGCCCAGGTCGGGTACTCTTCGAACGGCAAGATTTCCGTGCGCAGCTCCACATTGAACGCCTCGAACCGGGGTTGCCAGGTGTCGATATCCCGGCAGAGGTGCGTGGAACGCGGGGGCTTGGTCGGCTCCACACTGAAGTTGTCGTACTTTTCTTGCCAGGCGTCCGGACTCGTACTCCTTACCGTGCAGGCGAAGAGACGCAGGTTCGGGAGCTGCTTGTCCTCCACAAGTCCGAAGATGTATTGAGGCACCCAGTATTTCAGCTCGTCATAATGTATTGTGAGACTCTCAAGATTCTCTGGCAAAAGATCATACTCAGGGTCCAACTCAGTGCATTCTTCGCCTGCCAGTGATTTGAGCGCGACGGTGAGATGCTTAACATTGGTGAATATAGAGAAGTTTGCGGCATCTTCGCTGCCCCACTCGAGATCGTAATCTATGTACTCCAGTGAATCCCGATGCTTGACCAGCGCTGCAACATAGTCATTCACAACATACTCAATCTCTGGATCATCCTCCGCGGGCAGGGGGTAAGCCCCTCTCCAAGTAAACCGCTTCAAGGCTTGCGGATGTTCGAGCAATATCTCCAGATCTGAGGCCTGAATGGTGCACTTCAAAAGAGTCAAATCTTCAAGCGGCGTGTCGGTGCGTCTCAAAGGGTAAGATGCACTCTCAACCGGTTGGAATATAGCCCCTCTGATACAGAGCACCCGTAGACCTGGATGACGGAAAATGGCCTCGTTGAATCGCGGTATGCAAGGACAGTCCCTGGCGTTACTTGGTCCACAAAGGTTCCTGTCGCTTCCAATGTGACCTGCATTTCATTAGCCCCCAGTACGTTGGGAAGTACTCAAGATAGAAAACTCTCACAGACACGCAGTGCGGGCATTCCTGGCGGGTTTTGGAGAAGTGCATGCCCGAATAGGGTTTCGTTGCCACGATCGAATTCCCAGGGAATCGTGGGGGTATCTGGAGGACTGAACTGTGACTGTCCTGGAGGTCCAACCCCTAAGTCGCGGTATTCTTTGACAGTCCGGGCTAATTTGACCACCGGATATGCCCCATACGGCGTTCGTGCCTGATAGGAGGTGTACTGAGTAGCCTTATGAGGTCTGAGTTTTCCCCTCAAAATCAGCGTCTCCACATTCGGCAAACCCGCGGCCATTTTGTAAAATTTCAGATGACGACCAGAGAACACTTCTAAGCCACTGTCTTCCTTGTGTCGAATTTCATGGATGAGTTCTGCCAACTCTGGGCGTTGTTCTATCGCAACAGCAAGATGAGCACCGCTTTCCGAGTTGGAAAGGCGTACTAGACTGTAGAGACGAGGTACAGTTCTCTGGTGAAGCACATGGCATGTTTGCGCGAGTCGGCCTAGGTGCTGGGCAGACTCTTCATGTTTTAGCTGCTCGATGATCATATCCCAGATCTCCAAGGGGAAGCGCAGAGAGCCTCCTAAACGAATAGACATGGTGGAATCGAAAATACTTGCATCAGGTAGGTGTATGGTGTAAGTTGTAACATACATAGTTGTGCACTGTCAGTCTCATTGAAGTCTATGGAAGTGCCAAGAAATTGAACGCGTATGATTGGCTGCCCCACGTCGCCCCACTCAATACCCCTGACAACTGACAAGTGACAACGCGTGACTTCGCGTGTTTTCGCGTACCCTACGGAATAGTAGGTATGGAGAGAGAGAGAGAGAGAGAGAAATTCATTTGCCCGATGTAGCTCGCTCTAAGACGTCTAAGTATAAGCTGCTATGCGGGGTTGCTATCAGGCCTGCCGACAGCTGGAAAGTGTGGGCGCCAGCCCACTGGACGACTGTTGGAAACTCGCTTTGCGCATTTCCGACCAGTCGCCCTCAGAATAGAAAAATATAGACCATGACAAAGGAAAGAACAAAAACAGAAAAATGAGTGTCGCACTCCTGGCCTAGGGACCAGAATCACATCTCACCACGTAACATCCCCGTATCCCCTTCGTTCCAGCCGCTCATCCTTGTCGGCTGCCGCTCGTGTGCCCGCTTGGATCAAGGGAATACAGTGGACCTGGCACTGCACTCCTAAATGGCGTCATCCTTCTTCTTCTTCTCCAATCGCACTGCACTAAGGTGTTCTAGTTTTTCCTCTCCCGTCATCCCCTATTTCCTCGCCCAGCGCCGCGGGATCGACCGTCTCGAACTGGCCCAGTAGACCGGTCTTGACCATAAATTCGGCCACAGTCGTGCGGGCCTCCGGCCTTGTCAGGAGCTCATCCCGATGGAGAGTTATTCCTTTGTCGGAGAGAGCGCGTCTCATCCAGTCGCGCTCGTCCTGGTGCAGGGGACATTCCAGCAGGACGTGTGCAATCGTTTGATTGCCAAGATCGCAATCGCACCGCGCAGATTCGCGTCGGTTGATGCGGTGTAGGTAGGCGCCTAGGCCAATTCGACCAGTTCTGAGTTGTATCAGAATCGACGACGTGGCTTTGCGTAGCCCTGGCCAGTACTCGAGCGTTTTCTTTGTCGGTATCTCGATCAGGCGCTTCGTCGGTCGACTGGTGGTTTCCTTTGCCCACAACGTCTCCCACTCCAACTTCGCTTTACTGTGTATTCGCCTTTTCGCCGCGGCGGCAAGGCGTATCCCTCTGTTGAGAGAGTTTTGTGGTCCTTCCGGGCCCTGCGCTGCGTCTTTGGCATGTTGATCCGCGATCTCATTGCCAATGACCCCTTCGTGCGCAGGGATCCATCTCAGTTCTGTCCAGACCCCTTTGTCTGCGAACTGCTGGATCAGGTCGAGACATCCTGACAGATAAACCTGTCCTGATGGCATGCGTGGTCGTTGCAGCGCCCTCAGCGCTGCCTGACTGTCCGCGAAGATGACAATTCCATTCTTCGCCTGCTCAGCCCATGGTTCTGTGCTTTCCTGGGCCATTGTGAGTGCCATCTCAATGGCTCGGAGTTCCGCGGCATATACGGTAGACGTATCATCATCCCCCATTTGGCTGTGGGCATGTCGGTTTTCGAGATCCACGACCGCCGCCGCTCCAATCTTTCCATCAATTCCGCTCCCGTCAGTGTACATGATGAGAGGTCTCTTGTCTGGAATCGCAAGGGTCTGGTTATGGTGGTTGCCTGCGGTTTCTCTATCCTCGATGATCACCTTTGGCGGCGTATAGTAGGTATGGACCTAATAAGTCAAGATATTCCTATTTGTTTGAGCTGATAGCAGCTCTTAGCAATTCCAGCAGAGGTTGGGAGTTTATGCAACGAAGATACTCGGCTTCCACCAATGAATAGAGACAGGTCTAGACTCTTGCTCTTCAATTGAGCCCACTCCTTCAGAAGTACAGAATTGGGTCACACTGCATGTGGAATATACGATACTTTTGGGCTGACATGCAGAGTCAATTCACTTGTTACCTATGCTTTGTTAGTTTTCATACCATGCACACTCTTCATTGTATCTGTTCTCACAGATGCAAGCATTTTACACAGCAGCCAGAGTTGCTGCCCAAACACGTCACTCGACATACTGTTTGACCAATAGCTTCATATAATACAGCAACACCCTGCCAAAATGACCACTTTCCCAACATCTACTATAGTCTACTATAGTATCATCTCCAGCTGTTTCCTCCCCGGGGCCTCACTCATACAAAACAACCCACAACACCCAATGCACCAAGAAACCATCCATTCCCTCCTCTTCCTCGCTCTCACCCTCCTCCTCTTCCTAGCATTCATAAACCACTTCCTCATCCCAATCCTAGGCCTCCTGCTCTTCATCACCCCGGACATAACACACGGACTCTCAACCCGATTCCGCCCCTTCATCCAAATCTAAATCTAAGGAACCGTCCTCCCCCAGTTCCAAGCACTACTCTGGTCATCGGGTATCAAATTGAACATCACTGGAATTCCCGTCAGTTCAACAGTCATTTCAACTCCCAAATTGCAAAATAAGAACACGATCCCACTTACGCTCACCAAACGCCCCAAACGTATCATCAAGCTGTTCAAATATATGCGCAGACGGATACTCCGTCTGAATCGGCACCTGCATCCCATCATTCGACCGTGGGTGTCCAGGCATAGTCTGCGGTATATCCATCTGTCTCAAATGCAGCGATGGATATGCAGTCTCTGTATTCTCAAGGTCATCTCGAGCAAACGTCTCTCTCCTGTGTAAAGCCGGATCTACACCATCACCCCTGGAAATTCCCATCTCCGGCCCCCCTCGCAACGCACCAGACATCTCCCGCTCAACCGTCACTTTCAGTAACTCAGTCAACAGCTGCGCCGTCTGCGCGGCGATGCGATTATGAGGGCCGAATGCCGTGCTGGAATGTATAATTCGCATGATCCCCGCTTTAGCCTCGTGCGCCGCGGCTGTAAACGGTTGACTCGTCGGCGTGATGCAGAGGATTACTCCCGCGGTGAATTGGTGGAGTGATGCAAAGGATTCAGCAAAATGATGCTTAAATCGCAGGACCGGGATGCGCGATATGCGTAGTGCGGCTGCCGTTGCGACACGCAGGGAGAGGCGGATAGCGTCGACGACTAGACGGGAACAGGAGGATGTGATTTTTTGTTCGAGGAGGGGTCGACGGGCCTGGATGAGGGCTCCGTCGTAGGTTAATTGGAGGGTGGCTGCTTGGAGGATGATTGTTTCCGCTTGGTCTTTTGTGCGTTGGGGGAGGTCTTGTTCTTGTAGGTAGTTGTGGAAGCGATCGAGACGGTTCTCGGTGGTCCAGAATTCGAAGTCGAAAAGACGGGGGACTCGGCTTCGCCAGGATCGCAATTGGTCTTCTGAGTCTTGGGCTGCTTCGGCGATTGCCACGAGGTCGGATTCTAGGGATTCTCTGCGGAGTTGCAGACGGCGGAAGCGGGAGAGGATGTGGCGGATTATATTGTAAATGTCGTATTTCATGGTGAAGAAACCGGCTGTTGTCGTTGGGTTTCCGTCGCCGGATATCCATTCATTTTTTAGTAGGAGCGGATCGATGGCTAGATCGTCCATGTCGCGGAGCGAATGTAGCGCCACGAGTCCGGTGTCGATGGAGGAAGGACGGCCGTAGATGATAGAAGTAAAAGTATCGCCAACGATAGCGTGATTCCAACATCGAGACCGAATTTCATCCACAATCGGAGACTCGTATTGCGCAGACTTCGTATGGAGATCCAGTGCATACGCCGACCTCACAGCCATACCGGAAACCGTCCACGCAAGACTGGGCGAACTGTGATAGAGATAGTACGAGGAGACCAAGAAACAAACCTGCACAGCCTCAATCCGACAATCAATCGAGATATCTAGCAAATTCCGTCGGATCTCATTGATCAACCCTTGCATCAACTTCTTCCCGTCAATACCGTGCTCGCGCAGCAGTTCATGGCCACACCATCGCTCATCGGGTAGCGCAGAATGCAGACCGATCATCGCAACCGCCAAAACAGCCATGATCGGACTGAGATCTTGCCGGCGCCACGACCGCTGGGAAATGATCCGGCGCGCTGTTCGTCGGAATGACGGTTCGTGGAATATTATGATGAACCATTGCATTCGGTCAAAGTAGACGTCGATCAGCGCCAGCATCACGGCTTCGGGTGGTAGTTCGACTTCTGTCAACTGCCATAGTGAATTGTCCAGCGTTGGTGCGCCGGTATCACCGGGGATTGAGGCGCCTGTTAGCGTCCGGCCGGCGGCTTCTTCGTTGAAGACTCGTCTGGCAAAGTCTATTGCTGAAGCGTTTGCTCCGAACTGGGGTTCTTTTGGTGAGCGCTCTGGGTAGAATGCTGAGCTCGGTGTTGCATCGGATGATGTCGGTTCGTCATGACGGTTGCTGGTATTTGTGTGTTTGGCCGGTGCGATGGCTTTGTGAACACCAGAATACTTGTGGTCTCTGGAGTCTGTTCTTCGAGTGCGAGTCCGCGTCGCTGCGCGGTGAGTTGTCTCGCATTTGTGTCCTGCGCGAATACAGAGTACACACGGTCGAGAGCTGTCACACTATATCCGTTGTATCAGGGCTATTGTCTTATTGTCTGGTTCGAAAAGCGTCATCAGGGGATCTCCCAACCTTGAGCTTTTGGCGACGGCATCTGTCACATGCTCGTGATGTGCGAGATTGCTTCCGAGATGGGCCAGAGGACTCTTCCATCGATCCTAAGCTTGGTTCTCAGTCGGGTCAGCCTGTTTGAGATCGCCCACGGGTGTTGCTCGGTCTCCGTCTAAAGCTGGGGTCCCCGCAAAGTGGTTCGGGAGACGGGAGGATAGCCGAGTCCCGCGGTCCCGAGCCCCAGAATCCTTCGGCCACGCCAATCTTAAATTTGAGCTTAAGACATTTTGGTAGGTAACTGTTACCTCTTCTCTTTTACTCCGAATGATCACTTGGTCTCATATCGTGTCTCATGTCCATTCTGTATATGCCAAATCTAGATCATTTTACAATTCCGCTCAAATAGCCGTCAACCCCAGTAGATGCCCACGGGCATTCTGCGCCTGCGAAAGAACAATTTCGGCCGCAGGATATGTCTGCAATAAGTGTCCAGCCGCTTCCTCACACGTGTACAAATTCGACATGGCCTGCATCCTCACAATGTCATCCGCAACCTTGAGATCCGGAAGACTCGCTTCAAGAATAATGGCCAGGATAGTAATGCTGGTCCCCGGCAGATAATGAAGCATTCTGCAGTCGTGCAATTCATTGAGAATCTCATTGACTTGAGAAGTCAAGCGTCTCATTTCCGGCATAATGGTCGTGCGAAGACTATCTCCACCATTGGACGCGGCTTGGTAGAGGATGGACATCGCAGTGAGATGTAGGAGATACAGGAACGCTTGATGAACGAGAAGGACAGTCTCTGGGGCTTCTTTGTGGAAGCCATGCAAAAGTGACGGGGAGAAGTAATGCGCTGGCGCAGGAAGATCCTTTATCCAAGTCTTCAGAAGCTGTTCGCATCCAGTAATAGTAACTTGTGAGACATCGGACTTGGGAACGAAAGAGTATTGCCAGTCTCCTGATGGCGATGGTGACCAGGCGTCTTGGTAAAGATGCGCCAGAATGACTCCCACGCAATGGGCGAGTTTAATCTCTTGGATGAATAGAAGCATCATTCGTTCTTGGTTTTCCCAGTTCAGCATGGCCGATGCTTCTCCGAGCATTGCTAGCACGAGATCGTGGTAGGGTTCCGAGGAGTAGTATTTTGTGGATTCTAGTAGGGACATCCTGACATCGCTGTGGGGGATTCGGGGGGGTCGACGGAAGCCGAGGGAGAGAATGCGATCGCGCACATAGAGACACCACCACAACCGATGTTTGTGAGAGAAACTACCCGTTTCAAGACTTTCGAGCAGACCAATGCGCTCTGCTGTCGAGTAGGCGAGATCGAACCAGTATGTCGGGACTTTGTGACCAACTCCACTTCCGTGCCACTGCATCATGAGCAATAGTGCTTGGATCTGAATGTATGCGTCGGGTTCGGTCTCGAATTCATATAGAAGCTAAAAATCAACGTCGGGATTAGATATGTGTTTACCAGTCACTAGGCTCGGAGGGTCTCACCTTGGCTCGCCCGAATAGCGTTCTTCGCAACGCTTTGCGCGATGAGAACCCAGCTTTGACAGCTGTTTCTTGTTCAATGAACGCACTTCCAGCTAGCATGACGGCCTGATGAAGAAGAGGACTCGCGAACTGGGATTCGTCCCCTACCATGACATTTGATAAAAACCATTGTAGATCGATAATCGGCAGGAGAGGGTGAACGTATTTGATATATGCCCCAAGCAACTCATTCCGGAGGTTGATCGGAACAATTTTGAGAGTGCCTTTCAACTTCAGATATTCTTTGGTTTCTTCGGAGATGGGGAGTCGAGTCGTGAAAGACCTTTGCAGATCGAGAAGTTGATTCTGCTCCCCTAGGATGTGTTCAGGGGACTGCGGTGAGAGCAGCTCATTGATTGTTGTAAGCCAGCTGTCTAGGGGATATGTTTGGGGTACGTTATGTGTTAAAGTCATGTGCGGTTGATCGGATATCGGCTTGCTGCCCGATGTGATAAAATGCGCAAAACATTCTAGGGATGTCAGTAACTATGCAAATCCAGGAGTTCTGCTTAGCATGCAACTGATCTTGAATCATACCTAGACCATCTCGACCCCTTTCCAACCGATCTATATCCTCGGAATTGGAAAACGCCTCGAGGAGACCACTGACAGATGATGCGAAGTCCATCTGCACGGAATCTGCTTACTGCCTCGTTCTGCTACCGGGATTAGCGTCTGCTTAGCGTCTTTTCGGCAATTGTTCCATCAATGCCGCATGGGAGCATTTACCTTCACTATTTTGGGGGACAGCTTTTCTAAGAATGTCAATTCACGCTTGCGACGAACACGTGTTATTGTGCCGCTTTCACACCCCAGCTGAGATCGGTGCTTGCGATGCTGTCTGTGTCACTCTTTTCGTGCTAATGACACAATGAACTCCGCGCAAGTCTGCTGGTAGCCCGCTTGTAAATAGAGGAATTGCCCGCCATATGAACCAGGGGGGTACGAGAATAGCCCAAGCCATCAGTCATCATGGGAATCTTGGGGCCCCACACACCCCGCATCTCTGCGCATCTCATACAGTACAACTGTACAGTAGAAGATCATCTGGCGACAATTGGTCGCTTGCGATGTCCTTCCAGCTCCTTCCTGGAGATCGAGACCCAGAGGCGCAGAGGGGTGGCAGCTCGATTGGCAGCGAAGGAGCAATTAACTTCCACCGGACGAAGGGGAAACCTCCACCGGAACTTAACCAACCAATCAAATTCCCCCTACGAGTCTACCCCGGAATTTGTCTTGAAGGATCTGAAGCTACCAGAACTTACGATGTACTCAAAATCATCAGTTAACGTTTTATCTCTGTGGCGAATATCACATCTATGGAAATCCTTCCCGAGGTGATCGCTAAATACCGGCTCCCCTTTGCCACCATCTACCACGGATAGCTACCGCCGACATGACGAACAAACCCACCAGCCTCCTCATCCCTCTCCCCAACTACAATCCTCAGAATGCCCCTACCAGAGTCCAACGGATCCCCAGCAGTTCCATTAACAGTAACGGACGCCTCATCCGTACCCCTCAGGTTGCTCCTCACCAATCCCGGACAGAACGCGAAAACCCGCACTTGACCCTGCAGCCGTTTGTGCATTTGAATAGTCATCATGTCGAGAGCCGCCTTGCTCATACGGTACTCATCATAGGACACCGCATAAGAGATATTGCTCGGGTCATTTGCCAGAGCCAGTGAGCCCAGACCACTGGAGACCTGGATCATGTACGGCTTTTCCGACTTGAGGAGAAGCGGGATGAACGCCTCTGTGACGAGCATGGCGCCGATGACATTGGTCGAGAAGATCTGTTGCAGCTTTGCGCGGCCACTGAGGTGCACTGCGCCTGTGCCGGCGTTGCTGATTAAGACGTCGAGGCGGTTGAACTTCTGCGTGACGGTGTCGACTGCTTTCGCGATGGAGGTGTCGTCTTCCACATCTAGTTGGATGAGGGAGATGGTGCCCTTGGGATTGGTGGATTGCAGTTGTGAGAGGGCCTTTTCGCCCTTTTCTTGGTCACGGCAGCCCATGATAACATGGTAGTTCGGGTGCTCGGTGAGGATTTGGGTTGTTGCGTAGCCGATGCCGGAATTGGCACCTGGGACGAGTTAGGTCTGCGGTTGTAGACTACGCTTGGGCTGGTGACTTACCGGTGATCAGGATGATTGTCTGCTCCGACATGGCGTTGTAGTTGCTTTCAGTTACAAACAGTTGGCTTCTTCCAGGCAGTATGAGGTTGAAAAATTGGGATAGAGTCGAGTGGATGAGAACAAGGCCGACATCACTTCAACCTGGCACATTGCAGTCCTATATATAGTATTTTCTTTTCACTCTGAACGTTACTCACCATCGCCGTTACGCAGTCCCCATAGAGATTTGATATAGATCGGAGATAAGCCTCTATCGCCGTGACATTAGATCTCGGGGATAGAACTGCGTATCAGTGCGGATCACGGGGTTAAGCCGGCCATCACCGACCAGTGCTCTGCCAAGATCCCGAGAAGGACCAAGTGATACCGAATTGTGTCACTATTGTGCAGCAGTAATTGAGCATAATAGTTCAGAAAAAAAGAAGAGGAAGGCTGGAAGCATCAATGCATGTTCGGACATAAACAATGATGAAACCCAGAAAGGTGTATCCACATAACAGTAACCACCGGTACACTCCCGGATTGGGTACCAAGGTTGTGGTTAAATTTCCCCTGAGACCATCCAAGGTTAGTCCGTGCTCTGATGTGTGGTGAATATGTGTGACACCGGGCATTCTGATTTATCAAGACCCTCGTTTTCTGGGAAGGTATCAAAGCAGACATTGAGAGTCAGCTCAGTAGTCCCAGTCCTTTAGTTTTCTTGGAGTGGCTCCGCGAAGAACAAGACACCTGTGGAAGACATGTCTTAGCAGACTTCAATTTCACATCGAAGACGATCTAATGTAGGTATTTCCTATGAATGCCGTACAACAAATCCATACCACTCACCGAGTTGATAACCCCCCGCCCTTCCACGCCTGGATAATTACCACCCCTGACCAGAGCCACACGTACATTCCATGAGCATACGTCTATCCAGAAGAGTGGCTTTGTGGCATAGTCTACATGTAGATATATCTCTACAGAGACAAGATGTACGTACATATTAGCCTATTGCTACGATAGCCCGTTTAGCCTTAGCCTTTAGCTTTTAGCCTACTGGCTATGATGTCATCCGAATCACGCAGTGACACTACATGTTCGAACCCCCGGCTTTCCACCAGGCAGCCAATCACCGGCAAGAAATGTGACTGGTCTCGGAAGTTACATCGCATGCTAAGCTTTTTGAGAGACGTCGGGTCCAAGCATGTGTTTTAGCCGTACGGGTCTAGACAACCTCGGCAGTATGTACAGCTGCAGGATGGTACATGGTAACTATTCAGGATGGTAGTAGTCTTTCAACTTCAAGTACTTTAGGAGGGTCGAAGACAATCGCATTTGGGGTTGGATTATTTTACCAAATTTCCAGATTATATGATTTATATCCTTCCGCCGAAAGCAAACATAAATAACTGAAACACATCGCCAATGGAGGTATCACCGCTGTGCAATTTGTACAGGCAAAGGGAGAAAAAACACAGAGAGGGACGGGGTCGAGGAAAAGGGTAAATCTCCATATAACCCGGATGAAAGTAGGGTAGAACATGACGAATTCACTTTTGCGGGATCTTTGAGAATAGGGAGGCATGCAGATCGATGGTTATACCTGCCCAGTCTAAAGGAGAAGGGCAGGTTGAGTGCACCGCATTCCTAAAGAAATACCACCTGCAGGAAGGCCATGCCAGTGACCTTTTTTCCCCTAGCAGAGGTGGAGACAAGAGCAAGAGAGATTAAGGGTATAGGGAAAGGTGTAGGAAAAAGAGTAGGAAAACAAGAGAGAACAGAATGAAACAGCTCTGCTGTCTATCTCAAAGCCACCACAACAGGTCTCACGGCCGTGACCAAGCTCCCTGCATTGGCGGCAACGGGTTCCCAGATAGCGCCGGCGACCCGGTAGGGGGCCCAGCAACCGCACGTCCGACGGGTGCGACGGGATTTGAGGAATATGGGGGACTCGCCGGCCAACCAGGCTGGGACTGGGCCGGTTCGTGCGTCCTATGTGGAGCAGGACTGGTCGCGGGGGGTTGTGTGCCTGAAGTAGGTCGGGCAGCATCGGCGCCCGACCACGTCGCCGAGGGGCCTGGATCGGATGCTGGGAGGGGAGTTGGTTGGGTGAGGCGTGGGGAAGGAGGTCTTGGGCCAAGGGCGCTTAAGGACATGGTGCGGCCGAGTTGATTGCGGTAGAAGTCTCGCTCGGAGCGATAGTGGTCTCGTTGTTGGAGAAGGGCTCGGAGCTCTTCGCTTTGGCGACGGACTGTTTCCATGCTACGTTGGATTTCTTCCTGCTGGGCACTAAGCCGCTGCTCGAGTTGCATTTCGTTGCGCTTGCGGTTGCGGAAACGGCGTGAGGCGTCGCTGTTGGCTTTGCGCTTTTCTGCTTGGCTGGAGGAGCCGGAACGCATGTCTAGGACGCAGGGAATCATTCCTGGTGGGGTTTGGGTGGACTGGGGTGTTCCGGCTCGTGAAGCGGCTGTTTCGGGTTGGGCTTGGGGATCTTTCGTTGCGGGGATGGTACGGGACAAAGGGTCCATTGTCATGTATGGAGGTGCAGTAGGGTACGACGCCACACTTTGCGGGAGGGAGACATCGGCAACTGCTGGTGATACACCGAATGGGCTGAAGGTTGGACGAGGCGTGCTGGGGCTCGTTTCTTGGGAGCTTGGATTGGTCAGAGGCCCTGGGTTGGAACTGGTCCGTCGAGAGTGTACACTGGGTGCAGAATGTAGTGAATGTAGTGGCGTTAGCGCAGGATGCTGCGTGCTTGTGAGGGATGCGATTGGACGTAAGCCCGTCTCTAGTGGCAGAGGCGAACTCGTGGCAGGCAGACGTGGGCCCACCAGAGATTCATGGGGAAGTAGCGGTGATTGTGCGACACTTGAATGACCAGAAGCCCTGCCGCCCCCACCAGCAAACCGGACCGAAGGCGATGCTGGGTTCATCAGAGGGCGTGAATGAGATCTCGGAGATAACGCCTGTGGCAATGGGTAACCGGGGCGCGTTGTGGGTGAAGAGACTTGGGGTCGAGGCGAGGACGAGGACACTGGTTGACCCAATGGCTCACGTCCGCTGAGTGCGGCCAGGTCGGCTGTTGTCTGTGATGGATGGTTCAGGATGGCATGGACACCAATAGGTCGGGATGACATCCGTTCTAGTGGTGGCTCCACGGGTCCATATGGATGCCATGACTGAGGTCGGGGCCGCTGAGGCGGCCGGCGAGTAAGATGTCGGCTTCCTGTCAGCCTCCGGTCATTGTCGAGTGCACGGTCATCTTGCTGAGGCGCATTTCTGGGCAATGAACCTGGATGTCCAGACTCCTGTGACATAGAGACCGAATCTCCCACGACGGGATGGGTGTTAGGGCATGGCCGAGACCCCCCTCTCTCCTCGTCGCTGGGTTCTCGAAGAGTATGAGAGAGGGAAGGTGAAGGAGATGGATAACGATCTGTATAGAGTGAAACGTTGGATGAATGTAAATCAGAATACGGCGCGGTTAACACGCTGATTCCTAAGGCAGCCACGATGAATAGATAACGTAGGGTATAACTAGAACAAAAGCACGACCACCTCTCAATTGAGGTAATCGAAAGATATATAAGCAATAAATGGAAGAAGATCCGAGGCCGCTAAAGAAGCTAAGAGGAGAGGAAATCGGCAAAGTTAAGTGAAACGGGGAAAACGGGGTCAAGCTTAAGAAGAAGCGACGAAACAGCAGCGGTGAGAGAATGATCCATCACCTGGTCTGGATGGCTCCAAGACAAGTAAGTTGTCTCTCTGTCCGACCCAGTCTGGTGGAATACATAGCGTTGGGCAGGATCTCCTATGGAGACACACACCCTAGTCTAACCCCCGGAGTGCCAGTTGGGCTTCGTTTTTTTGACTTTTTATTTTATTTTTGGTTTATTGTCGTTTTGGGTTTCTTTTTTTCTTTTTCCATTTTTTCCCCTGTGCCTGATAGATAATAAGTCATAATATTCTCATGACATACTAAAAAGAAAATAATTCAGGGCGAAAGTGAAGCAGACAGATGTCCAACATATATGACATGCTGATATCAAACCCCCTATCATGTGCAGCCAATCCTACAGCACATCGTATACATCGTTCATGAGACCACTTTCGAACCCATCACCACCTGAGTAACCGGGGAAAGCGATCGTCATGCACAGCACGAATCATCGGGAGCTGCAAGTGCGCGGCGCCGTCACCATGGACATGGACAGGGACAGGTGGAGACCTTCCCTTTTTCTCTGTCCCGTTCTGTCATTGGACTCAATTTCTTTGCTTCCATGTATTTATTTATTTTATTTTTGGTTTATTTCCCCATGACAATGGCTCGTTAAGCTCGGATGGTTTGGTGGCCTTGAGAACCTTAGAAGGTTCCATGGCTCGCAATAGTATGACAGTTGAAACCTCCTTTTCCATTCTTCGCTTTCAAGATTTTCAGGGCCGATGATGCGTTTTGGCAAAGCGAAACGCCAAACAACTTAAATCCCCAACCGATCCATAGTTACCTTCTTGGGGTAAGTGAGGCAATCCTCCGAAAGTTGCTTAGCCTTGTCATGTCAATTTCCGAGAGTTTGGTGCTTGGAGAGATTAAACTCGAAGTATGTCATTAATCTTGGAACTTGGAAGGCCTTGAAATCCGGAAGGCAACTAGAAGCCCTGAAAAGGTGTGTAGGATTTGAAACTCGAAATCAAAGAGAAAAACTCAAAAAGTAGACCAAGTCAAACCCACTCTGGCAAGGTGCAAAGTTAATTCCACCTGGATGTTGTGCATCAGCACAGTTCCCCGTGTCCCGGTAAAAGGGGCCGTTGCCGTTGACCGTTAGGGGCTAGGACCTCGGAACGCTATTGGGCTTCCGAGGTCCAGAGGAGTTACTAGTTAGTGGGGGCTTTGAGCAGGTCCCGAGTTGGAACTTGGATGACACTTGTCGCGAGGCTTTGACCTTATGATGTCGTTTCTTTATGATAACTATGGATGACCTACAACTGGGTTACGAAGGAGTATGTACTATAAGGATCTACGTAGAGGTTGTCAATGACTCCCTACGTCATTGAACGAGGTTACGCAAACCGAAACTGAGAACACACCCGACGCTGCAGTATCCAAGACCGAGTTAAAAGGTCTTTGTTCACCCCCAAGTCTTCACTCGTACGACATCGAGCTGTGGTGGAACGACTGAAAGGGTAACAGGATTCATGATGTCATTCAGGTCCGCTCAAAGAAAAAGTAAACAAACAGAAGACAGCGGAGTACTCCGTAGAAATCGAACAGGTGACAGTCGACAGTCGACACTCTTATCACAATCTGGTAGATGCTCCACGATCAGGACAAGCGGAAAGGGATCCGGTGGAAAAGGGATCCCCCTAGCCTCACGATGTGAGATGCATGAACGAGGGTGGAGCACTCTAGCATCTTTTCCGGGCTGTCTGGCAGTCTGCTGTGATCACGGGATACAAGTAGTACTCCGCGTGGCAATCGTCAAATAAGCAGCGGAGATCGATTTAGTGGTGTCCACTGCGTCAAAGTGGATGTGACGCGGGAAAATTGGGAAAATCCAAGATAATAATCGTGGAACGCAGTCAATAGGCTAGTGTTTATTGACATTGATCGGCGATCCCAATGCCAATTTCGCCATTAAGAGACTTTTTATGTGGGTTTGCGATAGATCGCTGGGTTTTTCAATCTGCATGAAGTCCCGAGAGCTGCGTCCGACAGAGTTTGGAGAGGGAGCTGTCAGTCCTTTGATGCAATGTACCCGCTATTATGTGGTTCTTTTTATCATCATTGACGAATCATTGCCCTTGCTAGAAACACAATTGCGGTCTGATAGATCCAGGGGCTTTCACTGGTCCAAAGTAAAGGGCTAAAGGCCAATGTTACTGTGCATTGTACCATTGTTTCGTTGTCTGGGGAGAGATTCCTCTCCAGGTCATCTTACCGGTCCACTTGTGGCGTGCAACCTCAAACCATTTTCCCAGACTATCGGAATTCTTTTTATTAATAAAATTAAAATTAAATATCAAGCTTCTATTCTAGGCAGGTCCCAAGTATTTTCACGAATTCTCGTGTCACCATACTATTCGGGAGCTGCAGAATGGGGGCCTCTTTCAAATGTTAGTAGAGTTCAATGTTAATCCTCCGTATACAAGTCTCCACTTGACACTTAATACCGTTTACTCTCTTAGGTGGACATGTTGACAGCTTCAAGCTTCCGTCTTCTCCGTAGTGGAGACATTGCCCCCTTTTCCATGATCTACTGCTCTTCACCGCAAGGATCAACATCTCGTGTCCGCTGCAGCCGCACTTACCTTTCAAAGGCAAAAGAATGGCCTTGTTAAGATCAGGAGCAAAGGATCTCCCTGCCGAGAGCCTCCACCAGTTGTCAATAGATCGCTCATTGCACATCCCATATCTCCAATTGCCCCCATGTCGTCACTACAACACCCACAACATCATCGCACACCGATATAGTACCTCTAGCGCCAAAACCAGCACAAAAAGTACACCGAACTCCCCCGCGCACATCTATGTATCACTTTACTTCGTGCCTGCATCGCCCTGCCGGGCAGATCCGCCAGCCAAAAGAAAAAAAAGGGCAGCAGCGCTGATCCTGCCCACGCGTTGCCTAGCCTGGACCGAGATACGGCCGAATTGGCAATCGGACCAAGAAAGATGCAGACAAAAAAAGCAAAAAAGCAAGAAGAACGTAGTATGGTCTACATAATGTGAGATCGATATGCAAGTGCTGATTCGATCTATAACCTCGCCTTTTGCTTTTTTAAACCCGTCCCTTGCGCGGGCTGCAGTGTGACGACCACCATAACCCAGGTTGCCGGACTGTGACAGCGCGGACCGTCGGCCGTCGTGCTCGCCCGTTTGCTGATCGGATCCACATGAAGCGCTGGAGAGAGTGCGGAGGTACAGGCTGCATATCCGGACCTGTGGTCTGCGCCTCGGGGTACTTTTTTTTGAGCGCGGATGGGGCGATTAGATGACCGCTTTTTGGGATGCTTTTCGGAAGAACGCTAGCTTGTTGGACATTGATTGTACAACATAGTGATGCGTCGTCGATCTTTCTGAGGAATCCTGATTAGCGCTGTAGTGCCGGTCTATTGTTTGCATGAACGTATGCGTCTAAATGCTCAGAAGAGTAGATCTAGAATTGGACAAAGCATGTCCGAAGAAGTATGTACCGAGAGTAGATCGGTTCTAGAGGTGTCCGTACTATCTATCCATGCCCGGACTGTCTATAAGTTATAGTGCACATTCAAAAGAGACAAAGCCTCACATCCTAGTCCTGAAACCGAAACTCATGCTTAGGCATGCCTCGGATCCCAACGTCAACCCTGTAAACCCGGCCCCCATACCTCACCGACTGCGGCAACCGTTCATCATTACGATCATCCTTGGCAGTGGTGATGAACAACTCCGTACCAACAAAAGTTGGACAGGTCACGTTCCGCGTCGGCAGGTCAATCTGACCGATAACCTCTCCGGCAGGGGAGATACGCACCACCTTCGCGCCACCGTAGACAGCACTCCAGATGCACCCCTCAACATCAATAGCGAAGCCATCGGGATCCGTCCCATCGCCGATATCAAAGTGCACACGCTGGTTGCTGATTGCACCGGTAGAGGCATCGAAATCAAAGGCAAAGATCTTGCCCGTTGTCGAGTCAGTAAAGTACATCACGTCGTTGGTAAGATTCCATCCTATCCCGTTGGGGATTGTCACTGGCGCCAGCATGCGATGCACGCTTTGGTCTGGGTCCAGTCTGAAGAGGACGCCTTCTGCTTCGATCTTCTTGACTTTTGGATCATTCATTGCTCCGGCCCAGAACCGGCCGTGGCTGTCGACGGCGCCGTCGTTGAAACGCATTCTTCATTGGTCATTAGCATCTTATTTTTTAAATTTTTTAAATACTTCCCCCCAATTGATTGTGTTTCTTCATTCATTTCAAACATTGAGGTCTGGGATTATGCTTACCTCTCCACTTGTCCTTCATCCTCCCAGACCTTTCGAATGTAGGATAGTTTTCCGGTGGTTCGGTCCAGCCGAGCGAATCCTTGTTTGGCCCCAACAATCAGCTGACTCTCAGATCCCTGAACATTGGCGGTCACGCTAAGAACCACGTGGAATTCCCGTCAGCAGAAAGAACGGAAATGGGCTAAGTCTCCCATGGGAACGGTTAAAAACCCACCCAACAGCTTCTTCGGTATCGACCACACTCAGAGACTCAGCTCCCTTGGCGAGATCAACACGGTATAGTTTGTGATCCCAGATATCCACGAAGCGGAATTCATTGTTAGCCACATCGTGATACGGCCCCTCGAGCAATGTACCCGGGATATCCAGGTACGGCTGATTGGACGAGTTAGTTGTTTACTTGCATGTGCGAATTTGTGATTGGCGGTGTATATTTTTCTTTTCTTTTTTTGTGAGAGGATCGGGAGGAGATTCTTCATGTCTGACCGACACGAGAATCAGATCGCCGAGGGAAGGAAAAGAAAACAAAACAAAAATAATAAGAAAGCAAGCGAATCACAAAATGACGGCCAATTGCATGCGCACAATACGATGGACTCACCTCGTTGACCGTCCATCTCTGAATTTCGGACATGCTGATCGCCAACCAACAAGGTCACTGGACACCGCTATTTGGGAGAGCTGCGGAAGAGGGGTGATGTGTTAGCCTTGCACGAAACGGTCAGAGATTCCTACTTTAGGTGGAGAGACGAACCTTCAAGTCAAGAAATGGCACCGCCGATCACGGTATTAAACCCGTTTAACCTTGAAAAAGACAATTGTCGGATTCCCAGGATACTCCGTCAGTCCGCTGTCTCGAGCGAATTGAACGGAATCTCGTAGTTTATGAGAAGAGGTGGGATTCAGATGCCAAGACAGTTCCCCCACAGTCCGAGGGGGCGCCATTTGCTTACTTTTCCACTTTTCCCTACTTTTCCACTTTGACCACGGATCACTCCGTACTTCGTACACTCCCTACCTTGGTTAGGTACTATGTACGGCACCGTGCTACATCATTGCGAACTCGTAGGACGAGGAGATGCAGGGTATCTCCGCCCATTCGGCAATTCAATCTGCATATGAAAAGAGTCTCTTGGTCTCGGGCCATTCCACCACGCTATTGGATCTCTCCTGCAGCATTCCCGTGTCTGCAATGCGAATCATCGCACACTCGAGTCTGGACTTATCCCATCACTTACTGTATATCCAATCTGCGTCACATAGTGCAGTCAACCGGCAAGCTACATCCAACAATTCAAATACAAGTCCACCCAATCACCAACCAGAACAAATATTGTTTACCTAGCCGCCGCACCCATCACCAAGAACCCCTGTACTTCGTACCCCAAGTTTCCAGATCGTCACTCCATAAAACGCGGTGGCTTTTCACATGACCTTGGAACTCTGCATGCAGATGCAAGAGATTCCTGCATGTGTGTGCTGGTGGGCGCTTAGGACCTAGATCCTGGCCTTATATGTACAACGTAGGTACCCCCGACTACCAATCCCGGCCAAAGGATCGAAGTACGAAATCCCAACTTCCCTGCCTGACCGTGTAAAGCGAATTGGGCGCTAATACAAATATAAATCCTGGCGTTAAAGTTTCAATGTCGTGTCATGCAGATTCGTGGCGATGTGCCTGCAGATGACTTGTATCCCCTTGATTGAGTGTTGATTCCAATCGGTGAGTGTGGAATAGGTATACCTGGATTATGAGGTTTTAGTAATGGAAAGTGTTGTAAAGAAGTTTGCTAAGTCTCTACCTCCGGTGGCCTGAACACGATAATCCAGATCGAGGTTCATTGGAACCAAGGTTTGGAAATAAGTGTAGACTTGAACCATGGGAAGGATTATACTTCCCGTTCTTCTCCGTATGCCAATCGACATCAGCGGCACAACTCACCCTCTCCGATATGCTCCAGGTAAGGCTTGCATGCAGATCGGGCCTGCAGACCAGTCGTCGTAGCTGTGGGGAGAAACGGAGTTGGGCATCAATGGTGTCTCGGGTCTGGTCTTCTAACACGAAGTGATAGACATGGCATGGAGTCTGTGAAAGCCATTTTTTCGGTGTTGGTTTTCATTTGGTGAACACGGATACTGTTCTTGGCCGTCATATAACTGCAGCGTGCAGCTTGTGTATGTGAGTTTGACAGGCCCGATCAACAGCAAGTGATCGCGAGTGACGTTGACTGGGCCTGTGTGCCCCGCCGACGGAGAGTTTAGATTGTTGCCCTTTAGCGATCTTCCTACTTTTTGCGGAGAGTTTGGTGTTCGTTGATGGATGTGGGTACGTGTATGCAGGGCGAAAACACAAAGCGAGACATGGGATGCTGTTGATGTTTCGGACTGTCGAATGTGAGGTAGTCGTAGCGACCTGCCTAGGATCTACATCTAGGCGAGGTCGATGGGCATGGGCTAGTGAATATGTTGTATACAGGCCAAAGCTGGTATAGAGTGCGCAGAGGTTGCAAGGATGAGAAAAGGAAGATTTGGTCATTAAACATAACAGCTCAGTTTGTTACATGATAAGGGATCATACACATTTCGCATAAATCTAGGCAGCTTACAGCTTGGTGCCCATGTTGACGTGGACGGCCTTGACCTGCGAGTACGCGTCCAAACCAGCCTCGCCGAGCTCGCGACCAATACCACTCTGCTTGACACCACCGAAGGGCACGCGGAAGTCGCTGTCGTTGCTGCTGTTGATCCAGACCATACCGGCCTCGATATCCGAGGCGACACGGTGGGCGCGCTCAATGTCGCGGGTGAAGACAGCGGCGCCGAGACCGTAGGTGGTGTCGTTGGCGCGGGTGACGGCCTCATCCTCGGTGGTAAAGCTGGCAATAGCGACGAAGGGACCGAACACCTCCTCGCGATAAATGCGCATGTGGTCCTTCACATTGGTGAAGATTGTGGGCTCAATGAAGAAACCGCGACCATCGCCGACGTTCTTGTGGGGCACACCACCGGAAGCGAGGGTCGCGCCCTCGGACTTGCCGGCCTCGATGTAGGAGAGGACACGCTCGTACTGAGCCTTAGTGACCTGGGGACCCTGGAAGGTGTCGTCGGAGAAGGGGTCGCCGACCTTGCTGGTAGAGCGAACGGTCTCCTTGAAGAGCTCAACGAACTTCTCATACACAGACTCGTGAACGAGAATACGCGATGTGGCAGTGCACACCTGACCCTGGTTATACATGATACCGATGTGTGCCCACTTGGCAGCCTGCTCGAGGTCGGCATCTTCGAAGACAACTAGTGGAGACTTACCGCCGGTCTCGAGAGTGACGTTCTTCAGGGTGCCAGCGGCCATCTTCATGATCTCGCGGCCGGTGAGGGTGGAGCCGGTAAAGGCAACCTTGTCGACGCCGGGGTGGTTTACCAACGCACCGCCGGCAACACGACCGTGACCGTTGACAATGTTGATAACACCAGGGGGAAACCAGCCTCCTTGATGAGTCCTGCCAGGTAGAGAATGCTGAGAGGGGTCTGCTCAGCGGGCTTGAGGACAATGGTGTTACCGCACGCAAGTGCAGGACCCAGCTTCCAAGCGGCCATGGCCAAGGGGAAGTTCCAGGGGATGATCTGGCCAACAACACCAATAGGCTGGCGGAGGGTGTAAGCGAATTTGGCGGGGGTGGTACTAATGGTCTGGCCGAAGACCTTGTCGGCCCAGCCGGCATAATAACGGAGAGTGTTGATGACCTCGCCGAGATCATCATTCAAAGAAACCTGGTAAGGTTTGCCTACAGGACAGTCAGTACTCCATTTTTATCATTGATTGCTCCTCCGTTCAAGTCACTTGCCGTTGTCCCAGGTTTCAATGGTGGCAAGAGTCTCCTTGTGCTCCTCAATCAACTCGGCCAACTTAATCATCAAGAGACCACGATCAGTGGCGGGAAGAAGCTTCCAGGAGGGATCCTTAAGAGCTTTGCGAGCAGCCTTGACGGCGATATCGATATCTTCCTCGCCAGCGGCATACACGGATGTGATCTCGGTCTCATCACTGGGAACCTTGTCAGCTTCTTCAAACGCGCGCAATACAGTTTTGAAGGTACATACGCAGGGTTCACAGTGGCAAACTTCTCGCCGGACTTGGCAGCCACAAACTCATTGTTGATGAACAGACCAATGGGCTGAGTGTAGCTGCGCCCGTTTGGGGCAGTCAGTTGAACGGAGATGTCGGACATGACGAAGGGAGATGTGTGGAATAGGCGGCGCGGGGTTGAATAGAAAGCAAGGATTGGAGATTTATATATTCCGCGCAAAGGCCGGAGGGAGAAAGCGCTACAGAACATGGAAGGGTAGAGATGATAGGAGGGGAAGAAGCCCTGGAGAAAGGTCCAGGTAAGCTCCGCTGCTCCAGGCTCTCCCCGCCTGATAACGAGCGATAATGATGCTCCACTTTACGGATACACTTACTCTTTTGAGTTAAGTGTTTACCACATGCATGCTTGTTTGTCTTCTTTGCATCCTTCATCGTCTCTAATTGGCGGGGCCGTCCGTACTCGGCGCTGTAGGTCTTGGCCACGAACAGGTGTCTCGTCCGGATTAGGAAACTAATTCGGCCAGGCATACGACGAGTGCGGAACCCTGGAGATCTCGAACCCTTCCCCTCATTCTTCCCAGCCTTACAAGGCATAGCCTTTTGCTTTTTAATAGCTCCGAGGTTCAGCAAGTTCTCTCTCATAATGAACTCTTGAAAAGTCCCGGCTCGCAGCGGCACGGCTGGAGCCAACGATTATCAACCTGAGCAGCTGCTGACTCTTCTCCAACATTCCTACCATGCCCGAACGAATATCAATTGCTCTAATCTTGCTAGATCGGACAATCCGAATTGTGTCTGCGGCATATATACAATGCATCTGTCAATAAGCCTTTGAGCATGACAGCCTCCCACTGGCTCCCAGTGATACAGTGGACGGTCGCACATATCGAGAACGTGGAGAACACAGCTGGGAACTAGATACGTGGATGCATGCGAGGGTGAGGGTATGCAGGTAGCGCAGTGCCGAAAGCGAGGTGACACCATCCCGGACACACCACCTATCGGGGCGTCTGTGGCACCGCTCCGAATCCAAGGTCCTCGTGCCGGTCACCGGGAGCTAGAAAGCCAATAGACCCAGGCCAAAGGCGAGGACATTGACTGCTGTTACGGATGTGCCCACAAGAGCCGAAAGGGTCCCATGAAAATATACGTTGCACACGTTTCCAGAGAACATCTGAGTCAAGTAAATGTGCTTCAATTCGCTTGTGCTGATAACCCATATCCAACCGACAACGCCATCGATAGAATACCCCGGAGTCTCTCAATTAAACCCCTCGCTGCATAGGTAGCTTGCAACCAGCAGCTCGTTGTCTCAAGCCTCTTCCTCCTCGCCACTGGACTCTCTGGTGAATTCCTCTTGCGGTTCCTCGCCTGCTAGCTCTAGTATATACTTCCATTGTGCCGGAGTCACAGATGAAACGCTAAGTCGGGATTGCTTGATCATTTGAAGATTCTCGAGTGGCTTTCCAGGTTGGCCGTGAGACTTGAGCTCATGGAGCGTGACCTGTTTTCCGAGTTTGCGGCGATATTCAACATGGACGACCACCCACTTTGGATCCTCTCGCTTGGACTTTGGGTCGTAGTATGGGTGGTTGGTATCGAAGGCGGACTCTGTCATGACCAGTGCATTAGCAAAAAGGTCAGACGTGGGGAATCGGGGATGACACACCGTCAGTGGAGTGCTCCCGGACAATCTCCATCACTCCGACAATCCCGGGGACTTTGCAGTTGGAGTGGTAGAAGAATGCATAGTCTCCCTTCCTCATATCTCGCATGAGGTTTTTGGCTGTTTCACAGTGAGCAAATCGCCGAGGCAAACGGTATCATCCATAACAGGAAAGCCTACCAACGTGATTGCGCACACCTATTCGACTATTAGAAGGTGAGACCTAAGTGAGAGTTTCAAAACAGATCACGTACCGTCCCAAGGCTCCGGTACATCTGCAGCAGCCAAATCGTCAATTGAGAACTTGACATCCTTGCCCTTCTCAATACGAGATTCGGGTTCCGCCTTCATCAACCAGAAAGAGCGGCCAGTGTCAGGGTTACTGTTGACCGCAGGTTTCGACTCCGCAGTCTCAGCTTCTCCATTTGGCAAAGGGTTCTTGCGAGGTCTTCCACGACCATCTTTCTTCTTAATCTTTGGGGTAACCGGGGTTGTAGAATCTAAAAGCATAGCACCATAGTCAGAATAGAGCCTCGGCATCATATCAAAAGTGGTTCCATACCCGGTTCCTTGCGGGGACGTCCGCGGCCTCTCTTCGGTACTGATGGAGTTGCGACCTCAGGCTCCTGCTCTGAAACAATTTTCCGTGGGCGACCACGGCCACGCTTAGGGCCGTCAGGGACAGGCTTAGGAGTAGAATCAATGGGGTATTTGCGTGGACGGCCACGACCTCTTTTTTCGCTTGACTGGGGTATCACATCGGACTATTTCAAGGAGGTCAGCCATGTACATCCTACCAACGGTTGGAGTGGAGAAGCCACGGGACGCGTCGATCAGCCCCTGCATAATGCACTCACAACTGGAGCAGATGCAGCGAATGCAGCAGATGCTGGAGTTGCATCTACGGTGTTTTTGACCCTCTTAGAAGGGGTTGCGGTGGTATCATTTGCGCTCACGGCGCGTTCAGATTTGCGCTTAGGAGGCATAATCGTTTGACGCTGGGTGAACGATAGTTCAAAGTAGTAAGTATTTGCAGGTAAATTGAACTTTAGGTAAAATCTGTGCAATGAATGAAACCGCCCCTCTTGAACTGCTGAAAAAGAAACTCAATACGCAGTAAAATTATGTCAAGCACCAGAAGCTTTTGTTTGCACTGAGACTTGAGCTTGACGCGGCTGTGGGTCTGGGGGTGCACGTGATGGGTCGATCGTGATTGATCGGCACGGAAATCGTACCTGAACTTGAGATGACCTCGAGACATCTCACTTCTCTTTGCCCTCATTTACTCCAAGTGTTCCAAGGTTACTAGCTATGCTGCTTATGCTATTAGCTGATAGTGCCTGATGATCTGGAGACTTTGTACTCGAGACGAAGCTCCCTAAGGTTTAAGCTTCAATGGATACTTCTAGATCGAGCCTTCCACTTTTGCTGTGTAGTTGCCTCAGCTCCATCGTCCCTTCCTGAATGAGTGGTGACAAACATCGCGCCCCTTTCACTTCTAGTCATGTGCAGAGCATAAATATCTCCTTTCAGTTTTAACTTTTTCAACCTTCACCTTCTTCTCTTTCTTCTCTCCCCTCACCACACACATCCTCCACATCCTTCATTGGAAGTTTCTCCTCACATAATGGAACTTCCATATATATGAATCCAAATCCAAGGACTGAAGCACACCTACCAACCTTGTCAGAATGTCCAGAGATGACTTCGGAGTTCGGACACCATGTTGGTTCTGTCATGTCATGTGACCTTGTGGTTCTCCCTGCCATGGCATGGATCCTAAGAATGACCGTGCAGGTATTGTGGAGGTAGGCTAGGCAGTTAGAGAACAATTGTCCTCTGGATCAAGAAACACTTCTCCATGAACTATGTGCCGATGTTGAACCCTACCAGCAAGGAACATGATATTCCGTGCTTGCGCTGCACAATGACTTCGTAAGTTGTCAGGTCGAGGATAGAAGCCAAAGGAATCCATCGTTATGAAGATCTCATTGACAGTTGATATTGCATCAGCCACGCTAAACAGCCCACGTTCTAGGATTGGCCAATCAGATGCATTCTGCCTGGGCGGAGAGAGTATCACGCCATCGTATGGGGAAGGCGACGGAAGCGTCGATCAGATAACTAGCTAGAGGGGAAGCATCATTGAGGGGTCTCGTATTTGAACCCGTGCCCCTCCTCCATTTTTCATCTCTCTCTTTGATTCCTCATCTATTCATCCATCTTCATATACACAATGGCTGGTGAACGTGCTGCTCCGTAAGTCACTCAGCTCTTTAGAGCTCTTCCACTTTCCGTACTGACCATCGTCATAGTCTCCGCCTGGGCTCTGTTGCCCCCAACTTCAAGGCTCAGACCACTCAGGGTGAAATTGACTTCCACGAGTTCATTGGTGACAAGTGGACTGTCCTCTTTTCCCACCCTGCTGATTTCACTCCCGTATGTACGCAAGTTACCTCATTATCAAGGATCCTCGCTAACCTGGACTCGCATTAGGTCTGCACCACTGAGTTGGGCGCTTTTGCTCGCCTCCAGGGCGAGTTCGACAAGCGTGATGTTAAGATGATTGGACTGGTAAGGCCGCCGCCTCCTCGTTACTTCGAAGCCTAGCTGACCCGAATACTTCTCTATAGAGTGCCAACGACCTCAACTCCCACGATGACTGGATCAAGGACATCAACGAGGTCGGCTCGACCCAGGTCCAGTTCCCTATCATCGCCGACGCCGACCGCAAGGTCGCCTACCTTTTCGACATGATTGATCAGCAGGATCTTACCGTATGCGACCCAAGTTTCAACATAATGCGAGATGTACTAACATGTCACAGAACATCGACGAGAAGGGTCTTCCTCTGACCATCCGCTCCGTGTTCATCATCGACCCTGCCAAGAAGATCCGTCTGATCATGGCCTACCCCGCCTCCACTGGCCGCAACACCGCTGAGGTTCTGCGTGTTATCGACTCCCTGCAGACCGGTGACAAGCGCGGTGTCACCACCCCTATCAACTGGCTGGTATGTTTCTCCTACCTGTGAAGCCAAAAACCAAAATAACTTACTAACTAATGAACTAGCCCAACGATGATGTGATTGTCCCTCCCACCGTCAGCACCGAGGATGCCAAGAAGAAGTTCGGTGAGATCCGTGAAGTGAAGCCGTAAGTCTTGTCGTCCATCCACCACTACCATGGCAAAATACTGATATGTCACAGTTACCTTCGCTTCACCACCCTCAAGGAGTAGATTCTCTCATAAGATGACGCAACAATAATACGATGGATTCCGGGGTTATCTGGAAAGCCACTAAAGGATCTGAGAAGTCTACAGATCGACCTTATTCCCAAAACTAGCGAATTTGCCTTAAATTTCCTGGCCCAAATACCATGAATATTTTATGATCAGTCTTCCGTTGTAGTGGGTTTTCATCTGACCTGATCTCCTCTACATCCTTGCCCCGGAATGCAAGGATGTGGGGACGTACATTTACACCATCCAACGCCTCGAATAATGCGTCTCTTCCTAGGAATCCAGATGCCCCAAATATTCGAGGCATCATATCCCACGAGAGGTATCGATTCATGATCTACGGAGTAGAGTCTGGGAACGAGATTCAATTGAAGCCAGACCAAACTCACCAACCTGCTGTGGATATCCCATGGTACGTTCAATCCGTGTAGTAGTAGTTTTTTGACCCCCACATCTCGTAGCTGATACTACTGGGTGATCCTCGTTCGAATGTTATACATATCATCAGCAACTTTCCTCTCCTGAGGTTCTCCTAAAGGAAAATAATGTGATGATCTGATCTTCAAGGTTGTACAATATCGAGTGGAGGGGCCGTCCTGAAAGGAGAAAAGCGGTAAACGGTTTTTATGCCGATCTCCAACCTCAACGGCTGACACTTTCGACAAGAGTGTGCGCTCATCCAACATACAAATGGCCTCAGTCTGTTCGGTCTGAATTCCGTTCTTTTGTCCTCCCCACTACGAAAGTCTGGCACCAAATTGCGGCGTCGCGGGGAAGCACCCCTTTTCCGGCCCCCCACAAACGAGTCATTCTTACGATCGCCGAACGAACACGCGGCACGCCTGCAGTCAGCGCGGGGGAAAGGTTTCTGGGAATTACATATTCGACATCTGAAAAGCCCGCTGCAAGCGAGCTATATTGGTGGACTGAAATACGGGGTTACCGGTCGCCCACAGGCTGAACACTCACTCACTAATCGAGACCGTTGAAGGTGGATAATTTGCTCGTCATGATGTCGCGAAGCCAGTCGAGTCTGGGGTATTTGGACGCAGGGCGGGAGGATTCTGCGCCGGGGGCCTCTCCGTCTCTGAACCAGCAGTCTGCCTCTGGGCCCATCAACCTCTCAGGCCTAGTGTGCAACGTTCGACGAACCACCGGCAAAGAGCCGCATCCCCTCGTCGGTGCCACCACAACTATATTGGGGGATAAGCTATACGTATTCGGAGGCCGGATCCTCTCGCGCAGCCGCCCTCAGTTGACCTCGGACTTGTACGAACTCGATCTGATTCGACGACATTGGACGAAGATCGAGCCCGCTGGAGATGTTCCGCCGCCGCGGTACTTCCATAGTATGTGTGCTCTGGGGGATAACAAGTTGGTCTGCTATGGAGGCATGTCGCCCGCTCCGAGTACGCCGAACGACCCCGAGGACCCCGCGGAACCACAGGCGCAGTCGCAATCGGAAGTAGTGGTCATGTCAGACATTCACATATTCGATGTACCGTCGCGGACATGGACCCGTGTTGCTGCGCATGAATCTCCCCAGGGGCGATATGCACACTGTGCCACGATATTGCCGTCGAGTGCATGCTTTACCTCTGCAAGTGCACCTTTGTCCGCCATCCACCACAACCCCCAGTCGTCCGCCCATCAGGGGTCACTCGGGGTGGATATCGACGGGTTCGGAGGTGCAGAGATGGTAGTAGTTGGAGGCCAGGACAGCTCCAATCACTACATCGAACAGATTAGTGTTTTCAACCTGCGGAGTCTCAAATGGACTAACACTAGCCCCTTGGGAAGGAGCTGTGGCGCTTACCGCAGTGTCGTGGCCCCCCTAGTGGGAATGGACGTATCCGAAATCGGATCATCGGCTCCAGATCGCGAATTACACGACCCGATCCAGGGCAACACTGAGTCTCCAGGCTGCCCTATGCTCATTTATTCTAATTACAATTTCCTTGACGTCAAGCTGGAGCTGCAGGTGCGCTTGCCGGACGGGCGTCTTGTCGAACGACCGATGCAGAGCCAAGCTTCCCCTCCGGGACTGCGTTTCCCGAACGGTGGTATCATCAATGGCCACTTCGTTGTTAGTGGCACCTACTTGACTTCATCGAAGCAAGAATATGCACTGTGGGCTCTCGACCTGAAGACGTTGACTTGGGGCCGTATTGATGCTGGAGGATCCGTATTCGGGCAAGGTAGTTGGAACCGAGGAGTGCTTTGGCCTCGTCGCAATTCCTTCGTGATTCTTGGACATCGGAAGCGAAGTCTCGTCGATGATTATAACCATCGGCGAATCAACTTCTCGCATGTTTGTTTGGTCGAGCTGGAGGCATTTGGACTTTACAACAATCCCTGTCGCACTTCCCCAACCTCAGGGTACAAGTCGTACAGTTCTTCCTCTGTCCCAGCATCTCTGCAGAAGAAGCTGGTGCAGTTGACTTCAGGTGGACGGCCTTTATCTGCCGTATCCGATGAGCTTGGCAAGCTCGCACAATCCTTACCAGAGATGGCCGACATGGAATTGCAGGCCATGGGTGGAGAGCGCATATCTGTCAACTCCCGAATCTTGACTCGGCGATGGGGCCCTTACTTTATCCAACTCCTTCGTGAGTCTTCAGAAGGAGGTATTGCAGACACTGCAACCCTTCGTCCAGCCCAGATGCACCCGAGCCGCAACTCGAGTATTACCATCACCCCGTCGGTGGGCCAGAACAGTACCTATTCCGATGCGACAACTCTCGTCAATCAACCCGTACCTTCGAAATCCCTGCTCGAGAATCTCGAAACGCCGTCGGCCCACAGCCTCGCCCCCACCGCACGACCGCGTGTGCTATACCTCCCTCATACGATTTTGACTCTTCAAGTACTTGTGCAATACCTCTACACCTCAGCGCTCCCATCTCCCGGCAGCTCGCTATGCACACCACAAATCCTCTGCTCGCTTCTGCAGCTTGCACGCCCGTACCAGATCGACGGATTACTAGAAGCAACCGTCGAGAGACTCCATCAGGTCCTCGACGGGCGCAACGCGGCTGCTGTATTCAACGCAGCCGCTATGGCTGCAGGAGGTGGCCGTGGTACCGGATTCACTGGTGGACCAGGGGGTACCCTCGCAGCGCTTAACGGAGCTCATACCGACAACAACGGCACTGCCCCCACAATCGACGAGAACAGCAACTCGCAACACGATGCCTCAAACTCGTCCGATACAGAGCATGGCGGTACCTCTATGTCAGCTACCAGCAGCACGAGCGATCTCACCAATCTCGCTCGAGGCCTCCCATCCCTCCGCATCGACACAAACGTCTCACATCATTCCCGGCAGCACAGTGCCAACCGCGATCGTGGAGATTCCGTCAGCAACGCGAGCACCGCAACGTCCGCCTCCAGCGCCAGTTTCAACCAGTCCGACTCCGAATGGGTCAGCGGCGACGAAAGTCGCTCGCAATCTCGCGCTACCCGTGGCCGCCGTGGCACCGATTCTGAGCTGCGGCGCCCACAGCGTGAGCTCTGGACTGGAGATCTGAGCAGCGTTATCGGTCTTCAGAAGCGTGGCCTGCGTGGTCTCATGGAAGGCCGTCGTATGCGCGAGCGTAGCTCGAAGCCTGCTGGCACTGGAAGTGGCTCGATCTCCATGCCGCCTTCGGCTGGTTCGGGCGATCACGCAGTCTCTTCCCAGGGTGTTGCAGCCTGATTGATACAGTGAGCCGTGATTCGACTTACTGTGGCCCTAATATGATGTCTTTTTTCCCTCCGCTTGCTTGTTTCTGCTACTTCGATTTTGTAGATGATATCTTCTGGGTACCGTATTTGGATTATGTATATATCTTTTTCTTCTGTCTTTTCACCCCAGCGGGCTGGCAAGGTGGGGAGGATATAGGAGAGGGCTTCCAAGCTCGTGACCCGTGTATCTGGATTTGTGCCTTTGTTCTGTTTATGTTTTTTAGGCGGGTGGGTTGTTCTCGCCCATCTACAGCCATGGATATAGGTACTGAGACCTAAGGCGTTGGATCTTCATAATGCGTAATGCGTCCATGTAACGCGTGCAATGCGAGGCATCCGAGCTTAATCCTAGACCTACCGTATCCTCCTGAGAGACACCTATTGGATGCAAGTAGCGACGAGAGAATGAGATGAGACCGGCACTTTGGGGCTTCCTATTTACAGTTGTAAAAGTATTACCTTGAGATTGTATACATGCAACTTCGCTTCCAGAAAACAAGAAAAAAAGTGTGAAGGGATACCTAGAACTGAACTATTCATCCTTCTTCTTCGCCAGATCAGCAAGCCTCTTAGGACTCTTGCCACCATAAACTAAGTAGAAAACACTGTCAGCGCCATATACACCCAGACGCAAAAAGCAAAGGACCCCAAGATAGCCCAATGGGAAAGTAAGGAACTTACGCCTCTCATAAAGAATCCACGATGTGTACATCACAATCGGAAGTCCGACAATAGTCGCCGTCCATCTAGGAACACATTAGCTTTCTTGATACCAAGCCAAAGCAGACGCAACCACTTGTGAGTCAGGAAAAGTCAAACACTTACCTCCGCGCAGCAGCCTTATACTCCTTCGTCTTCCGAATATCATCAACCCCCTTGGGCAACGGAGCAGCGGGCTGGACCGGGCGCGTAGGACGGGTGTTGGGGTCCACGGACCGGTATTTGTGTTGGTCTTTTAGTGGCATTTCTTGTTGTGATGGAGAAAGGCCAAAGGGCTTTGCTGGGGCTTTGGCGTGGTTCTGGTTGTTGGTGGGTTGGGAAATCTTGGTTGGTTTCCGAGATGTTGGTGCCTGAGGCTGAAATATCAGGTTTCAATCAGTGGATGGAAGGAATAAGGATGGGAAAGGGAATTATCAAGATTTGACGTATCATTCACGACTTCACGTTCGATTTATTCCTGGTAGACTTGATATCGCAGTCTGTCTGGGTGATTTCTGTCTCTACACTGGCTTGTATCTTGTTGTCATGGACTTTCAAGTTTCAAATATGGTTATATTCCCTCCTTTGTTAACTATCTCTCTTGGTCTTGTTATTTGTTAATTCAACAAATTGACTGCAGTGATTGACAACACTAGTGGTAGTAAGCTCCCCGATCGAGTTTCAGGGGAGTCTCATCCGGCCACAATTTACGAATGGCAGCAATTGCAGCCGAAACCTGCGAGTACGAGCCGTCCTTGATAAGTTCAACTATAAGCTGATGCCATTGTAGCAGGTGGATCTGTTCCGTTATCCACGATCTGCACCCAACGCCATTTGAGTCAAACTCATATTTATGACTTCCATGGGTGATCAGCAGAGAGTAAACATCTTTGACCGTCAAACCAGGAGCCACAGGGAGAGGGAACTGTGCTAGAGCGTCCGTGGCCACGGTACATGACAGCTCAGAGATGATAAGAATCGCTTTGGAGCCTCCGGGGAGAATGGTGCTTGGGATCGTGTAACTCGGCTGGCAATCGATTGC
Source organism: Penicillium bovifimosum (assembly GCF_028826915.1). Classification (NCBI taxonomy): domain Eukaryota; kingdom Fungi; phylum Ascomycota; class Eurotiomycetes; order Eurotiales; family Aspergillaceae; genus Penicillium; species Penicillium bovifimosum. The sequence goes on along the minus strand of NW_026622714.1, from coordinate 3,048,234 downwards.
GACTGAGCTTTGGTCGGATGTCAGGAGGTAGAAACACCAGTGGTTTGTGCCTGCGTTTTGGCTGTGCGGCGCGGCAATTATGGATCGCACTGGTAACTCCAAGATCTGCGTCTGACGGTCCTTTGGTATGAAATGGATAAATTGGGAGTTTGCCATTTCTTCGGACTGTGCGTCGGATGGTCCTGGTACGTGTTAAAACTTATTGAATGCATATCAATAGTCACCATATGAGCGCATACCTAGTGATGTAGCAGGTGGAATGGGAAGTTCTGGGTAGGGAGAGGTGAGAACGATTTGTTTCGCCTAAGTCGGTCAAAGGAAGGGCTGGAGCAGGGAGTGGGTGCGCTTAAATAGTATCCCAAGCCGCCTAAGCGCCTTGCTAGCCGTCATCGTGATGGACTGTTTCAGGACTCGTCATGTGCATGCTCAAGGAATGTCCAAAGATGAATTATTGTAATTAGGCGTTGGAAGCTGCAGTCACCGACTCAGTGCATAGAGGAGCCTATCAACAACGATAGAGACCAACACTTCCATTATTGAAGAGTGGCAAGGTTGCCAAAGACGGGGTTTCTAAGCAACCCCCCAAGAAGACTGGAAGCTCGAAAGAGTCTCCAACTTCACCACGCAGAAGAAAGCCATGCTGATCGGTCATAATATCGATGTGAAGGCCGACGGCCTGAGAAATGTAATTTAATAGGAAACTCTGGGGCACCAGAGTTTTCCTCATTCTGTCGACAGAAGAAGTCACTGCGCACACTCTCCCAGAACCCAGGAAAATGTAATTCAACGGGGAGGCTCTGGGGCATTGGCGGCCATTCGATATAGCCTCAGGCCGGCGGCCTTCACATCGATACCATGACCCATCAGCATGGCTTTCTCCTGCGTGGTAAAGTTGGAGACTCTTTCGAGCTTGAGATGGAAGATGGGAAGTTGAAGGAGAAAAAAAAAAAGAGGGAAAGTTGGGGAGGGAGATTATATAGATTGGTGGTTTCCTGTTCAGGAAGGCACGTACTTACACCAGTGGGAAGGGACAACCCACCCATCATATGATCTCCTCAATGGAAATTCACCCACGTACTTAACTATGACTTGTATTCTTCAAGCCTCTGAGAGAATATTCACAGTGCCATGTACTACTATGTACTATGATCAGTGTTGAATATTTCATATTTTCATTATCCTTGCTAATTCCAGCACAGAAACATAAGAATAAAACTGTATGTATGCCATCGAGGGTCCCACGGCAACACTTGCTTTTACAAGCGGGGGGACGGCACATCTAAGACATAAGATAGCGCGGGGGGGTGGGAAGAGGAATAGGGACTGAACGGCTGCCATCCTGTCTGACATCGAAGGGGTCCCACGGCAACACTTGCTTCGACAAGCTAGACAAGCGGGGGGACAACACTTCCACAACGGCGGGACAGAACGGGGGCCAACAGGGCCAGAGACTCCTCACAAGACCTAATGTTTGGAGGCCTTGGAGGTCTTGGAGGTCTTCGTGACCTTGGAGACCTTTGAGTCCTTGGAGACCTTTGAGTCCTTGGAGACCTTTGAGTCCTTGGAGACCTTGGAGTCCTTCGAAACCTTGGAGTCCTTCGAGACCTTGGAGTCCTTCGAGACCTTGGAGTCCTTCGAGGCCTTGGAGTCCTTCGAGACCTTGGAGTCCTTCGAGACCTTGGAGTCCTTAGCCTGGCCTTCTGGCTTGAGAGTCAGCTTCAACCGCTGCTGCACCTTGGCCTCCTTGGGCTTGGTGGCAGCAGCGGGAGGGACGTCGGCAGCGGAACCAGAAGACTTGGCCTGAGTCTCGGTGGCAGGAGGGGCGGAAGGACCGGTAAGAGAGAGTTTGAGGGAAGCGGCCTTACGGCGCTGTGACTTGCGTCCACCAGCCTCAGGGGCAGGGGCAGCAGCAGCAGCAGGCTCGGGAGCGGCAACAGTGGCAGGGGCGGTGGTAGCAGCAGGCTCGGGAGCGGCACCTGTGGCAGGGGTGGTGGTAGCAGCAGGCTCGGGAGCGGCACCTGTGGCAGCAGCAACAGTGGCAGCGGCGACGGCAGCATCCTTGGCGGGAGATGTGACGGTGGTCGGACGGGTCTTTCGGGAACGGGTCTTCTTGGTAATTTTTGAAGGGGCATGTGGACGCATTCGCGACAGGGCGATGGCCTTCTCCTTTGCCACGTCCTCAATGACGAACGGGGCTCGACCGGTTGGGACATTACGGTCTCCCATGAGCGGGGGAAACCCGTAGGTATGGGCAGCCTCTGCCTGCTGGCTGCTTCGGGCGTACACGGGGGGAAGGGAAGGTTCTCGCTGCCGTAGGTGTGGGGTGGGCAATAAGGGTGGTATTGCTCAGGGGCGAGGATCACCTCCTCGTCGTCGCAGTTGACATACCCTGTGTCGACCCAGCCATCGCCGAGCATCTTTGGCTCGGATTCTTTGTAGAATATCGTCTTCAGTGAGGGGTAGGTGGTTGGACGGAAGGTGTGGGGGCCGGATGGAGTTGGTAGAATAGGGGGAGGGGACAGCACGAAAGATGACGCCCCAGATTTGGTAACGTCGCGAGAAGAAGAAGAGGAAACGAAGGGGTCTGGCAGAGGCATAGAAGAAGAGGAAAAGGTAGTAGTTGAAGGTTCTTGCTCGACCATGCTGGTGTCGTCGGCGACATCGTCGGCGAAATCATCGACTGTCATGTCATTTCCGGCGAGCGTATCCGCACCAGAGTTTTGCTGATTCTGTGCACGGAAGAAGTCACCCCGCACACTCTCCCAGAACCCAGGGAAATTTAATTGGATGGGAAAGTCGGGGGCATCCGCGGCCATTCGATATAGCCTCAGGCCGGCGGCCTTCACATCGATGCCATGACCGATGAGCATGGCCTTCTTCTGCGTATTGAAGTTGGAGACTCTTTTCGAGCTTCCAGTCTTCTTGGTGGGTTTCTTAGAAACTCCATCTTTGGCAACCTTGCCACTCTTCACAGCCTTCTTGGCCACAGGGTCAGCGACGGTGCGTCCCGCTTGATTCTCTCTGCGAGCTTCAATGGCCTTCATGCTCGCATCACGGATACGGGTTGACTGCCGCATTTCGGTGGCGCTGGTGGAGGGCGATTGGCTGATGTGAACTGTGGAAAGGCGAGATGGACGAGACTGGAAGGTTCGTCGACGCGAAGACGGTGTTTCCGGAGAATTAACACGTGAATTAGAAGTTGAGGTAGCCGAAGGAGGAGTTGGAGTAACAGAAGTAGAAAGTTTTGGGGTGTAGAAACGAATGTTGATAGAACTGTCAGAGGAGGAGGGAGATGAAAGGTTGGAAGTTTTGGTGGGCTGCACGCTCTCATTTGAACTTTTTGAAGGGACCCGTGGGGATCGCCTAGAAGGTGCCAATGTTGTCTTGTCAATGCGTGCAGGCATCGACTTACGCTGGCCCTTCGGAGGCATTGTGAATTAGAGCTAAATGACCCGAATTGTCAGCCACCCTATTCAATGATTATTCAGGTGAATACAATAGCCATCAATAAGAGCAATTGGGCAATACAAATAATAGACTAATTATTGTCCCCATCAATGCAGCTATTGTGGCAATATATGGGGTTGTTCTCAGCAGGGCAAGCCGACGTCAGAAGACCGCAGTGCGCGGAAGGGAGAAGTTCGGGTTTAGGGCAGACGTAAAGGTGTAGAACTCACGGTTTGAGGGATGTACCCTTCCACTCTTATGTCTAAATAGTTTATAGACTGCCTTTTGTGACCTAGGCGGAGGCCAGAGGCGTATTTGTGGCGGAGAAGGCGAAGTCAAGTGATGGAGGATGCCCCGGTGCTGGCGATCGAGCAGAAAAGAAATTAGGGCTACGCTGATCGGCGCTTATCGGCAGCAGCTGTCCGCCTTATTCTGCACCTTCTTCATCCTCCACCTACCCAGCTCAATAGCTGTTTATTGTCCGTTGCTTCTTTTGATTACTTTTTCTGATTTTACAATGCATCTGTGGCAGGCCACTGTTCCTTTCTGCCTTCTGGCCGCGGCTTCCTTGCCTGGCGCCACAGCCACAGCTTGGGGCTTTACTGATGCCACCGTGGCCGTTCAACCTAAGGGTGCTGGTGTGAATGGAGGGTTCAAGGAACAGTATGTACTAGGAACTGGACAGAAGTACATGATACTAATTTTTAAACTCGGAATAGATTCGTTGCATCTAAGCCGCTCTCCCGTCCAGTCTCCCTTGCCGGCGCCGATACCCTACGCGTCACCTTGACAGCTCAGGAAGGAAGCTCCGCAAAGCGGCCAGATCAGGCTTTCCTCCTGCTGAAGGATGCCCAGACTGGATTGGATATTTCTTACCCTTTCAACGCCAAAGAAAATGGCAAATCAAGAGTCGAATTGGTATGCTACCTTCAAAACAACTCCCCGCAGCACAGCTAACACAGCCATCTAGACTCAGAAAGACCTCCCAATTCAATTCCTCTCCTTGTCCGACCCCGTTGATGCGCGTATCATTATTGGTGGATTTGGTGGCTCTGCTGCATACGACAGTTCTGCCTTCCAATTGTCGATTGACCGTAACCCCAACGAGCCCGTGCCAACCGTCGAGACTCAGCGATACGGCAAGAAGCCCGAGATCCACCACATTTTCAAGGAGTCTGCGTCTAACCCGCCGTTTATCATTACTCTGGCATTTGTTGCCATGGTTGGCGCTGCTATTCCCGCCCTTGCTGGCTTGGTAAGTCGATCAGATCACATCACTGCGCCAAATGTCGCTAATCGGTTCCTCTTAGTGGTTCTTCCTCGGTGCCAACATTAACCACCTACCCTCCGCCCTTAAATCTGCCCCTCTTCCTCACGCCGTCTTCCTCGGATCGTTGGTTGCGTTTGAGGGAATATTCTTCCTCTACTATACTTGTTGGAACCTGTTCCAGGTCCTCCCGGCGGTGGCAGTTGTCGGCGTGGTCGCGTTCATCAGTGGCAGTCGTGCTCTAGGTGAAGTGCAGGGCCGACGCCTTGCTGGCCTCCGGTAAACTTCTGAAATGTTGATGAAATTCCTCTGTTGTGGTCTTAGTCTCCTCTTGTGGTGCTCCCAAACTACGATGAGATATGATACCACGATAGTGTTGTATCTTAGCTCTTTGATACCTTGCATCTTTTCCCTTGTGCGAAATATAGACCCTCAAACTCAGAATTTATGGGTCTCACTGGCTCTGTCTCCAAATGGCTTGTCCTACATAGGGGTTCCCGTTTTGAGCTCCCCAGAAAAGGACCGTGAACCCCGGCGGTCCAGGAAACATCAGTCGTAAACTGCGTATGTCGACTAGAAGTTTAGAACACATTTTCAATCAAATTTCTATTCACCGGGCTACTTGTTGATAAGTATGTTTTGACGTCACAATAGTAATGGTGTCAGCGGATCAAATGCCAAGGCGACCTCAGGACCTCCGCGATTTTCCCCGAGCTCCGCCGCAAAAAGCTTCACCTCCCACCACAATCCCACTTCCACAACCTACAATCCTCAATGGGTTCCGCTGCTTCGAAGCCAGCTAAGTCAGCGGCTGGCGCAGCCGCACGGCGCCAATATCCCAAACAACCAGCTCCTCCACCGCGGGGTCCGCGCAAAGCTCCGCAAGACACCACAGCAGCGCCTACATCTGGGCCTACTCCGCCCCCCAAGTCGGAAGCCAGCTATTCACCTCCAGCACCAGCACCTTCCTCTCAAGGTCCGACATACCATTCAAAAGAGAAGGCCTCCGGCGTGAAATCTGATGGTGCGTATACCCCGCCGCCAACATCCGAACAAGCGAACATGATTTCGTCAAGCATCAAGCAATACTGACAAAGGCCTACAGCAATTGACATGGATGGCCGAGACCCTGACTTTGCCGCCTCGCTCCGCTCCATCGGCCCTGTAACTCCTTCTCCCACACTCTCAAACTCAAGCACCTTCAACCGTCCCGGCTCCATGCAAACCGTCTTCCCGCAAGCTTCCAACCCGGCATTGCTAGCTGTCACCTCTCGCCAACGTCTGACCGAGGCTGCGGAGAGGGAGGCGGAGGATTTTGGTCGGGCGGGCCACCCGGGCAGATCGTTCCTGGATGCATTGACTATTCAGCAGGTGTTGACCATGCGGGATAGGCAGGGTATGCGTCCGGGGGATATTGAGCGGTTCCTTGGGTTGAAGAAGGGGGTTCTAGCGCGGCTGGGGAAAGACGAGATTGTGTCGCGCATAGGTTGATTCTCGTTCTTCAGGTTTGAGGGTTTTGTGCAGCGCTTGGTTTACTGTGTCTGGTGTACTTGGGTGTTTTGGATCATTGGTTGGCGTTCACTCCATTCGTTTATTCAATCAGTTGTATAGTAGTTTCAATCATCCCTACTCATAATACCAGACTTCTTGGCGAGGCAAACTGCTCCGTTTTATTCCAACGAAATCCGACTCGAGATAGTCCGTCCAAGGTTCACTATGACGCTTTGTCTTGTGTAGCTGCAGATGACTCAAAGCAATGACGCTTTTCATTCAGGATTGACACGCCTCAAGGGCCGTTGTGGATAGAACCCGAACATTGGCCAATGTAGCTCCAAGAGTTAATGCCATTGCGCCCTGTGAGAATCCACTCGGAAGCATATCTGATCCGATTCGCGATGATATTACGGCGCCGACTGCCAATCACACAGCACAGATACGAAATGACAAGAACTACATCTACGGAGTAACATTAGTCTACGATCTAAACTGCCCCATCGAGCAGATAATAAGACACCCCGCACCCCGCATCCATTTGAATCTTCCTTGTCCTACCAATTAACCATTACTACATATCGACCACCTCTCACCATGTATCTCCGCGCCGTGCACGCCGAGGGCCAAATCCCCATCCTCCACCAATTCCTCCGCGACAACCCCCTCGGCATCCTGACAACAGCAATTAAATCACCCAGCTACCCTTTCATCCAATCCAGCCACATCCCCTTTGTCCTCGACGTACCCCCATCCAGCGATGAAACCCCCGGCACACTCCGCGGCCACATCGCAAAACAGAACCCACAAGCCAAAGCGCTGATGGAAGCGCTTGCCGAGCAGCAAGCCGCTGGAAACCCCAAGCTCGAGCTCAACGACGAAGTGCTGATCCTCTTCAACGGGCCGCACCACCACTACGTCACGCCCAAGTTCTACACGGAAACCAAGCCGGTCTCTGGCAAGGTTGTCCCGACGTGGAATTACTCGGCCGTGCAGGCGTACGGCAAGATCAGCGTGTACTGTAACAGCAAGGCGGAAGAGACGGGGGCGTTCTTGCAGACACAGATTGAGGATTTGTCGCGGCAGTCGGAGACGGGGATTATGGGGTATACTGGAGGCGAGAAGAAGAGTGCTTGGAATGTGGGGGAGGCGCCGGTTAGTTATGTGGAGTTGTTGAAGAAGAATATTATTGGGATTGAGGTGAGGATTGAGCGGTTGCAGGGGAAGTTTAAGATGAGTCAGGAGATGGGGGAGGGGGATCGAGAGGGGGTTGTGAGAGGCTTTGAAGAGTTGGGATCGGATGTTGGGAAGGGGATTGCTGAGACTGTTAGGGAGAGTGGGCAGAAGGCTCGTTGATGCTTGATTTGTGTTGTGATACCCTGTGATTATGAAGGATGAGTACCTACCTAGTATAAGACTGATACTGGAACCCTTTCACCTTAGATGACCTCAAAGAGAACAATAGCGATAGGATTAACTAACTAGCTAAAAGTAAACTAACTTAGTTAACTAGTTAGTTAATCTGCCGGGATAAGGGTAGAGTCCTAGCTATAAGCGAAAACAATATGAGGGATCTGTCACGTGTGACAGGTTTGCTTTCTATTATTACTTTTGTTGTTTGCTTCTCAAGGTGCATTGAACTAGACGGAGGGATGAGAACACATGACGTGAGGATCTATGTCAAGGCCCCATCTCTCACTTCCCTTCTTCCTTCTTCTCCTTCCCTCTCTGTCTTCAATATTCTAGTTCAAATGCACTCTTCTATCTTTGAGGAATTGGCATCATCGTAACAGGATCAAGCAGACGAGAGCTAAGAGCTCTATCAAACCTATCAAAGCTGTAGCTCGCTTCACGGCGCAGTGCTTGCTCCTTCCTAGGAATGCTTCGCTTCTAGGTTCCCTTAGCTGTCGTTTGTTCGTCACATGTGATCATGTGATGGGAATAGAGAAGGAAGGAGGGTGAGGACAAGGTGTTGAGCGCATAATTAGCAGCATCTATGTAATTAGGCGTCCCGAGCTAAATCGGGTTATTGAGAACATCATCAAGGTGCATCACACCCACAGAGTAGATAGTCCACTTCCTTCTTCCTTCTCCTTCTCTTCCCCAGTCCACTAATACTATCATCTGTTGCTAGTGCCAATCTCATCTGCTTCACACAGTAGTTCATCAAGATCTTGATTCACTAGCCTCTCTAGAACCGGGCTTCGGCACATGCGAATGATTCAGACTCGTCAGCTGGGGGCCGTTTGCACTAAGAATAGACCTCGGAATCTGTGCATGAAAATCTCCATGGGACCGACAAGCGGGAATATTCGCGTCAATTGATGACTGCCAACTGTAATAAAACCACAGAACTGCATCGGTATCTACATGCTTGACGTACTGCGTACAGAAGTCACCAAACTCCCCAGAAGTAATCTGCTTCTATCGCCAAGAAAACTTGAAAATTTGCTTCCCTCGACCCCTTAACCTTTTCTTGTTACTTCTAGGCAAAGTCTTATGCAGAGAGCATTGAGACTGACTGGTTAGTTTTGTTTTATCACGAAAGGGCCAAATACTGTACGACATATGTATTGCACGAGAGACAAAGTGGAATTACTTTACCCACATATGAGTATGAGATCAACACTTCGCCACAAGGCTTAGATCTCAACAGATTCACAAGCCCCATAAGCGACGGGACCTCCGACGATCAAGAAGATCATGGTGCCCATGAACACGGCCCTATCCCAGGGCTGAAGGTTAGTACTGTCCTCATCAGTGGCAAGCAAATCTATCTCATGAACCTGATACACAGTAAAAAGGGGGAGCCTCAACGTCACCCATGGTGTCCATGGGTGAGAGTGGATTTTGTAAGCGGGGGCAAGAGTCGGAGACAGGTCACCCTCCGAGATCTTTTCAGGGTCGTATCGGCCTCTAAACTGAACGTGCCTTCTTCCCCGGATTTTCCAAGTGGAAAGGAATAACTTTCACACGAGGTTGCGTGCCGTGTTCCCCTTTTTCGCAGTTGGGCGGACAAGGGGCTCTGTTAGGAAGGGAGTTCCCACGGATGAGGCAATGAGACCCAGTTTTGTCTCAGCTGGGAGGGCGAGGCGGGACGAATCATCGTGAGTGTTGGTGTCTGGAAAAGCCTCCAAGTTCCATCGCTGGACATAGCGTGATGCAGGGTCCACTTGGTTCCCCCGCTTGGCTGGACATAATTGTACAGTTGTACGCAGTACTGGCTGTTGGTTCGTACAGAATACGTACAATGTACAGCCTTCGGTCTTTTATGAATCCTTCTGGCTGACTCTTGAAATAACAGTCTAACCTTAAAAGGGGTTCCACGGTTGAGGTAGGCACAAGAGTATAGAAAAGTTTACATAGTATTAGCATTAGAATGAATAAAAGATGGACCAGATGGAGATCAAGTAAAAATAAAAGTGGTTCTCACATCGAGAACTGTGTCAAGGGGACCCACGTAAATTAAATAAAAAAGACGAGAAAAAAAAAAGCAATCGAAACAAGCATTTTGGGGTTCATTTGGAGCCTCTTTTAAGTTGCACAATTCCCCCAATCGCTAATTCGGTCTCGTTCAGTCCCCTTGGTATTTCTCAAATACGAAAAAACAATCTAAGAATAGTCTTTTTAAGACCTTACTCCTTCCTCTCTTCTCCCCTGATTCTTTCCCTCTGACTCTTTTCGTCTTTCGTCTCAGCCCCGTCTCTCTCTCGTTTATTCTTTTTCGACTGGCTGTTGACTTTCATTCCACCCCTTCGTTCATATCGCCTAATTTCGCATCTCCCCATACCATGAAATGATTCCAACATGTCTATCTTCGCCTACTTACCACCGCTGCCGCCGTTCCTTTTCTCGGCCCTCGTCGTGAGCGGTCTCGCCTCCAAGGCTTTACACATTGCTTTGCATTTTCACTCATTACCATTCCTCCTCCTCGTTCTCTACTCGCCAACCCTGATTCTACCCGATGTACTGGTCATTATAGCCGTGCGGGTGTTGTTGCGTTTCCCTGCGCCGGAAAATAAATGGCAATGGCTCTCGACTGTGGTGGGTGGGGCACTATCGTATGTTTCCCCCGAATGTCCTCGGTCGAAGACAAAGGAAATGAGTTTGTGGAACCATTACTAACGTCAGAATCAGCCTGATCACATGGGGTGCCTCGTCCATCCAGTTCGGGTTCTTCATGCAGACCGGTGCCGAGGTCGCCTGGGCAGCTGGCGGTAGCTTCCTAAGCGACCCAGCAGCGATGAAAATCCTCCTCAGCGGTATCTCGACAGTGACCGCTGCGGCCACTGTCCTCGGATTGGTATCGTGGTTGCTTCATTCGCATTTGTACAACCTTATCGGACTTGGGTTGCAGGCAATCCGAGACCTGTGCATGGGAGGATACAACGCCCGTTATACATTGATCGCCGCCCCCAGCAAGTCGTGCATGGCCTTTACCGACCTCCGATCCCTCCGTCGCATTATTCCCGCAGTCATAATCAGTGTCTCACTGCTTTTCTTGGAACTCAGTCGACCCGCCATACCGTATGACCATTTATCCGGAGCTCTCCCGCTGACGCTACTCGAGGCTTTCCACCGAAAGTCGCCTACAGTGGAAGGATGTCGTGAGCCTGCGGTGCCGTTCCCCTTGATGGTCACGGATCTTAATGGCGAAACCCGTCCTCAGTTCGAACCGGACTCGTCCTTTGTGGAACAATGGTCACGAGCTAGCTGGCTCCCCGAGAACCCGCCCCCGGGTTTCACCCGCTGGCATCTCAGCCCCAACGAGCGTGCGGAGAAAGACAACCAATTTGCTTTTGTTTGCGGTGGTGATGAGGGTGGATTCTACAACCCGAAGAATGATCCGCTCATGATTTCGAATTTGGGCGGTGACATCTACGAACCGCTGAAAAAAGCCTTTGATGAGCACTCCGTTCAGGTCAACCATGTAATTTTATTAACACTTGAAAGTGGTCGCAAAGAGCTTTTCCCCATGCAACAGGGCACTCCTATGTTTGAAGGTCTCCTCGCCTCCCACAAGAAGCAAAATGTCAAGGAGGCAATCGATCGTCTGGTGACAATGACCCCGGTCGCTCAGCAGCTCACCGGCGAGTTTGCAACCGACAGCAACGGAACCAAGGTCGACCTGAGCCACTCTCCGTGGAGAACACCGCCACAAGAAGGAATGGGAGGACTCAATGTGCGTGGCGCTTTGACGGGTAGCTCCTTGACCTTCAAGAGTATCTTGGGAAGCCACTGTGGTGTCAACCCTTTGCCAGTGGATCTTCTGGAGGAGTCCGGACTTCAAATCTACCAGCCATGCTTGCCCCAGATCTTCGATCTGTTCAATGAAGGCAAGTCGCAATCGCCGCAGCGCCGCCAAAACGATTCTCAGACCCAGTCCGAAGCGCTCAGTCATCCTTGGAAGTCCGTCTTCATGCAGTCGATTACCGACAACTATGATCGCCAAGACATCCTTAACCAAAACATGGGCTTCAAGCATAAGGTTGTCAAGAGTGACCTCGAATCCCCCGACGCGAAACATAAGGTACAAGGCAAGGAGATCAACTACTTCGGATACGCTGAAAATGAGCTTGCGCCGTACGTCTTGGACCTCTTCGAGGAGGTTGCAAACAACAAGACACGCATGTTCCTTTCCCACGTCACCAGCACGACTCACCACCCCTGGGGCACACCAGATGACTTTAAGAAAGAACCATACATGAGCGACCAAGGAAACATCAACCACGACCTGATGAACAACTACCTGAACGCCGCACGATTTGTCGATATCTGGCTTGGTGACATCATGAACATGCTTGACAAGACAGGCATTGCAAACGAGACTCTTGTCGTTGTCGTCGGAGACCACGGTCAAGCATTCGGCGAAGACAACAAGGAGATGACGGGCACGTACGAAAACGGCCATATCAGCAACTTCCGCGTGCCTTTGGTCTTCCACCACCCGCAGATGCCTCGAGTGGACATAACTGCCAACGCCACCTCCCTCGCCATCATCCCCACCATCCTCGATCTCCTCGTCGAGTCCCACTCGCTCGACGAACGTGACTCCGAGATCGCCTCCGCTCTTCTTCCCGAGTACCAAGGCCAGTCGCTCTTGCGACCATTCCTCTCCTCCGTCCAGGAACCGCTTCAGCGCCGTGATCAACCCCAGCCCGAAGCGCACAAGGGCGCGGACCAGGTTGAATCTCGGTCTCAACCAGATGGCTTTTCGAAGCGACTTGCCTGGAACATGGGACTGATCAACGCCGGTGGCTCGATGCTCTCGGTCACCTCCGCCGACATTCCCTACCGCCTCATCCTCCCTCTGAAGGATGACTTCGAGTATACCTTCACCCACCTCGGCGAGGACCCCGGAGAGAAACACCTCACGAAGGCATGGACTCTGGAAAGTTTGATCGAGGCAGTCGAACCCAAGTATGGCGAAGAGTCCATTGCTTGGCTCAAGGATGCCGAACAAGTCGGCAAGTGGTGGGTGAGCGAACAGAAGCGCATCTGGGGTTACCGGGAAGCCTAGTCATATCCCGGCTTTCCACCAACACTAAAGACGAATACCAACTCCTGCCCAGACTATGGTACTCTTCCTCGTTTATATTGCATCACATTCCCCTCCTTCTTTCCTTTGGCCCTTTGCCCTTTCTTACATCTCATGATATCTACCACATTTGCCTTTGAATCGGCGTTTACTCGGAGTCATCTGTTCTTCATTTATTTACGCCCTGTATGGTCTTCAACCTCGATTCTCCGAGACAATTTCCTGCGGCTGAACGGCCTTTTGTTTCCTCATGTTTCCCACGTGAATCTGCATCGAGCGTGATTGCCATGTTTTTATTCCGACTCCTTTCTTCTGCCCTTGAGATTCCCCTCCATTTTGGCTACTGTACTTGTATGGAATTGGAAAGAACAAATCATTGTACATAGCTCCGGAAAGCCACTTTCGGTATTCTGGTGACTGTCTTGTTCGTGGGCTATTCTGCGTTGGATGGCTGATTGGCCGGGTATTCTATCTAAGTCAATCTAATCCCTTCCATTTGCCTGAGAGAGTTCTGACTGCATTGTATGCAGTGCAGTATCCGTCTTCGACCCTGAGCCACAATGTTTTCCGGACTTTAGCAGTGAGATACGAGGATCAAGCATGACACAATGGTACCTAGGGGTCAACTTCCCTGTTTACTTGAATATCCGTCGTACTATCGTACAGATAAACAGTGAGGCTAATATCGAGCCCATGGATGCATTCGCCTCCTAGCTGGCCCTAATCTCCGAGTGGTAATGAAGTTCCCTATTCTGGACGAATACTGGTTCATTTCTAGCAGTTAACTACATCGAAGATAATAGTCTATAGCAAGAGTCAAGACACAAGAAAGCAAGATGTAATGAGGATCAATCGAACATGTCCACAAACAAATTTGCCGAAGCGCATGGCGCACTCCAACTCCAACATGTGTATTTTGCCCAGTCAGGTTCCACAGAGGCCCAGAACCCCATGCTCCACGCCAATGTGAGATACCTAATTCTTGACGAAGAGTCGTATCTTGGCTACGCAGCTCTTCACCGATATCATTGACCCCATGCATATCCACGAACAGTCAGTTCGTGAGGATTGCGGCCCATTCGAAGCGGGATGGGCAAAGGCGCACGACAGGGTCAATAGAAGAGCCGGACCTGATAGAAGAACCGGCCAGGCCAGATTCTAATTAGGATTCAAAGAAAGTACATGCACAGACCGTGTTCATAGATCTTGGGTTTGCTTTTTTAGTCCGTAGGAATCTCCACCCTCCCCACAACCCCTGGGCCCAACCCTGGGGGTCTGGACCCTTGGGTAGATAAAGAGTCATGGTCGGAGATGCTCCGGAGGTAGTGACCCCGATACCGGGAGAGGTCGAATCTAGGGGAAATAAAATAAGAATTGGGGAGATGTAGATCATGTGTTCACGAGACTGAAGAAAAAGTGGGGAGTGGCCGGAAGCTCCTCATTGAGTAAGGAGCTTGGAAGGTTGGGAAAATGGAAGACTCTGATGGTCACGAGTTGCTATAAAAAAGAAATTCCGATTAAAGGTAGTCAAATAAGCTATTTCGAAGGTTCTGGACTGGAATCGATTTTCCCCGGGGGGCCCCGCATTTCGTATGAAGAGTCGAGGTAATAACTACCTTATCTGAGATCTAGTTGCGATGAAACAAGGTTTGTTTCTTCATAAATAATAGATGGTGATATAGTATTCGATCTAAGATCTGAGTATAAAAAGAACAGTTCATGAATTGGCCAATGAATCCTCATCGCTTCGGCGATCGGACAGGAACAGAACTAGGACTTTAATCTGCGATCAGCTGACTCCGGATACCGTTGAGGCTGACATTCTCTAAGAGACCGTACACGTACACGTTTCCAAGGGGGAGATTGGAAAAGTCCAGAGGTCACCTGGAGCATCGAGTGGCGTTTGAAAGTTCCCCGGCTTTCCAGACCCCCGGGATTCCCAAATAAGAAATCCGAACCCTTAAATCATGTTCTGGGGATAGACCATCCCTGATTTTCAAGGCTTGCCAACTTCTCTGAATATGACTGTTGGTTCATGAGGCAAATCTAAACAAGCCGTACAGGGATCGCATCAAGAGAAATCCAGTCTGTTGAATCTCATTCCTTGTTGCTGTCAATTCATAGCATAGCCAAGTCTCGTAACTTGTATGTGTAGGTCGTCATTCTATAATTTTCCATTTAGCCAGATTAGAGAGGGTTGCGTATGCATTGCCACGGCCGTTTGGCTTGCATTCTAAGAGGTCTGGACCAAAAATATCCCGGTCCAGGTCTGGATTTCCTCTTTGGGCGGTCCTTGGGTAGTTTTCTTCTGCTCACGAGGACACATCGTGAACCTAGCGCCGTGGATGGCTCGGCTTGACATGCCGGATGCCACAAAAGATATAAAAACAGTGTCCATTCTCCAGTTCCTGGCTCCTCATCAATTGATTCATCCATCGTCCTTCTTGATCTTTGAAGTCCATCTTATACCATCTATTAATATCCTATATCGCCCTTCCTATCACTACTCTCATCTAATACTTTAATACCTTACATCACGATGTCAGTCGCCATCGAAACCGAAGTTCCCACCGCTCCTATGACCGCCCAACCCGTCGTGCTGGGCCACAAGGCTAGAATCCCCGAGTTCAGTCTCGCCGGCAAGGTGGTACTGGTCTCAGGCGCCGCCCGCGGTCTCGGATTGACCCAAGCAGAGGCACTTCTGGAAGCCGGCGCAAAGGTGTACGCACTCGACCGTCTAGAGGAGCCGGTATGTTCAAACTCCCCTCGAATCTAGTTCACACTCTCCATCCAATCTATCACGTTCACTTCGAACAAAAGCTAACAAGTCAATTTCTGGTCACCAGGCCCCGGAGTTTGCACGGATTCAGCAGCGCGCAAAGGAACTCGGCACAGAGTTGCACTACCGTCGCATTGACGTGCGTGACACAGAACTTCTGAACAGCGTGGTTGAGACCATCGCCAATGAAGAGGGTCGCATGGATGGTCTCGTTGCTGCCGCAGGTATCCAGCAGGAGACTCCGGCGCTCGAGTACTCGGCCCAGGATAGTAATAGGATGTTCGAGGTGAATGTCACGGGGGTGTTCATGACCTCCCAGGCTGTGGCTAAGCAGATGATTCGCTTCGGCAATGGTGGTAGCATTGCGATGATTGCCTCTATGAGTGGCACCGTTGCCAATCGGGTACGTTTCCCGACCCCCTTCGTCTCGTCCTACCCTCTCAACTTTATCTAACAATTCTTTTCTACAGGGTCTGATCTGCCCTGCATACAATGCCAGCAAAGCCGCTGTCATCCAGCTTGCTCGCAACCTCGCCGCTGAATGGGGTACCTACAACATCCGCGTTAATACCATCTCCCCCGGCTACATCGTCACCTCTATGGTGGAAAACCTGTTCATCGACTTCCCCGAGCGCCGCGAACAGTGGCCCAAGGAGAACATGCTTGGTCGCCTCTCCCGACCGGAGGAGTACCGTGGCGCCGCCGTCTTCTTGCTTAGCGATGCTAGCAGCTTCATGACTGGCAGTGATCTGCGCATCGATGGTGGCCACACCGCGTGGTAGATGTGATTTTGGCTAATATCCAAAATTTTGCGTTGTCATTCACTGCGTGTGACCATCTTCTTTGGCTCCTCATTGCACGGCGTTATCTTCTTTTGTTGGTGGAATAGCGAAGCGTGGACTGTATGGGGGTAATTTTCTGATCCTTGCTTTCTTGGACGGCGATAATTGGCTCTCGAGTCTTATAATGACGTTAGACTACAGATCGGATAATGATTGTTATGGACTTATTACATTTGTTATGGTCAACTTGTTACTCCAAAATAGTGTTTAGCTGCATGGAAATCTTGACCCACTTTCATTGATCGAAGATATTAACGTGGCACCTAGGTAGAAGTCACACGCTCGTTGCCCGGCACGAACTCCCGAGTCCCATTTATCCCTAAATACCCTCCAGCCAGTCGGAATATACCAAGGCGTCTGGGGAAGCAACCACCTGACCTCACGACGATCTCCATTTCAGTTCGTATTCAGAGATCAACCAAAGATCAGAACAGAGAGACGCACATTCAAAGAATCAAAGAAGAATCTGCGCTAATTCTAGGAAAGAAAACCTCGTATTGTCGTGTGATGTGTGATGTACTCGTCATCAGTGTAGCCCAGAATAGTCGAAATGCCATTCTCCGTACTCCGTACAGCCGCCAAGAACCGCGGAAAAGCTGGACTCGGCTATTTGTGTTTCTTGCTTTGTTTCCCTGCATGTCCTGCACTTTCTATTGTGTCCAAGACAACTGTCTCAGACCATGGATATGATCTCAAGGCCCGTTGGAACTTGGTGAGTTCGTGTACGTCAACTGCGCTAATCCCAGCTCTAGAAATTGTTCTCTCCGCGGCTCACGATTCCGCCGTTGACGATGAGACCTTCCCGTATTAGCTCAGGACACTCGGCCGCCGGCTTTGACTCGTCGATTTGTTTTTGAAGTCGAAATAAAGCTCGCCGGGCTGAGCAAATGGTGCTCTCGCCACAGAATCCAGTCCCCTCAAATGGAGCGTGGAGACCGTATTGCGTCACGGACTTAACCTTGGTGCTCTCGTTTGATCTTTTGGTTTCTGGTTTTTGGTTAACAACGCGTTCTTCTGGTGGGTGTTTATGTTCTTACAGACTGCTGGAGACCTGACATGTTCACATAGATTGCAGTCTGTTCTACTACAGTAACTTAGTTAGACCAAGTTAGTTATTGTTGGATGCCTGAGACATCAAAATGTAATTGTAGTCACATGTTCGATAGCTCTCTATCTTCTCCTTCTCTTCCTCCTCTCGCCTTGTGCGAGACAGTCAGTGTTCTCTCCATTGATATTTGATTCTTCATCTATATCGCGTCTCTATTAGTTATGGCTGCCTCGGCCCTTCCGCTGTAGATCACAAACCACCCTGTTGCTTCGGCTTATCCAACCTTGTGGGGCTTGATAACCACGGGCCCGGTGCTGGTGGCTTCGGCCTGATTTTGAGCTGTTATTTATGACTGGCCTTTCTCTTGCCAGGTGTAGGACTAGGGGTGTTCGTCTCCGGCGGCATCTTATGGCCCTCTAGCATCAAAGTATCCAGGATGCATGAATCGATACAGGACAACTCACCCTCGATCAAATTCGAAGATCGGATCGGGGTAGTTGTGCAGCTTGTAGCCTTGTGCTGCCCAATTCCAGCAACCAAAGACGCAATTATTTCTATTTAGAGATCTCGTTCCTGCAATCGGGTCCACCTCGGGACCTCGGGAGTCGGGACCCAAGGGCTCTCCACAGTTCTACGGAATACACAGTCCGAGACTTGTGAATCACAGCCCTAGGGCGTTGGGTTTTGATTGGATCGATCTGAAATGAGTCCACTCTTTGGCATCCACCTGGGCATGAGACATGGGCATAAAAATGTTGCATTAATCGTATCCAACGAAGGCTGAAATATGGATGCCTATCAGCCCCAGGGGGCTGAGATCGTAAGATACAGACTGCGTATAACGATGTCAGTCAATTCCAATCAACGTCGTGTCAACCGATGATCGAACCGATTCAGGACATATGAGCCCCTGCCCAGCCTCGGCGCCTATACACAGTAGAAGAGAAGATGGAATTGCGTTACTTGCATCACTGCCTAGATAGAGGGTTACTTCAATGTTACCACCAAGGCAGAGCTCTCAGCCTCGCTGTTATTTGACATTACTGCATACAACATTATTCAGAAATTAAATCACAGGCCTTGAACATGCCTCGGACAGCCCCATTTTCTAGAAGATCGGAGCCTTGGCTGATCTTCCGGCGGGCCCGGCGCATAAGAACGGAGGGATCCCCCTACTGATTGACAGGAGGAATCACAACATTGTTGTGCGCTATCCCTGCAGTCTGTTGTGATACCGTCATGAAGGCTTCTGCGCTACTTTCTATTGCTCTAGGTGTATTGCCTGGTAAGTGCACCTTCCCTCGGTCGCAGGTCTTTCGCGTGTGGGGGTAATTCCAGCCACAGCGTCCTTTAACTTACTTTAAATGGTCGCATACGCGTGCGCAAAAACATTGCCATCAGAAACCTAATCATTACTTTCCTTCAGGCGCAATTGCTGTTTCCGGTGTCAGTCCCGATATCACATATGCCGGTGTGCAACGAGCCCTTCCCGACGCGCCCGACGGGTACAAACCGACAGCCGTCAGCTGCCCAGCAAGCCGACCGACAATCCGCAGCGCGGCGAAACTCTCCCCGAACGAAACATCATGGTTAAAAGGCCGCCGCGAAAAGACCCTTCCGGCGATGAAGGAGTTCTTCGGCCATGTGAACGTCGGCGATTTTGACGTGGTTGGGTATCTCGACAAACACTCCGGGAACTCGTCAAACCTTCCCAATGTCGGCATTGCCCTGTCCGGCGGCGGATACCGTGCGCTGATGAACGGCGCCGGTGCGGTCAAGGCTTTCGACAGCCGGTCGTTCAATGCGTCGACCGCTGGGCATTTGGGTGGTCTGCTGCAGTCCGCTACCTATATTGCTGGCTTGAGTGGGGGCAGCTGGTTGCTGGGTTCAATCTTTATCAACAACTTCACCACAATCGATAAGCTGCAGACGCATAAGGCAGGCGCCGTATGGCAGTTTGGGAACTCGATCATCAAGGGCCCTGATACCGGTGGTATCCAGCTTTTGGACTCCGCCAGCTATTATAAGGATCTAGCTGAGGCTGTCGACGCGAAGAAGAAGGCCGGCTTTGAGACTTCACTCACTGATATTTGGTACGTGGTTCTTGTTCGTGGGGGCTGAAGGCATGCTTGCTGACTTGGGTATAGGGGCCGCGCTCTGGCCTATCAAATGTTCAATGCTACCGGTGGTGGTATCAGCTACACCTGGTCGTCCATCGCCGACACCGCCGATTTCCAAGATGGAAACTATCCCATGCCGCTGGTTGTTGCAGATGGACGCAATCCCGATGAGCTGGTGGTTGGCAGCAATTCGACCGTCTATGAGTTCAACCCGTGGGAGTTTGGCACCTTTGATCCTACAATCTTTGGTTTCGTCCCGCTTAAGTACCTGGGCTCTCGGTTCGAGGGGGGGCTTCTTCCTAAAAATGAGAGCTGCATCGCTGGCTTCGACAGTGCTGGCTTCGTGATTGGAACTTCCTCCACTTTGTTCAATCAGTTCCTCCTCCAGATCAACACCACCACCCTCCCCGACTTCATCAAAAGCGTTTTCAACAACATCTTCTCCGAGCTAGACAAGTCGCAAGACGACATCGCCGTCTACGACCCTAACCCATTCTACCAATACAACAAAGAATCCTCGCCGTATGCTGACCAGACAGCACTGGATGTCGTCGACGGAGGCGAAGATTTGCAGAACCTCCCCCTCCACCCTCTCATCCAGCCCGAGCGCCATGTCGACGTCATCTTCGCTGTCGATTCCTCGGCAGACACCACATACTTCTGGCCCAACGGCACCTCCCTCGTTGCGACCTACGAGCGCAGCTTGAACAGCACTGGAATCGGCAACGGCACCGTCTTCCCCGCCGTTCCAGATCAGAACACCTTCGTTAACTTGGGACTCAACACCCGTCCGACTTTCTTCGGCTGTGACACCTCCAACCTGACCGGACCTGCGCCTCTGGTTGTGTACATCCCCAATGCCCCTTACACCTTCCACTCCAACGTTTCAACCTTCCAGCTGTCTACCGACGACCAGCAGCGCGACAACATCATCCTCAACGGTTACGAGGTCGCCACCATGGGTAACAGTACCCTCGACGCCGACTGGTCGTCGTGCGTTGGCTGCGCTGTGCTTAGCCGCTCCTTCGAGCGTACGGGAACCACCCTCCCGGATATCTGCAACCGGTGCTTCGATCGCTACTGCTGGAATGGCACTGTGAACTCCACCACACCCCACAACTACGAGCCCAGTTTCTTCCTGGCTGATAGTGCTGCCTCCGCAAGTCTTCCTACTGTGCTGTCCACGATCGTTGCTTCCGCCGTGACGATTCTCAGCTTTGTGTAGTGTAAGATGGAGGTTTCAGTCTTTCTTCTTTCTTTTCATGCCAAATTCAAGCATTTTGATCTTGATCTATGAGATTTTTTTTTCTTTCTTGTCATATTATATCCTTTCTCCGGGCACGGTCGAGGTGTCATCAGGCCATCGTCGTGTCCTTTTCTCTTCTAGATCTCTGGGTGTCCTGTATTGTCCTGTATCCATCCGTAGTCATGCATAATGCGTCATTCCATTATTCGCTCATGGGCTACGTGATACACCATTGGTGATGATAACCTTCGTATTGACACTCTACCTTGGGAATTCAAATATTGATGACGTGCCTGATGTCTACTTCGTATGGTTGATACATGGGGTTGTATATCAGTTCCAAACAACTTGTCCTGCGTGAATTCTATCAAGCTTCTGTCCCAATATCACATAGATTCAACAAGTTACAAAGTCAAGCTCCTGATGGGTCTGCTGTCTGCCTCTTGGTGCATATTTATGCCTTGGCACTGCCTGGTCATTACTGGGGGTGATCTCCATGTTGATTTTACTAACTGCATATCCTGAGTCACTCTAAGTAACCGGTGGCATATAACTACAGATAATTCAAAGATTACATACAAATAAGTCTCTTTACTCTCTTCTAAGGCTCATTGTAACTCACTGTGTTGTACTAGTTATTGGTTGTTTTGAATTGTGTAGACAAAGTCACGTGCGTTGCCATGGAGACGCGCGACAACAATCAACCTCGGATCGACCTCCACCTCCACAGTGATGATTTGCTTATCCATGCTTCATTTTCATGCAACCATTCGACAACCCCCGGTAACCTGCGACGACAGTTTTCGGGCCAAGATTTTTTCTCTGACCGATTGAACCCGCCATGAGCGCCGCTTACCAAAACTGACTGCGACAACCACACAACACACAACGCGCAAAAACATCAGCATGGCGCGCGCTGCGGTGATCCCTCAGTCCCCCGCGAAACGGGCGGGACGGCCATCGACCAAATCCACAGCTGCGACCGAGGCAAAGAAGAAAGCACCTCGAAAAGTGACACCCGCACCACGGACCGCAACCCCCGCTCTCGATACCGATGCGGACTCCGATGATGAACTGGGCTTCATCACAACGAAACCGACGAAACCTAGCGGGCGACCCCCGGGCGTCCAGCTACCAAGCCAAAAGTGGCCGCGACAGCTCGAGGAAAGAAGGCTTCTTCAGCGCCTACGACCGACGAGTCAAGAGGCCAACACAATGACAGCAAAGAGCAGCTAGCACAACAAGAGCCGCCAAAGAAGCGCGTCGGAAGACCCAGGAAGAACCCACTTCCAACAGAAGCTACCGCGTCCAAGCCTGAGGTTGCGCCTAAGCCCAGGGGACGACCAAGAGCGGGTACAACAGCCAAGGCCCCCGCGACTCGTGAAACGGCGGCATCGAGCAGGCGGACGCGAGCAGCTGCTGATACGACTGAGACGAAACCGAATACCATCAAAATTGCGACTAATTCGACCACCATGCGATCGAATCTTCTGCGTGGACCCGCTAAGAAGAAGACAGTGAAATTCCAAGACGTTGCTGGTTCTGACGCCGAGGACACCGAGCCCGAGGTTCCCCCTGCTGGCCGTAGGCGGGTAGCCGCTAATGGTGCAGGTGCTGGCAAGACCGGTCTTGCGGCGACCCCCGTCCGCAAGGCGGCTACAACTACTCGCGGAAGAAAGCCGGCGGCGAAGAAGGCTGCGCCTCAACCGTTGTCCCCTAAGAAGGCCAAGCAAGTGGCCAAGACATTGTCGGCATACGCAAGCTCCGATTCAGAAGACGATGAACTGAACACAATCAAGGATGACACTAAGCAATCCGTCAAACTGCTTGTTCACTCGCCCGTGAAACATGGGCTAGGGACCGCCGGACTGAGCTCTCCCGTGCGGAAGATCAACTTTACCCCCAAGAAGGCTACCAGCTTTGTAGACGAGAATGGCGAGCCGAAACTACCAACCCCCAAACACGGATCAGAAGGCGTTGGCCTCAATTCTCCAGTCAGGAAGATCAATTTCACTCCCAACCGCAGCCAGACCACAATCGCAGACCACGGCCATCTCGCTCTTCCACCTGGCAATTCAGTTGTTTTCAGCGACTCTATGTTCATGTCTAGCCCTGCTAGAAGGCCACCGCAATCATCACCATTCCGATTCTCCATCAAAGAGACCCCTAATCGCGGGGTTTCCCTTTTCCAGGACAGCGTGAACCCGATTTCCGCCCCTGATTTCACACCTGGACGCCCTTCTCCGCTGAAGATGTCACCGAAGAAAGGGTTATTAGGCGCTTCTTTCTCGCAGTCGCCGTTCAAGGCTTCTACGGCAGCAGCCCCGGCTCGAACCCCTTTGTTTCAAAGCCCTGCTAAGAGGATAGCCTCGCCATTCAAAAGCTCAATGTTTTCAGCCCGTGCATCAGTCAGTGAGCCCAAACCAACCGACAATGATAGGACTCCGACCGAATCAGTTGAGCTCGATGAAACGACCAGCCCTATTGCTTCGCCAAGGGAAAGCCACTTTGACGAGACTGATTTCCAGAGGGACACTGAAATGGTCGAAGATGTGGCTCGAGACATCTTCGGAATTGAGCTGTCTTTTAATGGAAAGTCATCATCGAGCCCTCCTGAGCGGGGAGATGACGTGGCTACCGAAGCAGCCCAATGTTCAGAGGACGAACTAAATGCCGATGATCTGTGTGCGGAGGTTGAGGCTGAGACTGAAGCCGAGGGGGACTCAGGTCCCGAAGAGTATGAGAACGAACAACTTCAGACTGGGGATGAAGAGCTTGAAACCATTTGCTTCGATGTCATGGAAGATGCCAATATGGCTCAAGCCCCTTATGAGCAAGCTCCTCAGGAATACTCTGAAGTCGACGAAGATTCTGAAGAGACGGAAGAACTGGAAGAACACGACCAACCTGAATATGATGAGATTGATACTGTTTGCTTCGATACTATGGAAGGTGCCAATATGCCTCAGCAAGACCCTTATGGGCGAGACCTCCAGGAATACTCCGAAGCCGACGGAGATCCTGAGGACACGGAGGAACACGACCACCTTGAATACGAAGAGGCTGATACTATTTGCTTCGATGCTATGGAAGATGCTCACACTGCTGCAAAAACTTTCTGTGACGAACAACTACAGGAAGCCTCGGAGTCCGAGACAGACAAATACATCCAAGATGAGGCTGATTATGAGTACGAAGAGCTTGAAACAATCTGCTTTGATGCCATGGAAGATGCGCACGTCGCAGGGGATGACTCGCATGAAGCAACGGCCCAGACAACAGATTCAGTGATGGAGGACATGAATGACCCCGAAGAAGAACTGGCCGAGCTGGAGAAGGAGATTGAGAATGAAGAGCTTTATGACCTCACTACTGGATCCCGACTCCAAGAATCAACGCCAGAGCCCACGATGGCGGAAATGGGGACTCAAACACAAATGGAGGAACTTGTTTCGCCTCCAGTGTCGCCATTTAAGTTTGCTTACAAGGAGGAGACCCAATCGCCAGCTGCTTCGAATTATTCACTGGAAAATGAAGGCGAAGGCGAAGGCCAAGATGACGCTATGAAAGACCCCCAGGAAGAGGACCAAGTCATGAGCGATAACATCGAGGTGGAAGACACCGAGCCTACACCCATCAAGTCTGAGCTTTCTACAATCCACTCCCAATTTGCTCCGCCACTTGAGAACATTCACGTGGAGGATATCGCGAGTCCGCTCCAAGGAGAGCAAGCAATCCCTTCGCCACTGCTGAGTCCCGCAGTCGGTGAATCAACGCCCTTGTTCTTGAATCGCCCAGCCAACATCGAGAATGACACTGGATCCACTCTCGATGCCAAGAATGCCAAGAATGATAACATTGACATGCCCCTGCATGAAGCAAATAGCCCGACGCCAAGCACTCAGTTCAACAGCCCTGCGTTGATGGCACCGAGTCTCTCCAACACTCCCAGCCTTGTCGACCAGCACCAATCTCCTGCCAAGCGTAGCTTAGGCTTCACGCCGTTGGCACAGAAATTTAGCCGGTGGGAACAGGATACCCCTTCTCAGGCTAGATCACTCCGGCCGCGTCGCCGTGGTGTTTTCTCGTTGGTAGGACCCTTGGACCGCACCAACACTGAAACTCCAAAAGACTCCGGTGGTGTTTCCTATCCCGATCTGTCAAGAAGCCCACTGTTGAACACTCCATCTTTGTTTGCTGAATTGCCACTCCAGCCACAAAGTGACGTGGCTGGGATGAGCCCTGAGCATGAGCAAACTTCACGGCGGTCTTCAATTTACGAGGGCAATCAAATAATAGAATTGCCCTGCAGAAGCACGGATATCTTCGAGGATCCTGATTCGGGTTCGAACGATCTGGAGCATGCTCTTGCTTCCCAAGCCCCGCAAGAACGAAACAACGAGCTTGATGCAATCGAAGACAAGGAAAACCACGGCCCTGCAATTGCCCCGTCGACCCCAATGAAAGTTCACCGCGACGAACTTCGCACTATCCACACGGTATCAAAAGTGCCTTTGAAAGCCGAAGGCGACGTATCGCCTCTCAAACTGTCGCGCAAGAGAGGTCTGTCCCTGTCGAGTACCTCTCCTACTCGTTCTTCCCCCCGTGTTCGCAAACCAGCCTTCATGACGCTCAAGGACAATGCCCCTGTTCTGACTCCCTCCCGGAAGGTTCCACGGGCGAGCAAAAGCCCAACACCCAAACGACGCTCCATCACGGCTCGACGTAGTAGTGGGAAGGCACCCGTGATGGCTTCACCGAGTGCAGCCAGCCCGGCTAAAAAGCCTCGTCGTAGCCTGCCCGCTGAACAAAAGGCTTTGCATGGCGCGGTCGTGCATGTGGATGTCCACACCACCGAGGGCGAGGATGCCTCGGGTATCTTTGTGGAGCTTTTGCAGCAAATGGGTGCCCGTTGCGTGAAATCCTGGTCTTGGAACCCCCGTTCCAGTCTCTCACCATCTGATGGTCCGGAGCTCAAGGATTTCAGGGTTGGCATCACCCACGTCGTGTACAAGGATGGTGGTCTTCGAACTCTGGAGAAGGTGAAGAAGGCAGCTGGCCTGGTTAAATGTGTTGGAGTCGGCTGGGTCCTCGAGTAAGTTTCCATTCCTATATTCATTCAATTTGTATTTCTAACATCTTCGTTCTAGCTGCGAACGCGAGAACCAATGGCTCGACGAAACTCCCTACGCGGTTGACAGCTCCATTGTCCCACGCGGAGGCGCCAAGCGCCGCAAGAGCATGGAGCCTCGCGCACTAAGCAACGTGAACGGCACGCTCGTGCGCGTTTCCGAGTCACCCGCTCCATCTGCCGGTCGACGTCGCAGTGGTGTCAACCCAGGCGCCGTCGAGGGTTTCCGAAAGATCACACCTCCAACTCACAAGCAACCGGCTACACCCCCACAACAAATATCTGCTGATAGTTACAAATTCCCCGCTACTCCAGGGTACAACTTTGCCAATCTGGATGCCATTGGCATGTCCCCTGCTACTCCCGCCTTCCTTGGAAATCGATCCAAGCTTGTGCAGCAGTCTTGCCCGCCGAAACAGACAAATCGGGGTCTTTTCCCGAGTTCTAGGCCTACTGGTCGTCTGTCTGATGAGGGGGATGATGAAGAATCGAGGCGTCAGCGTCGGTTCCGCATGGAGGCTGCACGCCGTAAGAGCCTTGTTTACAAGCCTGCCGTTGGTAGCCCGCTTGCTCCATGATTTGGTTTAATCGTGTTTTATTTGATTTTGTACATTCATACCCGGTCACTGTAAATATGGGGACTATCTGTTTTGCTTTTCTCGTGGCGAGCTGATCAATTGAATTGTTTTTGTGCATATCTCAGTTTAAACTATTCAATCCCAGTACATCTGCATGCATATTACACCACAACGCTAGGTGACGGTAAATTGGGTGCTGAAAACAGTTACGTGCTCAGGGTAGACGCTCAGATGTCTCATAATGGCCAGCCTTGTCCGTTCTCCGCTTGTAGCCGCTTTGCCAAAGTAGAATAGTCCATTTTGGTGCTGAATCCTCTTCTATGATTGCCATACCAAATCATCAATACTAGTCCCTAAGTCCCATCTCCTATTGTAAATGTTGTATCCTTGAGCAAACACCAGGCTGTCTTAGATGACGAATATTTCGAAACCAGCGCAGTTATTAGGAACATATTCCAAGTTATTGATCTTTGAGAAATTGCAACACATGAACTTTTGATTCAAAGAAATAGCCGAACATCTCTAGTTGCTTCGAAAATCGGACATGTCGTATTGAAATCCGTATATGATACCAACGAAGTTTCGTCCAAATCATGGCAATAAGAAGGCTAATCCTGCGACTCCTCACGGTAGAACCCAGCAACCAAGAACGCCAACTCCAAAGCCTGCTTCTCATTTAAGCGCGGGTCACAGAAAGTCGTATAGCGCTCTCCAAGCCCCTCCTCAGTCAAGCCACCCGCACCACCCACACACTCAGTAACAGCCTCGCCAGTAAGTTCAAGATGCATACCACCAAGGAACGAGCCGGCCGCGCGATGAATCTCCAACGCCTGCTTCAACTCGGACAAAATATCCGTAAAGTGACGAGTCTTCACACCGGACGGTGTACTCTGCCCATTGCCATGCATAGGATCACACTGCCAGACAGGAATATGGCCGGAAGCCTGCACAGCGGCGATATGAGCCGGCAGGAACTGAGCGATCTTGGCCGCTCCATACCGCGAGATCAGGGTCACTTTGCCGACCTCGCGATCCGGGTTCACAACGTCAAGCAGCTGTACCAGCTCCTCGGGGGCCATGGTGGGACCGATCTTGATACCGATGGGATTGGCGATTCCGCGGAAGAACTCGACGTGCGCACCGCCGAGCTGGCGCGTGCGATCCCCGATCCAGAGGAAGTGGCTGGATGTCGCGTAGTAGCCTAATCCGGCGGTTGCGCCGCTTCCTGGTTCGACGGGGTGGCGGAGGAGACGGGTGAGAGTCTGCTCGTATTCTAGGGAGAGGCCTTCGTGGCTGGTGAAGATGTCGGCTGTTTCGAAGCCGCGGTCTTTGTCGATTCCGACTGTGTGCATGAACCGTAGAGCATCTTTTACTGCGGTCACGGTTTTGGTGTATTGCTCTTTGATTGAGGGGGTTTTTACGTGGCCGAGGCCCCAGTCTAGAGGGGAGTGCAGGTCTGCTAGGCCTGAGGAGAGGGAGGCGCGGAGGTAGTTTAGGGTTGCTGCGGAGTGGAAGTAGGCTGAGACTAGACGGGATGGGTCTGGTTGGCGGGAGATGGGGTCGGCTGCGAAGCCGTTGATGTTGTCGCCGCGGAAAGAGGGCATTTCAACCCCGTTCACGGTTTCTGTTGGACTTGAGCGTGGCCTGGGGTTGATGTTAGATTTGTGATGATGAGTTCGATCGACTGGTGGAGTTCCTTACTTGGCGAACTGGCCTGCGATCCGAGCAATGCGGATTACGGGCTTGTTGGCACCTAATTGGTGAATTAGTTGGGAGCTTCTTTGCTTTTGGTGGGGTTATATCATACCCCAGATGAGAACCAAGCTCATTTGCAGCAAGAGCTTGACCTTGGCTTCGATCATTTCCTGATTGCAGTAATCGAAAAGCTCGGCGCAGTCGCCTAGGAATAACATGAGTCCGACATATCTCGTTTTATGGATGTTTTAGTCCAACATACCACCTTGCAAAACGAATGCTTTGCCCAATGCGACATTTCGGAGATTCTTTTTGAGCCTGATGATCTATGATGCAGGTGAGGATGAGATCTGACATCGTGTGTCGGAGTGAAGAAGACATACCTCTTGCGGGGTCACAAGAGGAGGAAGCTTCTGTAGCTTCTCTAGTGAATCCTTCAAGCCTTGGGCATTTTCGTAGACGACGTCTTGCTTGATGGGCTTTTGCATCCAAGCTATGAGATGGTTAGTGATATCGAATTGGTTAGGTCGACGGTTTGAATTATTTGCTTCTTACAACTAGGGCTCCATTCAGCCATGGCGAATTGATCCCTCAAGGTGGGGGTATTTTAAATGATCGCCGGAAGGGATGGTCCTCACTGGAATCAACAACAGAGAGATACAGGCAGGAATGTCTCGACGTGTGGTGACAAGAATTGATCAAGCAGTCTCCCTAGAAGTGCACTTGGGCCGAATAAGTATCAAAGACTCGAGTATCAAACAAAGAAATCTAAAGTTTGAGTGGACGTGACCTCGGCAAACGCCAAGGCGGGCGCTTATTTGCGGAAATCAGATGACTCATTAGATACATACCTTATTTACTAGGCGGAAAGGCTTGCTTCCTCAGGCCACAACTGCCTGTCTGCTCAGATCGTAAAAGTGGACCTGTGGACAATGGCATTGTCATACCAAAGCTTTACAGTTTGTGACATGGAAAAATTGTACACGTAGGTCTCTGAAGCTAGACCTAACGACTTACGACGATAAGGTTCTGATCTGTGGGGAAATTTTCCAGGATGAGTAAAGTCATGATCTCTGTGCGTCAACACCAAGGAGGTTACTGTAAAACGCATATGTAGAACGTGTATGTGAACTCGCGGGCAGTTACCATAACCCCGGACTAAACTTATATTCCTGCAGGGCTATTTAATAATAAGTCGGACCACGGAAGCAGAGGAAAGGGGTCAAGTCAAAATGGGACGTAATTTCAATGCTGACCGGAACACGAGTTAGCCTAAGCCATGGCGTCCACTGTATCCAATGTGGAAAAACACGAGGATATGGGACGCCTAGCGGCGAGAACCTTGAGCTGATCGGGCCGAGCAGGCGAGCCTCGCCAGCCGCGATTGGCCAGGTCTCGGAACTATCCGTAGCGTGGCCATCTGCGGTTAGCGTGAGTGCGTTGGATTTGGCTCGGTTTGCGCTAAGGCAGGCAACCAAGGGCCCCTCCACGGCTCAAGAGCCTCAATTGGATTTTTATTTTGGGTTCTCGGCTCCTAAGGAAACATACTTAAGGTATTCAGGAGTCAGCATGTTCGTTCCGTTCGCTTTTTCCCGTCAATTTCTCTTCACCTCTCCACATCCTATACTCTTCGAACCGCTATAATGCAGTACAAGTTCCTCACTGCTCTCTTCCTGGCTACCACAGCCCTGGCGGTCCCTACTGCGGACTCCACACCCACAGAGTCGAACTCCGAAATCACATCTTCGGACTACGATAACTACGATGACTTCGATTACGATGACGCCTATTACGGCGACTACGGCGACTACGGCGCTGACCTGCTCGGCGATATTCCTCCCTCCATCATCGCTGTCATGGCCACAGCCATCCCGGCTTCATGGTACAGCGATATCTTGGACCCGGCCTCCCGCGACTCAATCATGAGCGACATTGCTGCTGGAACACTCCCTGCTTGGTACAATGCTTTGCCAAGCAGCGTCAAGGCATGGGCTACCGCAGACTTTGTGGGCGGTTTTGCCGATGCATCGGCAACTGCTGAGAGCAGCCCAACCAAGACCGCTGGCAGCAGTCCCATCGAGACTGGCTCTGGCAGCCAGACTGCTGCTCGCGAGACTTCTGCTTCTTCTACTGAGACTCCTTCCAGCGAGTCTTCCACCGAGGCTTCTTCTAGCCAGGTTTCTTCCACTGCTGTTGAGACTACTACAGCTTCATCCACCATCGTCGTCTCTAGCACTGCAACACCTTCCCCCTCTTCTACAGAGTCCACCGGTGGTGCTCCTGCTCCCACTGGCGCCGTTGCCATGGGTGTTGCTGGCGCAGCTGGTATCTTGGCGCTTGCTCTTGCCCTGTAGAGCATTTCTTCATTTCTATACGTTTGTCATTGTTTATACCTGACTCATTAGGTTGATATTATACTTCTTGTGCATAATAGAATCCAAAATATTCCAATTCTTTTAAAAGTGCAGTGGATCTACAGACCAACAATAGTTGCGTAGAATGGGTGGTTGTGCTATCTCATGCCCTGTTGCTGTCGTTCATTTAGAGGATTGCATGGAAGGAGAAGTCGCACCGTCGTCAGTGGACAACAATTACATTATTTACCCCCGTTCGATCACCTGAACAAACAATTACGTCATCGCCTAACTACCGTATGTTAAAAAAGACCCCGGGGCTTATCAGTGACGTCGTGTTGTCAACACCAGCATCAACACGTCTCAATTAACGCCAACTCCATCTCCCACCGCAGACCAATAACGCAGATATGTCTGATCCGATACCATCCGCAACAGCCGACCCAGGCGCCGTGGATCAAGCTCACCCCTCGAACGCGGAGGACCGCAAAGCCGCCGCCGCCCTCTCCTCCCTCAACACAAATGAGATCACTACGGAAGGCACCCCTGCGGGCGCACAGATTACTGGAGACCAGGAGGCATTAGGAAAAGCTATGAGTAGGCTTGAGATAACAGCTGGACAGAACTCAGCCGGAAAGCAGGCGGCCGGGTCGATTGGTGATCAGGTTAGAAAGAAGGCGGTTAAGGTTGCTCAGGCTGATATCACACTACTGGTATGTTGCTGAATTGAATGAGTTTCTTTCCGATGCATTCGCCAACAACCCCGTTAGGTTGACCAGCTGGATTTAAGTAAGACAAAGGCCACGGAGTTGCTCAAGGCTCATGATGGAGATGCTACGAGGGCGATAAAGGCGTTTGTTGCGCCACCTGTGCTTGGTTAAGGCCGAGATTACTCCCGCCATGGCTGGCTTATGATTTTATGATGCAAGACTTGAATGAGTCGAATGATAACGCAACTTGTTTATATACGTGTTAGGAGTCGCTTGCCAGCTGGGTGTCTATGGCGTAGTGTGCAAGTGTACCATATCCATTATCACGACCCGACCCAATATATCATTCCTCGTCTTCCACATCGTCCCCTTTACGCTCGATCCCTTTACCTTCATCGATACTCCACAACATAAACCAACCAATCAAAGCTTCAACAGCCAGCGCCCACCAGACGGCCCCAACCATATTGTATTCAAGACCCAGACCCAACCCCCAGCCACCGAGGAATGGCCCCAGTGTCCGAGCTGCGCTAGAGATACTCTGAGCCACTCCGTGAACCGTACCTAGGATAGATGGATCCGTGACACAGTTGTTGACCAGAATGATAGCAGCAGGTAGAATGAATGTCCGCGAGATAACCTGCAAGGTGATGACGAAAGTAAAGGAGGGCCAAACAATCCATGTTATGCGAGGCAGAATAACAAGGAAGGGCATCAACACATAGGCGATCTGCGAAAATGGTAGGAAGACTCGGAACGACGTGAGGGTGCCGAGTTTCGCCTGGACCGCCGGGTAGAGGAAAATTTGGAGCGGCAGTCCAATGAACCCAATGATGGCGGTCGCGAGGCCGACCCGCGAGGATGGAAGACCCAGTCCTCCGCCGAAATGGAAAAGGCCTTGCTGAGAGCCCTCTGGGGCACGGGGGGCGGGCAAGAACACGAACGTCATGGAGTTGAAAGCGCTCGTGTGGAAGGCGAGCAGGAAGTGAACGAACAGAGTCAAAAGGATGTTGCGCGTCCAGATCTGACGCACCTTTGATCTTTTGGGCGGTCGGGAATGCACGCGAGAACGGGTTGGAGTTGATGGTGTAGACAAGGTACCGACGCTACCATCCAGATAGACGGAGCCGTCGTTGCTGGAGCGTGGGAGTGGACGGTAGTGTCGGTGTTTTCGGGTTAGAGCTCTTGTAAGCCGCTTGCCCAATTGGCGACCCCAGTCCTTTCTATAACGTGCGACTTCATGGGTCTGGATGGATTATTCGTTAGCAGGGATATGAGGATGACCAATCTGGACAGAAATGATCTCACCTCATCGAGACCGAAGAATACTGCCAAGAAGGAAGCCAATATGAACATTGCACTTAACACGTTTGGCAATGCATATGGCCAGTGCTGCATCCACCAGACACCTTCTTTACCCCCAAGCAAAGATCCCGGGCCAAAGATCTGCGGAAAGCCGTTGACGGGGTCGGCCAAGGTGCCTCCCAGGATTGGGCCGATGATGACACCGATATTAAAGCACATAGGCAGGAGCAAGAATGCTCGGGATTGAAACCTGAACGATCAGTTAGAGAATAGGTAATACAACTGTAAGTAGTAATCGGCTTACCTTTTCTCGGCTATGATCTCCGCAATCAACGTCCTCATCACTCCTATATTGCTGTTTAATACTCCACCTAGAGTCCGAAAGACCATGGCCGTCGCAAAAGACCGGGAGAACCCAAAACCTATACAAGACAAACAAGTGCCCATCAATCCGATCAAAAGCACTCTCTTGCGCCCCATCCAGTCGGCATCAGCCAGCCGGCCCCACCAAACAGCCGTGATGAACTGCGCAGCTGTAAAACAGCCCTGGAGGATACCCGCCTGCTCCGAGATCTTTGAGTCCGGCAAAGATGGATCAAATGATTTCAACTGATAGAACATGTATGCCTGCAGCGAAGTCTGAGTCAACGGCTCCGACAGCCGCGCGAAGGTCAGGATCGCCAGTTGGCCCTTCTTCGGTAGTGAGCTCCATGTCACTGGTTTCTCCTCGTCCTCTCCATCCGGTTTGAGCATGTCGTTATCATCGTGATTGCTATCATCGCGATCACCAGAGGGAATATGTCGGTGACTGGTTATCAGCGGCGCGGTTTCTAGTCTCCTTCTCTGCTGAGAGACGCCTTCCAGAGCTGGGGCACCATCGCTCCCCAGATCGCTGTCGCTATCGGAACTTGACAAGTCTGTATAATAACCTGTCAATTCAGAGGTATCCAGAGACGTGTTATGGACATCTTCTGATATCTGGTGGCGGTCTTGGCCGGAATGCTGGGGCGGGGAAGACCGCATCAACAGAGATCCCGGTTCGGGAGGATGTCACGCGAGGAGGGTTGCGGGGATGCCGACCGTACAACACAGCCGATGAGCTTAAGTTTAGGATTCTCGCGGGATTTTACTAGTCTGACAACAGACCGGATACTTGTTGGATGGGGGAAGGTAGAGGTGAAAAATCGGCATCACACTATTTCACCGAGTATGGCGCGTCAATGCGGAGATCTTGCCGACTCCCGAGTAAGGAGGATTTGGGGCCCATCACAGCAACAAGATACTCAGTCGACAAGGAAAAGCACTTATTCTAATCCATACCCTTACATATTGGCATGAGGAGGGTCTTCATATTTTAAGCTGTCATAATCAACCTTGGAAATTTCACCTCTCGACCTGGGCGATCCGTCAGATTCGTTGAGGATGTTTATATTCGTCTTGTTGAAGACACATAAATTGGGTGAATATAGGGAAGATACCCCAGGAAATAGTGTAAGATCGCGCCGATGGTCAAGTGGTTACGATGCCTCCCTCCCATGATTTTATGGTTGCCAGGTGGCGGCCCGGGTTCGAATCCCGGTCGGCGCACATCTTTTTATTTTTTATTCTTTATATTTTTTCGATACTGTGTAAATCACGGATGGCATCATACGGGCAACTGTACCTACCCTTCGTGGCTACAGTAGATGATAGTTGGCTACTCTTGAATACCGCTTTCTCTGGAAATCTGCCATACCGCCATGCTTGTACCAACCTGGGATAAGTACTAGCTCCTATGAGCATCGAGTAGCAGTCGTTCGGTTGTATTGGGTCATAACCATCATCTTATTGATTCTGCAGATGTAGGATTCAGGATATATCTTGTGTATTGGATGGATTGATCAACTAGAAGCCGTCAGGGGGCTAGGGTGTTTTGGCCAGTGCACGGAAGAGTGGTTCTTCTGTGCCGGTCACATGCCGTAGCCTTCAACACAACACATCTAGCCCTGACTCTCACGCCTTGTGGAATCTGATTCAATGCCCTCTCGGACCTCATGTCCCCCTCGACTACATGTATGCAGCAGTGCAATCATATGGATGTTTGAGTTGTTTCTGCCCTGGTGAAGTTGTAGTTCCCTTTCGTCGTTGCCCTAATCACTCAGTATCCATGGCCACCCAACCTAGTACTCTGTATAACTACCTTGTTGTTTACCTACTCAATCAATCCATAGATCTAAGATATTCCTGCCCGGAGACGCCATACCTTCGTGTTTCCTTGTCGTGACTACTTCGTTACCGTGGCCACCCTCACACCTTGGTAGGTTGTCTAACTTCTTCATTCCTCAGCCATGTAGATGTTTCTGCCCAGGTGAAGACCTCTCTGTTTCCTTAACCTAGTCACTGTTTTTCATGGCATGTACATGGGTACCCTCACATCTAGCTCGTATACCAAGTTTCGTGTTTACTTAATATAGATGTTCCAATATCTGATGGTTCCTGCCCTGGCGAAGTCGTAGTTTCCTTACCGTAATCACTCTCCATGGCGTTTCCATGGCCACCACCGCACCTGCCTTGGTATAACTTCAGTTTGCTGTGCCTTCCTGTTTAGTTGCTCGTCGCCATGGACGGTCCCAAACAATATTTATTCCCCCATTTCCTCTGAATCTTTGCTTCTTTTCTCCTTTCTCCTCTCTCCATTGCCACTGGCTTTTTCTCATTTGCTTCATAGCATCTGATATTACAAAGCAACTGCAATACTTCATATCATTCTTCATAATGTACTTCACCTATCTTCCTCCCCCCGCTCACCTCATGCCCCGCTGCTGCGACGCTCCCCCACCTCTGAAGTCCTGCCTTGTCAATGTGGATGAGGACCTGGAGGAGCTCCCATCTGATGAGCCATTCGTCCGGAAGTCTGTCCACTTCGCGGATGATGTGGACCTCGCTCAGGTGCGAGTGATTCCAGCCCGTAACCTCCCCCCGCGTTGCTGGCGTGAGAGCACCCCGCTCCTCGGGAGGGTGGCTGAAGACAAGTGGCGGAAGGACTTGATCAATTATTCGCCGCATCGGTCAATCATCAACAATCGGTTCCCCAGCCAGAACCTGAAACCGAAACGCCAAAGGCGCAAAGCACGCTCTGCTCGGCCGCACGTGCGACGTCCTGGTAGTTTCGGTGGTGCGTATGCCACTGAACCACGTTCTCACCGGTTCGAACCTTCCTCGGAAGGTTCCCAGGCTACGCCGGCAGCCGATTGTTCCAGTGATGCGGCGACTTCCTTCCGTGGGCAACCACTAGCGACAGCTAAGTGCGGACCACTGCCAGAGACCATCCGTCAGGGCTCAACCATTGAACCTGCCATGGACGGTTCACATGCTCCGGCTTTTGACATGTCGAGATTGACAAGTGCGCTTCCTGAGAGCCACACCTTCGATATGTCAGCGCTGCAGCATGCACTCCCTGATCTGGAGGCTACTGGTAGCGCCTTCGACTTGGCTGCGCTGGTGGAAGCCCTGCCCGATCTAGATGGGTCATCCGGTACATTGCCCCTAACGCCTGTACCCAAGTCCTTGGCTGCGCCATCCACAACCAACTCTCCTTCTGAGGCTGGGCATTCACGTGTGGTCGTCCAGACCCACGTCCAGGTTGGGCCCATGGTCCACACCTGGTCCAGCCACCTTAGTTGGGCCTTGTTTGTGCTGGCGTTCATCTTCCTAAGACTTGCGCCAGCCTTGCCAGTCGTACTTGCGTTCCTTCTCATTGTTGGGGCATGTACCCGATCCTGATAGCCAGTTCCCAGGGTCCACTTCCTCGTCCACAAGGTAAGGCATGATTTCAACTCCCTTTTGTTCCTGTTTTTTGTTGTTTTTTGTTCTTGTTCCGAGGCTTTTGCCGTTTGCTTTGGGCTTTTGCCCTTTAACTTCTATTTAGGATCGAAGGCGAGAGTTTCTGTCTGTGATTGTGCGGAAGGCAGCAGAACGTGTGGTGGCTTGATTGTGTGGCGACAGGGGTAAGTATCTTTCCTATGTCTGATGCTTCCGTGAGCTGACATGAGAAACAATTGTAGGTGGTTGGTGGGTGTCGCTGCTGCGGGTCGGACCCATTGAACGTCTCTGTCTGTGAACATGCGGAAGGCAACAGAGCGTGGGGAGGCTCAATTCGATGGTGACGGGGGTGAGTATCTTGCCTATATCTGATGCTTCTGTGAGCTGACTGGAATGAATACAGGTAGCTGGTGGGTGTCGCTGCTGCAGGTCGGACCAATTGAACGTCTCTGTCTGTGAATATGCGGAAGGCAACAGAGCGTGGGGAGGCTCAATTGGATGGTGACGGGGGTAAGTATCTTTCCTATATCGGATGTGTCTGTGAGCTGACATGAGAATCAATCGTAGGTGGCTGGTGGGTACCGTCGCCAAACTCGATCGATCGAACGTCTCTGTCTGTGAACGTGCGGAAGACAGCAGGGACGTGTGGTGAGACCGAGCCGAGGATGTGGTTGTATCTGTGCCTCATAGTTCATGTACAGAAATTGAAAAGTACTTTCCGATGTGTGATCTTCTCTCACAGTAAATAAGGCACAGATCCCCTTTGCGCTTCCACTGCAGACATCTACCTATGAGGATCCATGGGTCCTCATGATCTTCGTCTACCTACTAGGAACTCACAACCTACCTATGGAAATGGGGTTTGGTTCAATGTTATTTGCAGGTCACGTTAGAGGTGCGATATCAACATCGGATGGAAAGTCTCATTGACGAGGAAAAGGATGAGAGATGGCACGCTTGACTACCGGTGTAAGACAGAATATCAGAAAGCCACCAAAGGGACAGCAGAAATCCAATAGAATATAGCGCCTGACGTTTACAAGCAAGAAGCGGCAGACACTGGGCCAGTATATCATCAACAAGGGGAGTGTGCATGTTTCCGGTCAAACTGTGTATCATATCCTTCCTCCGAATCCATGATGTCCTCCTGATGGAACTCATGCGTCTTTGGATGTTTCCCCATCGACTTGAGCGGGCCTCGCGTTGCTGAAGCATCAGCCCCGCCTGTCGTCCACTCTTCCAGCGGAACAGCCTCGGCACGATACATATCGTTCATGGACTCCTCGTTTGGTTTGTTAATGGCCTCGGTACTGGAACGCTGGGCATCGCTATACTCGCGAGGGGCTGGTTTGTTTCCTCGACGACAAGGCGGTTTCCAAGAGCGAGGGAAAGAAAATGAAGGACGAGATTGCGAGGTGGAAGAGTAATAGCCATTGCTGTCCTTGTTTTGGTTGTTGTTGTTCCGCTGACCACGGTTGCTGTTGTACTGGAAGGCCTTGAGACCGAAGAGCTTGCGCAGTAGTGGCCACCAGCACATGAGATTGGCAACATAAACGGCAGTGCTGGCTTCACGGATGTACCAGATTTGGTAGGTTGTTGTGAGCGGGGAGGCGAAGTTGAAATATTTGTTGAGGATGGCAGCGATGATGGTGAACAATCCCAAACTCATGACGCCAATGAGGACGACCTTTCTGCGGCTCTTGAGCTGGGCTCTGATGAGGAGAGGAATTGGGATAGCAAACATGACTGCATCGGAGGAGATGTTGAAGACGGCTTGGGTGATTGAGTAGTGTTGGTATGTTGCGCATTGCATGTTGGTCACGGGCATAGCCCAGTATTGTGAGAATGGCCGGCAGTAGACCCCGTAGTAAGTGACTTCTATGACGACAAATCCGACGGCGATGTAAACGGCAAGGATCTTGATGTAGAGGTTCGATTTGAGATTTTGGGTGATTCGCCAATAGAGCATCAGCATGCATATCTTGACCCCCCAAGTCGAGATCAACATGCATTGCTCCAGTCCGATCACGATTTTGCTTCCATAGATCCGATCGCTGACTTGCTTGGGGTCTGCCAACACCTCGTCGTAGTCCTTCGGGTCCATGAGGTTTGTGGCATAGCGGGCGGATATTTGAATGAGCACTAGGAGTGTGGTATAAATCGCCTTCTAGTCCGTCAGTCGGGAGCAGTCAATCGATTCTCAATGATGACACTTACAAAAGTCGCAGTCATGACATAGTCATCCACTACAAAGCGAATGATTAGCACAATCCAAAGCAAAAGAGTCGAGGAGTATTACCGAACAAACGCTTGAATGATCCATTGGCGATGATTCGAGACACGCTTTGTTCCAGTTAGTATCACGCCGTCTCCGTACTTTGGATGCAAACTTACATTCGACCGATATAGATAACGAGAGCAATGGACCAGAATACAATTGCTTCTGTGAAGAGCTGTTGAGGTGTGGGCGACGCATCCCCCATCTTGATATACACAGCAAGCCTCACTCCAACGAAACCTCAAGTTCTCAGCAAGACTCAAGCTTTGTCTTCCATGTATGTTGACAGAACGATCTAGTTATTGAGGCGTTCTGACTAGAATCATCAGTGAGTGTAGTGAGCTGTTTCCATGCTTTGTATAGTACCAGCCATCTGAGCAGATCTATAAGGATGTATCAAGGGCAGGTTACTGCACCGACGAGAGCGATCATTTCATCTTTTCATTGATAAGGACCAAAGTCAAAAACCCGTGGCCAGATTCTAATGCTGCTAAGCGAGGAAAGTGCTGCCATGAGTCTTGGCCTCGAAATGTCGGAGCTGGGCTTGAGTTTACTGACAAGCAAGGAAGAATGGGGGCGCAAATGCAAGGGATCGCCTTGAAGCGCCAACTCGATGAATGGCAGTTCGGATTGGAATGTTGATCGTCTTGGTAAAAGAGCCATAATGCATCACATTCCGCCATTTTGTCTCAGAGGCCTTCTGCTCGGAGGCTGAGTAGGTTATGGCGAGTTGGGCGATTGTCCAGTGTAGTGCAAGCTGTGACGCAGGAAGTATGCGCGATATCTGCAATAGGACAGTTTTAAGCGAGGTCGGTGTAACCAAGAATAAGCACGTTTGGATGGACGCGATCGCCCTCATAATTTGGATAATTACTGTGTAATGCGGTCGAACTCCCCCGTATGCACGGTGCCGATAGCTTTGTGATCTCCGCCGACTTGGAAGACGGGAAGCAGCAATCGGGCTGACAGATCACATTTATTTGTGGATAAGTATGGAGTAAGATGCGTGAGATTTATCTGATTGGAGGGTTCGGAAGGTTGATCTGCAAGACGATCCTGGCCCGCAACAATAGTTCATGCCCAGATATGATCCCTGACGAAAATAGACTCATTCGAACTTATATACTCCGTAGGGCCGACAACTACACAGTACCTCTCACGATTCAACTGCGCCTTTGTCGAAGTTTAAATCGTCTTCGTGCATCATCTTGAAATTCTAATGGCTGGGTTGCAATCAAAGAGCAGCTCATAGTGAGGTTTGATGTGATTCGTTTGAGAGTAGAAACACAAGGCTGTTATCCTCCATTCATACATGTTAGCCGAGGAAGTCTCAGTGAAACTTTCACTGAGGCTTTTGAGTGTCCGAGGCGACTTCGTGGACTCTGAGCTGACCAGATGAAGAGCGTTTATGGTTAAGTGAAGCAGCAAGGGATGTACCACTTGTGCGTTTAGCGGTTGCCCCATAAGGCCGATGGCTCGCTGAGGAATCTGACAGTCTCCCACTTATACACCTGTAGAAGTGCTGCAGTAGAGGCATATCATATTGAAGCATATCGCCAGCTTGGCTCTTCAGTCTCCCTTCACCGCAGGTCCTGATCCCGCAAAGAGCTTTCTTGCTGTAACTATGGGCCTAGGTAATAAGCGCATGTATTTTGGACACATTTTAGAATCCGATCTTCTTCGACCCAACGGACCAGCACTCTCTGCATAGCTGAATAGCTGGCTGGCAGTCTTGACAAAACAGCGGGAGTTACCCGAGCGATTGTGGGATCACGTCGAGTGCTCAGCTCAACAGAGTTGTCCGGCAATGCCTCAACATGCTCATTCACACATTGGATTTGTTCAGACCAGCAGCGATAGTTCCCCGACGCAACAAGGGCATTGCCGCCTGTGCCAGTACAACAACTTTTGAGTGAAGCTCGTCATTGGTATTGGTATTCACGCTACAACTCTCCAACTCACGGGTGTCTCTTCCCCGGTGTCAGCTCTTTCATCCTGTTGCAGATTCTCTATGTGCACGGTAGGAAAGACAATGCCAAGAAGACCGTAGGAAGCAACAAATCGAAGTAACTTGATTGAGAGTAATAAGAGGCTCTTCACAAATCGTTACTGGTATATTATGATCGCTAGGGCCCAACAGATGCGCAAACTGAAAAGAGAAGAAGAGAATGGAAAGTGCTAGTTAGCCGAACATGCGTACTACACAGTATGTGAGCCTCGGTTAAGGGAAGCTGCCATCGTGCTTGACCTTGTTAGCGCCGATATCACATCCCCCTCATATTCACCTGACCTGCATCTGAAATCAGACCAGCTCTCTGACTTTGCCTGTACCGTATCATTGAACCTGCTTGGTTGCCATCCTGATTCATCCATGAGCCATAACGTGCTGTAGGTTCACATCCACCACATAAAATGCTCTGCCTGACTTCGCTTGGTTCTCGGCCGCTTGGACTCATTCACAACTCTCTTCAACACTGTTGGTATCTCAGAAGCTAAACCTCACCAGAGACACTTCTTTCTGACCTACCCAGTGGCGTTCATCTTGAAAACTTCTATCACTCGAGATCAGTCATGGAAATGCGTTGCTAAACTTCCTTACGACCGGGTGAGGTGATACTGCAATTCCAGTGTCCTGAAAGTTTGAGCGCGTTGGCCTGGAGGACATCTGCCCAGCCATCTGCCCAGCCATCTACCCAGCCATCTACTTGGCTATACCTCGGACAAGATAGTCTTAAGGTTGTGACTTGGCTCAACTTGTGGACCCATAGAGTGCTGTCTCAGCCAATTTACAAATGATTGAAGATATCAGAAGGATATTGAGCACTCAGGACAAAAACTAAAATAATTGAGCTCCGCTTGTGCAAAGGTTGCTAGTATGTGTACCCGCCAGTTTGCGCTCGTGGTAATTGCAGTGTGGAACCAACTGGCGAGTGTGCCTGTCGTACTCGCCAGTTGGTTCGCCAGTTGGTTCGCGACCAACATTCAAGATGAAGTTTCGGAGATAGAAGGTTATCTCTGGCATTGTTTGTCAAACAACGACAATATAGTTACTACATCAATGACATGTACAAGTCTGGGCGCCGTCATTGCAAATTGATCGATCACCATTCTGATTCACACGGACCACATGAGGCCATGTGGGCCATCAAGGGGATCGCGATTACATGCATGGCGCAGGCGAATTGGATGTCGTGCAGAAAGTCCTTGACATTAGAAGACGGAAGATAGGCAGTACAGTTCGGAAACACAATTTAAGAAGTCAAATTCATGATCTCGAACATGGATCTGCCGTTGGCCTGGATGTTCTCAAAAACCAGCCCATCGGATCGCCCGATCGACGCCCGGCTAACCCTAAAGCCGGGATTTGTGCCGCGAACCCCTTGCTTAGCCTGCGGTGTATCAACACATTTAACATTTAGGGAAGGTCCCAAGAGAAAGAGTTCTGACAAGTCCAATCAGAGGGGAATACTGTATCAGAAAGTGTTGAGCAGTTTAGCGCGAGTTCTATCCTGAATCGTCTCAGCAGATTGCAAGACTTATGGCCAATAGCAACATCTAGCTCGACAATTCTCTACCAAATCAAGAAAGCAGCATACCTGTCGGAAAATTGGAGGCCAAGCTCAATTAAACCTTTCCATTCCATGTATGTACTGTATCACACGTGGTTGCCATGAGGCATCGGCTACATCGGCCCTCGCATCTCACATTCCGGGGGATGCGACACGCCTGATTCTCTCTGTGTGCCCTGAACCTAGTGGTGTGGCGTATCTCCTTTTTATTCTCTCCGTCTTCCATATTATTATGGCTCAATCCCATTGTTGAATCTTAGCTGCAACATCCTCAATGACAGACGACAAAATGGTAGTGTTTGCTCGGCAAATCTGTCGGGAGAATGAAAAACCTCCGAAAAAGGATACAGCAATCGACGCAGTAAGGCTGGAGACTGCACTGGGTCATAAGCAAGAGCTGTCGAGGAACTTCGGATTATGGAGTTTGACCAGTCTGGGGATTGTCATTGCAAAGTAAGGAAAACTTGAGGCTTGCTCGAACCGCACTTCTATCGAACTAACATGCCGAAAGTTCCTGGGCTGCAACAGGAGGTACCATTGTTGCGGCGCTCCAGAATGGCGGTCCGATGGCGGTATTGTACGGTCTCATCCTGGTCAGCATCTTTTATACGACCATCTCTGCTTCCCTTGCCGAGCTCGCCTCGTCTATGCCCTCTGCCGGAGGTGTGTACTACTGGTCGTCAGTACTAAGCCGCAGTCGCGGGAAGACGGCGGGATTCTTTACAGGCTACTTGAATGCTTGCGCGTGGTTGTTGTCTGCGTCCTCGATGAGTTCCATGCTGGGAAATGAGGGCGTGGCCATGTATCTTCTCAACAATCCAACAATAAAGTGGCAATCCTGGCAAGTATTTATTGTGTTCCAGATCGTCAATTGGACCTGCTGTGGTATTGTGTGCATGGGGAACCGGTTTATCCCTCTCATCAACCGCGTTGCCCTCATTCTCTCGATGTGCGGGCTGGTCACGACTGTGGTGGTTCTCACGGTGCTACCGAAGAAGCATGCCAGCAATGCGCAGGTCT
Source organism: Penicillium bovifimosum (assembly GCF_028826915.1). Taxonomy (NCBI): domain Eukaryota; kingdom Fungi; phylum Ascomycota; class Eurotiomycetes; order Eurotiales; family Aspergillaceae; genus Penicillium; species Penicillium bovifimosum. The sequence continues at coordinate 3,005,015 of NW_026622714.1, read as the reverse complement.
GGACCGAGTACCATAACAACACAGGCGGCTGGTCCGATGGAGTGTGTTTCATGACTGGGCTGTTGAATGCTGCATTCGCCGTTGGAGTCCCAGACTGTATCAGCCATCTATCAGAAGAAGGTAACGTCGGCCATTAGAAAGAAAAGTTGTTGAGAACACCGAATAACACATTATGCAGTGCCCAAGCCCGAGATCAAGGTACCGCAAGGCATAATGCTGCAGATGCTCACAGCCTTCGTGACATCATTCGTCTACCTGATCGCCCTCTTCTACTCTATCCAAGACCTCGACGCCGTCTTCCAAAGCAGCATCGGCTTCTTCCCCACTGCCGAAATCTACCGCCAAGCAACAGGCTCAAACGCAGGCGCCATCGCTCTGATCGCCGTGCTCTTCCTCGCAACCTTCCCAACCCTGATCGGGACATTCGTGACGGGCGGCCGAATGTGGTGGAGTCTAGCGCGTGACAACGCAACGCCCTTTTCGAGCTATTTCGCCCAAGTCCACCCGACATTGAACTGCCCTGTACGTGCGACGGTCGCAATGAGCGGGCTCGTCACTTGTCTGGGGTGTATATACATTGGAAGCACGACGGCGTTCCAAGCGCTGATCTCGTCGTTTATTGTGCTTAGCTCGTTGTCGTATTTTGGAGCTATACTTCCGCATGTTCTGTCTGGTCGGCGGAATATGGTTCCTGGGCCGTTTTATATGGGTCAGAACCTTGGGATGCTGGTTAATCTGGTTTCTCTCATGTATATTGCTGTTACTGTGGTTTTCTTCTGTTTCCCCTTCGTCTTGCCAGTGACGGTTCAGAATATGAACTATACCAGTGTGATAACTGTGGGGCTGATGGCTCTCACTGCTTTGTGGTGGCTCTTCCGTGGAAGGCGGCAATATCATGGGCCGCAGTATAGCTTTGAGGCTGCTGAGCGGTTGGCTGCTTTCCAGGAGGGTAAGGAAGGTCGTCGGTCATTCATTGATACGGTGGATGGTCAGCCCCAAGGTCAGGAAAATGTTTGACGATAATGAGAAACGGGCAAATTGGCAGGTATACGGAGGATTTTTGGTTGTTGATATTATTTGATCTGGACAGAACATGTATCACTTTGGAACGCTTGATGAATATGACGTTGATTTATGTGTCAAATACGCAGTCTTCAAGGCCTACATTCGAAAAAGAATGAAGATCTGACATGGCCACTTGGCCGTTCAGTAGAAATTCTGGGAATAGTGTTTTAAGGTCATAACTATCATGGAGCTCACTAGAAGTGACAAGGTATCTCCTCTTCACAGACGTGCTTGAATGCTTTGTCCTCCCTCCCAGGTATCTCCAGCCTCGAGGGTCTGCCAGCCAGAGACTGAGCCAGCCTCCACACAAATCATGTTCTTGTAAGCCTCATCAGGGCCAAAGTCAGCCATCCCCTTGGCCTTTTCAATCCATGGGTTCCAAACAACAACATCAGACAAAGCCTCCCGAGTGATGGAGAACAGAGGCTTGTCATCGGCAGATGCGACAATAACTGGAACAGCGGGGTCAAGATTTTGGTAAACGCGGTCAGTTTCTTGTGTGATCGCCAATGCAGGGGACGATTCGGTGTGAGAAGTCGCCTGGAGAGTCTTATCGATGTAGGTCTTTGATTCAAGACCCTTCACACGGACGTCAGAGATATCCTATATGTAGAATCTCAGGTCAGTGGGACAGAATGAAACGTAAAGCTGCAGTGTCATAACATACCGCAACCTTGAGGTAGGTGTGCATCAGAACCTGGAACTCGAAGTTCTTCTGACCATCATTGCGAACCTGCAATGCCGTCTCTAATGTATCCTTCGTGAGCGTAACACTGTATACCAGACCAAATTCATGTGGCCACATCTGACGGAACTCATCGGTCAACATGGAGTGTGACAGTCCGAAATCCAATTTGACGTTCATATGGCTCTGGTCGCTATTGCTTCCGGGCGCTTCAAAAGCGGACTTGCCCAAGAACTCCCAGTTGGAGTTCCGTGCGAAGCCATGTTGTGGGAGGCTGGAGGTGTCGTGGTTCTGAGGCGGGGGACCGAAGACCTGGAGATCGAAGCAGGGCGCTTAGCTGTAGGTCGAATAGCGGAGAGTAGGATTTCACATACCGGGAACACCAGCGGAATGCCACCACGGATAGGTTTGGAGCCATCGAGATGGGCCTTCTCACTGACAAACAGGTGCTCCTTGCCATTGACCTTCCAGGAGGTCACAGTAGCGCCGTACAAGTTCACAGCAACTGACTGACCGGTGGGCAAGGACGCTTCGATAACGTTGTCCTTGATGGACAGAGAAGGTTGTGGGAGGGAAGCTCCCACTCCGATAGCAGAAGGCTTCTTGGATCGGTCCATGATGTTATTGAGTAGGGAATTGGGGGTGTGTAGGTGTGTTGGAAGAGGAAGAAATGGGGCTGACTGGTGTTTCACGTTGAAGTCATGGCGCGGGGCGATCTTATCGCGCCCCTACCGCCCCACTGTTATATTGACGCCAGCCTCACCCATGCGTCGAAGGAGAGTGGACTATCTGTCTACGTCTGGATTATTTTGATTCTCACGATTGTCATGTCCAATGTTGTTATTATGCACGCAGAAACCCCGTAGAAAGAATAATAAAAGTTACATCAAAAGTGAAGAGGCCCGGGTCCAAGCATTCCCAGACAATGACAAACGCGCTGTGTGTCAAGTTATGAAGACACATAGGATGCAGGTGGGGAATAATTAGAAGCTGTTCAATGTCAAAAAATGTCGTGCCCAAGGGGTCTCGCTCTAAACGCCATTCGCTATGCTGAAGTATTGTGTCGCATCGATGCATTCTGCGCTTCGCAACGAAGTTTGAAAAGAAGATCATCGATTTCGCGGAAAGCTTTGGGGCCAATTGACGCCAGTTTCATTTCACTCAGGATTTTCTCCAGAGAATTGGTGACGCCTTCTTCGCTGATGTCTATTTCGGGGGGCGTTTCTTGGGTTTGGGTGCCCGTCGTGGAAACATTTGTGTTTTGCTCGACTTTGTCGCTGGATTGCTGTGGAGCATCCACCTCGAGATCCATTTCAAGATCTGGTTTAATCGCCTCTCCGACCAGTTTCTCCATCTCGGAACCAGGAGTGGGAGTTGCTTCTTCGGTAGAGACAAGAGGGATGTTCTGCTCCGCCCGGTCTTCTGTATTGACGCTCTCAGGCACAATGCCGATGTCAAGATCGGGCTGAGATGGGAAGTGGTTGCTATCGCTATGGTCTTCGGATACAGTACTTGGGATTGCTGGTTGAACTTCCACCACAGGTTGCTGAGACCGCGTTTTGCGGGAGCGCGTTCCTCGAGCGACACTTTGAGGGGTGTTGACCGTGGAATTGGGATTGGACTGGTCATCCAGACGCAGCGATTTGCGAGGTCGTTTTGACGGTCGCGGGGTCTCAGCTTCCTGTGTAGGCTCTGGTGCAGCAGATCCCTGAGTTGCAGGGAGCGAGTCTGCAGATGCATCATCGGCCTCTTTTCGTTGGGAACTGCGGGTGGATCGGCGAGTCATAGTCGGCGACAATGATTTAGCCGGAGAGACGGGCTGAGAATTGACAGATTGCGAGTGTGAATCAATGGGCTGTGATGAGTCGACATCATCCCCATCTTTGAAGGCGGAGAGTCGCATCGACCGGCGCCTGTCTGTTCTATTTGACGAAGGAGCATCCTCGTCTCGCTTTCTCTTCTTCATGGGTGATTTCTCGGCTGGCTGTGCTCGGTCTGCGGAACCCCTCCTGTCCACAGCTAGTTCCAAATCCAGTCCAAGCTGAGATGCGATTTGCGACTCGGTCTCCTCACTTGAGTCCATGACACTATCCGGAATATTGTCGGGGGGTGTCGGAATGGCTTGTTCAGGTTGATCGTCGCCAGGCTTTGAATGGCCTTGATTTCGTTTCTTCTTGGAACTTGAGTTTGAGATCGACTTGTTCTTGCGAGTAGGCTGTTGGACTGGCGTCTTGTCAGGGTCACCCAGTGCTGAAGTAGGCTCTGTCGTAGGGCGGTCTTCTCCGAGCGCAGACCGTAGACCGCGACTGGGTGTTGTTCCCTCTGCTCGAGGTGTAACGTCGGAATTTTTGCGGTCTTGATCATGAGCCTCAGTCATAGGAGTGTCTGTGTTTTCTGTAGCGAGGCGGGAAGTAGCTGGGCTGTTCACTGTTGACTGATTACTCGCAAGAGCCTTTTTTGCCTTCGCCGCCCTCCTCCGTGCACTCTTCGTGAGGGATTTGCGAGGGCTGGGGCTCCGTGAGTGGATTTCAGGCGGAGAGGATGGAGGATCAATTTCCAGGCCTCCATGAGGTTGATTCAAGGTGAGGGCCTTGGATTTCGTGGCAGGTGTCGGGTCTCGGGTTCCAGGCGTGGGAGATGAGCCAATGAATCCTTCGTCATTCTCAGTAGGGGCGAGGGTCGGCGTCAGAGGAATTTCGGCAAGAGGATCCCCATGTATTTTGCGTAACTGAGTAGGCGTATCAAAACCTAACTTCCGTGGTGTACTGGCCGGTGACGATGATTGAATAGACTCAATCATCGAAAATATTTCACGGTGATCTCTGGGCTTGTATGATGCAGAAACACCATCAACGATCTGCGCATCCGTGGGCTGCGGGAAGGTGTCTGGTAACTGGGGCTCATTCAACCGCGTAGACGCCTTGAAGTCCATGGAATCTTGGATCTGCCTTACCGGCGAGGAAAGCTGGGTGTCTTGAGCTTGAGCCGGATGATCAACTGCGTCCGGTGAAATGGGCCGAGCCGACATCCCCATGGCCTGATCACCCCCTTGCACAGGTAACGTTGCACTCTGAACTCGAGACTCGGAAATTTGCACAGCCTGTAGGATGGCGGTTGGACTGACAAAAGCCAGTGGAGCAAATGTCATAGCCCAAAGCTCGACATATCTCTTGGTTGTCGACATGTGCGAGGACTCCAAGCCCGCACAGAGAATGTGTTCGAATTTCACTAAAGAGGGGAAATCATGGGACACCGCGGTTTGCAGGATATTGAGCGTGGCCGACGAGAGAGCACGACACGCTGTCAGTATCCTGCTGTCAACACCGCAATCGAGATTGATTTTGCGAGATTCATCTTTCAACCACAGACCCAGTGACAATTGCAAAGACTCAAGAACTTGGCATTGGAACTGCGCAATACCAGAACCCAGGAAAGAAGTCAGTCCCTCGATGAATTCGGCAAGACCGTGGGCAGTTGATGAGTGGAAGTCTTCGTATGCACCTTGCAGTGTCTGGGCAATCGACTCGAGAAGTTTGTGAGGGAAAATATGATTATCGCCTGACCGGGTGCCATCACGATCAACCCCTAGCCCAGAACCTTGCAGAAAAGGGATAGAGAGGGAGTGACCAAGGAGTGAAGTTGAGGGCAGATATGTCTCGGCAGCAGAAACATGCATTAAGCGTTCGGCCATGGGTTCCACAATCGTTATGGCGACAGCTTGGTTTCCCTTTTCTGTGCGAACCACGCGAACAAATGAGTCAAGCAAATGAGACCACTCCTGGAAAGAGGAGGCGAACGAAAGGCCGAACGACAAAATCTTGATGATATTTTCATAGTCTCGAGACACAGAGCCATCGCGCTCACGTGCAGACTCGATAGGGAAAGACTGTAAAGCGTTTGCGGCTGCCTGAGCAGTGGCACTCCAAACCATTGCCGACAGGTGAGGTGCACAGGGACTGCCGCTGGGGCTCGTAGCGCTCAATTCCCCACATTGTTGAAGAAGCTCGAGACGGGAACCACGGGTCACTTTGCCGTTGCATGCAGCTTCGATACTACCCAAAGCTAGCCGTAGGTAGGATTGGTTTGGTGATATTGGAACTGCGGTGCTACTGATGAGTCGAAGCATGTGGATGATGGGGCTTTCCGGGGACGTGTTTGGGTGCGGGTTTGCGGGAGTATTCGCGGCTTCCTCCGCATTTCTCAAGAGAAGCTTTTCTGTAAATGGAATACCCCCAATGGAAACAATCATTGTCGTGGATAAGAACTGGAACCTCCCGAAGAAAAGATCTATTGTCTCGGCGTTCAAAGAGGAAGGCCCCGTGGCCCAGACGCGACGCAATAAACCCCAAACGCTGGCAGCAGCTTGCATTGATTCGCCAGAGGGAGTGATCTCTTTGCTAGAGGCAAGCGATAGAGCATTGGACAGACTCGTCCAGGCCAATGCCACGTGGGACTGGCCCACTGCGTCATCATCCCAGACCGAAGCTTTGAAAACATGCTCAAAGACCCTCAGGATTGGAGTGATTCTCGATCGAACCCATCTGCTATCGGCCGCAGGAAGTTCCTCCGCTTCTATCTTGGTGGACTCATTGATGCGATTTTCTGTCCAGAGCTTGGGCTGGGCGCTCCACAGCAAGTTTGTCAATATGCGCGCGAGGGAGTCGCTGAGAACTGGAGCTGATGAGAAAATGCCCGCAGACGGAGTAGCCACATATTCCTCCCATATGATATCCAGATGTCGAAAAGAAGCCGAAGGGCGGAAGGTGTAGTATAGTAAGTTACAATAACTGGCCAAAGCCAACGGAGAGGGGGGTAACCCTAACTTGTCTGTCTTCTTGCGGTCGAATTGAGATAACACCGGTTTTCCCAGCATTTTGAGCAGAGAACGACTCGTCGATTCGTTGGGGCTGACAGCAAAGACAAAACGATTCCATCCGAGAATAGCCTGTGCTTTGATTGCCGGTTCACTGCAGTTAAAGCATTTTTGGAGAACTAGAACCCATTCTCTGAAATGGTCCCATTGCTCTAGACTCCATCTTTTGCTTCGGAGAAACAGAACGATAATGCTCCAAATCTGGGGGATGTGCACACCGCTCTCCACAGATGGCATCATGCGAGTCATGCGTTCACGAACCTCCGTCACAAGTTTTCGGTCGTGGTCTAGTGGCCGGTCGAAGAGATCACGGATGTTTTTCGACAGTATTGGGTTCGGACCGGCTTCCATGGTCACCTGAAAACCAAAGGCGATCGCTTTTGACCTGGTGTCCTTCAAATGGTGAAGCAATCCAAATATCAAATGTTCAACCCACAAGCTTGCTTGTGAGATGAAAGTCGACTTAGCTTGGCCCATCAGTCGTTGGTAGATGTTCAATCGGTAGGAAACGATTGCATTGCCACTGATTTTCTTGGTAATGTCTTGCAGCACAGCCAGGAGACGGGTAACCCGCGCAGTAGTCATAACTTTGGGGCCGAAATTTTGAGTGGAGAGTATGGACATGTAGTGCGTCAAAACGGATTTGGGTACCTTGGCCTCATAAAGACAAGAGATGGAGTGGTCTATCAGGAATACTTTGAACTCCTCCGAGAGCTGTGTCGAGATCTGCGCGTGCCAAACAAAAGCAGCCGATAACTTGAGAGCTTGATTGGCAAGGTTTGTGTCAAGAGGGAGGCCGTCTGCAAGATCCCGGCTTACATCTCGCTGAATGAACTCGGTGATCAAATTGAGCTTGTCAGCGATCTCCTGACCAGCTGGAAGACCGTCATATGTGCGCAATGCGCCAAAGAACTGCATGTAGGCATCGAGGCGAGAACTGATGGACTCGCCAGCCAGTTGTTGGATGACTGATTCGAGCAGCATGGCGAGCGATTCGGCGGTGAATGTATCGACATTGGGGGACCAAACGGGGATTGGTGACTGGGTAGCTTTCAAAATCGATTTCGTAGGCTTGGATTCCGTGGATGAAGGGGTGTTGTTCGTGTCGGGGGCCGACGTCAAGGCACTAGTAAAGGACGGCGGTTTGATGAACTTGGGCCATGGCGAGAAGTTCACTTTCTTCGAGCTTCGACTGGAGGGGCCGGCTCCAACCGATCCCAACGTCGAGAACGGCGATTCCTTGGGCGTTTGAACAGGCAGAGGCGACTCGGTGTTGTCAATCACGATGCGCGAAGCTGTTCTTGGGGGTGTAGGCGGACGAGCAGAGATCATCTCCACCATGATTTAGAGAAAATGCGGGAATGAGACAAAGGAGCCAGTATCATAGATCATTGCTGAAAGGGATACGATTCAGGCCCTGTCCATGATCCGTTGAAATGATGAGTAGGATTCAAGAAGCCACCTGATCGAAACCTGAGAAAACTAAGTTCAGCTTCCGACGCGCCGCGATGCGCGTAAAGTGTCACCGCCTGAGGCGACGAGGCACCAATACGCGGACTATTATTGCGAATTGTGGTCGCAGCTTTGATGAGTCCAAGGTTCTATACGCAATTTTTCAATCTCTGGCCATAGTTAGTCCGTATACAGCAGTACATAGCGTACAATACTCAGTAGTTGAGGCAGTTACAGTTCAGCGCCACACTCTTCAGGTACCTCTGTGGCGCGCGCGAGCACAAAATTTACAGGGGTCCGCGTCTACGATGTATTGGAGATGAAGCCGGGGATTGTATGGAGTAAGGAAACGTTCGCCAGGCTAAAGCTACACCATTGCTACACGGAGGATTTGCCAAGCTGGAGGAGCTCACCTGAAGTGGGGTGTTGCTCAATCGATCATCACGAGTTGCGCCTCACTTCCCCGCGTCACTGCTTTTCCTTTCTTTCATTCCTTCGTCAATAACCACCGAGCAAAGCTGCAGTCCTGCCCTTACTCTTCTGCGCGAGTCGGAAATTTTGCTTCAGCACGAGACATCAGCGACATTTCACGTGCAGCCCTCGATTCGGTCCGAGGTCAGATCAGCATGGCGTTTCTTCAGACGCAAGGATCGGGTGCGTCGGGGCAATTGAACTACTCCAACGCAGCGAAATATGGACTGACCCAATTTTGAGGATACAGCGAAGCTAGAGCAGGTCACGCAGCTGCTAAATCGTCTTGAAGACGACCTAAAAGAGAGCAACCTCTCGACAGCTGGTATGCCGGATGTGACAACCCACCTATAATGAATCAACTCTAACCCTTACTCATTAGACAGAGTCCAAACCCTCCTACAGCTCCGACAACATGGCACGAGCCCCGCCAACGCAGAACCGATTTATTCACAGAATGTACGCGCACAACAATTGAAGCTGCCCACCGAGGAATACAATTGGTTCTCATATTTTCTAGGGCATGAATGTTTTGGTACGCTATGGAGTTGAGGGAGAGACTCATGACGTGCGACGAGCGGCCTTGCGCTGTGTTGCAAATGCGCTTCTGCTTGTTCCCAGAATGCGTCAGAATTTTGTCGACACGGGATACAGTGGAAAGCTAGCAGAGAAGCTCAAGGTGCGCCCGCAGGAGACAAACTGTCGAGTCAAGGGCTAATGACCCGTAGACTGATGAATCGGAAGACGAAATGATCACCAGTCGTATATTGTTCTACGCAACCTATGACACCACGCTGGACTTCAAAGACTTGATCACGACACATGCACTTGCAGACAACGTCAACTATGTGAGTGGATTGGACAAAGTCAAGGATGACCAGATGTGCTAATCCACGTAGCAACTGAGCCGTCACGCAGACCAGTTTCCCAAGTCAGGAAGGAAGCCTTTGTCACAGATGGACGAATTGGCACTGACAGACACATTGAAGTTGATATACAACATCTCCAAGATTTTTTCTGATCTCGCCGTTCACTTCTCCCCCTCTATCTCCCACATCTTGAAAATCATCAGCCGCATTGATATCCCGGCAAAGCCCCTGGATGGGCTTGTGGGCTATTTGCTCAATGCGTTGTCTATTCTTGACTTGGAGGAAAAGAAAGGCAAGGCTTTCGAGAGCAGCCCCCTTTTCCCGACATTTGACCAGAACTGCAACGTGGAGAGATTGATCAAGATTTTGGACCAGGCAGTTTCTTCGTATAGCACCGAGGAGCTGAATTCCAAGGCTATCCCATTACTATATTCACTCATCGCAATGTACGAAGTGGCACCCGATGCGCCCCGCGAAAAGATGCAGCACCTTCTTTTGCCTGAAGGCGACGGCAGCGTGCCCATTGGCCAGTCTGACACGCTTTCCTCAAAACTACTAAAACTCTCAACAAGCCACTTTGCCGACCTCAAAGTTACAATCTCCGAACTGATGTTTGTGCTGTCGGGTAAGGATGCTGAGAAATTCACTAAAAACATTGGCTATGGCTTTGCTGCTGGTTTCTTGGCGGCACGGGGCATTGAGATGCCAAAGAGCGCAAGTGAAAAGTATGCAGTCAACGAGGACCCTGAAACAGCTCGCAACCCGATCACTGGGCAACGGTGGGCCGCTGAGCCACAGGATACGGGTCCCCCTATGACGATGGAGGAGAAGGAGCGTGAGGCAGAGAGACTCTTTGTGCTGTTCGAGAGGTATGTATACCGTCAGGCCTATTGAGTGCCACTGCTGACAAGTGTCGTGACAGAGCGAGAGCCAATGGTCTCATCAATGTTGAAAACCCCGTGACCAAGGCTCTCCACGAGGGGAGGTTCGAAGAACTATCGGATGATGCCGATAGCGACTGAGCGTCATTAATGCGGTTATTGCGGCTATTAGCGACTTCCTTATCATCGATTGCTGGAGTTCGTTGGGGTTGATTTTCTTCTTTGGCCTCTCACAGCATGCTGCACGATGTACGACCATACCCTTTAGTAAATCTGTAGGGATGCTGGCATCCATCTATTGCTTAAATGAATAAATGGGATGACTTCTGCTTGGTCCAATGCTGAAATTCATGCGCATTAAGATTCTACAATACTTCAGTATAGTTGAGCTGGGGGTGGGTAGTGTTTATGCATCCCTTGGCGGGCGGAATGACGTTGTGCAGGGCGGAGGCGGCGACCAGGCTCTCCGCCCGTCAAAAAAATTATGCGCGGGGCATTAACACATCAGCCCACTTGACCTTCTCCCCACTCGTCATATCACCGTTGTCCTATTCATACAAGCGCCAACATGTCGAAAGCATTCAACCCCGAGGAGGCGGAGAACCTCGAAGATGTACGACCCTTCCATACGGCCTTGTGAAGATCCTTGATCGCTAACAGTCGCAACAGATGGAGAAGCAATTCGCTGTCAAAGGTCAGTCGCACGTCGACCACATTTCAAGTCAATTCTCAGGCAAGACCATTATACTGACATTCTATCCCTAGCGGTTGAACATCTCATGACATATTGGGCCATTTTGGAAAAGGTCAAGGGTTCGCAGCTCCGCTTGACCAAGCAAGACAACGAGATCTACGAGTCTTTTAAGGAGGCATTCCCCGATTTCGACCCCGCCGCAACTCTTTCCGAGGATGAGATGAAGAGCAAGGCCGGCAAGGAGAAGTGGCGGAATTGGATGATGCAGTGGGAGAAGGTCGAGGACTTCAATTTCGGCACAATCATTCGCACCCGCGCGGACGCCGAGTATGACCAGGACACCACCATCTTCGGCGTGCGCATGCAGTTCTACGCTATTGAGATTGCCAGGTGAGTGGCGAGTGGAATTGGTTGAGCGCATAGAATCTGACAGAATCTTCTAGAAACCGCGCTGGTCTGAACGATTGGATTTACGAGAAGGCCCAGAAGGCCAGCTCTTGATTATAGAGCATGCTTTATTGCTGTTCTTTCAATCGAGGAGCGTTCCACATCCGGTCTGATTCGCCGACGCCATACAATGTGGCGCGGATGATGAACGACCTTGAGATTGCGATATGGATCTGAGAGGCTTGGTGTATCATGGTCCGCGTTCAATCAACACACGATAGAATCTTGATCATACCCCAGATATTTGTGGTACTGATAACCATCGAACCATCTCATCGATCGCGACCTAAATGTAGATAGGCTGTCTGCCGAGAGTTGGGCAGCTGTTGAACATTGGACCCGAAATATACCCAGAATAAATGTTACTCTCAATGGTTTATTGTCTGTTTCACCGAATTGCTGGTATACACATTATTAGCTGGTTGGCTTGCGAAATCATAGTTGGAGATGGTCGCCATCGACGGGATACCACTCATTCGGTAGGTCTGATTTACTCTCATTTGGCCGGTGGGCAAACCTTCGTCTTCTGCCCAGATGAAGTGAGGGTTGTGTGTGTTGTTTCAAAGGAAAGGCCGATGCGTGATAGAATCATTCCATGTTCCTGCTTACAATGTCGGAGCAATAGATCGGGCTCTTTGTTCTCGCCCCCCTTCAATGTTACCCCGTTCGGAAGTTTTTTAGTATTGTTCTTTTTGTGAATGAATCATTTCCTGGAACATAATGACTCGACCATGGCTATCTTCTGCTGATCTCTAGGTAAAACTCTCACCTCACTGTTGTGATACTACGGCACGTCAACAGAAGTATCTTCGAGCCAACCCAAGTCTTTCACGTAACTTTCAACCATTGCGCCAAACATGTGGACCATATGGAGAATCTTCAAACGGAGTGACACCATCAAGGAAAAGCATCCAGGTTGGAGCTCGCTATTCGAATTCACGACTCGGCGACACCTGCCGACTCTCATATTCGGGTCCATCTTCGCCATCGCTGCTAGTTGCGTGACGCCAGCACTTGCAATCTTCCTCGGCAATGTTTTCGACGCGTTCAATTCTTTCGGAGCTCATCTGACAGATGCACAAGGGCTTCGCAGCCACATCCTCACGAATTGTTTCGGAATGATAGGTTTGGGCGCGGCGGGTTGGTTCCTGAATGGTGCATACTTTGCCACGTTTGTTGCATTCGGTGAGATGCAGGCCTCTAATATTCGCAGCAAGGTGTTCTTAGAGCTGCTAAAACACGACGTTGAGTGGTTTGAAGCTAAAAGTGAGGGCTCTGGCGCATTGCTGACGGGGATACAAGCGTGGGTTTGATATTGAAATTCCGGTGCGTCTTTCTCTAACAGGACTCTCTCCAGGCACATACATGAAATGCAGATGGCAACATCACAGCCACTCGGACTTGTACTGCAATACTCGTGTCGCTCACTCGCTTCGCTCGGGCTGGGCTTCTACACATCATGGAGGCTCTCTCTTGTAACACTTGCCGGCATCCCCGTGTTTTCCTCCATCATTGCATTCCTTGCTTCAAGAATGAAATACAGCATCACAGCACAACAAGAGGAGCTTACGGAGGCATCTAAGGTTGCCAACAATGCCATTACCAATATCGATACGGTCAAATGTCTCAATGGACAAGCCTTTGAGCATCGGAGCTTCGCTGAGCGCATCGAAAAGTCCGCCACCCACTATCTTCGACAAGCTCGGTTGAACTCCTTGCAAATCGCATTTATTCGGTGGATGATGTTCGCTATGTTTGTCCAGGGGTTTTGGTATGGTAGCTCTCTTGCCCGTGCCGGAACACTTACGTCGGGAGAGGTTCTCAGAACGTTTTGGGCCTGCTTAACTGCAGCTCAATCTATCGAGCAAATCCTGCCACAGATGATTGTGATGGAAAAGGGCAAGGTCGCTGGTATTGCCCTGAAATCAATCATCCAGAGCCGGAAAGCAGACAAGGCTAGGAATGAGGCGAAGGGGGCTAGTTATCCGCAGCACTGTGAAGGTGATATCGAGATCAAGAACGTGAGTCACTCTTTTCCTAGTCTTCGCTATAACCCGAGCACTAACAAAAGCCCATAAAGGTTTCATTTTCATATCCCAGTCAGCCAGACCAATGCGTTCTCAAACCGTCAAGCTTTTTCTTCCCTGCCGGGGAAACGACATTCGTGATAGGGAAGAGTGGCTCTGGCAAAAGCACTCTGAGCCAATTGCTGATGCGGTTCTACTTGCCAAACTCAGGCGAGATCCTCATCGATAACAATCCAATCGAAGATCTCGACATCAAGTGGATTCGCAACAACATTACTCTTCTAGAGCAAAGGAGTGTCCTATTCAATGAGTCTGTACTCACGAATATCGCCTTCGGTCGACAGGATCATGAGTCTGTGACCATGCAAGATGTACAAGATCCAATTGACCTGGCCCAGCTCGGAAACACCATCGACGGTCTCCCAAACGGAATCAATACTTGCGTTGGCCCAGGTGGAAGCTTCTTGAGTGGAGGTCAAAGGCAGCGCGTTGCCATCGCCAGAGCAAAGCTACGCGACAGCCCAATACTAATCTTGGATGAGCCAACTAGTGCTCTAGATCACACCAACCGGGTTGCAGTGATGAAAGCAATCCGCGAGTGGAGGAAAGGAAAGACTACGATAATCATCACCCATGACATGTCGCACATCCAGGACCAAGACTACCTCTACATCCTCGAACAAGGTTCAATCGCAAAGTCAGGCTACAGATATGCGGTTGAAGCCAGCCCTGGCAGCGAGAAGTATTTTCCTGCAAGGGTCGACGATGGACTGGGAACCAAGCCTCGGATGGATCTCCCAGTGGACAACTCGTTATCTGAGAATTTAGAGGGCTTATGGCCCCCAATGGCTCTGCTGGGCCATCATCGCGCCAGGACATCCTGGGCTCATGGCCACATTCCGCTTAGCTTTCGCTCCGCGTCTCTGGACTTGACTTCAAGAAGGAATTCCGAATATGTGGTCAGGGATGGAGAGTTCCCGGGATTGCCGTTGCGAGATTGGGGCCGACGCGTGTCCTTCACGGCAGACACACCACACCAGCAGAAAGGCCAGGACGCCGTATCTATCCATGTTCCTACGGAGGAACTCGAAATGGGTCATCTCAGTGGTGAAGTATCAAACTCCGACGGATGGCCTCAGGAAGTTACCCCTCTGGATCGGTCACATTCACAACGCCGCAGTAGGCCCCATCGACGCCGAGATAGACCGAAAAAGCAGCAAGCGCCCAAAGAGGATATGACTCCGCTCTCCCACATTATGGGTACCATATATCCAACTTTGACCCTTAAGCAGCGGATAATTCTTTTCCTAGGATTTGCAGCAGCAATAGCCCATGCAAGTGCAACTCCGATATTCTCATTCTGCTTGTCGCAACTGTTCGGAACCTTCTACGCCGGATCAAACAGTGAACATTTGACAATGACATGGTCACTTGCCGTACTGGGTGTCTCATTCGGAGACGGTCTTGCATCCTATTTCATGCATTATTTCCTAGAGCTATGCGCCGAGGCCTGGATGAACTCCTTCAGGAAGACTGCGTTCGAACGCATCCTCGACCAGCCACGAGCCTGGTTCGAAAAAGATGCCAACGCATCTCTGCGACTCACAATCTCCCTCGACCAGAACGGCGAAGACATGCGAAACTTGCTCGGCCGTTTCGCCGGGTTCGTGGTCGTCGCTGCTGCAATTACCGTTATGGCGATTATCTGGAGCTTCATAGTTTGCTGGAAACTAACACTCGTTGCTCTTTCCTGTGGACCGGTGATATACATTATCACCCGGGGCTTCGAGGGAACGAATGGATTGTGGGAAAGGCGATGTAACCATGTGAACAGTATGGCCGCGGATGTCTTTACTGAGACTTTTTCGGAAATCCGTACTGTGAGGACGTTGACATTGGAAGGTCATTTCCATCGGAAACATGCCAATGTCATTGCGCGGTGCTTGTATTTGGGGCTGAAGCGCGCCATATACACGGGCATGCTGTTTGGTATGGTGGAATCAACTGTCATATTTTCAACTGGTAAGCGTTATATTCCTCTTAGCGACTGACATTCTGACTCTTTTCAGCCTTGATCTTCTATTACGGAGCGGTACTTGCAGCATCAGGCGAGTTCAACGTGAACGATGTGATGATGGTGTTTTCAATGCTCCTATTCAGCATTGGATATGCGGCCCAAATTCTCTCCTGGAGTTCGTATGCTCCTGCAACACTCTTAAGAAACATCGGACTTACCTTTTCCACAGTTCCCCAGATCAACTCCTCTCGAGAGATAGCGACGCAACTTATTCGTCTCGCAAGGCTGCCACAAAATGCATCCCACGAGCACATAGGCAGCCTGACACTCTCCAATCTTACCCCAATCAAGCTCACGAACCTGAATTTCCGATATCCCTCACGACCAGAAACGACAGTCTTAAAGAACGTTTCAATATCAATCCCTGCCAATTCCTGCACGGCACTTGTAGGACGATCTGGATCAGGAAAATCCACCATTGCATCACTACTTCTAGCCCTCTACGAAGCCCCAGTCTCCGAAATAGGCCGACCGACAGTGACACTCGGCGGCGCAGATATCCTACGCTTGCACGTGCCAACCCTGCGCTCGCAAATATCCATCGTATCCCAGCAGCCAACTATTTTCCCAGGCACCATACACGAAAACATCACCTACGGCCTCGACCGACACTCATCTCTTGCTACATCTCACAGTGTGCGTATCGCCGCTCAAGGGGCGGGAATTGACGACTTCATCTCTTCCCTCCCTGCTGGCTACAATACGGTCGTTGGAGATGGCGGTGTTGGTCTTTCGGGTGGACAAAAACAGCGCATCGTCATTGCACGGGCGCTTTTACGCCGGCCACAAATTTTGATTCTCGACGAAGCTACTTCGAGTCTGGATCCGGCTGGCGCGGAGGTTGTGCGCCAGACGGTAAGGAAATTGGTGGCGGTGCGGAAGGAGCTTACGGTCATTATTATCACGCATGCAAAGGAAATGATTGAGATTGCGGGTCATGTCGTTCTTCTTGATCAGGGGGTTGTTGTTGAGGATGGTCCATATCGTCAACTGGTGAATTTGCCGGGTGGGAAGTTGAATGCTTTACTTAGGGATCCTGAAGTCGATTAAATCATCTGTTATTCTGTTCATATATTCCACGTGGCTTTTGGTTTCTTAAATCTTCCCTATTTAACTTGATTGTAGTGTTGTCATGAAACTGTTCCATCTGTTGCATCTATGAGACTATGATGGTGGTAAAAGTGTGCCAGGAATCGGATCAACATCTCCAATTTCTTGGCGTTGATATCCACCCCCTGCAACGCCTCACAGAAAGCGCCTCCATCAATTCCCTTCTTCTCAACCAGAGTAATCTCAAAATACCAACGATTTCCACAGAAGGGAGAAAGAGAAAAAATGCCACCGACTCTAATCTTCGCACCGGGCGCATGGTACCCACCCACCATATTCAACCCAATCATCAAACAGCTCGCCAACTACACATGCCACACCATCAACTTTCCCTCCATCGAGCAAGCCAGCACAGTCGTCGATCTCCAATCCGACATTGACGCGGTGCGATCAATCGCGCAGCAAGAAGCAGATGCCAGTAATGACATCATTATCGTCGCGCACGACTGGGCCGGACTACCAGTGAGCAGCGCCTTAGAGGGCCTAAGCAAGACCGAGCGCGAAGCAGCCGGACAGAAAGGCGGCGTGGTGAAACTCATCTTCATCGCCGCCTTCTTGCCGCGCGTTGGGGAGGGGTTGATCGACGCGTTTGGTGGGATGGCGCCACCGTGGTATGTGCGCGATGTAAGTTATTTACCGATACTTGCAAATTAGATATTGCGAGGCCTTTTTTGATGAATGTTTGTGAATGCTTACATTGATTCTAGGAAGAGAATGGAACTGTGACGACTAGCGATCCACTGCTTTTGTTCTTCGGGGATGTCCCCGATGGAGCGGAGTGGGTTAAGCTTCTCAAGCCTCATTCTTGGGCTACGCAGAATGCGCCTGCTACTGGGGCGGCGTATATGAGTATCAATTCTAGTTATCTTTTGACGGAGGGGGATTGCGCGATTCCTTTCCCTGTTCAGCGGGTGCTGGTGGAGCGGGCAAGACGGAATGGGGCGCAGATTGAAACTGAGAATATCAACACTGGACATACGCCGTGGTTGGTTGTGCCGGACCAGGTAGTGGCTTATATTAGGAAGCATGCTGGGGAATCAGAATCATCATAGGGAATAAATGTCATTCACAATGCAGGCCGTATTCGGTGCAATCTGACAAAAACACAATATCATGTTGAATCCCCTAATCATATTGCCAGGCCCATATCTCCAACGGAATCCAAAAGACGAGTGCGAATGAAAGCAGCATAACGTATATACACAAGCGGTTCATGACATACGAAGGAATAACGCAGAAGTTATCAAAACACATATGTGCTTGTCCAGGACTAGTTTCAGTGGGAAAACTTGTCCACAAGTCTCTGGAACCGACTCGGCTTCTTAACTTCGTGCTGAGTCTGCGGCTCCTCTGTTGGTTGCGGAACTAGAGGTGACTGTTCCTCAGCATCAGACTTCATGACAGATTGATTAGCTCCGCCACCAATGGTAACAGTCAAAAGCCTTGGGCTGCCATCATAGACACTACCAGACTGGTCGGCACCACCGTTCGGCGCAACATCGTCATAGGGGAAGGCATATCCCCGTGCATCAAGGCTCACAGAGTGGCAGATGCGCGAGTAGTGGTTTGTCACGGAGTTGCGGTAATAGTCAGAGACATTCTCGCCATTCGGCTGCCTGCCATTGATCAACAAGGTGGAGCGGTTGAAAGCAGCAGCCAGACGTGCCGTGATGGCATCTTTGGTGCCATTTCCCGAGGGAGCAAAGGGCCCACTGCTGTTGCTGAAGATGTCCCCGGTAGACGGCTTGGTGTAGGAAATACCTGGGACGGAGAAGTACATCGTGTCGGAAGCTGTCTTGGCAGTAACGTCACCGGCAGCCGCCTGCGTGTTGACCGTCAAGATATTGTTGCTGCTGTTCTCGTAGTAAGACCAGACTTGGTTTACATAGGGTTCGTAATAACCGTTGAACAGGGAGTTATTCAGAGTGCGGCCCGTGTTTGGAGACAATGCGCGCAGATTGACACCATTCTTCTGGATTACCAGCTGGTCCCAGCCGGCATTGTCCCTTTGATGTTGCTCTTTGAGCGCGTTGCAGACCTGTTCGAGACCGTTGGCTGGTAGACCCCGGACGGTTTGAGTGGCGCCAGATGTATTGGTCAGCGACATGGCGATTGGCATTGATACGAAGTCGACATAGCTGAGGTTGGCGTAGAGCTGGTAGTCGTTCCAGGTAAACTCGCAGAAGGCCCAGTTCAGATTGTAGTTGGCGTCTGATGTGTTAGAAACCGAGGGCTCGACGAGAGCAGGACCCGGGTTCAGAAAGAAGGTCAATTTGCTGTCCTGCGAGAACCACAACCGAGCACCGGCAAGATGCGGGATGGTAATGGTAGTGGTATTGCCAGGACTACCTAGCGGAATTGCACAGTCGTAGGCCAGATTGCTCAGAATGTTAGACGGCGAGGTTGGGTAGTAGGCTGTCCTGCCATCTGATCGCAAGAGGAACAGCGCACTGTTGTTATCCAGTGCCCGGCCGGTGATGTAGGCATAGACCTGGCTGGAACTGGTGTTGTTTCTCAAGGCGAAATTCAATGTCGCCATTTTAATTGATGTCGGTTGTTTAGTGGGTTGAAGATGAAGTCTTGAGATAACTGGTGCTGATGCCCAATAAGAAAGTCGTGTCAAGATCCACACTGCCGATGAGAGGGGGCGCTGAAAGTGTCATATTCCAGCTTGCAATAGGGCCCTTAATATATGTTCATCTCAACTCTCTATTGTTGAAGCTTTGTTAACCTCGTGGCTTCAAGTAGGGCAGGATGATAAGATCCTGTGATGAAGCGTGGCGATGACCTCAATATGGCTTCTCGCGGCGTTGTCCCCATTGGGCGGGGCCACGCGTTTAAGCCGAGGAACATGTCCATCTTGGTCGAGAACAATATCTGATATCAACCTCAATGGATGCTAAACTCGATCTGGGAAACGCTGCAGGACGAGGCAATCATGTTGCGTCTGCAGGTGATCCTATTCTCAGGGGTCAGGGTCGATCTTGCCCTCTTCGTGCGGGGCGCCAGGTTCGAGTCAATCATGATGACGAGCCCCCATGGTCTGTAAAAGGCTTGTCCAGTATCTGCCGTTGAGAATGCCGAATCGTGAATATGCATCATCACCTCGGCCGGGGATGCATGAATGATGAGCATTGGCCATTCGGTCAGCGTCAGGCTGTCTCTTCCTATACCTTCCCTGGCTCATATCAGCGTTGAATATGCGTCGAAGTCTGCGCCACTCTCGCAATTCAAGATTTTGCGATCTGGAAGTAGATGTTTCTTGTTTTCTTGTTCTCGTCTTCAGTCACACGCCATGCTAATGAGTCCTCGAGACCGAGGGTCCTGAGGCTGAAGAGCGTCGCGACGCACAACGACCCCACTTCGAGTCTGAACCATGTCGCGCATATATTTTGGACTAACTCTTAAGATAGTTTAATCTCTACAAGTGACCCTTTGATAGAGAGGGGTTGGTCTACTATCACGCGGTGGTTGGAAGGCGAGACTGAATTGCCGTTCGAGATGACCAGATGCTGACAACCTAGTCCTGGGGATCCCTGTAGCTTCTACTTAGTAGGTCAACTGATCAACACTACCAAGATTCACACATATTAGCTCACGTATGTACTTGACATGCTGAAGAGATAGTCGAGAGAGAGCGGATGTCTTTTGTCCGAGCTGGGAGTTTTGTCGTTTGTTTTGCTGAAATGCTGTCAATGATATCTCCGGGCAGGATATAGCGAAATGTAGTTAGGCCTAATGCTACTTGAGCTCTGTATCTGGGCACGGAGCAAAAGATCAAGCCCGACGGGATCATTAATGTCGTACCTAGGCTCCCTCTGTCGTGGATTTCCAAATGACCCAGAAACCAGATAATGGGGACGATATTCCACACCTACCCTGAACTCCGGTCACATGTCCCTGTCGCAATATACTAAAGCAGCAAAAGAGAGAGAGAGACAATCGCAAATGGCGTACTTTTGTCTGTGCCTGTTTCTCTCAAGGCAAACCTTTTGTGGGCCGTGGACCATATAAGTATCGTCATCCGTCGATGCGAGTTGATACTCCGATCCATATAAAGGTTCAAGACATTCCAAAGAGTTAACTACCTAGACAGCGTTATGTCTAGAACTCTCTAAAGACCCCCACCTGGCGGTCTATAAAGTTGGTGTCTGTACGACGAAGACGATTCGAGAACCGAGTCAGGGACCAACATCACTCATCCTCATGACAGTCACACTGAGAGCCTAATCTGCCGAGAACTCCGATTATAGGTCTCTACTGACATAGTGACAAGGGTCTTGACGGATGCAAATGAGCAGCCTATACTTTGCTCTCCAGGTTGGGTCGGCGCGCCCAGGATTAACTTTCAATCTTTGCTAGTTATACACTCATCTTTGAGGGCTACTGACTTGACATCAGCGGGTATCTCGCTCTATCAGCCGCGGACTAATGTTTTGTTATCATGCGAGGCCGATTTACAGCCAGAACTGACAACTCCGAACTCCGTGTCGTGTTCCGAGCTCCCAGATGACCCACATTGAGGACCAAGCACACAATTGCCTGAAATGGCATCATGCCAATTTGCTGGAAAACACAGACAAGCACCTGCACAGCACATTTCCTTTGCAGAGCACGCTAGTCCATGAGCCACCACGGTCTACATCGACGCAAGTACCACCAAGTGCTTGTCAGACGCAGCGGTTCAAGCAGGGACCATCGTTTGTTGTGCTAAGTACTATTGTTAGCATTGGCTTGACCTGGTTTCCAGATCTTGCGTACCTATTTGAGTAGCCTATTCTGCGAGGGGTGAACAGCGGGGCTACATATATGTTCCAGAGAAACGGTATTGAGGGTCTTTTCCCCACCAGTGCAGTGCGCATGGGCAATTGGAAGCCGCCCCGCCGGGTTATGTCTCGAGGCCTTGTGAGATGGCCTGTACGACCGGACCACCGTTCAAGGCAAGATCCACCTTCTGTCGGACAACCGAGACAAGTTGGTACAGACGGTCCGGTATATTCGGTGCCTATTCGTCCATTCAGGCTGCATTGGAAAGAAGGGGCAATGTGGGATGGTAGGGCGAGTCGAAAGGGAGCGATGTCTCAATCTCAAGCTTCACCGGCCGAGTTACTATTGACGGAGCGGGCCGAGGTTGGCGGAAATGTCGGAAGGGGGGATTCCATTGTGTTGAAGAGTTGAAGAACTAGCACTTGGAGATTAGACTTGCGATCGTGGGTGAATGAAGCGACACGAGCTCCCGTTTTACCATGAAGGTTCGAACGCAAGGGCGCATCTATTTTTGTGCCCATGTCAGATCTTCAAGCCCTTACTGCCAAGTGAAGGGACTCGTGCAGTTCATCTCCCACGGGCGATCGAAACTCAATAATGAGGTCAGTCTTGGTTTCAGATTTGATGGTGAAAAGGGTTGAAACTGCTATTCAATGTTTTCTTGTGCGACGAAGACAACAATTGCTGGGGAAACAAGTCTCAAGATAATATTGAATGTGCTGATTTGTAGACAATCGACGATCTGTGATCTCAGAGAAGATCAACGCAGAACTTACTCCGTAATATTCACAAAGGAGACGATTTGATTGAAGGAAGAAGCAAAGATGTGCCCCAGGCCCCCAGCCTCCACCGGGATCCACGGCCAGCGTATTAATTCTTGGCGTACAGCGTATAATAATAGCAGCCTAGAAGCCTTTTTGTGTCTCGGACGCCTGACGGCCTTTGTCTTTTCTCTCATTCCTCGAAGATCCGGGGAGTTTCATTCCATGCCTTCCAGGAATTCTCGGGGAAGTTGATGGTCCGCCATGTATATTCCACAGAAACGTTCAGATGGCCAAAGGACTAAGGACAAGATATTCATCATTGTAGGTTATCTCCGCTCCGTCAGCATTGTGTTCCCCCCTGACTCTCCCATTTAGATTGCTGTCTCCATAATCTTCGCGATCGCAGTTTGCGTGAGCACCTACTTTCTATTCCGGTATCTCCGACAACGTCAATACGCACCAAAATACCTCCCGGGAAAGTTCCTCAAGCAAAAATGGCAAAAGTGGTCCCCAGGAAGTGCCTCGTACGGCCAGGTCCCGAACCAAACGGCAAATGGACAAGACACCTCGTATCCCGGAGCCGCTGGAGCTGCGGCAGCACCGGAAATGCAAACCGCTGATGTCCGCCGTGAAACATCCATTCGGTCTATCATGACCCTGCCCTCCTATTCCCTCAGCCCCAAGCCGACCGAACAAGTCATCGCGCGCGAAGGGGAACGCGCGGGAATGGACATGGTGGTGGAATACCCGGAGACCACGGAAGAGCAGGAAGCTCGTCGGGAGGAACAAATGGATTCGCTATATCAGATCCGTCTGCAGCGCCGACAGGCACTTGCCGATCGCGAAGCCCGCCGTCGGGAACGACAAGAAGCCCGGGAGCGTGGAGATTTCGCACGTCTCGAGGAGCTCAACGCCGAAGCGCGCGACCGGGCGCGACGCCGCCGGGCAGGAACCAACGGTGCCGCCGATATCGAGATAGACACAGCCGCCGCTCTAGCTGAACATCGATCGCGGGAGCGAGGACGTCGCGTCTCCAGTGTCAGCTATGCGGAAATTGGCCATGTTCGCCACGATGGCTCGCGACTTCGAGCCGACTCGCACAATTCTGACACGCACGATTCCGATCGCCGACCGCTGCTGCAAGGTGACGCTGGCAGCTTCTCCGCACCATCCTTTGAACCATCCAGCCTCGACTCGCGCGGTCGCTCTGTCGCTTCGTCGATCGTGAGTCAATCCAGCCTCGGCGGGGAGCTTGAACCATTATCTCTCGCTCCAACCACGACACACGGATCAAGTCGACCGGTTTCGCAAGGCGATGACGGGGATTTGGGAATGCTTAATATACCTCCACCTCCAGAGTACGATCAACTGGAATGGGGCGATGCTCCTGCGTATCAAAGTCCTGTCACGGGGCAAACCGATCACAGCCGGCAACTACCAACTATCAACCGCTTACCTTCTATCCACGTCAATTTGCCGAATTCCATGCCTGTTTCCCCCGTGACCCCGACCCAATCGCAGTATAACCAGGGCTTCCCAACGCCGAGAGGGCCGGCGCATACTACAACCGAGACTTCATAAGACGGCATCACCCACTCAGAGCACCCTATAACCTATCGTTACATACGACCACGATTCACGACCTGTATTAGCATCTTCCTTCGGACCCTGGTTCTTCGTCGTCACTCGCTTTTGTCGCTTGTCTCCCAACAGTGCTTTTCTTTATTTTTATCTTTATTATCATGTTCTGGCTAGCAAGGCGTAACGAGTTCTGGTGCAGCAAACAATCTTGATTTTATCTACCCATCGTGGAGTGCTTCTTATAGCTACCTATATCTACAATATACCATCGATATACACGTACGTGAGAAATGGACACAGCCAGTACCTGTAGCAGTCACACCATCATGCCCAAGTCCACAGTGGGCATCGTGGACCTTCGGAAGACACCGGCACAGTGCGTCGGAATCAGCGGTGGGAAGCCACTCCGCTAAAACCTACGTCCAGCTCCAACGAATGCTGGTATGCGATCTGAAACGCGTACAGGCATAACAGATCCGATATGCGGAAACACCGAAATTTCCTCAATTGACGTCCTACGACGTGCTCTAGGTTACCTCTGTCTGGCAGGCGTCCGATCACAATGTGGACCCGGTACCTGGCTTCAAGTCTGGTCGAGGTGGACACCTCACATCAATCCGGTTTATGCTTCTATGTACGGCAGTTAGTGATCAGATCGGGTGTCGGCATCTGTATAGTGGGACTTGAAAGTCCACAGATTATGACGCTAGTCCCTGATTTCACCTTCTGTCAAGCATACCTATCATCATATGCCTTGTCATTTTCTTTTTGTTCTACAACGCAGCATAGATCCTGTGTCGTATGCGGTAGCCCTGAGGTCGGCACAACAACCACACTTCCTTATCTGGCTAGTTGGTCCCATGGAGATCGACATGACATGCTGCATCTTGGTGGGCATTCTGGCGATCGATCTAACGGCTTTGCTAGTTATTCTATATCGGGTTAATGGAAGGATTAATTTAGTAACGTGATGTCAACCTGGGACTACTGGAAAATATCATCTCCCTATCCACAATGTAATAGAACCAGTTCTGTGAAGAGGCTGTGGCTTTCAAATTGTTCGATCGGTCAGTGTGAGACTGGTAGGTTCCTGGAGATAATTTGTCCCTGCGCAGCCACACTACATCGCTGTGCGAGCTCCCGGTGTCAGACCAGTTCATGTTGTACAGACCACGATGCAGTGTACCATCTATTGTGTTCTACTACAATCGGTCAATAAAGGTGCATTCTAAAGTAGAACATCAAATGGTGGTCTTATTTTAGATGGATCTACGGAGTAGTGCTTGACGCGCGTTCCAGCGACATGGACTATCATCTCCGCAATGAGAGCTATGGGGTAACTATGATGTATGTTATATCCTACTGGGAGGTGTACATAAGGGTGCTATGTAAACAGCCAACTGACAGATATGACGTGGTCCCTCGCAGGTTTGTTGGAATGATTAATTTGGGTGCCCGTGGTTGAAATACTGTAACATCAATTGGCCGTTGGACTATTGTTGGCCGTCAGCGCAAATTAGGGCCCACTCCCTTGTACAATGATGATTGAGTGCGGGTACGGAGTGCGGGCTCTTCGAGCGATCCGATCCAATCTCTTTGTTTGAATTTTTCCAAATTCCATTTCCCATCAAAGATGTCGGCGCAATGTTTTCTGCGATGCGTACATACAAAAGTTCTCTCTGCCTTGTTTGATGCTCGTTCAACTATATTAACTATGCCGTGTGTGATACAATGATGCAGGTCTCATAGGTGACAGCCTTATCATGGCCCCACCACTAAGCCCTGGGATAAGGACTTTGTTTGGAGATCAGCAGTCATTTCCAGTAAGCACATAGTCTGGTCCTACAGCATGTTGTTATGTGTGGTCTGCTGTTTGCTTTGTTTGGAGTTGAATAAGACCCAGTGCTCATTTTCTTAGTACTAAAAGACACCCACTATTAAGATCTTGAAATGCATTTGGCAAGAGATTGCATCTAATACCTTGACCTACATACTCCCGACCACCTGGTAAGATCGGTTGTATACAATGAAAGTTGCGTGCTCCCGTGGTCTACTGCGGAAGAGGCTGCATTTTTATCTGTTCCATCCAAAAGTTGAACCTCTGAGCCAATCGGGGGTCATAATGAGAAGGTGATCCATGGAAGACTAGATGTTGCCACAATCGAGTTGCCTGGACCATCTGTACCTGGGTTGGTCTTGGAGAAGGATGACCCACATTATACTCATCCTCGACCAGTGACATTGTCCATATCTTCATACCCGGCTTCTGAGAGGAGACCCTGCATGGCTTCTTTATCCATCTCAACTCCACATCACAAAGAAAGGCATCTCCATCTGAAAATGACGTTGAATCTGCCGCGCATTTCACTCCGGCTGGTTCGGACCTACGACTGTCTACTTTCCGAGACCAAGGCATTGGTCCTCCAGTGGGTCTCATGGACGGTCAATGGCATGAAAGACTGGCAGCATACAGTTGTTCTATTTTTGTTGACCTTGTGCTTTCGGGGTCTTTTGCCGGTCATTCATGCTGTAGTATATCCTTGATTCGGAATGCTGGAGCTTGAATCCACCGCTTGTTATAAAGAAATCCTTCCCCTGGCCTCAGTTACTTCCGCTAAAACCGCACCTGGCACGATATTCCACTGGGGTATATCAAGAACATCATTGAATCGTTGAGGATATTTTAGCAAGCGGTATCATTCGTTACAATCACCACATATCAACGACGATGAAGAGCTTCATTGCCCTAGCGGCATTGGCTGCTGGCACCAATGCCCTTGTCAGTCGTACTGACAGCTGCTGCTTCCATCTCACATCCTCCGGCGGTGCCTCCGGCAAGCTTGGCCAGCTGGACGATGGCCAGAACCGCATCGGTGATAACAAGTTGTCGCCTGCCCAGTACTGCATCAATCCCAAGGGCGAGATCACCGACGCCAACGGCCGTGGATGCATTTTGACCCGTGAGTATCCCTCAATTCCAAGTTATTTGTCTATGGAAGGAAGAGTCTGACTGTATAACAGCGCCTACCACTCAATTCCAGTGTGATGAGGGCTCGCCTTCTACCCCGGGCTTCTCTATCAGCTCCAAGGGCGAGCTCGAGCACAACGGCAACAAAGACTTTGTCGCCTGCGCTACAGGCCAGAATGGAGGTCTGAATGTCTATACCCACCCTAACAAGAAGGATGTCACCGGCTGCGTGAAAGTGAAATTGAGCGCGGACGCTTGCTCACACTCGGGCTCTATTTCCGGCAACGGCGCGTCATCTTCTGCTGCGGCACCTTCTTCCTCCAGTGTATCATCCCCTAGCGCAGCTGCGGGAACTGGAGGTGTTCCTGCTCCCTCTGGAGCCACTGGCTCTACTTTGCCCGGCTCGCCTCAAACTGTCGTGAGCACCGTCACTGTTACCGACTGCAGCTGCACTGCTTCTGGCGCTCCCGGTGTTCCTGGCGCTGTTGGATCATCGGCCCCTGGGGCACAAACCTCTGTTCCTAGCGGCGAGGGAGCCACCGGTGGGGCGAAGCCCCTGGGCAGTATGCCTGCTCCATCTGGCGGCGTTGGAATCAAACCCTCCACTGCTGCCCCCGCTCCCTCTGGCGGCGGCGGCGGCGGCTTGATGCCCTCCCAGTCTAGCAGTGTGTCTGCTCCCGCTGCTGGGGGTGGTCTTACCACTCCCACTGGCGGCTCGGCTTCCGCACCCTCCACCGGTAGCGGTGTTGGTACACAACCTGCCGGTACAGCTAGTACTTCTGGTCCGCTAGTCGGCGGTGGTGGTGCCGTCTCTACCAGATCGGCCTCGGCTTCTTCTGTCCCGGTTTCGTCTGCCTCGGTTTCATCTGTCCCGGTTTCGTCTACTCCTGTCCGGTCTTCCACCGGAGCCAACGGTGCTAGTTCGCAACCCATCAGATCCTCAAGTGGATCGGTCCCTGCCAGCTCTGCCTCTCCTACTCCCTCCGCCACCGAGTCTGCCAGCGCCGCCTGTCCAACTACTCTGGAGTCGGGCGAGTATGAGATCCCCCACCTGATCATCCCAGTCGACTCGTCTTCCCCCGACGCTGCTCCCGGCACTTCGATGAATGGCACTGTGACCTCGACCATCTCATCAGTGTTCAATTTCGATATCCCCGCCTCCGACTCCGGAAAGACCTGCAGTCTCGTGTTCCTGTTCCCTGAACTCAAGGACCTTGAGACTTCATCGTACAGCTTGAGCGGTGATGGCAAGATTGACTTCGCCAAGCTCACCGCCGTTGCCCAGCAATCGACAAGTTTCAAGAACGTTCCCTCTGTCTCCCAGGACCTTGGCACTATCTCTGTCTCCCCGGGGAACTCTTATGTTGTCTCTACGTTCGACTGTCCGGCTGGTGAGGCTGTCTCCTACGAGATGAAGAATGCTGGCAGCACCGACCTCAATTTCTTCCAGGACTGGAACCCCTCTCCGTAAGTCTTTTGCCTTCTCTGCTCCCTGTATATCTGCTAACAACTCTTTTCAGCCTCGGACTGTTCATTACCACCTGTTAAATCAACGCATTTCATGCGCTGTCACATTAAATGACTCTGGACTTTGAATGACCCTGAACATGTGGTTTGGCTATACTTCATGCCATGTAAAGTTCCTTACAATGTCAATAATCGTACCAAGCGCCCCAACACACCGTGTTTTGGTACCCACTCAATACATTTTTCGTCGATAGATTTAATTGTATTCAAAGCACTGTTTTCATTCCTGCTCAGCCGTACTTAAGCCACATATTCTGCACAGTCAATACTCAATATGCCTCCAGCACCCAAGCGGCACTCCAGGGCGAGCGCGGGTGATATGGATGAGAAGTTTTGAGACTAGGGTGAGAGGAGTCCTCGAAGACTGGAGACTCAACCATGAAGGAATCCCGACATGCACGCAGACAGAGACAATTTTCCCAATGCCAGCTGGTGACCCGCCGTCCCGCCTCAGCCCCTTAACATTCGAAGTCGCGATCTGTACCCTGTCCAGCCTCCGCGCGACCCGAACGAGAACTTCCCTCTAGAGGTCAGCCGCTTACGCCATCACGCTGTCTCGCGAAGCGCTGCACGGTCTGAGGCGGGTGGAATTGCAGCTTGAGGAGTTATGGTGACTTGGGAGTGGCGTCTCTCGTTCATCGACATCGCAGTTCGCCTGGGTCACGACACGTTCTTCCGCCAAAGATGCCAGTATCATACACGCCTTTAGGTCGAAGCGTGTCACCGAGTCCTGTCTCTCCGGCCAATACAGCGAGTATCCCGTCAGAATGAAAGCATTGAGTCAAATAAAGGATGATGGTGTACACTAAGTTGTACCCCTGCCATTCTCCCTTGGTACTCTTTCATCCGCTCACAGGCCCGTGTTCGAGATCCTCCTCGACGTCCCAGATGTAGTCCTCCCAGTCTGGGGGCGCTTCCGTAATCACGAGCTGATGGAAGCTCGTCACGTCGTGGAATAAAAGTCCGAACAGCCTCCTCAAACTGGGGCTGTATCTTGAACTTGTTCGCAGACATCACAGTTTGCGATGAAGGGATTGGGGGAGTTACGGAAGGGCAGACATGGTGAAAAATACAGAAGTGCGAGGCAAGTGAGGGGAAGAGTTGAGCAGGAGATGCGGTGATCAAGAGCTTGTGTTGGGATGGAGTGTTTGTTACGATGAAGGTTATCAGAAACAAATCGACTCCTTTAGCCAAAACAACAAGACTGAGAAAAAAAGAGAAAAGAAACAAGAGGAAGAAAGAGATAAAAAGCACTACAGCCAGTTCCTCCCATCATGTGACAACCCTCTCAGTCCTAGTTCCATCATCCATGTGCTCGTCACAGCGTTCACCACAATGTGTCGTCATACCACTAGATCATGGAACCTTGGGAAGGGGCGTGTTCCAGTCTTCCAGCATGCTCTTCTAGTATCTTGCTGTATACTGACCGGTCTCAAAGCACTAGGTCTTGATGGTTGAAGAATGGAAGGGATAATTGCGAGAGAGGAACGTAGCCAAAATGAGTTAAGTGTTGTTAGGATACAGCCTCTACAGTCTACAGAACCAGGAATCGATCCTTATCTTGGCTTATCTGCCTTTGCTTTGGAGCAGTGGAGCCTTCGCCAAATCGTACCGAAACACGGAGTTATCGGCCACCTGGATTTTTCTTGCCTTTTAGCCATTCCGCATCTTGAAGTCATGGGCTTTCCACTACCACCGGAGTTGATAGACATTGTGTTGGAGTTCATTATTGCCGAGAAAATCAACGTTCCCCCATCTGTCACTCAGAACACCAATTTGGCCCAATATGCCACTATCAACCGCAACTGGCAGGCAATTATCGAGAGGCGAACCTTTTCAACCATCAATATCAACACAAACAAGCGACTAGCAGAGTTCACACAATTTCCATGGGACCAGTTATCATGGAGCCAAAGAAGAAGCCATATACGGAAAATCAATCTCATCGTGGAGCTCGAGTCGTTCGATGCCGAGGCTCGCGTACGGTACGAAACTGAAGAGGAGAATCAGCGAAACAGCAAAGTTTTTACCGCTTCAATTCAGTCACTATTCAATACTCTATCCGAATGGCCGGTCACCGAAGCGGGCATCAGTCTTTTGATCAGGGCGGAGTCCCCCAGCGATCTTCGTGTCCATCTTCGTGTCCATCTTCGTATCCATGGTCGCGAGATAAAGAAGCATCCTGGGTGGGATCTCGAATTTGAACACCTCTGGGCCAAGCGACTCGAAAGATCGTATCTCCAATTCAACGAGGAAGCCGTCGGTGCTCAATGCCGTGCTGTCCCGATAATCACCAGTCTTGACATTCTGGGAGCTGATGAGGTTGGGTGGGAGCAGATAGGATATAGGAAAATCGAACCAGCCTCCAGTTGTCTCATCGCGTCGAAGTTGCCTCGATTACACGATCTGCGCCTTGAATTGAATGATATCGGCAAATGGGATCCCCAAGCAAGAGAACGTCGACGAAATGGTATGCCAGATACAGATCCCAGGAAGATGCCCGAATAAGTGGGTGTATACTAATAATCAATATAGAATTTGCGGACTCTATTCAGTTTTTACCTGTTACTATACGCGATCTCGATTTTGGGTTCGCCTATTCACTCCCACGAGATGAAACATATTCTCCAGCGGCTTCAACGGCAGAGGGAACCACGGATCCTCTAAGCTCGCGTCTACGAGAATTTTCCCAACAATTAACAGTGATGAGTGGGCACCGATGTGTCTTGGGAAAAGAACTTTTCTGGCCGTTGAATCGTGATAACCCTGAACCTCCCTTTTGGCCACATCTAACTGACATGCGCCTATATTACTTACCAGCCACGCCATGTGGGAAATGGATGTTTGAACGGGACGATGACGCCGAGGAGCCCTTTTATGATTCAGATGGTAATGAGTCTATTGGCGACTACTATGATACTCTGGATGTCACCCATCCGAATTGGGATCCTCCAGAGGACCGCAAGCGCAGACAATTCCGAACCGAATTCGTGCATGAATTGTTCAACCAATTTTTTCTATCAGCTGGCAAGGCTGCTCTTCAGATGCCTAAACTAAATTCCATGTTACTGGACATTTCGCACCGACGTGGAATCTTCCCATCGGAGGACCATTTGCACCGACCTCAAATCAAGTTTCTGTATAAGGTGAAGAACGTAGTGGCGAATGCGAGATGGACGGTATCATCATCGGTATGGACCAGTGAGAGTGCCCTCAAATCATTTAGACCAAGCGATGAGGTCTTGCGAATCTGGCATCGAGTCGCAAGGGAACACACGGGTCATGCCCTAGTGGCTGAACTCGAATGGTGCCACTTCTGAGGTAGGAAATCGAGAGATAAGCCAGGGCAGAAATAAGCGTGTGTTCGTGCTGGATCTGATGTTGCAATGGAAGTTGGAGAGAGAAATAGGTATGATGACAGCTATATATTAGGTACTGCGTATAGACGGATTTGAAATGCAAGATGGGCCAGATAACTTATAAGCTCCAGTTAGGTACTACTGCTACATGGTTCGTGGCCTGGAACAGCGGGCGCTTTCCAGGATAGGTAGGTCTAACTTGATAGGCAAGAGAATTAGAGGCCATCGCTCTTCATCATTCCAAGGATGCGATTTTCACGCGCACAGGAAACAAACAAAGCAAAAACAATGAATAGATGCGCATCAAAAAAGAACTTCGATACCGGGAATCGAACCCGGGGCTGCGGAGTACACATGATCCTCGAAAGGAGAAACTGAAAATCCGCCAGGTTAACCACTACCCCATATCGAATTTGGTTGATATTTTGTAACCGCTTTGGTCTTATGAAGAGATAAGTGGTTGTCCAGCAACAGCAAGGCTCTCGACCCGTGTAAAATATTCAGTGATCAAATACGCTACCCTCTGCAGAATCAGAGACAGCCCCTCCTAGCTCCTTTTGTCTTTCCAATATGCGTGCCAGGCAAGTAGAGCGTATATGCCACCTGGCCTGATCTCGACCTTGTTACTTGTACCGTTATGCTTCAACGAAACACACTTCACACGGACTACAATTGCTGAATGAGGAATCGATCAAACGAAGGCTTGTCACAGACGCCGAGCTCAACTTGCCGCCCAGATGGTGTTGGTCAGAAGTCAATGACATTGTTAATTCTGCAGAGGGAAATGTATGTTGCTGGAAGCGGAAAGCCTCATTCTCCAACCCTGATTCTGTTTATATATCAGAAACTAGGCAGAAACTAATGATGCCGTCTGTCATGAGTATTGACAGGACTCCGTGGACACACCCGCAATAATGGATGTGGAGAGGGTTCAGGGGAAATGGAGATCTGCACTAATGTTCTGGGCTGGAACAGCCCAGCCAAGTACTCGGTACTGGTTACACAGTAGCGCAGGGCTTACATTGTCCGGTAGTAGGTACATTGCTACTTTGTGCTACATCTGAAGCATCTACTCAGCCACTTTGAGTGACAATCGACAATCCCAGGCGCCAATCATATGATGATCAGTGCCTTTAAGTTTAGCAGAAGAAAGAGAAGGTGCCTGGGATTGCCGCTGTTGGTGCCAAGCAATGATTATGCGCTTAGGCAGAGGTGTTTTATAAGTCCACACCGGCCTTTCTTTATCACGGCGAGATCGTTCATGGGATTCATCTTGGATTTCTTCTTCTTTCACTGATGTTTCGGAGGAAGAAAGTGAACATGGCGATCCCCGCAAAACTTCCATTCTCCAAGCGGCGGCTCCGCCCGCGTGTTATTGTTTCGTGGGTAGCTCGACTTTCCCCGGTTCCCGCTATCCTGGACTAACATTCATTCAGCTACATCTTCGACTATGTGATCATTATGTACCGCATCCCTCCTAACCCTCTTTGGGCTCGCGACTAATCTTGGCCTAACCCGAAATAGTGCCTGCGTTGTCGGCTTCTGGATCCTCGACTCGATCGAGCCGTATCATCAGCATTTCTCCCTCACCAACACCTCCATCCAGTATCCCTACGCCGTACACGAACGAATTCCGATCCCTTATGCCCTTTGCATTTCCGGTGCATTTCCGATCGCTCTTATCCTCGTCTACACCCTATTCATCGACGGCTTATTCTCGCACAACAAGCCGCAGGACGCGGTGTCTGGGAAGCGGAAGCTGAGAGGTCCACATCGCTGGAAGGACAGACTGTGGGAGCTAAACTGTGGTGTTCTCGGCTTGTTGCTAGCCCAGGGTCTAGCTTTTGTGATCACACAGGCGCTGAAGAACGCATGTGGGAAGCCGAGACCCGACATCATCGATCGTTGCCAACCGCGCGATGGCAGCAAGGACCTTTTTCCTGGATTGTCGAACTCCTCTATCTGTACCGGCGATCCGGCGTTGCTTAAAGATGGATTCCGATCGTGGCCATCCGGTAAGTGATATATGTCTGATGACTTTGTATAGGCGCCAAGTGCTAATTTGTTTATTTCTTCTAGGCCACAGCAGTTGTGCGTAACCCCGTTCTTGATGACCATTCATGATCCTCCTGTGCTTTACCGCCATCCTTGTTACTAACACTCTCGATATGATAGCCTCTTTCGCCGGTCTCTTCTACACATCGCTCTGGTTAGGTGGAAAGCTACACATCATGGACAACCGCGGCGAGGCCTGGAAAGCCCTTCTCGTCACAGTTCCGATCCTTGCAGCGACACTCGTAGCCGTGTCGCGTATTATGGATGCGCGCCACCACCCCTTCGACGTGATCACCGGGTCCATGCTGGGAATCGCCTGTGCCTTCGTCGCATACCGCCAGTACTTCCCACCGCTCAGCGAAGCCTGGCGCAAAGGCCGCGCCTACCCAATCAGAACCTGGGGTACCGACCCTTCCATGCCAAATGCCGCTCGGCTCGTCAATTCCAGTGGCGAAAGCTCGACTGCTCTCCGTAATACGGAAAACGAGCGCATGAATCAACCCGAACTCCCCATCTCAGAACGCGTTAGCCCAAACGCTTCTCCATACCTCAACTCTAACCCCTATGCATCCAACATGTACAATCGTCGCCCACATGACCATGATGCTGATGGAGGGAATTGGTCTTCCAGCGAGGACGACGTCACCGATGGGTACGAGATGGGACAGGGCTATAGTACGGGGCAGAGCCGCAGTGCCGGCCACCAAACTCCTCAGTATGGCTCTAGTACTGCCTACGTATCCCAGACGCAACCGTTGACTGCTGACGTGGGACTTCATGCTCCCCGGAGTCCCATCGATGCAATGGCAGGCCCCGGGCGCCCGTTGACGGGTATGCCTGGCCAGGCCATCTAGTGGTGACTAACGCGATGCATTGACGATTACAAATTATTCCGGAGCGATTGGCGGCATCATTTGCTTGGGTATCATTTTGACAAACTCATGGTTTAGACGGATGACACGTGACTCCATGTATGATAATGGGCAGGGCGTTTAAAACGGCAGAACATGCATTTATTGCCGACTACCGAGACCAATGAGCAGGCATTTCATAACATTTCATGCAATTACTGTGTAGTTAGTTCATTAAAAAGTACTTTGGTGGGATCAACTCAGGATAAAGTCCAGTGGAGTTTAGTTTGAGCTCCACTTCACTGTGGTTGGCTTGACAACACGCTCCAAATGTATGTATGGAGTATGCCCTCGACAACACTCTTTGTATGGAAACAGATCAATTAAATGCAGGTCATAGAGTAGTGTAGTGACGGCTCATGCATCTGCCGAAATTGATCAATGAAACAACAGTCTCGAGACCAACACTGGGGCCCCCTGTAGCCCCAGCCACCTCCATCCCGCATCGTGAGTCGCCCAGCCTCCTCATCAGCCTAAGATGATGCTGGAGACAGCTTTTTTTTCTATTTCCCCCCTCTTATGTGCCTTGCTTCATCCTTTTCTTTTTGTGTCCTGCATCTGTATATCTTCGACATCGTGCATCCTGCAACTTAATCGCAACTGCGTGAGCTTCTTCGCCGGTGCTGACGGTGGACGATTGTACACAGTACATTTGACATATCCCAAGGGGAAAGTCGCACATTCCAAACATCTCAGACCGAAACTTTCCCTGAACCGGCAAGATGATTGGCAGTGTCTTCTTCATCTTCAACCGCATGGTCGAGATCGTCTTCCTGATCCCGATCATTGGCATGCTGGTATGTCCTCACCACGTTGTCAACCAGTCCGATCAGCAATGATCCAACGTTTCGCAACAATTGCGCCTCAAGAGACCCCCACTGACAAAACATTATTCGCAACACAGGCCTACTTCGTCGACGGCTACCTAAAAGCAAACCAGCTAACACCAGCCTACATCCTGGTCCTGTTTATCGTCAGCACCATCGCGATTTTCTGGGCCGTCGACACGCTGATCCGCTTCTCAACAACGAAGCGCTCCGCAATCTTCGTCGCCTTCGTCGACATGCTCTTCTTCGGCGCCTTCGTCGCAAGCGTCTACCAACTCCGCTTCATCGCCAAAGCAGACTGCGTCAGCTGGCGCGGTGGCTCTGTCTGGGTCTCACTGGGTCCGTTTGGCTCCTATGGGCGGATCACAGATAATCCGCTCGCACTGGATGTCAAGAAGACTTGTTCCATGCTCAAGGCCTCGTTCGCGTTCGGTATCATGGAAGCGGTGTTTTTCTTCTGGACTGGGCTGTTGGCATTGTTCTTGCACCACTCGCATCGTCCGGCTGTTGTTAAGGAGACTACTGTGAGGAGACGCAGTCATTCGAGTCGTCGTGGACATGGTTCTGGCTCGCACCACTCTCGTCACCGCAGTTCTAGTCGCAGACCTGCGAATTATGTTGTTTGATCTGTGGTTTATAATTTTCTTTCTCTTTGCTTTTATGGGCGTGCTTATGAGTTTATGAAGTCCATATGCCTTGATGAGTCACGGATTGGGATGTTTTCTTTCAGGGATGAGGACCTCGAAATGGGTTCAGGCATTGAATGAATACTGTGATGATATCATGTCAGATGTGGTTTATGTGTTGATAAGAACGATTTTCTCGAGCCTTGGGTTGTCTTCTAATCATATCTATTCGTTATTTCTCACTTAGGCTGGTGAGCTGTTTCCTTACCTAATGCTCAGTAGCAGATTCACCGAAATAGAGGATTTGACCGAACACAAGGCTTGTCCGAGGTATGATATCTCAAGGTTGCATCTCCAGTTGACCTGAAACTATTGTTAGCCTCAATACGAGAAGCTAAGCACCGATTGTGGGCAGGATCAGCCTGTCTCTTCGTATCTCCCGCAGATCTCTCGGAGCCCTCCTCACCATAAATACTACATCAGACTCGATCTCCCCTACTTTCTATAGCCGATATCTGTGACATCTTCACCATGACCCCCTTGAAGTGCTGGGGCTCTCTCCGCCCCGCTACTCTCCTCCTTGCATTGATCTTTTTGGTATGCAATATCCAGCACGTGCAAGCAACGATACCTACCTCTAAACGCTTCGATCTGTCGAAACCATCCTACGATCTCTTCCGCAGCAAGTCCCTACACGATGTGACCGTCCAGCAAGGCTTTGCATTTGACAACACCAATCGCCGACTATTTGTCGCGCAGCGACGTGACGGGTCCTCCGAGAAAGCAGGGGACCTATGCATTACCCAACTTGACTTCGACGGCAACTATGTGGGATACATGCATCTTACCGGCTTCGGGCACGGTGTTTCTTTCGGCGTCCAAGCAGTCGGCTCGTCCTCTTACCTGTGGACGGAAGTCGAGGCCAACGGTAACGGATATGGCAAGAAACTCGCGCGGTTCAAGTTTGCCAGCGGAACTACCCTATCCTCATCCTCCTCATCCCTCAAGAAGTATACGCCCATCAGTGGAGCCACTGAGCATACTTGCTCCATCGATCCGGTGAATAACCGTCTCATTGTCCGTGCTCAGCTCAGCGGGAGCAAGCACATTGCTGTGTTCGATTTGGATAAGGCAACTGATGGAGACTTCTCCACTCCTCTGGCCAATTTCAAGCATCCGTCGTTGAAGACGGCATCCCCCACTTTCCAGGGCTACGCAGCTTATGGGCAATACATCTACTTGTTGTACGGCACCTCGTACGATGCCAGCGGTGGGAAGGTTAACTCTGATATAACCACTGTGAACATGAATACTGGCGCTGTCGTCCAGGGTCCTACCCTGACAAAGGCTGGTTCGACACTGAAATTCCGTGAACCCGAAGGATTGGCCATTTATAAAACTGCAGGTGGGGAAGTCCGGCTTTTCTTGGGATTCGCTTCGGGTGATCCAGGTGATCGGCGATCAAACTTGTTCTACAAGAATGCGCTAGTTTAGTGCATAACTTCTCACTCGAGACAGTGGAAGGACTGTGTATACCAAGAGAGACCGTCCATTGACTCGTCTCATCAACACTGCACCAGATTCCATTGACATTATGGCGGGATAGTTTGCGGTGAGCCGCCGATGGCTATTTAGCGTTCTTGCAATTTATAGCTTCCTTCTAGACTTCGGAGACGAACCCATCTCATTTATAGCGCAAGAATCTTTGGTCGGGCCATCGTCAAATAGCTGTTGGATGAGATGCCTCTAATCCGCAAGTAGATATGTAGGCTCAGCTTGACTTTTGACTCGAGTTGGCTCGGAATTGGCCGGTTTCGAGCCCTGGGGTCTGCCGAGAAAGTACCTGAACTGGCGGATCTGTTGCTAAAACCACCCGCCATTTCATCGCTGATCGGCTTAATCCCAGCGTGGGTCAATCGGTTCGGCATGTTCGGGTGAAATGTGCAGCGTGGCTGTCACCGCACCCCATGGAATGGCCCGACTAGCCTTCAAAGGGCTTGACCAAAGATTCGCACAATCGCGTGTAGCTAGCCTGATACAGCCACATATATCAAGAGCCCCCAAATAACTTGGGGTACATAGACGTGATGTCTCACAGGAATATCCTCACGGCGTGTCACAAGATTGACATCAGTCGTCACCCTCGGTATCCAAATCCGTTATAGCAGAGCTAGAACGAGCCAATTTGCGTCGTTTTGATCCTTTCCGGACACCGCTATTGGCGCGTTTCCTCCGTGCAACTCGCGTGGCTGATTGGGTTGTGGTATCGCTCTCGCCACCGGTCTTCGCATCCTCTTCCTCCGACAGCTCGTGTCCTTCAACTAAAGCCAGATCCCCTGTCTCGCCTAGTTCTTCTTTGGCCATCTCTTCGATTAGAATCCCCATTGCAAGCAATGCCGTCTCGTCCATGGTTTGTATGTCATCTTTGCCGTTATCTGCTGTGGCGTATTGGTAATAATCGGCCGCGTACGCATGTATCGTCTCAAGGAGCTCGGAGCTCGGCAGAGCCTTATCAGATGGTAAAGTCTCGTGCGCAAAGTAATTTTGGTCCTCGATTGATTCGACAGGCTTGTTATGCCGACGAAAGAGAAGCTCCTCGGGGCGTAAACTTCGGGCGGTTGACGAAGTCGTATCACGGTATTGAGAGGCATCTAGCCGGCGTATGCCGATACCACGGCGATTGACGCGACCTAGCCCCAGTTAGTATCACCCAAGTGAGAAAATCAGGTATACCAGGAAACCTACCAGCTACCGCATCGTAGACGTTGGCGTGGCTGTGCCTCAAACGCTTATCGACCGGCGGTTCCTGCTCATCTTCGGCTGGCTCGACAAAATTGTCTTCATCTGAGTCGAGTTGACTGGCAGCAGACATACTTCAAGTTTGCCAGGAAGACCAATCAAGGTTTGGCAAATCGAAGAGTGATGCACAACAGACTGTGGATGGTGAGGGAAGAAGATCTTCGGATTCAACAAATGCGCCGGCATATTGTTAATCCGGAGGAGCATAGCATCATCGCCGCGGAATGCTGCCAGATTATCCCATGTACACCAGCGCCGATGTATGAATGAATTCCTACCTTCTTAACAGAGCTCTCGGGTCTATAACACCAAATGACTTTCATGTTGCTCAGACAACCCGGCTAGTTCACAACCTTGAGCCGGCTCCGGGCATACGGTTCTCCAGCCGCAAAGCCGCGCCAACAGAACGGTCCGAAGATGTGGCGCCCCTCGATCAAGAGCTAGGTGCTATTGCAGATGTGTTCGCTCATAAGTCTGGGGTGAACTGCTTGGCTATTGATCAATTCGAAGGCCGATAGTGCGTGTCACACCCCTTTGCATTCCATTATCAATCTAACTTGGACTGTAGTATGATATCTGGAGGTGCCGATCCATCGATTCATCTTTGGGACCTTGAATCAAGAGGCTCAGAAGCTGAACATGTTCATCAGTCTTGTGCGTCTGTCAGCAAATCTTCTCACGTTGACGCGCATACACATGCGATTACCTCGCTTTCAATATACCCATTTGATCCAGTCCCATCAACAATCTTTTCGACGGCACATGATGGTACGTTGAAACTGTCGGCGCTACAACCCCCAGCTATCATCCCTGTACATACATTCAGTCTCGATTGTACACCATACTCGCACTCATTCTCCTCCAAGCCTGGGTCTACACTACTCGTCGCAGTAGGCACATCTGACCGATCAGTCCGGCTAGTGGACTTGCGGTCTGGATTGTCGACGCAAGGACTCCCAGGCCACAATGGCGCAGTGTTATCGGTAGCATGGGCGCCTCACCGACCGTATCTCTTGGCTTCTGCTTCAGTGGACAATCGGGTGATCATATTTGATGTCCGTCGCGGAGGTCATAATTCAGCCATCGCGACCTTAGATATGGACGATCCAGTAGGACTGGTGGCTCCGGGGACAGGGCCAGTACCCGCCTCATTTGAGAGCCGCGCAGCATTTTCTCGAAGTGCTCGTGCCCATAACGGGCCCGTGACTGGAGTCCGATGGACATCTACTGGCAGCCACATCGTAACAACCGGACAAGACTCACGGATCCGAGTCTGGGACTCTGCGACAGGCGCCAACACTCTAGTTCATTTCGGTCCTCGCGTCCGCAATGCCTCTTCCTCGCACCTGGCTGAACGGGTACCGTTGATTGTGCCAAGAGGCGCCATGAGTCCAGGGAACGAGACGTTGCTGTGGCCGAACTTCAATGAGCAGGATGATCGTGGAGAGATTTTCATGTTCGGGCTGCGTGAGGGGACATTCATCAAGCGTCTTCGGGTCCCGGGTCTCATGGCCGGGTCACAGCATGTTCGGGGCCGGTCGAGTGCTTTGAGCGCTGCGCGTATCAACGATCTCGTCTGGCGAGGTAATGGTGCCTCTGGAGGGGGAATCGAGCTGTTTTCTGCGCACGGCGATGGAACGATCAGGGCCTGGGTGTCTCATGACCCAGACGGCGAACCGAGCGAAACAGAAGAAGCAGCCCAAGCGGATCGCAAGAGGAAGCGGGATGTTCTTGACGAGATCTACCATGGTTTTCTTCGGCCTGATCAGTCCAGCCTACGAGGATAGACGGTATATTAAGAATTCCTCTACGCATGGAAGCCTTGTAATATCATTCGAGTAGCATTGGATTGTTTTACACATTCATAACATCATACACTGGATAGCGGCGCCAAAAGCACACAACTATCTTATCGAAACACTGGAACGTCACGCCAGTGCATCACCCTGCGTATTGCGCGTGGCGAATTCGCCACAACTGACCAGGGACCCTCTACGACTGGTAGCGCTCATATTCACTTCGCTCATACTTGGCATGCTTGAAGCCGCGAGTATCACCGTGGCCAGCGTGGTGGTTCGTGCCCATGTAGTTATGCTTGGACTCAATGCCGGCCGGCATAGAGTTCCCAGTCCCGCTGATGACTTCGCCACTCTGGCCGATGTCGCGGGTCGAGCGTGGCATGTCGGTGGTGTTGTCGGCGGCCATTGCTGCTGACGGCTCTGCAATGCCGGCGTTGTCGAAGCCGAAGTGGTCGGCACGCTGGTCTGGACGGGGTACTGAGGGAATGGTGTTCATTTTGCCCGCGTCGTTGGGGATGTTTGTGCCTTGGGCGGCCATTTCAGAAAGGCTACCGCCTTGGTGAGGGTCTTGTCCAACCATTGTGAAGGAGGCGATTGTAATTGTTGAACTTTGGAAGATTGAGATGATGTCCGGTCGGACTTGAGAGATGCAGAGTAGTAAATGGAGAAAATCAGTTAGGTAGGAGGTTGTGATGTGCTTGAACTGGAGTCGACCAGACTGGTCTCTTATATTTCGTTCTAGATGACTTCGCCTTGATCTACTGGGACTGATGTCACAACGTTGGATGTGTGTCTGGGGATGATGGGCAATGATATCACAGCATCCTTGATTGGTTCTCGATGCTACCCACAAAGAACAAGGGTGCAAGATGTCGAACACTTGCAATCGCGCAGATTGAAGGTTATAAACTTGAATTTATGTGGGGTTTGCTATCATTAGCGTTGAAAATCGTGGTGATCCAACCGACTGACAACTTTTGACTTGACGTTGCTGGTAAGTTAGGGTTCGCCCCACCGGAGCCTAGATGTTCGGGACCACGAACCACAAATAAGAGGCTGTCTACGATTGAGGCCAAGTCAAACAAGGAATTGACCTCCCGAGGTATGTGTACTGCTTGCTACTGGAGGAATAGGTCACGGAGCTTGAAATGAGATAGAAGTTGAATTGTTTCAAATTGGAATACTGAGAAACATGAAGACAATACAAGTAATTAAATGTCAGATGGGGAACATAAAGTACAAAAGCGTACGACAAACCACATGGGTGAAGGAAGAAGGCACATAACCCAGAATGAGTGACAAGAAAATACTGGGACACCGCCATTGGGGTTCAGGACTTATCATCAATTTAGATGATGAAGGCAAGGACACCCATGACAGCAGCAGCAGCGGAGACAATACCACCAGAGAGACGAGCGGCATCACCAGTGAACATGACTCCGTGGGAAGCAGATGCATGCGCGGAAGAAGAAGGCGAAGCAAGGTGCTGAGGGGAGACACCGCTGGGCATCATCTTACCCATGCTGTTGGAGGGAGTAGCCATGGAGTAGGCTCCGGAAGAGGCGGGGGTAGCCATGGGCACGTGAACAGCGATCATGGAGTAAGAGGGGGCCT
This sequence comes from Penicillium bovifimosum, assembly GCF_028826915.1. NCBI lineage: Eukaryota > Fungi > Ascomycota > Eurotiomycetes > Eurotiales > Aspergillaceae > Penicillium > Penicillium bovifimosum. The sequence continues at coordinate 2,962,767 of NW_026622714.1, read as the reverse complement.
GGCCGTGAGGACGCTGGGAGGCGTAGCTGTACTCCGAGCGGACAGCGGAGGGAATAGGTGCGGAAGCCGAGGGGGCGTACAGCATGTTGGGATCCAAAACCACAGCGCTGCTCTCACTGACAGGAGCGGACTGGTACACCACACGGGTGGCCTCGGCGGTCTTGTACTGGGTCTTGGTCACAGTGCGGACAACCTCGTGCACCTGGGCAGCGCACTGGGGAGTATCGACGTGGTTCTCACGGGCGGTAGACTCCTCCTGTGGGGTAAAGCCAGCGGAAGGGGCTTCCTTGGGGGCCTGGTAGTAAGACTCGTGGTGGTCCTCGGGAGCGTGAACATGTTCGTACTCGGCCTCAATGGAGTGGTCGTCCTCATTGTGCTCATTCACTCCAGTGTCAACGTCCACATTGGTGGGGGCTGAGAAGGAAGTCCCTTCATCATCGCCGGAGGGACCACCAATGGCGGTGCCACCGCCACCACCGGAGGTCTCACGGGTAGGTGCGAAGGCACGACGAGCAAATGGAACGCTTCCCACGGCAGGGCCGTTGTTGACACCGTGGAGCGCGGTGAACTCGGTGTCGACCGATGTGTGCGGCGCGTAGTGAGGCGCGTAGCTTGGGCTGTAGTGGGGCTCGAAGTGGGGTTCGGGGTGGTTCTCGACGTGAGGCTCAGGGTGGTTCTCGAAGTGAGGCTCGGAGTGAGACTCATAGTGCGGCTCCGGGTGAGGCTCGATGTGAGACTCGGTGTGAGGCTCAAAGTGAGACTCCGGGTGAGGCTCGAAGTGACCAGCTGGAGGGGCAGGGAATCCACGGCGACCGAACTGGATGCTACCGGCAGAGGGGCCGTTATTGACATCCTCGAGGGCTGTGATCTCATTCTTCAAGGAGTGGTGGGGCTCATAGTGAGGCTCGTAGTGAGGGCTGTAGTGAGGCTCATAGTGGGGCTCCGGGTGGTTATGGATGTGAGGCTCAGGGTGGTTCTCATAGTGAGGCTCGGAGTGAGTCTGATAGTGCGGCTCCGGGTGAGGCTCAAAGTGGGACTCGGTGTGAGGCGCGTAGTGAGACTCCGGGTGAGGCTCAAAGTGGGGCCCAGGAGGGCCACCACGGCGACCGAATTTGATGCTGCCCGCGGCAGGTCCATTGTTCACGTTCTTAAGCGACGTGATCTCGTTCTCGAGCGAAGTGTGAGGCTCGTAGTGCGGCTCGTAGTGAGGGCTGTAGTGGGGAGCGAAGTGGGGCTCGGGGTGGTTCTCGACGTGAGGCTCGGGGTGGTTTTCATAGTGAGGCTCTGAGTGAGACTCATAATGAGGCTCCGGGTGAGGCTCGAAGTGAGAACTGGTGTGAGGCTCGTAGTGAGATTCCGGGTGAGGCTCAAAGTGGGCACCAGGAGGAGGACCGCCATGAGGACCGCCGTGGGGAGGACCGCCCTGATGCGGCGGGCCAAAGTTCTCCGAGCGTCGGAAGTGACCGTGGTGGGGAGGAACATAAACATCCTCATGCTTCAGTTTAATGGAGTGGTCATCCTCATTGTGCTCGTCGATGCCGGTGGTGGTGACAATGGTGATGGGAGCGCTGAAGCTCTGGCCACCATCGTTTCCGGATGGCCCACCGATCGCAGTTCCACCCTGGGGAGCAGGACGGAAGTACTCAGGACCATGGGGGCGGTGGGAGCCGCCTCCGGGGCCACCAATGGCGGTACCACCTGGGTGAGGGCCGAAGCGCTTCTCAAACCCGTCAGGCCCAGCAGGACCGCGGTGGCCACCATGAGGTGGGCCGAAGTAGGGTGCAGGGTGCACATCCTTGTGCTTGACCTCGATCGAGTGGTCATCCTTGTTGAAGTCGTTGACCTGGGTGTTGAAGATACCAGTTATCGGCATATCGAAAGACTGGCCCTCGTCGTTACCTGAGGGGCCGCCGATGGCAGTGCCTCCTACTGGGGCACCACGCTTGCCGAAAGGTCCGTGGTACACATTCTTGTGCTTGATATCAATGTGGTGGTCATCCTGGTTCCACTCATTCACCTGGGTGTCCGTCTTGATGTTGACAGAGTAGGGACTGACGAAACCACCGTCGTCGTCATTGCCCGAGGGGCCGCCAATGGCGGTGCCACCAGCCTGGGGGTAGAAACCATCGCCGTGCTGTACATTGCGTTAGCTTGCATCTCTCCAAAGACTGGATTTCGACGTACGCGCTCAGCATACTTGGCCTGGGCAGCGACTGCCAGCAGTGCCACGGGGAATCCTCCAATGAATCCCTTCATGATCGCGGTAGTTGGTAGATATTACTGTATATGCTTTTGTCCGTGGGAGTTAAAAGAGTGACTGGAAGCGAGTGCTACGGGAGCATATGAAAGAATGGCTCGATAGATCGAATATTCTCCCTTGAACGAACGAGTAGCGATCCAGCATCAGGAGATGTGCAGACCTTTAGTAGTTCTTTGCATTCAAGAACACTGGGCCAAGAAGTGGGCAGGAATGTCGATGCATCAACAAGAGCTGGGTCTCGACGTGGGATGACGGCGCGGGTACCCCCATCAGAATGTCGCCGAGAATGAAAAACACTACCAGGAAGAAACGAGGCGCTGCTCGAACCTGCCCGAAAGGTACCCCTCTTCTCTGTCATCGTGGGAAAGGTGGTGCTGCCGCATTCCAGGAAATCCAGGACGCGGGTCGATCACAAGGAGTCGCGGCATTCACAGACGGGTTTTCGCCAGCCAAGCAAGCCCCTTGGCTCAATTGAATATTTCACTTTATGGATTCACACGACTGGTCCGGGGGTAATGCCATTGATGGCCCTGTCGGTCTTTTCTCAAAGAGACTGAAGTATGGTCGATCTTGGGAATGCCCTCCTTCGTTCACCTTTTTTTGGCCGCGGCAGGCTGAGCCTCCACCCGCCAAGCCAAATTCTCAGTGATGTCAGTACGTAAATAACGGAGACCAGCTCAATCGCACCCCTCAAAGGTCATGTCGATGCTAGTGGAGTTCCCGATGTCGTTGAGTAAAAGGAATGCGTACGTTGAGAGAATGATTAATGGATGGTAATGGGAGTTGAATTGACATTTATGCTGAGTTACGCCGCGCGAGATCCAGTTTCCGGGTACTCCTCGAGCGCTTCTGGTATCAACCTATTTGGACATAACACACATCAGTGCTTGGATATCTACATGCGCTCAACTGCAAAGAAGAGTTGAGGCGAAGGAATGTATCCCGTCTTCGACATTCAAATCCCACCGCTCTCACTGAAGAGAACACAGAGGGGAAACGAACTTCCTATCGGGGAACATCTATCTCCTGAGCCGATCAGTCCCGAAAGACCGAAGGCAACACATCGCCGTGGGTTTTGTCGTGAAGACAGAACGATGGTCGTGGCGGGCTCAGTTGCTTTTTTTCGATGAAAAAGAAAAGAAAAAGAAGAAGGGGAGCAAAAAAGTTTGCGGTGTTTTATACCGCTTGTGGGTCACGGAACCGGGTCAACAATTCTTCCTTCGGTCCCGAAGTCGGTCCGGTCCTGCTACGCTACAGCCTGGAATCTAAGGCGCGAAAACAGATCACCCACGAGTTGACTTGTTGCGTCTCTTTTCTTGATGAACGACACAGCCTAAGTCATATACAAAGCTCCGATTCTAGCATGGCCACAAGACATTGATTAGGTATTACTAACCCACGGCACCGCTCTGCTTTCTTCTCACAGGCTGAATGTGGTGCGTCACAGATGTAAACAAGGGGATAACTGCGATCCATGCATAAAAAATGCCAGCGCCCAAGCGCCAGCCCTCAGCAACGCCTGCAAACGGAACCAAAATGGATACACTGCACCCACGGTCCACCACATTCGGCACGAGGTCTTAGTGTGGATCGCAATGAATAGCCTGTCAGCCTGCCGTTCATTTCGAATCATAGGCGATAGGGATGACTGGAATCTTCAAACCTATTAGCGGTCGATCCAATTTCGTTATCAAAGAGAGGCAAAGGTCTCACCTATTCTCTACCTGCCATGTCCTCAGCACTGGTTTTCCAAGCCGATCCTCCAACCGCCGCCGTGATTCCCAAGGCAATTGCAATCATAGTCCCCACCGTCACGATCGCCACGACTGCCTTCAATGCCATCAGTTGTCTGCTGGTCAAAGACTGCAGCCATGGGACTGGTTTGTTCTCCTCTTCCCATAGCTTGGACCTTCGTGGACTATCCGTTCGGCACGCTGCATATGGTCCCGCGTTTTCGAGATCTCTGAGGTGACTTTGACTCCGATTGGCGTTCTTGGTTTCGTACGTCAGTTGCTCATATGAGATTGTGGGACTTCCGTGACGATAGAAAGGTGAGCATGGCTTGGCACCGATTGTTGGATCGAAGTCGCAACTGTGAGCCCCAGGTGAAGATGTGATAGAACAGCGTGGGGAGGCGATCTTTGGCGTGGCAGGGCTTTTCTGGTCATTGCTCTTGATTGATGCCGCCACTTGGGCCCCAATCACGCCAAGTCCATGTAAACTCATCGCGACGTCCCAACGGGGCTAGGAAGGGAGGGTGGGTGGTTCCCAAATCAGAAGATCTTGGACAGTGACCTCTTCAGGCTTTCTCGCTTGGATTTGGATCGTTGTAGAGGGCGTGTTTCTTTGGTCTTGGGTGCCTGTGTTGTAATGGCCTCGACGGGGATGGCGACGGTCGAGACACCGCCGTACATAAACAATGCCGTGTCAACCTGGAATGCACTCCAAGCCCAGGCGGACCGCGGCAGTCTCATCACTCGGGTTCGTGATCACGGTAAGAGATATATATTGAATAAAGATAGTGTACAGGCAGATTTGTGCCAGTTGGATCAATGTTCGTATAGATTTGTGTTGGAATAGTCGTTCTCTGAGATCGAAGCGGGCCTGGTTGGTTTTGGGGCAGCTTCACTTCAGCTGCAGTTTCGAGTCTCTGGAACAAAAGAATTTCCAGTCCCTACATTCAAGACACCCCTTTAGAACAAATGAACTGTTCTCTTGGGGATGTAAGGCTCCCTATTTGCTCAAGTGGTGGTTTTCATCCCTTGATTGGGATATCGTGCCTTGACCAGCATTCTCAGGCCCTTCGCGATGCCAATTGTAATTTCGTGCAGCAAAGCAACCTTGCTGTTGGTAAATCATTGCTTCAATGACATTCTTGTCTGTTGACCCTGCAGGCCCCTGTTCTAAATCGCATCTCCATAGGCTGTGTCTGTAACCCTGTACCCACATCGATATGCGGATCGCGCCCTCGCATATGACAATCCTCCTACGGGACATCGGGATATTTTTGTGTTACAATATGCATACATTCAGAGTCGTTGGTAGGTTGAACAATGCAGCAACAGGGACACATCAGGTCTCCAATCAGTGCCTCGGTCAGTCTGTCTCGGCAGATGTACTATGCACAGACTTTCATAACTCGATGCCATCTCGAATCAACCGCTCCCGCTACAAGCCAATAGGTTATGACTTTAGACAATTCCCCACGGCTGCAAATTGGACAATTTCTACTTTTGAGTTCTAATTGGACAAAATCCGCCTCTCTCCCAACTCAAGATGCCAATGTAGCTCGCGTTTGAATGAGACGGCTTTTCGAGGCATCCGCAAAATACCTCGAGTCCTCGACTTTCCAGATCTCTGGGTATGCCTCTATCTGTTAAGGATTGGCGGCCGGCGGCTCGAGCTATGTCGCGCATTGCATCATCCCATTCGAGTACAGATCTCCATCCAAAGTAGAGATGTCTTCATCGGCATAAAACCACAAAATCCCCAGTTCGTTCACGTCGTGTTCAAAGCCACAACCTTCCGAGCCTAAGCCCGGTACTAGGCAATTAGTACCGTACCCCGAACTTGAACTTGAGGAATGGCCCATCGTAGTCGCTCGTACATCAAATTGATTCATTGAACACATACTAGGTTACAGCATAAGATGTTTGATAACTATATTTGCGCTAGTTAGTTAGCAGAAAGTCGAGGCATCCGACTCATATCTATTCACATGCGCAGATTAAACGTAATGGATCCTCTTTGTCATTGATAGGCTGCCGCAAACCCGCAACCAGGTAGCACTTTGCTCCTCGTCGCCCATACCCGCAAAATAAGGCCATGAGTTGTAGATCTCCTACCCACCCCAAACCCGCATAATCGCATTTTGCGACCGTACAGACGCCTAGCCATGAATGATGAAGATATCTCTTAATGCTCAAATTCAGTTATTGAGCTGTTGACTGCCCGTGGCTGTAAGTGAATCTGGTCCATCAGGTGGACCTATGTATCCAGGAACATGGGGAATATATATTTTCATCCATACCTAGGCCCACGGGCAGGTACATAGAACAGTTTCTACCAACATTATCTAGCACCTAAACCTACCTTCCAGGTTATCACCTTAGATGGATATGATATTACCTAGTACTACCCGCCTGGGCTAACGTTAGATCAAGCCCTCATCTATTTAAATTTAAGTACTGAACCCAGATCATTCGAAGCCTCTAGGAAAAACAGCATGATCCTTGATAAATGACACAGTAGTACTACTACTGTGTAGGTAATCATTGGCGCGAAACTAGGTATCTCGGGCCTCTGCATCAAGACAAGCGAATACTACACAATACCGCGTAAAAGCGCGCATCTATGAATTACTACTGCACAATTTCAAGGTTTAGTAGTAGTTACCTGTAAGGCTGTAACAGGCCAGGGAGGCGGGAGTCGGGAGCCTCGGCCCGACCCCGGGACCGACTAGGGTCACGTGCATATTTACACGATTTCCACTTTCCCCGCTCTGCCAACTTTAGTTCATGTTTCTTGAAGCTTCCCTTTGATAACTACACAGTAGATTGCACCTGGCCTAGCTGAATTGGATCAAGTTTGGCTTCAACCCTTCACATATCAAAGGCTTCATTTTCCCCCTTCTTCGAGCAACCTTATTACCGGAACTGCCGAATGAACCATTCAGAGCTGGACCACTTGACGGACAAACCCAGGCCTGCCGACATTCAGAAGCCTACTATGCGTGATCTGTTAGGCAGAATCGAACCCGAGCAACCTGCCGAAAATCAGGAGCCTATCATGCGTGATGCGTTCGGCAGAATCGAGCCCGGGAAATCTAACTCTATGCGAACTTTGGGAATCCTACTCGTATGGGGTTTTCAGTCAGACCCGAGCCACCCGCGCTACCCCCGTGGTTCGACGAACTTGTTAAGCGTCTTTCCAACCAGAACGAGGCCGCTTTGAAAGAACAAGCTGCCGCCCAGAACGCACGCATGCAGCAGCTTGAAGACTTGCTTGTTGAGCGTCTTGCCAATCAGAACCGAACCGCTTTGCAAGAACAAGCCGCCGCCAATGCCGAGGCGTCGCAACAACTCGTTGCCGCCCTGAATGCACGCGTGGAGAAGCTAGAAGCCCTGCTTCAGCGCCAACAGACAGTCCACAGAGCCGCCTCCGCTGCCCATGCACACCCCGACGTGACAGACGGCCCCCCACAGCAGCACGCCGCTGCCGACCTCCCTGCCGCTGCTGACCTCCCTGCCGCTGCTGACCTCCCTGCCGCTGCTGACCTCCCTGCCGCTGCTGACCTCCCTGCCGCTGCTGACCTCCCTGCCGCTGCTGACCTTCCTGCCTCTGCTGGAGGTCAGGTCCCACTTCCGCCTCGTCGCCCCCGCGCATGTCTACCGGACCCTCCTCTCTTCGGGGGCCGGCGCTCCGATTGGCGTACCTGGCGCATCACGATGGAAATTAAACTGGAAGTTGACAGGGCTGCCCTCGGCGGCCCCAAGGTGCAGCTCTGCTACGTCTTCGCCCACCTGAAGAATGATGCTTTGAAAAGCGTGGCGACGCTCGTTCGCGAGAACCGTGACACATGGGGCCCGCTGGATCTCATCCTGTACCTCGAGCGTATCTACGGCGAGCCGGACTTCACTGCCCGGGCCGTCCAACGCCTCCTAAGCCTCCGCCAGGGCGAAGAAGTACCCTTCCCGGAATTCCTGCCGACACTCGAGTGTCAATTTGCGGATGCTGGTGCCATGGATTGGCCTAATAATGCCAAACGAGCGATACTCCTCAACATGCTGAATAGCACGATGAAGACCGCACTTGTGCAGCGAGGTATTCCGGACTCGTTCCGTGACATAATCACCAGCCTCAGGCAGATAGATACTGACATGGAGCTGTTGGGCTTGGACAAGCCACGTACGCCCCTCCCCAGTACCGGGGGAGATGATACCGCAGCTGAGGAGGTGCACAACCCGCTGAATTGGACATCCAGGAACGGGAGTGTCACTGCTGCGAGGCCCCAAGGTATTACCAGCAAGGATGGATACCCTTCCACGCGCCCCGAAGATCGGGACCTTGTTGGGAAGAGGGCCAAGTGGGTTCCCAAGGAAGTGATTGACCAACGGCGCGCCGAAGGCCGCTGCCTGCGCTGTGGGCGTGACGGCTGCTGGCTGAACCAATGCCCTCTGAAGGTCGCCCGTGACCCGGCTCGTTAGCCTACGCGGGGGGATCGCATCGCCGCTGCCACGGTTGAAGAACCCCGAGAGGCCCCGAGCCGTGGTCCCTCGTACGCTATGGCTTCCCAACCCGGCGACAAAGTGTGTCTGAACCTCAAGAACCCACGGATACGAAGCTACTTAAAGAAACTAGACTGGCTGCAAGCAAGGTATACAGTCCTCGAAACGCCAATACCTCACACGTGATTGGTGGCTTAGGGATCAGGTAACGACCCATCGGGATAGTTTGATAGTTCGGAGTTTGCTCATTTCCCAATACAATACAACTTTCTCCCTCCAGTTTTCCGAGCCTGTAGTCTCAACACAAGTTATGAATGACACGCAACACCCACCGTAGAAGTGGATAACGAGGAGGAATGGCAAGTGGAAGAGATCCTCGCAGCACGGACAAAGGGACGAGGGCGGCAGGTGCTCGTGACTGTGAGAGGCAGGGTATGCTGACCTCACGTGGCACAATGCGGGTCTGCTCCAAGATTGCGTTGACGACATTGATGGGAGTTTGGCGATATATTAACAAATGATGGCCCCCTCCATTTCAATATGGCGGACACCCTCAAGCATTTCAGTACCGTGACTACCGGGCCAGAGCGAGCGCGCTAGGTACGACCGACATCACAAGATTAGCTGGTCCCCAAGAAGGGGAAGAGGGGGCTACCATAGTCGGCAGATAGCCATATCACGAAGAATGCACTCCTACACCTCCCTGATTTGACTTCTTGAGCGCAAGCGCCCAATCTCTTTGGTCTTTCAAATCACAAGAACCAACCGAGGAAAGCCGTGGTCAATTTAAGGTGACTGAGCATCGTGTTGAGCACATTTGAGAGTAAGTAAAAGACTTCCTTGCGTTGAAGTTTGAAGAAGAATTAGACAGGGGAAAAAAAGAACCTAAGTAAACAAGGGGTATACACAGTGCAAGACCCAGCCCCGGGTCTACGGCCCTTCGAGAGATAACTAAATCATCCAAGTAACACTTGAAGCGTGTACCTGAGGGACTAGCTAGTGAGCACGTACATGTCGACGGAATACCCGGGACGTAGGTGGGTGCGGAGTTCCAGACGCGTGTCCGCCAACTGGCAAGGTTATATTCCTACGATTTACCCGTATGTAAAGCGAGCTAAATCGGGTTAATGAGAACATCATCATCATTATCCCACAGCGACACGTGTCGCTCTGATCTGGTGTTTAGTTCTATGGCAAAGGTATCAATTTTTCGAGGTTGGTTCACAAACTGCTTAATCTCATCGACCTTGAACTCAGCGGTACCTACCTATAATACAGTGTAGGAAGAAGAGAGCAGACATTACGGGCGACAACAGCCGCCACGCTTGAGTCTAATCCTGTTAGCTTCATACATACATAAAAATCAGGTGGTTTTGATATGGATATCAAAAAGTCGATCAACCAGCCAACGTATCGGAAATTGCAGCGGGGAGATACTCGCCGGCAAGTAGAGATACCAATCGTCTTCCTCCGTCAGACTCATTGTTCTCGTCAATTCAGTACATTCATGATACTCTGGATAGAATCCACTGTCTTCCCAATCAATGATTCCAGTGACAATCCAGACATTGTCTTGATTCAGCTTCACTAAGATATTATCTTGTCTGACATCACCATGAGTGAAGACCGAACCTTGAACTGGATCTGTGAGAAAAGAGCGAAGGAAATTGGCGTATGTAGTGCTGCCGTGATGGGGGGCGGAGTATCTGAAATCCTCAAATTCAGCAGCTGTGCTGACGGTTGTATTGGGTTCGTGTCCCTTCACTCCTTCGCCACCGACCCCCCCAAGAGAGTGACCATCTCCCCTACGAACAGTCCTCAACCTCCTGAAGATGTCATCTAGTTGATGCTGCACGGAAATCTTCTGTTCGTGCGAGAGACTCGGCCATGCCTCAGTCAATGTCATGGACGGAATATAGGACATGAAAATCATGCAAAAAGACCCAAACACGATCATGCCATAGGGCCTAGGAGCAGGTATTTCAGGAATCTGTTCTGCAAGGTATCGTAAAGCCGTATACTCTGTGTAGTCGCCGTTCGTCCCGATGACTTTTGCGACAATGTCATCATTGCATTGAACGACGATTCCCCGTATCGGACTTTCCCATAGTATTTTGGATTCCCAAAGCAACCGCCGTATTGCTGAGAGAAGCGACTGCTCTGTACCAATATACCCATTAGAAGCATCCGAGAATGCTGCCAGCAAGGCAGTCACATCATTCGAAAGTGGGAAGATGATTTCAGCTGTCTCCGCAGCATCGAGACGTGTCCGAAAGTCTGGAGGTTTCGGTAGTTCCTTCCTACCAGACCCTGCCATTCCTTCACTGATTTGGGCTGCGAATCCCCGCCGACGAGAATAGTCTGGAGGAAAAATTGAAAGCAAGTCCACCTCAGGATTATCTCTCAGGAAGCACTGAATCTCATCGAGAGTCCTTCGATTGAGCTCAGCTGTAGCTGTCTCTGGACGTTGTGATTGTGCATCGACATGGGTTTGAACATAAGAATCAGGAATGAGAGCCTTCAAGTTGACTGCCGGATTTATCTCGAGCGCCCTTTCAAATTCTCTCATAAGGTCTCGATTGCGCTGTATAGCGGAAGGATCAGCTGTCTCCATGGTCATGATGATAGTTTTGGTTGCAACATGAAAGTTGATGGTCAAGCGAGAATGACGGGCGTCGGGCGGCCGGGGCGGGAGCTCAAGCAGTAAAATCAGAGAATGAGGTGTATGTAGAGAGTATTGAGGTGTACTCCGTGTGTATTGCTCATGATATGGGGCCTTATGGATCGGGCTCAGATAAGACCTTATCACATGATCCAAAATTCTGCCCGGTTTTTGGATGGGACTGCCCCTATCTGTCGTTTCCGCGTTGCTATTAGTGCGCACTTTTGTCTACTGGCCCTTATCCACGTGATCGCACTAATTCCAACCCCTTATTGAGTACTGTGTACTCCGTACGGAGTACAGCTTGCTCTTTGCACCTCTTTCATTTTGAATTATCTGTCTCCCATGTCTACCCAGGCCTCTCCCATGCCTCTCCCATGCCTCTCCCATGCCTCTCCCATGCCTCTCCCATGCCTCTCCCATGCCTCTCCCATGCCTCTCCCATGCCTCTCCCATGCCTCTCCCATGCCTGCAGAAGCCCTTGGTTTCGGCACTCGCGATGAGGCTATGCAGTCCATCAACGCGTCTGCCAAAGATCGGCCACGCAATTACAATCAAGCGGTTTGCAAGGGATAAGCCTACCCATCTACACTGCTCGCGGAGCCCGGTGTACGAGATCGGGGTGCGATAGTAAGGACGGCCTATACCCGCTCTACTGAGTGCCCGTTCCGGGCCACACTACGGCTTAGCAGTGGCGATTGTAGATGGCGGTATGAAGTGAAGGATCACCACCATCCTTACCCCGTAACTACGCATATACGCCACCGCCAGCAGGAACTTCGCGAGAACCGGAACGTCATACAGAGCCAAATACGCCTGGGTATCGCAAGCCCGCTGATTATAACGGGGCTTCGTCTATCTGCCCAAGAAGACGGCAGGGATTCGAGGCTCCGGCCTAAGGATATACCAATCTCAAGCGTAGGACTCAGGATAAGTCCTTGGGTGGCCGCACCACAGTACAGGCAGATCTTGAGTCCTACGCTTGAAATTGGCGATGTCCTTAGCCCGGAGCCCTGAATTCCTACCATCTTGTGGAGAGAGACAAAGCCCCGTGGGCCGTTATAATCAGCAATCAATATCATGTAGAAATAAGGGCGCTTACCATATAGGACTAGCTAGCGGTGGTGGAAACAACAGCTAGGTCCGCAGTCTGTCCCTTTTTGGATTCCCAAGCCCAGCCTCCGAATCACCTCACCCATTCCACTGAAGTCTAGAATAGCATATGGTGCTGTACAGGCGGTATGGCAAGCGGAGCAGTGCTTAAGTATGCGGGGATTCATTCAATTACATAACCTTCCCACTGACTAACTAAAGCGTACGGAGCCTCTACCTACTATTTCCTGATTCCAGTCAGTCGACCCTTTCCCCACTAGGCCGCAAAAAACGGGAGTAGCAAGATTCCTGCCCCCGGGCCTACTTATGATGTTGCCGCCCAATTGCTACTTTAATTGGCCGGACAGGCGCTTCACCTGGCAAGTGCATGGACACTCAAGTGCAGTGAAGCTCGCCTCCGTCGTGCGTATGGCAGTTCTATTTGATTCAGTCTTGTGTCATCACGCGGGATCTTATCTAGCACTCACGGCAGGTACTTCGGAAGTCGTCGAAGGAGCATCGCTACTGGTTGCCGTAGGAGTCGGCTGAATATTCGTAGCCTCGGATGTTGTATGATCAGCATGGTCATGGGAATGCTCATTCTGGACACCCGAACACCCAGTCCCCGGGACGGCAATGTCGTATGCGTACACCTCCAACGCAAAGTACTGAAGGGTCTCCGAATCGTGTGTTGACAGTGTTGCGTTTTTCTTCGCCTGGTCGATGACTTCTTCATAACCGTCTGCAAAATGGTCGATCCAGTTCTGTCCAATTGCGGGAACGTGGTACAAGCGGTGCAGAAGATCCGCAGCCCAGAAGGTATTTGTCTCTGACTCTGAGACTGTGTATCCTAGGCTGCACATTGTTGAGAGAGAGCGACGGGTTTGGTAGCTCAAGTTGCAGATGACTGTCTCGTCCGTAGCATTTTCGCCCCGCCAGTGTCCGGCATAACCTATGCAAATGAGATTTTCCGTCAAGTGTATCAAAATGTCGGACATGGGCACGTACCTTCAATCTCGCAGTTCCCATCCGGGTTGTCACATCGGAACAAGATGTCTTTCTTGTCGCCGTTGACGACGATATCGAATGCGCCGATTGCTTCCATGGAGGGACGATCACCGAAATACTTCCGGTAGATCTCACTCTCGTTTCTCCATCTCAAAATGTGGTCTTTGGCGTGTTCAGCAAGAGTAATGGTCTCATTGAGACCTAGTTCAATCTGGCGACGCTGTGTTGCATTACAGCTTGAGTGAATGGGGAATTGGTTCACAGCGCCGGCATTCCAAGGTGCAAGTCCCTCCCAAGAAAAAGGCTGGGAATGATTGCTCTCGGAGTCGTCAGGAGTGGGAAGAGCAGTAGCAAATGCTGCAGAAGAAAGAAGGAGCTTGAGTAAAAGCATCTTGTGTGATTGAGGCAAACGGCTTGGAACCTATGGAATCATGAAATCAGATCCCAATAAACAGCAGTGGCAGCTTTTATATCTATTGCTAAAGAAACTTTTCAGGGCTGCTATACACAATGTGATCTTAACTTCAACTGATTGCCAAGTATGGCTTCGGTGTCCATCATTGCTATTTTTGCAGAGAATCTCACAAGAAGCGGGATAATGCCTCCGACTTGCTTGATACATGGCTGATGCAATCTGCCAAGAGGGGACCTTGATAGCTTCTTCTCTCGCTTTTCCCATGGAGGTTATGTTTCTGTTCAGCAATCAGAACGAAAGCCCTGATTGATGCCAAGAGAAAGGCTCGGCGGAGGGTCGCCAAGAGGCTCAAGCGGGAGTACCTTGAGGGAAGAACAGTTGCACACGACGCGGTCTCGTCCGGAAAATATCTGGATTTGACATTTAGACCCGCTCTTGGCAGATAGCTGGCAGGGTCCTTCACTTGGCATTGAGAACCTTGCGGGTTAGATCCTCACGTATGAGGTTCTCCCCATATAACGGTTCATAAGAGAGGGCTCGGCCCAGATGCTGCCAGTGAAAAAAGTTCTTCGCTCATGACAGCTTTTTCGCATCAATCGCAATTAGGATTATTCTCTTCATATTCGCAATTGGGTAGAATAACAGCTTCACCATGCTCATTTCCAGACCCTTCCTTGTGTCACTAGGCATTGCCGGGGTATATGCCGCCAGCCCAACGACATCGGCACAGACTTCATCTGTCACTGGCTGTCATAGCCACGGGTCAAGCATTTACTGTATTGATGGCGATGGTCATGAAGTTTTGGTCTCGGCCACATCCACCCCCACAACAGGAGTACCAGCACAGTATACTGGGTGTCACTCCCATGGAAGTGAATCGTGAGTCCCCTTACATGCGCATCAGTAACGATATAGTACTCACGCACAAGGCTTGAAGATATTGTGTGGATTCAGATGGAAACGATGTCCTGATTCAAGAAGAAGAAACGGCAACGGGGACCGAGAGTGAACACAATCACAGTGGACACGATGAACATGAGCACAATGAACATGGGCACGATGAACACGGGCACGACGAACATGAGCACGAGGAATCCTCAAGCGGAGCCAAACAAAACTGCCATTTCCATGCCGGTGTAGAGTGAGTCGATGGCTCGATAGTGTTTTTTCCCAAGTTAAACATTTCTGACATTTGTCCAGACACTGCGTCGGGGAAGGTGAATCAAAGGGACATAGTGAGGCATCGTGCGGCAGCAAAGCAAGAGACTATGACGTGCCTCTGCGCATTGGCACTCTATTTGTTGTCCTCGCAACTAGTGCAATTGGTGTTTTTGCCCCAATCCTGTTGATGAAACTTCCAAATGCCTCCATCAATGGGGTGGTCTCAACTGTCATTAAACAGTTCGGAACCGGCATCATCATCGCCACGGCTTTTATTCATGTGAGTGGCCCTTGTACCGGGAGAGGCAACGATTATACCACCTGCTAACCGCTCTTACCAGCTGTACACACATGCAAACCTCATGTTTACCAACGATTGCCTGGGGGAGCTCGAGTATGAAGCGACTACCTCCGCGGTAGTCATGGCTGGCATATTCCTTGCGTTTTTGTTGGAATTCGTCGGCCACAGGGTCATAGTTGCTCGCAACAAGAAGAGCATTGCTGCGGATACCACGCCGTCCGAGTCGTCCGATTCCCAGCAAGCACCACATAAGGGACATGACGGCTACCCTCAGAACCAGCAGCAACAGCCCACACTGGCCTGCCTCGGGCACAGCCACGGCTCCGATCCCACCGGACCCAACAGCAAATTCTCCGTCCTTGTCATGGAAGCGGGTGTTCTCTTCCACAGTATTTTGATCGGTCTGACCCTGGTCGTCGCTGGCGACTCCTTCTACAAGACTCTTTTGGTCGTGATTGTGTTTCATCAGTTCTTTGAAGGATTGGCACTCGGCGCTCGTATTGCAACACTTCCAGGAGCCATATTCCCTTCCAAGGCTGGTATGGCAGCAGCATTCGCCTTGATCACACCAGTTGGTATGGCTATCGGGCTTGGCGTCCTCCACAGCTTTAACGGTAACGCGAGAAGCACTTTGATTGCACTGGGCACACTGGATGCGCTCTCTGCAGGCATTCTCGTGTGGGTTGGGGTCGTGGATATGTGGGCGCGCGACTGGGTTATTGAGGGAGGTGAGATGTTGCATGCAAACATAGGAAGAGTTTTGACTGGTGGTGTATCTTTGATCACTGGACTGGTGTTGATGGGACTGCTGGGTAAATGGGCTTAATCATGGAAGTAATATAATAACAGTTAAACGAGGTAGAGGTAATACCTTGAGGCTATCCAATCTAGACGAGTCGATGAACTGGTCCACAAACATAAGTGCATAGGATTGGACTACCTAACAAAATCGTGTATCTCATATTAAGCTCCCGGCAAATCTGAAGCCACGAATAGCATGACTCGGAATAATCTAATCACTGGATTCTTATTCTTTGGTCTTCGGGTTGCGAGTCATGCAATAGAGCTGAAAATAAAGTCAGTAATCCAGTTCGAGGATTCTAGCGAGAATGAATTTGGTACCTTGCATACGTCCCCTTCATCGACGCATTCAATCTCCTTGACCAACTCAAACCCCATTCTCTCATAGATACCCACATTGGGATACCCCTTGGAGCTCTCGAGGTAGCACGGCATATTCTCCCGATCTGCCTTCTCCATGACAGTTTGCATGAGCTTCTTGCCCACGCCCATACCGCGCGCCTGCGAGCTGACACCGACAACGTTGCAGAAGTAATACCCCCGAGGGTCCTGCCAGATCGCATCATGTGCGGTTTTCTGCACTTCCTTCCAAATCCAATAGCGGTGCACATTCAGACCGCCGCGGCCAAAGAAGCGGATATTGTTCATGAGCTGGCGGAAGGAGAGGAGCCAATCCTGAGCCCACACGGACCAGGTTTGCGGCAGGGACGGCGCTTGTGGTGAATACCACCAGGCGACACCGACCACGGTACCGGCTGGGAGGCGAATCTCGTTGTCGCTCTTGGTTTCATTTGCGGCGCGAGTAACTTTGGCGACAGAGATGGGGCAGCCACAGCTGATACCGTATCGGAGATGATCGGCGAGAGAGGCTGCATTTCGTTGGATATTGAACTATCAGATTCCGTCAATTGTTGATTCTATAACCACTATAACCGCCGCGTGAATTGATCTTTTCATGTTGGGTTCTTTTTTTTGGAGCCGCAACAAAAACTTCACAGCTTTGCAGGACAAGAACTCTCGTACCTTTGATGGATCATCAAATACCCAGCGAAAGTAAGGATCGTCGGCAAATGCTTTTTGCACGCAGTCTACAGCGCTAGGTATATCGGCTTGAGTCAAGGGGACGATTTCGATTGACATTGCTCTTGTTTCGGGCTTGTCACTACAGTTTTTGCGAACAGCGACACTCGGATTCAGCGAACGGGTTTAGATATCCGGGTACTTTTTCTACTAGCTCGGCGAATAGCTTGAGACAGAGATATAGTATAAGAATGACAATGAAGCCGTTGGGGACAGTGAGAGACAACCGCCATCTAAGTATAATTGAGGTGGTGATGGTCCACGAGTTGAGGAGAAAACAGGAGAGCAGATGAAGTGTTTGTTCAGTAAAAGGGTGTCAGGAATCCAGGTGACGATGAGTTGAAAGTATCTCCAGGTCCCGGAGGACGGGGTTCATATACTCCGTAGGACTGGGCGATCCACCTGACCCTCTCTCTTATCCTCCGCCTATCTTGCTAGCCTTATTAGGCAGCTCCAACCGGTACAGCACACACTGTGCAGGTGTTACACGGCCTTCCATAATTCTCACTTTTTTCTAGATCCCGCAGTAGCCGCAGAAGGAGGGGTCTAACGAGAGTTCACATGACCATCTACATAGATTCAGTGTAGAGACTTGATTTCAGCACAATTCATTTGGTGCACTGATCTCATATGCGCTTTGGATGCGGGGGGCCAAAGGCGCGTATTGGATCATGTGGGGAGGCCAATCCTAATAGGGCAGGTTGTTGCGGCACGGGGCGGCTAAATGTGGAGCATATCGGTGTTATCGCTGTTATCATGATAAGACTTGTCACATGCTGGTCACATCGAGATGTCAACAACGTAGTGGAGTGTGGGCTGTGAAGGTAAATGCCACTCAAGCTCTCGTAGGGCCAATTTATTAATTTAGATACCTTTAGATACCAAAGCCTCAAAGGGACCGTGGGACGCTGTGGGGCAGTTTTCTACACAGTATATAAACCCTTTGTCTGGTGCTCAGGTAGGGTAATGCTGCCAGATCTTGGTTCAGCAATGGCCAACTCCTGCCCTTTGTGTCTTCCTCCCTTTGTTGGTCGAGTCGACTCTATCAGACAAAGTGCACATGCCTGTTGTCTCTTTCCGTTCATCATTTGCTAGAATATAATTGGTGCTTTAAGAATAGGAGCAAAGGCAGGGTGGTTTCTTTCTCGTGCTATAAAGCATGATTAGGGATCCGATGTGCTTGGATAAACATCTATGGATCTCTGAGACTCTTTGTTGAAGCGTAAGGCCTTTCTTCCAGAGCTTGTCAGGCAGTTGGGACATTGTCAAGCGAGAAGACATAAATACCTCCGATCACATTGCTTTCCCAAGTCATCATTCAATCATACCAGTGATATCTATCATTCAATCTTGGAAGACGACCTAACCAGACTTTGTTCATCTCATTCCTGTGTCTCACTGGTCAAATCGCTCTCAACACACGCCCTTCAGTTGATATAGTCCCGGCTGTGCCAAGCCCTCATCTGTCGCAACAAGTCAGCATCATCCCCTCCCAAGGGTACCTGTCTCATTCGCCCACGATGTCTCATCCCGTACTAGCTCATGACCCCTATAATAAGCGGCGTATTCACATTTTGCAATGCGTGCACGATGCAATCTACTACCTTCGTCATGGACCGCATCGCCGGAAGGATGTGATTGAAACGCTAGAGGAGATCGCTGGTGAAACATCCATCGGCATCTCCAGTGCCGTTATTGAACGTGATCATCAGTTCGAACGTCTTTGTCGTAATTTCGAGCTTCTATTGCCAGTCGCGATCAGAATCCTTAACAAGCATAATGACCGCGAAACTGACAGAGACGTGGCTGATGATCTCATTAGCTGCATCCCCACCGCTCTGCAGAAACCTGAGAAGTGGGACCCTATAATTGAGGAGATCTCGGACGAGGAAGAGTTTGAGCGTCAGAATAGGCGTCGTAATCGTCACCGATAGTATAGAGAGATATAGTGCCGGTTTTGGCGGAGGCGGAGATTGCGCATAGGGCAACCAGTTTGATCAGTTCCAGGATTTCGAAATGCTCATAGCTTGCTACAGGAACTGGATTCAATCGCCTTGAATTCGCCAGCGCCGCAACCGCGCGCTCTACCCTTTATTGACGGACCATTAGAAATAGCGATGTAGAAGATTTGAATATTCTGCTCGGTGTTCATCAGCGGATCTATTTTACACTTTCCAATGAAAGATACTCATCGATCCCAGGATCCTAGTAGCCTTCATGAGGTATTAACAATAGAGGGTTGGTTAGCGATATACCCAGTCAGTCAAGCACGAAAGACGGGAGCGAGGGGTAAGGGAATAGCCAACAGCACAGTCAAGCAAAAGAAAGGAAAATCCGAGTATTACTCCGTAGGAGAATAAGAGTCAAGTGAGGAAAAGACGGGCTCATATCGCCTGACGACATCATTCGTAGTAAATCCGGGTCCCAACACCCACTCGGTATATTCGCCGCACAATTCTGTTGATTCGGGTATTCCAGTCTGACCAGTAGCCTCACCCTTGGCCTTCACAGGCCCCGACTCACCATTGCTAGAGACTTCCAGCTGATGCTTTTGGCTTGTCTCGGCTTGTGGTCGATACACGACACGCAGAGAAGCTTGCTCAGGGGGAAGGTCATGATCACTGAAATAAAGTCGTCGCAGCTCTTCAAGCATGTTTCGAATTTTAGGATCCACAATGAGAAAGAAACGAGGGCTTCCAAGAGCTGCGAAGGCACGGCGAATGGACGCAATGGGGGCACCGTGCCATTCTTTTGGACTTGAGTATTGTTTCTCGATTCCCGGAATTTCGCCATTGTGTAGGAATTGTTTCAAGAACACACGGCTGTATCGGCCACCAACCGCGGTAGGTAAGATCATTTTCTTGTCAATTCCATGTTGCTTATACTCCTCATTCGTTGGTACCTGCCGTGAGAGAGACGACATAGGAATCCTAGTTTCCGTCGCAATTCGCGCTCGCCGAGAACGATCCTGACTCTCGAAATCAATGAAGTACTGTATATCTGTTGGAAAAAAGACGTATCCAGGGTCGAGAGGCATATCAAACTCTGTATGGCAGGCTCCACAGAGGGGAATCGAGTTGTGTGTGGTCTTAAAGTTGAATGTGAATAGGCCTATCTGTTCCCATACTGGAATCTGGACAGAATGGGGCTGATTAGCTTATCGTTCAAAAAGTCAGGATAGTCCGGAGTAACCTGTGGATCATGGTTAAGCACGACCTGGCAGATATCTGGCATTCTTGTTGAGCAGGCCCAACATTCAGTACCGGCGAGTCTTAAAGTCTCTGACTTTGTCGCTGCCGAGAAGACCCCCGATGGCCCCGACGATGCGATGCTGGAGCTTGAGGAAGAAGCTGCCATAATATGAGCAGATATCCAGAATGTGTGGAGACTGATAAACGGCGTATGGACTGCGGAACTAGGTAACTAGATGGTGGAGATAGTTGTGTAATCATGAGGTAGGTCTACGTTGGGCTGGTCGCGGGTTAGCTCCCCTGCACGTGATGTCGATCCTTGGCGGACTGCGAAAAGGGGATCCCATGCCTGCTCTCAAAATCAGATCAAACCCCTATCGTCTTTCTTTTTTATTTGTTTAACATCAATTTCGCCCTTACTTACATCAATTTCACCGCCCAATGTTGGCTTCCACGAAGCTGACGCGCCGTCTTCTCCATGGAGAGATTACATATTCTGCAGCAAAAGAACTCGAAACAAATGTCTTACACGCATTGACATATCCGGACCAGCAGGATAGATATTTGCAAGGCTTACTCCAAAAGAGCCATATCATTGAAGCCGTGGTGGCACACCATCTCAATTTGGGTTCGACACGCTACCACGTTAGTGATCCAAGGGAGTGGCTCTCTGGAACATTTAATGTTTGCATCCCAATCTATGTTGATAACAAACAGGATCCCAGTTTTCTTCTCCGTCTCCCTCTACCACATAGGGTGGGAGAAAACGTCAGCACGGGAAACGCTGATGAGAAGATCCGATGCGAAGTTGGCACTTATTCCTGGCTCCAGCACCACTGCCCAGAAGTCCTTATCCCCCGCCTGCATGGGTACGGGTTATCAACAGGACAGAAGGTAAGTGAACCACCTTTTCTGGCCGGCTTCCGCTAAGAATTAGTTTACCTCTCTCAACAATCTGCCTTTCGTCTCTCGTTTATTCGAATCCTTCCGTCGCTACGTTTTAAAGTTCCTTGGGTACCCAATCCCGTCCGAGTATGTCGTTCACAAGAGCACGTTGAGAGAGTCACTAGGAGTTGGATATCTCCTGATCGAATACATTGATACCTCTCGAGGCAAAATGCTGTCTGAATCGTGGGACCAAGGACGGCACAATCCCCAATTACGAGCGAACCTCTTCCGAAGCTTGTCTGATATCATGCTGGCTGTTGCGCGTACTCCTCTACCGAAGATTGGTTCTTTCATTGTGGACGAGAAAGGGTTTTTAAAACTACGGAACCGTCCGCTTACCCTTGAGATTCAGGGGCTTGAAAACGAGCATATTCCAGTGGATATCCCTCGTGGATTTACCTATTCTACCGTTGATGCTTACACCAATGACATCCTTGCTTACCATGAGAGCCGCCTCCATCACCAAGCTAATGCGGTCAATGACGTCCAAGACTCTTTATTCCAGATGGCTGCTCTGACAGTGATGAGAGCTGTTCGACACATATTCTTCCGCCCTGACCTTCGCCGCGGCCCTTTTTTCATGAGCTTTACAGACCTACACCAAAGCAATATTTTTGTCGATGATAGGTGGAACATAACGTGCCTAGTTGACCTCGAATGGGCCTGCTCTCGTCCAGCAGAAATGATTCATCCTCCGTATTGGTTGACAAACCAACCCGTCGATGGTATTAGTCTTGGCGAATACGAGGACCTCCACAAGGAATTCATGCGAGCTTTCACAGAACAGATGCTAGAACACCCTCACCAGTCCAGCGGGCAACTCTACTCCATACTCCAGGAAGGGTGGAACAAAGGCACGTTCTGGTACGCCCTTGCACTTGATAGCCCGACTGGGCTCTTCCGAATTTTTTACGACCACATACAACCACGATTCTCAAGGGATCATATAAACGACGCAGCATTTTTCCGGATCACCATGGAATACTGGACTACCCATGCCGCCAAATTCATCCAACAAAAAGTGAAAGACAAAGAAAAATATGATCATCATCTTCTCAAAGCCTTTGAACAGTCTCCCGCGGACCAGCGTGTGTATCAATAATGCCAATCATCTTCCTGCTGCACCATGTTGCTGAGTTTGTCCATTCCCACTGCTACCCTGAGCATTTTCGCGAGCTTGCAGATCTCTTGCTGCAGTGTCGAGAGACGCCAGTGCATTTTGGACTCTTCTATTCTGGGCGGCTTTTCCTGAAGAAGAAAGTTGGTTGAGGGTTTTGGGGTCGGCTTTAATGCCCACTTGCGCTTCTTCGATGGTAGCATTATAAGATGAGTCCGACCGGCGATCCGCCATTTCCCGCAGCAGTGTTAGCATGGAACTTTCCCCCCTCATATCTCCTATAACTGTAACCTAAGAAGCGTACCTCGAATTGCTATTCGTACCGAACCAGAAGAGATCACAAGAGGTGGCTGGAAGAGACTATATGAAGTTCAGCGAACAAGAGCTCAAGTATTCTCTGATGAGCGGTTTGATCTCTTTATACCCATTTGCAGTACAATAAAATATCTCTCCAGTCTGTAGTTTCATCGGGTCTGGACTAACCTAGATTCAACAGTGTTGGGAAAGTCGTATGCAGTCAGACGGCGACAGGGCTCGTACCGCCGCTCAAGTGCCACGTATGATATCTATGGAATGATCGAATCCAATAGACCTCTGGATTCCTGGACCGAGTCTAACTATTTAGATGGCTGTGCTAAGGGCCGGGGGAGGGGGGGGAACTGTGCCTCCCATGAACGTGCCACTGAGCCAATGGATTTTACGTACGCTCGTGTCATCTGCAGGCGCTAGTCTCCCTGTGAACGTCATTAATCCACCTGCACAAGTTGACGTGGCATTAGCATAAACCGGATGGGTTGACACATGATATGATGATCGAGGGCAGGAACAAACCCAACTTCTGTAAACCCAACTTTTCCCGGCCTGACTGAGCCAACTCCAACCACATAAAGAGGCTCTGAGCACGGAGGGAATGCGCTGGCCAATGAGAGGGCGGTGGGCTCCACATGAGGTGTACCCGCTAAGTTACCCTATTGGCGGGCGGGGTTCAACAATTGTGCTATGTACTATGACTATTTCCTGCTGGCATGAGTATCACGTCTCCTGCCATCTGACACGCGCCTGCTGGTGAGTCCGGGCGATTTAGCCCGCTAGTCGCTAATCGTGCCTATTAGCTCACCTTCAAGGGCGTCGGACACAGCCTGGTTTGCTTTCTCCATGAAGCGTAGTGATGGCCGTTTGCTTTCAGATAGAGCGTTAGAATAGGCGACAGGATTCTCCTGAAGGCGGAGCATTATGTTATAAAAGGGGACGTTATGCACGGACCCACGCATACTGCCGTAGCAACAAACTGGTCTCAAGTCTCAACAGTCTCACTTCCACAACTTATCCGCAATGGGTGAACCAGTCGACAAGAGTTGTAACGCCTGCGGGTGGACACTTGACAAAGAAAAACAGTGTCATTATACTAGCCACCTCAAACTCTTCTACGGCGCATCTACAAGGGGCGTCTGGTCCATCGGTTCAGATGTGATTCTGAAAGATCGGCCGGACGAGGGTTCAAAAGCGAAAATAGAAGTCAAAACATTGAACTATCTGGCGACATATACCGACGTCCCAGTCCCAAAGGTTATACGTGACTGGGTCGATCGCGATGGGCGATACTTCGTTTTGACTGAACGTATAGATGGTCAAACGCTTGAGGAGGCATGGCCTTCTCTGTCAGTGCACCAGAAAACAGATATCGCGGATCAAGTCGTCAAAATCCGAAAGCAGCTTCGGTCCGTCACCTCAACTTCCATTCAGTGTATCGATCAAAGCACATGCTATCCAGGCTTACTATTTTTCGACCTTGAGCCCCGCGGACCGTTTCATTCCGACCAAGAGCTTTGGGATGCCCTGGCCCTTAATCTTCACCACCTCCCTCAACAAGTTTTAGAGAACTTGAAGCAGCGCCTGCCAAAATGTGAGCCCTATGTGCTCACTCATTGCGATCTCAATCTGGGGAATATCATGGTCCATGACGGAAGGGTCGTCGGTATACTCGACTGGGAATACGCTGCCTTTCACCCGATTTGGTACGAGTATGTTTCGGCCTCTTTCGGGTTTACAGATATGGATGTCGAATGGAAAAAGTTGCTCCAGGAGCGCTTAGGCGTACACGGCGAGGCGTATGAAGATGCCAAGGCGTTTTGGACAGATTTGTGTAATCTAAGACTATCCTCTCGCTGATTGATAGTGTTGACATACAAAGGACAAGATTTTGCAGGCCCGGTGAGACATGAACCACCCAAGACGTGGACCTAGCATGTACGCGTAAGTTTTATCTATATGCAAATTACAAAAGGTGAACAGGGCAGGTGTACAGTGCCTTGTAAATAAAATATGAACAGAATATTCTGTCCAGTTGACTGTATTCAATCCACTCGTGGGTGCCAAATCCCAGACGCGTGTTTAGCGAGCTTTCCGTCAACTGGCGAGCCTCCAGCCAACTGGCAAGTCTATCCCTACAAATTGCCCCAATAAGCCCACAGTGACAGCATGTATATAGCGCGAGCTAAATTGTGTCAATGAGAACATTACTATCATCATCATCCCACAGCGACACGTGCTCTAGTGTGTAATTCTATGGCAAAAGGTATCAATTTTTCAGAGGTTGGTTCACAATGCAACTGCATAATCTCATCGAACTCGAACTCAGCAGTAGCTAGTTAGGTAGTGCGATCAATAGCGTTAAAATTATAGTTAACTATTTGTTACGTATAGTTTAGAACAGCAATTAATTTCAAGAATAGGTAAGTTTAGGTAGTCATGGTAAATCAACCCTTGACAGTACCATAAGAAAGGCTATCATCTATCAGGTAAAATAGCTCCAGAAAGAGCCAACGCCCAAATTGAAGAGAAAATAGGCAGACCGTCATTGCTAACGTTCAGGTCATTGTGTCTTCTTTGCCTCCACCTTTTTCCCTCTTCGGCGCTTCAGGGCATCCGGAGTGTATTCGGTGTCAAGGAGGTAGTCCCACCAGCGGAAGCTGCTTGCGTAGTTCCCAATGAATTTCTCATGGTGGAGGTCGTGATGATCAGCACCAGCCCAGAAAGGCAAGAAATGGTGAAGACTCCAAGGAAATTCGTAGCCACTGTGGGCATCGATAGCCTGGAACAAGCGCAACACAATCCAGGTATACATAGTGAGAATATGCAGGTTACCGGTGAAAGCACACCAGAGGATCGGGCAGCTGACAGTCCCGAAGCCGAGAATCATCACTTCAATAGGAGAAGCATATTCGGCGGCCAAACCAAATGGTGCGGAATACTGATGGTGAACTTTGTGAATAGCCTTGTAGAGTGGACCCCAATGAAGAGCTCGGTGGATAAAATAGTGCCAAGTGTCCTCCATCACGAAAAATATTGCAATCTGATATGTCATAGTCCAGAGAGACGGAAAAGGAATCGATGTTGATAGACCGCAGAACTGGGCCATCGGGTGGAAAAGCCTACAAGAGCCGTTACTACTCAATCGGGCCCGAGAGGCAAACGTCGGGTAGAATACCACTCCGTCGAGGGAGGAAAATACCAGATTTGAGGAAGTTCGACGGTGAAGTGGCTCAGAAGCACAAATTTGGCGCAATCCCATTGCTCGCGTAATGAAGGTACTTTGCTCTGAAGCAGAATGTTAGTTTCGATGGCGCTGGAACTGGGTTTATTTCGGCTAGTGCCAGGTGTTAGGCTTGCCACTTACACTTTGAATCTTGTATCCCTTGAAGAAACCCAAGCTATCGATGAAGATCCACGGAAGAGAGCGGCCGAAGTAGAACAACTCGTGGATGACGAAGGACATGATGCCGGTGGCCAGGACATCATTCTGCAGCCACGCATACCATGCGGCCCACAATCTCTCTGCCACGCTCAGGTGGGGATTGGATTCGGTGATATCCTGATACTGGCCCCAATAGGTGCCGGGGGGCAGCACGGTAGAATTCCTAGGAGAAAACAGGTCAGTATGCGACAAATCCCACAAAAGAGTATAATTCAACCACCCAGGATTGGGGGGTACAAAAAGAGGAGACACAGACATTGTGGTTCCTAGCAGGTCTTGAATAAGAGAGAAGAAGCAGAGGCTGCGGGAGAGAAGGAAGACTATTTTGTGAAGAGGGTAGTAAAAAAAGATAGGATCTGGGCGAGAATACCATGCGCTATGTAGTGTACAGTAGTTGCATTCCCTACTATTGAATCGTAATCCTGCTAAATTGAACATACAGTTATAGCCGATATGTTCCTTTGCAAGGGGGTTCCAGGCAGCCAACCACAGGCGGGCAAATGCGCATTATCCAGTTTGGTGGGGCTCGGATGGCTATCGGGCCGTATTGGCCCATCTGTGGCCTGACCATTGCGGTGCTGATGGCTTTTGTGTTCCGGCTCCCGGTACCACCACTTCGGGAATGGCCTGCTCCGAGTGATCGAAAGCAGCACTGGTGATTACAGTATTTGCAAAATCTGCCAGGGCCAACAGTTTCCGCAGGTGCCGTTCACAACCGTGATCCTAGTCTGTTCCATCGTCGTCATACACGAAAATCCGCAGTATAGCCTTGGCAACCTCGACGCCATCGTGCTCCAGATGCGCTGTCTCGGCCGCCCGATCCGCATGCTCGAGGTCCTTGATCCCGCCGCTATCCACCCTGATCTGGATCTGACGTCTCACCATGTCCTCGTCAAACGCAAGATGTGCCTGCGTAGTGAATAGCCGGTTCGGGATGTACAGGCCCTGAACAGGTGTATGCTCACTACGGCCCCAGCACGCGATCTCGGTGTCCGCGGAGAGCATGTCGGGTCCCGCGGACGCAGCTGTGGGCACCGAGACGACTTGATCCTGGTGCATCTGGTGCAGATGGATGTGGTCATCGCGCGTTCGGAAGAGGCGCTGGCCGACGGGTGTGAGCATGATACGAGAGTGACCGAGCTCCCAGTCTTGCGAGGGCGCAGGCCTGACAGAGCCGCCGAGGAGGCGGGCGAGGAGCTGGTGGCCGAAGCAGACTCCCAAAAAGCGGAAGTCGGGGCGCTTAATCCAGAGTGTCTTAAGGAGCTCCAGCAGCTTCAGGATCCATTCGTTGTTCCCGTGGGCATCGTAGACGCTCCCCGTAATGAGCAACCCGTCAAAGCGGTCGAAATCTTGCACGGCTGGGATATGGCCACCTTGTTCGGACACGACAAAGACTTGATCTGTCTCTACGCCCAGAGGCGGGTGATGGGCGGCTCCAGCCTTAGAAAAGTGATGATGTACAATCCGGCCAAAGGAGCCACGCTCCGAGTACGTGTCTGGGTGAGGCTTGTCGGTCTCGAGGACCATAAGGCGTACAACAGGTGCCGATTGGGTCGGCTTATCACAGTAGGTCTGATCCATGTTGCGTGCTCATTTGGTAAGTATGGTCCATGGTCTTTCCTAGCGGAAAATCCGCGACTAATGGGAGCAAGACGATTGCCAAGTAAATACGTCATTGTGACGCTCTCCGTCGTCTTCTAACCAATTGTACTTTACCTCGGTTTCCTCAGACCACCGCCTATGATTCTGCCGAATCCTCAGAATCCTGCCACGCTAACCCGATTGGGATGCTTCATCAGCCTGCCAGATTATTGTCGGGGCCTACGGAGTACACAGTACATCATTAATTGGGACCGTGGTCAGTTGGTGTCTGTACACAGCCATGCGGATATCCAATTGAACATTACATTGATGATTGAAGGCTGTATTCATGTTCTATGTAGCTTGGCCACTGCTTTTGGTAACACTTCTACTATGTCACATGTGCTCGGCAGAGAGTCTGGCCGCTGTCGAGTTTGAGCGGTGAAAGCCGGTGTCTGCCTATTTGTTCTCACTCCTCTCTCACCCCTCTTTTCCATCGCGTCTTCACGTCTAACAATTGCACTCTGTATTCATTTGACAATCTATTATCTTCGTTTGTTCTTAGACCCTTGATGGGTGCTTCTTGTCGCACTCAATATCTCCTCTGAACGTCTCTATCGAGCGTGCAAAACATAGAATCGGCATCCAAAGCCAGCTCCCGACGTCAACAACGACAATTCCCCCACATTGCAGAGAACACCTCTGCTCACTCCACTTCGAGTATGTTATCCTCTTGGATTTAGGCTCTACACTCTACATTCCACGCGTATGCTATTGGGATTAGTACATTACGTTCAAAAAGTTTCCCGACACCCGCTAATTTTTAGCGCGTTTTTATAGAACGCGTCCCAACCCCCACTTCTATTTTTTGTCCTACACAACCATGGAACGCTCTTTTGGCACCGTTATTAGTGGCAATAGGAGACCAAATGCGGAGCTATCGCCTGAGCAGCGCGCTGCTATCATATCCAAGCATGAGGACGGCCACAAGCCTACTGAACTTGCGAGCGAATTCGGCTGCGCGCGCAGCACAATTTACGACACCCTCAATCGCTTCAAGCAACATAACGCGGTCAAATCCCTACCTCGCAGCGGGTGCCCTGTAAAGATTAGCCGTCGCGCTGAATGCCAGATCTATCGATTAGCTCGCCGGCACCCTAATTGGAGCTACCACGCGCTTCGCTCGCAGCTACCCAATCCGCCATCCAAATCGACCATTCGGTCGATTCTCATCAGGTACGGGCTTCGGAAACGACGTTCGAGGAACCGAATACCTTTAACACCCTCTGGAGCGCGCAAGCGCTACAATTTTGCCTTGAAATATCGCCGGTTTTAAGCGTGGGAGACGTGGATATTTTCGGATGAATGTTCCGTCGAAAGGCACTCCAAAACTATCGGTTCTGGTAGCAATTGGGTGTGGCGGTTATCCTCTGAGGCCTACAGACGTGATCTTGTGAACATTGTGCCTCACGTACGGGATATATCACAGATGGTTTGGGCGGCTATCTGGCTAGGTGGCCGCTCAGATCTAGTGATCATGGAGCGTGATCCATCGGCGGCGAGGAACGGCTACACCGCGAGATCTTACATCGATGCGCTTGATGAGGGTCTAGTTCCACACTATACCCCCGGCACTATCTTCCAGCAAGATAACGCGAGAATCCATACAGCCGATATCGCGAAATCGTGGTTTGAATCGCACGGTATCGAGGTGGTCGACTGGCCGGCACACTCGCCTGATATGAACCCCATTGAGCCGGTGTGGCGCATGTTAAAACTGAAGGTGTTTAGTATGTTTCCAGAGCTGATTGGCATGGGTCAATCTGAGGCAGAGTGGCAGTACTTCAAAGAGTGTTTAAAGGCTGCATGGGCTGCGTTGGATCAGGCTAAAATTGATAGTCTAATTCTCAGCATGCCTAGGCGTTTGGAGGCCCTGCGTGTTGCTAAAGGGTGGTACACCAAATATTAGATAATTAATTCGTTCAGTTCAAGAGCGCGCCTGCGCCGAGACACTCGCAAAGGGATGGAAACCAGCCCGCCGGCACAACTCCGCGAGAAGCCCACGGGTCGGGGCGAGGAACGTGGGTCACCGCTATAGAACGAGTTTTTCTGAGGAACGGGGCGCTGTAACTAATGATACTATAATAAAATAAAGATCTCCGGGTTATCTTGAGACTAACTAATGGCGTCAAAGTACGGAGTAATGAACCCGAAGAGATGTCAAGAATAGGATCCTGGCTCGGCCTCAACGGTCATTCTTATCACTTGCCCTATCTTTCAACCGTTGAGTGTAACCTTACTAAAGTACACAGGCTAACCCCTTCTGGCTTTCATAGGATAACGTTTGAACATCTAACTGAATTTAGAGGGCTCTTGTAGGTTCTCTTCGCACTTATATACCCCTTTACAAGGGCAATGTCTTACAGCCCCATAATCATCGCTACCCGAATCAAAAGTGGGAAGGCAATTGCAGCACACGAAATTGGGGGCTGATCTACCTATCCTAAGCTTTCTTAGGCTATCTCAAGCTATCTTGAGCAAAGCTAAGCTAAGTTGGGCTGATCCACTGGGCAATCAACCGTCGGACTGCCTTATCTCTGTTTCCCCTCACGTCGGGGTAGATTCGCGCCGGTTATAACTAATTAAATCAGCCATGGGGAAAAAGGTATTCATACGTGCCTAACCAGTCTTATTTTCTCCCCAGGAGTGCAACGACGCGAGCTCCGCAATATCTATACCATGTACTCCAAAGAGCCAGATACCGACGCAATCAAACCTGCGCTCGTCGGAGCGGATGAAGAGGTAGTCGAAGGCCGCTTGGACGATCTCAATCTAGAGAAAGACGACGAATTTAAAAATGAAGAGCTTAGCTATGATTCGCACCGCTCCCCATTCCCTGAAGGTGTGTAAAGGTGCCTGTGTAGCTCACAGCTCATCTATGGTAATGGACTAACAGTTACACAGTTAGGGCTGTCGTCCCCGAGACAGATGACCCCGGTATGCCAGTCAACACTGTGCGGATGTGGCTGCTAGGAATTGTTTTCACTGTCCTCGGATCCGGAATCAACCAATTCTTTTCGCTGCGGTATCCGTCGGTTCATATTGTGGCTCTAGTAGCAGAGCTACTTGCCTATCCGATGGGTGTGTTCCTGGCGAAGACCCTCCCCCTGACATCCATCCGACTCGGGCCTTTGGGCACGTTCGTTATCAACCCAGACAGGTCCTTTAATATCAAAGAACACGCACTTATCGTTATTATGAGCAATGTGTCTTTTGGATATGCTTCAGCGGACGCGACGAACATCATCCAAGCGGCCAGCAAGAACTTCTACAATTTTAATCTCAAACCGGGCTTCTACGTGCTCATAGTTCTCGTCGCACAACTTCTTGGATTTGGCGTCGCAGGCCTTGCAGCTCCATGGCTCGTCGAACCGGCTCGCATCATCTGGCCAGGTGTATTATCCAACTGTGCTATGCTAGAGACGTTGCATTCACGAGCAAACTCTATCGCAGACGGGTGGCGCATAACCCGTCTCCGATTCTTCTTATACGTTATGACTGGTGCCTTTGTCTGGTACTTCTTCCCCGGCCTTATGTTCACCGCACTCTCATATTTCACTTGGGTTTGCTGGATTGCACCAAAGAACGTCATTGTCAACCATCTCTTCGGCATGCAAACAGGTCTCGGTCTGAGTCCAATTACCTTCGACTGGAGCCAGATCGCCTACAACACCAACCCTCTCCTATCACCATCATGGGCTGCGTTGAATGTCTTCGCTGGCTTCGCGTTTTTCTACTGGATTGTCACACCAGCCCTCTACTACACCAATACCTGGTTTACGGCTTATCTCCCACTCATGACAGCCGACGTGTACGATAACATGGGCGCCCTATACGACACCGCTCGAGTCATTTCTACGGATAATACCCTGGATACGGCGGCTTACCGAAAGTACTCACCTCCATACCTGAGCGCAACCTTTGCCTTCGTATACGGACTTTCATTTGCTGCCATCACCTCGGTACTATCACACATCGCCCTGTGGCATAGTCGCGACTTGTGGGCTGCTCTCAGAGGCCGGAATAAACTCGATATTCATGCTCGGCTCATCCGTGCCTCGTATCGCCGTACACCGTGGTACTGGTACGCTGGCATCATCGTGGTTATCATGGCAATGGCCATCGCCCTAGTCGAAGTCTATGAGACTAAACTTCCAGTTTACGGCGTGTTTCTAGCTTTGCTCATCCCGGTTGTGTATATGATTCCCTGTGGTATCGTACAGGGCATTACGAACGTGGACGCGAATCAGCTGAATGTTTTGGCTGAGTTCATTGGTGGCTATATGTTCGAAGGAAAGCCACTCGCGAATATGATATTCAAGATAATTTCGACGGATGTCGTGGGACAAGGCGTTTACTTTGCTATGGATATGAAATTGGCTCACTATCTGAAAGTGCCGCCACGTACCTGCTTCATGGCGCAGGGTGTAGCCACTATCCTGGGAGCACTCACCCAGGCGGGTGTCACACTGTGGATGCTCGGTAATATTTCGGGGATTTGCGAATCCGACCAGGCGAGTGGCTTTACTTGTCCGAATGGCCGGACAGTGTATTCGTCCTCTGTTATCTGGGGTCTTGTTGGGCCTGGTCGGCTCTACTCCGCAGGAAAGATCTACTCTCCTCTGTTGCATTTCTTCTGGATTGGTGCTATCGCTCCAGTTGTGACTTTCCTCCTCTACCGTTATACCAGACGGCAGTTTTGGAAGTATATCAACTGGCCACTCATTTTTGTCGGAACTTATAACGTTCCACCTGGTATGTCCCGCAGCTGTAAGGGCCTCTTTTTACTTTTCTTTTGATCGCTAACTCGAAGACCTTTAGCCACCGGAATCAACTATTCCAGCTGGGCGCTGGTCAACTTCGCCTTCAATCACTTCATTAAGCGCTGGTTCTTTGCGTGGTGGACTAAGTACAATTATATCTTGGCGGCTGCACTTGATACAGGTCTTGCACTCAGTGGCATTGTCATTTTCTTTTGCATCTCATACCCTGGTGCGACTTTCCCTGATTGGTGGGGGAATAATGTGTATCTGAATACTGCAGATGCCCAGGGTGTACCATACATGTCGATGCCCGATGTTGGATATTTCGGGCCTACCAATGGAACGTGGAGTTGAGGCCAGCTAGGTCTGTTCAATACTGCATGCATCATAATCCATATACAGGCTTTCACGTATTGGGTAATCTCGGATAATCCGAGTGAGAGCACTAATCGGTTGAGTGCAGTATGTCTTCTCAGACTAAAGGGATCAATATTTATCAGAATGATACCTTGAGCAGCTCAAGTAGATAAGAAGTCAAAGTGAATCTTCTGGCTTAAATACTTCCTAATATTATCTGCAACTGACAGGTGGAAAACTGGAGAGAAAGATGTGCAATTTCTGAAGGACTCTGGAGGATGTGTTCTAACCAGCGGCTGCTAAGGTTTTGATGTCGGTAGCGGGCTTGTCCCAGCGATCAAATGCCATCGACTGAACTCTGCCCTACCCAAGGATGTCCCTGTACTCGGGGTCAATCACAGTCAACGCTGCGGGACCGCCCTTCTCAAGCACCTCCGTGTCCACTACCAAACTCACGAGCAGCTGAGCCGGTTCAGAATTGCTGTAGTTGTCACTTATTTTATGGTGGCATCCTGGGGCCTCAAAGAAGGTCCCTCCAGCTTCGATGACGCGCGTTGGTTCGTCATTCATCTTGTTGATGATGGTGCCTTTCAGCACGTAGGCCGAGACAGATGCTCCGGCGTGACGATGTGGGGGCGTAGCGGCGTTTGGAGGAAAGTCCACGATGAGACCAACCTGGGATTTACCCGGGCAGTTAGGGAGCTTGTTTTGGTAAATGAGTGAAGGTACCGTGAGAGGTCGCCTGAAGCAGCCCAGGTTAGTGTGTTGCATATTTATGAGGCACGAAATGACAAGACTCGCCTTCGGTCATATGGGGCAGGGTCAGGAATAATTCGTGGGCTTGACATTTTGTTGCAAATAGGTATATCCAGTTGTCGATGTTTGAGTATGAGTAGGTATTGGAAAGGTGGCACGCCAATGTATTTATATGCTTCTCAGAGGCTGGCGTTGAGCCGTTGACTTGACTTAGTAATTCGATTCGGGTCGGAATTTCAGACGACTTTCATTGCTACCGTCTTCGGTCGTGTTAGCGTTGCAGCTTCGCAGCGTGAGCACCGGGTCGGGTACACCGGGTCGGGGACTCGGGATCGAAGAGTACGACCCGAAGTCTGGGTTGCACCTCCCGTGGGCGACCCACAAAGGCCACAATCATGAGGCGGCCAGTGGGGCCAACTTCCTTGCGGTTCGTTCTGCGATAGCCTATGCATAGCGATAGCCTATAGGCATAGCGATAGCCTATAGGCATAGCGATAGCCTATAGGCATAGCGATAGCCTATAGGCATAGCCGAAAAAGCACTAGGAACGACTCACATATCGGAGCCTCGGGCTACGGGGCAGGCGGAGAGCAAAAGCGAACTGAGATTCCAAAGTTTTGCCCATACAGTGACGGTCCATAAGTTTGGACACCTGCCCCACTCCCGGGCCTTACTGTGTATTTGAGTGGTTGAGTTAATTGGTGATGAGTGCTGGTCCGTGCGAGTTAAGCCGACCCGACACTGCGGGGAAGGCCATCATAAGAATCATAAGAATAAGAATACTTAGCGAACATGCTCCACCACCCTTCTACTCCAATCATACTCCCAATTTTCTGTCTGCACCAATCAGTATTTTGCGGCCCCTTTCTACCGCTTTCCTTTTTCTCCCTTTTCTGCCTCCTCTTCTCCAATCACTGTTCTGTCCATCGTTGCGTACTGTAGCTTGTATGTACATAGCCTTCTCGGCACTCGGATTAACATCTGGCCGACAAATTGCCTAGACAAAACATGCGCGATCACCATACCATTATCACCAGCTTGAACCGTCGCAGCATCGCCGGCTACTTATTAATACCCAAGTCTCCTCAAGAAAAACCTTGTTGCAACACGTCAAGACCGGCTAACAAAACATAGTGTTGCGACACACCTGCACAGGCCTAGGTGACTAGGTCTCACCTTCACTACAGCGCGATGGAGTTTATCTGCTCCAATACGCTCCGCCTCTCCCAACAGAGGTATGTGCCCCTGGAGAAAGGCATCATGAAAAACACACACATGAGGCTATTCGTGCGGCCATCGCATTTATCGACTTACTCACAGTACCTGCACCCGCAACTCGACTGTGCATGGGGTCTATGGCCATGGCGACGCACATGTCTGCTTGCGAGTCGCTCCTCCGCGGCACTGACTACGCACATGCACGAGACCGTGTGCGGTTATTTCTCGGCATCCTGCGGGTGTTTGAAGGAGTGTGGCCGGAGGCTAACAAATGGTCTCTTGAGATGAGACTCATGGCCAAGGCAGTGTTTGACAACCGGGATAAGGCTGGGAACCTAATTGCAGATCCACTGGGAGCTTTAACGCAGATCGGGGACGATGGGAGTATTGAACAACGCGTGAATGACGGCAGCGCTGGCAGTATTGTGGAAAGTGTAGGTGTTTTTCTCGGCGATGCATATCTTGGTGATGCTACCTAAATTACCTACGTACCTAGAACTATATACTTATATTTCGCAGTCCCCACGGTGCTTGCACTGGAGGCGCTTGGAGAAGCCGCAATCGCCGTGGATTTCGTCCATGACCGCGGGATTCGTGCCGTTGGGGAGCCACCGAAGCGACGTACTTCTCTCGACATAACCGCACCTGCCATGGAACTTTTGGAGCTAGGTATGGTTGCGCTAGGTACTTGAGTGGATGGATATCGTGATGCACCACCGGGGCTTTACAGGGGAGGTGTTTGTGGGGCAACTGGGAATGTGCTGCCCGTTTCTGCTCCGTCACTGACTTCAATCTCAGCTCCAAGCAAAAACCAGAAGTCATATGACAATCCCCAGCCGAGGCTGTCGATCATCCCATCCTCTTCTTCTATCTTCTTAAAAGCATCAACCACCATCACCCAGTCTCCAACAACCATCATCTCCATCAATCCACGCAAAACCCAAAAACATCAAATCCTCTCAATACTTCTCTGATTCTCCTCTATCAATCCAAAAATAATCAAAATGGCCACCGTTTCAACCAAACCCGCAACCGCCATCTCCCCCTCCTTCGACACAATGTCCCAGAACATCTCCCGCGCCGCCTCCCTCCCCGGTCACCTTCGCCAAGAAGGGCTCTTACGAGCATATTCCCAGTTTCAATCTGGAGTGAATCTCGACGGATTCGATTCGGCTTCTCGGTTTAATCCGGGGAGATTTGTACTACCGTCGACTATTGCTTGTTCTCTGCTACTTGGCCTGGTCTGTTCTTTCGCGGTGCTTAGCCTTCTTCTCTCCTTTTCTTTGCTTGTGCTGAATCAGCGTATGGCGGCGCGGATATTATTATTTCGGTTCTGAGGGTTTCAAAATGGGATTCATTCGGTGCTATTAATTGCTTAATGAGCTTTGGGTTAAAAATTGATTCATTTGTGACCTCCATATTTCATCTTTCCTGTTGCGGCATGATAAATATGATATGGATGGATTTTCTAGTACTATCCTTGTATTGCGAGTTGCGACCAGGCAGCAACCTTTGTCTGCATATATCAATGGCTGCCTACCTCGGCTACCTACCACAGGGGCTACAGTTTTCCCTAGATATTCCGGTCAAAACTAAAGCCACTCTCATTTTAGCCCGAGATACCTAAGCAATTAATTTTGAGTCGCGCAATTAGAGTTCCTCGCCCGAATGCTTGGCATTCGGGTCATTCGGGCCATTCCCCATCAACACTGAGATAGCTGCGTTTGAAGCTGAGTTAGGGGCTATGCATGATGAAACCTTCCTTATCCTGACACTCTCCTCCCTAGTAAGACTGAGCCTTGCACCCAGACCGAGCAGGCTGAACAAGCTGAGCAAGCTGAGCAGCCTGGTATAGGAAGAAAATGTCATCGTTCCTCGGGGCCCAGCATCCTCCTTTGACGGTGACCTAACAGGGAGGACCTATGATGGGAGGACTGCAGTACAAGAGACAGTAGCAGGGGACGTTCTGAGGCCTACTGGGAACTGACGGCCCGTGACGGCAATTATACCGAAAGACTGATCATGAGGCAAGAGATGCGTGTTCGATACCAATCCATGCCGACCGGCTGTTACGAGTACAGCAGAAATGGGACAGTAGTGTGACTTGGACAGAGCTTGGGGATCCTAAGTGAGAGTTGGGATGTCACATGTGCAAACAAGGCAGAGAGTGCGAGCGTGTTTATCAGAACGCGTCCCCACGCTCTTGGATCTTTTCTTCTTTCTTTCCTCAGCTTCGATACTTTCGTATTAAACTTTCAGATTGTTCTGTTTTTCTCTCAGTTCAACCTTATACCGTACCTCATATAGCCAGCCCATCGGATCCTTCGGTTTCTTGTCTGTCTTCCTACGATAAATTAGCCGCGATCTTCAACGCATTTGTCACTAGGATCAGATTGACTAACGCTTTCGAATCGCCTCCAAGGGGCATATACGTGGTCGCAAAGTCTCTTAACCACCGCCACCACCAGCGAGCTCCCAGCCCTAGCTGACCTGTCCAATAACTCTGCTTGGTCATGCTCCTCGACCTTGGAACCCTAGCTTGGGCATACGCCTCAATCGCTCCAGAGAAATCTAAGCTGCCATTCTCCAACGAGGGCGGGTTATTCAGTAGTTCATTAGCCAAAACGGTGGCATCTTCGATGGCGAATCCCGCTCCTGTGAATGTGTCAATGACTATCACTCTCCTCTTCAAAGATGGAACTTGGTGAAAGCAAAAATAAGGTAAGACTAACCTTGGCCGCTCGTCGGCAGCATCAATCGTGAAGCGTCTCCGATCACAACGATGTTCTTCCCACCAATCTCACTCTCCTCCCAAGCATGATACCACAGAGGGGCTCTAACAATCCTCTCACTCCTCTTATACAACTCCTCAAAATTCCCCGCAATAGGATGAAAGGCATTCTCGTGCCTCTTCAGAATCCCCCGCGTCTCTTGCAGGTCATATCCACCTAGTATTAAGTCCGCACCATAGGCCTTATCCACTTTCTGTTTCTGCAGGTGCTCAGCAGCTGTCATCCTCTTAGGCGGAAGGTTGGAAGGGAAAGAAATAGACCAGAACTGCCTGCCGCCAGGCAGAGCCCATGTTGATGCGGTGCCTGAGTCGAGGAGAACCCAATGAGTGTCTCCGTCTTGCATATCTTCTTCAGATTCAGTCGAGCGGGCCCTGTCCATGGGTTTGGAAACACCGTAAATCCCATCTGCGTATGCAAACTCAGGCTTCCATCTATCAGCACCCTGCCCGCCGTCTGCTGCTGCTGCTGTCGCCATGATATGCCTTCTCACAACCGACCATCCCCCATCCGCACCAACAACAAGATTCGCTTCGGCGTGCGTCCCTCCCTCAAAGCACACCTTAACACCCCCTCCAGTGGCACTCTTCACATCAGTAACCTTCCTCTCCCAAATCACTTCCCCGCCTAACTCCTGCACCCTATCAAGAATGACGCGCTGCAGCCCCGCCCTCTCTACAACCCGGAGGTTCGTCCCCAAGTCCTCCTGCCAGTTCGGATTGTTCAACTGTTGGCAGTACTTATGCTTCCCGGTGTCCCAGGCGCGCCAGATCTTGATTCGTGCCGTTTCAGAGCTAATAGAGTCCAGCGACTCCCTTAGCCCCAGGCTATACAGGGGGTAGAGGGCGTTGGAGGTCAGGGCAACAGCGGCGCCAGCTGCATACGTCGCAGCGCTAGGAGCGTGGGTGGATTCGTTTTCTCCGTGGCTCTTTAAGTCAGGAAATGCGCTTGGTTTGGGGCACGCAAGGCGCTCGTATATCACGGGTTTGTAGCGCTCCTTGAGGACGGGGTTAGAGAGTATTGTCAGGGCGAGGACGGGACCCGCGACGCCACCGCCGATGATGGCTATGGTATACGGAGCTGGTCTGTCGGCCATGGGTTGATACTTGGAAATCCAAAAAAAATCACATCAATTTAGATCGAAGAATTATTTGACCCTGTATAAAACTATAAGTAATTTGCTGCATTTATTAGTTAAGGTATGGGACGGCACAGAACTTGGTTGCCTAGGCAGGATAGTCCCGTGATTACACCCGAAAATATTCGCGTGTGAAGCCACGTGATATGGCACGTGCAAGAAGCTCCTGGACTTCCAAGTCCTCTGTGAGGCACTCGTTGGTAGAGGGGAATTCGTCAGTGACATACTGTTGCAGGCATTTCCTTCTAT
The DNA here is from genome assembly GCF_028826915.1 of Penicillium bovifimosum. Classification (NCBI taxonomy): domain Eukaryota; kingdom Fungi; phylum Ascomycota; class Eurotiomycetes; order Eurotiales; family Aspergillaceae; genus Penicillium; species Penicillium bovifimosum. Next base: position 2,923,839 of record NW_026622714.1, on the reverse strand, counting down.
CTCAAACGGATTCTGTTACTTGAATCAATATACCACAGTAGTTAAGGGTTGTAGGATAAGCGGTTACTGCTCATAGAAGTAGCGACTACTCCGTACAGGCTTCGGGCTATGGGCATTGCGACAATGCAGCTTCAAAGCACGTAAATTCTCCTATCATAAGGAGGATGAAAAAAAAAAACATACAACAGTGAGGATTCGCTGGTGGTCACCCACCCAACTACTAACTCACCGGCGTGTGGCTTAAGTACGGCTGAGCGGACGGGAAGCCCTGTTTTCCACACCCTATGGTCGTATGTACTTGGTAAAATACTACGATAATATATACATGCAATACGCTAACTATTGAATGGATATATAGAAAGCAGAACGCAGATGTGGTTTGTGTTGAACTCCGGGGCCGTGAGATAAGCAAGCGCGGGTTGATGGCAAGAAGGCAGGATGTCAATCACTCGATGCTAAGAGGTTGATGAAGCTACAAGCAGAACAGGCTAGTTAAGCTTTGAGCCTTTGACAACTTGAAGAGCAAGCAGATGAAGGCAGTATGGTAAGTATGTTGACCTCCGTAGCTTTGTTCTGGCCAATTCGAGTTAGTTGGTCTGTCAATGTACTAATTTAGTCTTTCATTTTTGACTCTTTGTTCTTGCTAAAGACTGGTTGTTCTCTTTTACTGGTACTTGCAACATAGCGGCATTGTTTGAACTCTTTGTTGCCTCTCGTGCTTAATGGATCAGCGGGAACTATATAAGCATAGTATGTAGTCGCCCGAGTCTCTTCATCCGTTAACTCCCGCAACAAGAGAAGAACACACCAACAAAGTCATCCTCCAAGATACAACAGACCATTGGCCTTGAAAGCAACTTGTATATCCCCCTATTTAGCCAGATCGACGACTTTGGAGTCGCTTTGTTCCAATGGCCCTTACATACCCCAAGGAATATGAACCGCACGGAGACAGATTGCGACGCTGGATGGAAGATGCCAATGAACCCGGATGTCCGATCCTTAGAAGCTCGCTCACTATCCCTGATAACAAAAGCGTTATCAGCGATCAGGAGTGGTATATTAACTCCGATCCTTTTTATCTAGCTGATGATTGGGCTCTCTGGGCCCAGAGTGTTGGGCTGCCATTTGATGGCCTGGCAGTTGACGAAAGTCTCAGCCAGGGACCTAGTTATTATAATCAGTCAATCATCAAGTTCCTCGGATCCTATGCGTGCTGGATTGGGCGGACTGGACCAGGTGTGATCTTCATTGACAATATCAAGAGAGACCGGGGAAGTACAGATCCACACATGTCCGAGTATGCCAAGGCTTTCTATGAGATGAACTTTGATCTCGCAAGCTTGAAGTATGTTGTTGTGACTACTATTGTGGAGAAAGAAACTAGACCCTTCCTCAACCATCTGTACGAGTCTCGGGGACTCTTCCTTTCACTTAAGGAGGAGTGCACTTGGGAGGCTCCTTCGGCTGAGTTCTGTGGTATTCTCGGTACTCCTATTGGTAAGATGGTGGGTGCCTTGATCTTGGGTGCATATGGCCAGGGGGTGAAGCGTATTGCACGAATCATGAACATCCGGATTGGCGAAGACTACAGTGCATATAACCTACGGTTTGATATCGAGGATGCTGACGGCTGGAATTTTTCTTGATCTGATTAACTGCAGGACCAACATTTTCCCTCCCAACCTATACATGATATTCTTTGGGAACCTGACAATCTCATTGTACGCAGTCTGCTATGACACTTGCAGTTTCCTGTTCAGTTGGGATTCAATTAGATGCGACATTGATCTTTCATTTGAGCTTATTCTACGTAGTTTAGACCTCTCTTTCAAGCACTTAGCAATCCACAAATTGAATACTACTTCCCTGATTTCTCGCCTGGTAGTAGACAGTATAAAATATATAAAGATGAGCCAATGTGCTTTCTAGGGAATCTACAGGTCTCGGGTCTCGACCTGTGCTGTCCAGTACCAACTTGTCTTGGGCTCTTGGCCTTTGTTCCCCGGGCGTATCCGGGTGTTCTACTAGGTTTGCTTTGTTTTCTTCTTAGGTTGTTTCCTTATTGAATTCTGAGATAATTAGATAGCCTTGCCTATTAGGAATTAAATGTACTCAATATCCTCGTAACGTTAATGTTCCTGCAAAAGTGCTATTTTAAGAAGCGTGCACGCAATAGGAGACGATGATTGGTGACAGATCAAAAACACAAAAAAGAGTTGTATGTTTCCAAGGTTGCCAACCCGTTGATTGACCAATGGGATTTGTCCTTTGAAATGTACAATTCAGGCAGCACAGATCAGATTGCAAATCTGAGGTATCGTGACTGTCGTAAGCTCTTGATTTTGATTCTTTCTTTCCCGCCTTCTTTCTCTCTCTCTCTCTCTTCCCCTTCTGTCATCTGCATACTCCTCTCTTTTAACCTGTTTTGTGTGACTCGTCTCTCTCACTCGTTTTCCAGCTGCTTCTTCATCTTGTCACATCGCGAGGAATCTACACCTACCCGATCGCGGAGGCCTCTTCTCCAACCATGCGCTGAGCCAATATTGACGACTCAACTTACTTTTGAGACGCCACCAACATCAACTTCCCCGACACGAGTTGTTATCTCTTCGAATCTATTCCAATATGGGGATCTCCAACTCAGCCATCATTGTCATCGTCCTTGTCGCATGTCTCGCCGTAACTGCATTGGGAGCATCGCTCTTCAAACACTACAATCCAGCCGAGGGAGAGATGCCTTACAGTCCGGGTTACGAGCAGAAGCTGTACATGGCCGAGGTACGAGCACGCGGCTTTGAGCATTTGAGACAAGTGTCTTGGGCGGGAAGGGATATGGACCCTCGGTGTATGTTCCTCGTTAATTTCTCGATCGGCTGATCTTTCCCGGGCCGCTAACCGATGACCTGATCAACAGATCCCCATGCGGGGCCTGGCAACTATCGCCCCCACACCTATACCGAAGACACGAACACAAACACAACCACAAACACAACCACAAACACAACCCCGAAAGACACAGGAAGCTCATAAATTGGCTTCATATCCTCTCCTTCTGTCAAAAGCCTCATGAATACAAATCGACAATGGGCGTCTGCTGAACCGGATGTAGCTACTAGCGTCTCACAATGATTGTTACGCGGCGGAAATGGCGTTACACGGAGTTACAGCGACAATGGGTTACACAAAGAATTGCGACGTAGACCGGTCTGTCTGGTTTCAGACACCAGGTACATTCCTCGGAGCAATTGGACTCGGTCGGTCTCAAGGATCTAGGCGTTCGCTTCACCTTTTTATGAAATTCATGGTTTGGTGGCCCTGGACTCGTGCCCAAGCGATCTTGGACTTGTTGCTCTACAGCCTACTCGCTGACATATGTATCTGATATTCAAGGCATCTTCGATGATAACCAAGGAATACTATTCCAATTTTACCAATCTATGACTTTCCACCGTTGCGCAAAAGCCTCTAAAACATTGGCTATTCAACTTCATGAGATAATACTCGGTAACTGTTCGCTGCAACTTCTTGCTGTATCCTAATCTCGAGTATACAGACTCCTCACCAGATCATGAAGGCATTAGTCTACTAGCCGGTCCAAGTGAGCGAGTCCAACGTTTCACATCATGTGCGCCTTTCCCATGACAGTCGTTCTGACTCTTTCGCCAACGGTTATAACGGCCGAACCCTGAGCCGGCTGTAAGAAACGCCCGCCTGTTTATTTTATTCATGCACGTAAGATTCCTAGGATCTAGTTTAGCGTCACGGGGGGTTCAGCCCTGAGCCGCTGGTCGACCCGTCGAGGTGAGCCTGGTAACGTAGTTGTAGGATTGTGAAAGCGATCATAAACTCGGCTCCAAATGAGTCATGACCAATCAGAGACAGGAAGATTGTAGACATGTCTGCCCAACCATTGCTATGATAAAAAGCCTTCACGGCTGCAGTCTACTTTCTGTCAGCCTTGGCCGCCTGGCCGCCCTGGTGCCCCGAGTAGATCGTCGGAAAAACTTTGAGCCTTGGACCCACTTTCATGCAAATCCCGCGCCCCGAACCACCGAGGTCTTTTAATAGAGCAACCTGGTTACCTGGTTCGGCCTCTTGGCAGTGATTGTGCTGTTTCAAACGGGTTCCGAGATGAGATGATTTAACATGGTGAGGTCACTGGAGAATCTCATCACTAAATATCATGTGGGCGATCAGGGGGAGAACACAGTCGCATCGCCATCTCAATCGTTGAAGCCCTGAGGCTGTGTGCATTGGCCCCCAGGGGGCTGCCACGAACCTCGCACACTAACAATCGGAGCCTCTGTCGATCATCTACTCTCGGATCTTGGGATTCTGGCAGATACTCATGGTTTCGAATCAGTTCTCTGTCGTAAATATTGCGAGGTAAAGGCATACATGCAGCTAGGAAGCTTGTCCCCACGCGTGAAACATAGGCAGCAGAAATGAATATCGCGCTAGCCTCAGGCTAGGTATGTCGACCGTATTCGTACACGTTTCCTACAGTGGAATCGGACCCCGTCCCCCGAGGCCATTCCTGTTCCCCACTTGCACATGGTGGATACGAGTACGGCCGCAGGGCTCAGCTAAGCTCACTATTTATTCCGAAGACATTCCTTTGAGAATTTTCAGCTCACCGTTGCTTCTCTTTGCTTTTCTACATACTTGACTTCTGTTTGCTAGGACACACAAGAATCTGCATGAATTCATCATGGAGTCCCCAGATAACGTCACAAATTATGGGAGCGACACATCAAGCGAAGAACGGTATGTATAGAGGGTTCGGGGATTGAGGAAGATCACATTGGTTCAGTGATTCTACATAGATCCATGTCTAATTCACTCCCCCAGTAGAACACCAAGTGAACCACTCAGTACCAAAATCCATGCGAAGTTCCAGATAGCTCGACCACCTCCAAAATCAAGTCAACGGCTTCGTCTCAGCCCGAAACTACTTCTTCAAGTGCAACAATTGCCCCCGAATCACAGACCAGTGCCAGTACTGGAAATATGGCAGCCACCACTGCGGAAATCAAAATTGACAAGAGAATTTCCGCAACGACCAAAACTCGGCGCGAAAGACATCTACGCAACGCTCAACGAACCGTATATGACCAGCGATTTAAAGCAACAACAAGGGCACTTGAAAGACAACACTACACAGTCAAGCAGTGATGGCAACGCCCAAGAAAAAGACATCGTCGCTGCAATGTGTAACTCATCCAACAACGACAATCCCACCATGGCAATTCACTTCCGTCATACACGATGCATCTGGCAGGCCAGTGCTGGCTCGGCAGGATCCGGTCAGAGCACGTCATGCTACAGATTTCTTATCAAAACTGAGCGACATACGACCGGCTCCGAGCAGCACCGGATGATCATGCAGTGGGAGAAACGAACTATATCTACCAGAGAAAATGGACAACCGGGGACTCCAGAGAACGAACACTTCGTGCTTGTGGCGATTGATCGTAAAGCGCGGCGGAAGAGTCGGATTGCGACTATGAATCGGGGCGGGTTTGAGATTACTGTACGGAAGAGCTCGGTCTTGGAACATCTTCGGACTTGCTTGGCGTTGATGAATCCTGTTTCTGCTGGAAGCACGGACTCTGTGGATTTGGAGACTTGGCTATATACCCTTGTGTTGACGTTAGGTGTCTCCGTGGCTTCCCAAGAAAGGTGGTTGGGTTGAGCCTTCAATAATTGTTCAAATAAATCAGGACTACGTTTTGTAGAATGCTTGGGTGCTATTGACCCGCAGCTGCTGTAGTGGAAGCCCGCATATGTCCTCCGAATGTGTCTGGCTAACTGTAATCCAATAGAAATGTGCTAATTCAATAAACAAAGGTAGTGCTCGCGCTAAAGATCCCTACTGGGACGGAATAGGGGCTATCATAGCCTCATAGACACACCACACTTCACATCATCTACCAGGTAGTCAAGCCCGTTTCGAGTGCTTTGATCTGCAAGGCCAACAAACGCGAATAGTATCTGCTGAGAGCAAGGTTCCCGCCCATGAACCAGAAGCCAGGGTGACCGCTACGTCGCCAGATAGTCCGCATCTCGCCTTCATTGTCAAGACCCCAGACGTCACCCACGCGATCAGCTACTTCGTCGCCAAATATCACCCGAGTCTCTGTTCTCATATTCTGATATCCGGTTGCAAACACAATCTCATCCGCCTCAAGCTCTGAACCATCCGCGAAGCGCAAGCCATGCGGAAGTACCTCACTTATCTCCTGGCCTTGCTTCACCTTAATCTTCCCATCAATGATGAGCTGGCTGCCGCCGACGTCAATATAGTAGCCGCCTCCGCGTTGGTAGTATTTGAACAAGAGACCACTGTCCGCAGATCCCATGTCAACCTTGAAGCCTGCCTTTTCCAGTCCCTCGATGGTCTGTGCATCATTCTGGCAGATGAGCTTAGTGGTTTTGACCTGTTGTGCTTTGAATAGGCGCAACGGAATGCTCGTCAAATAAAGATCGGCATCTTCGGTAGGGGGACCGGTCCCGTCATAAAGCCCTTTGAAGCTGATTTTCAATGTGGACTCTGACGACACGACGCAGGTAGAGCTCCGTTGCACCATAGTGACATCGTACCCTTTCTCGACGAAATCTTGGGCGATATCATGTGCCGAGTTGCACGAACCAACGACAATCGCCTTCTTTCCCTTGGATTCAGGATTCGCACCAGGGAATTCTGCGCTGTGGCACATGCGATCCCCCTTGAAGGTTCCCATTCCTTTGAATTCAGGCAAGTTTTTCTTTCCAGAGTGACCGGTAGCTTGAATGACATGGCGTGGGTGAAAGGTGCGTGTCTCGGTTCCGCTTTCCGTCTGACGCTCAAGAACAACCATCCATTGCTTTTTGCTCTCGTCCCAGGAAGATGACTTGATCTCGGTCTGAGTCCAGACATTGAGTTCGCGGAATTGCACATATGTTTCGAAAAAATCCGCCAGCTTATCCTTGGGTGTGTAGATTGGCCAATCGGACGGGAAGGGCAAGTATGGCATATGATCATACCATACTGGATCGTGGAGGACGAGCTGGTGGTATCTGTTGCGCCAGTTGTCTCCGACTCTCACTTCTCTGTCGATAACGAGAGTATCGACCCCGAGTACCTTTAGACGCGCAGCGGCACCCAAGCCACCCTGACCAGCACCTGCGAGTATGGAGTCAACATCCGTCCTCGACTGGGATAATGGTCACTTACCAACTACCAAGACTGTAGGTTCCTTTTCTACGAAGTTGATCTCATCGTTGCGCCGATCTTTCCAGTTCTTTCTGCCCTGCTGCTCGCCATGGCGGACACCAAATGGTCTTTCGAGCTTCTGCGCATGGCCCTTCACCTCAACCAGTGAAGTGAAGACGGTGAAAATCTTCCACTCGCCATTCTGTTCTGCCAGTCGTATTACGCCATCTCCCTGTCCATTGTCCGTAGTAACCTTAATGAAGAACTCAATACCAAAGACATCACCAAAACCGTCGATGGCAGCCCTATGGGGAGATTTCAGGGCAGATGATCGGTCGATCTCGATTTTGCTAGGTGGTGCCTCAGTGACAAAGGTAGCGATTGCCTGAGCCCCCTCGCGAGTATGAAAGTCCCATGAATAGCATAAATGGTCACGCCAGTAGCTGTCCTTCAGAAAGAGCACGGAAATCGCTTCCTTGTCCGCGATTGCTAGACCTTCGTTAAGCCGCTCAATGGTTTGGTCCGCAAGGATGTCTGGGTTGAAAGGAGATCCAGACATGGTCTCGGGAAATTCACCAAGCGGAATGTTGCAGGATCCCGGGACCACTCGCTCTCGCGAGGGCACAGCTTCAGCATTTGCCATGGTTTCTTGGTATGATATCAGATGTTTGTAAACGGGGGTAGGGAGGAACACAGATGAGGGATAAGTACTACAAGAACAGCCCTGGAGGGAGGTCAGATCATACCCCTCACTGCTCAGCTTTGGTCACACAGCCCCACTTGTTGACACGCTGTATTCGGGGTAGTTCCGCTGCATTTACCCGGAGGTAGCTGAGGTGCATCCATGGATGGATACCACTTTGGAATAAAGCGGGGTTGGTAACTTGGTACCTGGTAGAGTTAACCCACTAGCCGGACCATTCCCGAAGCCTTAATTTACATGTATCCATCTGTAGCACAATACCCAGTCTTTGCGGAGGAAAGCAAGTCGCTATCCATTCGCGATTTCGCGTATGTTTACGTGGATAAGTGTGATTGATCACAGCCTCCAATAGATTATAGTTCCGCTACAAAGGAGGCTCGGTGTTATCCTCTCGGCATTCTTTTCCAGATTCCCTCCGCCTACGCGAACATCTGCACCTGCCCAGCCTGAGCCGCTTTATGTTGCCTTTAAGCGTTATGCGTAATGGCTTGGGCCGCTTAGGCGGAGATCGAGAATATACCTGACCTGGGATAAATCCATTTTTCACACAGTGAGAAAGCTCAAAAGTGGGTCAAAGATGCCTCTAGTAGTAACTCTACGAATCGATCATCTCCAAATTTATCTAAGTTGACCGAATAGTTACCTCAAAATTTTTGTACTTTCTTCCTTAGAGTGTTCATCTTCATCCACAGGATCAGCCGTCGTTGCATCTCGGCATCGCAGCTGGCTACTCGGCATTGAAACATCGCTGCGATCGTAGCCTCATCTCGACTATGCGTTATGCACGGCAGCTGCCAACATCCCGATGGCAGCGTCTACCTTAGTAAATCATCGCACACCCCGCAATGGGGAAAAAAAGAAAGCACCGACCGTGGATTGAACACGGGACTTCAAGATTTGCAATCTTACACTCTACCACTGAGTTACCGGTGCTTTGATAAAAGAAGAGGTCCCGCCCGGGATCGAACCGGGATTACTGGTATCAGAAACCAGGGTGATGACCATTACACTACGGAACCAATGATTGCTTAAAACACCGGCGGAACGTTATATGTAATAGGCTTACTTTCGGCTCTTCAATCGGCAGCATACAACACGACGACCGCACATCCCGGTGCACCCCGTTTTTCGGGACTGTACCAACCTTCCCGAATCGGATATCGGCAAATACTCGGCTCCACATGTGGTTAAGGGTTCTTCCCGGTGGATGAGCGAATCTTCAGCGCAACTCTGCCAGCATGACAGTGGAAGTCATCTCGAAGATCATTAAGCAAGCGGAACTTCGCTGTGCCAGTCTCTCCGCACTGCCTGAATCTACCCTGTGTGCGCGAAAAGAAGTTCGTCCGAACCGGAGAGAAAGACAACTGTCCATGGAGATGATCCTCGCCAGCGTCCCCGTACCTACATTCTTGGACGGCTAAACGCATAAATAGTATTTTGCAATTCTACAAAGTACGTGACATCTTGTTTTTGCGTATTCTCCACTGGTGTAGACCCCATGCAACAATTGTATCAATCTGAGATCTCGAAGCTGTTCGAAAATCATCGAGCAAGTGCCAAGTGCCCTGGAATTAGGGTTCCGTGTTTGATATTCCTTTTAGTTATGGATGCGAATAAAGCTTGGGTAAGCTTGTTGTCCGGCTGAATCTTTCCGGGAGAACGCTACCCCGGCCGATGCCAAAATTGTTCACTGCGGACTTGAAGCTATTGTCCATGCTGTACCATTTCCTCATGCTTAACCATATTGCCCCATATGGGGAATTAGGCGACGTGGGTTTGTGGAGAGCATTTGGTCGGGGAATTTCCACACATTCATTCGAAGAGGAGCTATTATTTCGAGGCTGATTCCACCATCTCTCGATCCTTCTTTGCTCAGTTCTTTTGCGAGTAGCATCTCTTCTTCCCCTTGAAAATTTCGACATTTAACCTCCGTGATACCTGATTGTCATCTCAACAATCATGGGCATCCTGACCCTTGCGGAGGACCGGCCAACACCCAAATCCGTCTATAACTGGCGCATATACGCACTCGCCATCATTGCATCATGCGGTTCCAATATGATCGGTTATACCAGTGCCTTCATCGGTACAACGATTACCCTCAACTCTTTCATGCGAGAGTTCGGCCTCGATGAGATGTCTACCCCACAAAGGAATCTAATCAGCGAAAACATTGTCTCACTTTTTATCGCCGGTGCTTTCTTCGGAGCCCTGGGCACATACGCCCTCGGCCACTTTATCGGCCGCAAATGGAGTTTGGCTGTTGCGGCCGCTATTTTCTTCCTTGGGTCTGGATTGCAGCTCGGCGCTAATAGTGCCCGTGGACTGGGTATTCTCTATGCTGGTCGTGTGTTGTCCGGTCTTGGTACTGGCGTCGCCTCAAATATCATCCCCATTTATCTGTCTGAGCTGTCACCTCCGGCGATTCGGGGACGACTCGTTGGTCTGTATGAGCTTGGTTGGCAGATTGGTGGAATGCTGGGTTTCTGGATTAATGTGAGTCTCGTTGATCCTCCGCCTTGATGTGCTGCGGTGCTGTTTTTGCAGTTGAGCTAACACAGGCATATAAAAGTACGGGGTTGAACAACACATGCCTCAAGATCATCAGCAATGGATTATCCCCTTCGCTATCCAGCTCGTTCCATCCGGTTTGCTGTTCATCGGCGCCCTTTGGATCAAGGAGTCTCCCCGTTGGCTGTTTCTCAAGGACCGGCGGCGCGAAGCAATGGAGAACCTCTGCTGGATTCGCCAATTGGATGCCGATGACATCTACATGACAGAAGAAGTGGCTGCCATCGACCAGGCCCTTGAATGTCAGAAGGCTTCAATTGGAATTGGCTTCTGGAAGCCGTTCCAGGCTCTCGCTACTAATAAGAGCGTCATGTACCGTCTCGTGCTAGGCTGTATGCTCTTCTTCTGGCAGAATGGGTCTGGAATCAACGCTATCAACTACTACTCACCCACAATTTTCAAATCGGTATGGTTACGCCTCTCCGATTCATGCCAAACAAAGCCCCAGAGAAGCGATGATACTAACCCAAGCTTTAGATTGGCATCGACCCCAACACAGTCAATCTGATGACCGGTATCTTCGGTGTAATCAAGGCAATCATGACCTTCGTGTGGCTCTTATTCCTCGTCGACCAATTCGGAAGACGGAAGCTGCTTCTCATTGGTGCCGTGACTGGATCGATTTGCATGTGGATCATCGGTGCTTACATCTGCGTCGTTAAACCCGAAGACAACCCCAACGCATCTCTAAATGGCGGAGGCATCGCAGCTGTCTTCTTCTTCTACCTTTGGACTGCCATTTATACTCCTACCTGGAACGGTACTCCTTGGGTCATTAACTCTGTAAGCCATAACCCTTTTGTTTCGGGGTTGGTCGTTCTTGTTCTAACAATGTACCAGGAATTCTTTGACCCCAACTTCCGTTCACTGGCGCAGGCCGCCACTACTGCCAGCAACTGGCTCTTCAACTTCCTCGTCTCCCGCTTCACCGAGCAAATGTTCGCCACGATGCACTATGGAGTGTACTTTTTCTTCGCTGCGCTGTCGTTCCTGGCATTCTTCTTTGCCTTCTTGCTCATCCCGGAGACCAGTGGTATCCCTCTTGAAAAGGTCGATCGGTTGTTCGATTGCAAGCCCGTCTGGAGAGCAAATGAAATGCTCAAGGCGGCTCTTGCAGAGGAGGAAGAGCAGTTCCGCCACGATGTCAAGGAGACTTCTTACTATGAAGAGCGTTCTGGGGCGGTTTCGCTTGCTTCTGGTGACGGAGAAGCGCATAAATGAACAATATAGCTGGGTCACAGCTGCGAGTGAAGGTATAGATGTTTGATTGATCGAATTCGTACGGATGGCCAGGGTATATAGACGTTGCATATATTCTTGCATATATTGATATGACATTTCAGGAGTTCTATGTTTCGAAACTTCTAGATTGATTTCATGGATAGATCTCGAATCAGATCCATTTCAAAGTTCAGAAAGAGCGTAACACTATAACTCATTATCAAGGGCGGAGAAGGAAGAGGAATGAGAAGACCAAGAGGGCAAGTGGGAGATGAGGCGGGAGAATTGAATTGATAGATCCCTCCCTGTCAAGGCCGTCATGTGATATAAGAACCTCCTTGGCACATCCCTCTGTTCCGCCCCATTGGACTACTCCCATCTGATCTGCAAACCCCTGTCATCCATGACACACCTTCCCGCCGGTGTTCATTTCCAGAGACAAGGATCGCCTAATCCATCAGAATCATCACACACAATACATGACTCCTCAGCTTCTTGAGCTACAATATATTAACAGACGCAATCTAGGGTATCAAACGAGAGAACTCTAAAATGAATCAACACGCCCGTCCTGCACAGTGCTATCATTTTCCCCTGCACCAGCATTTCGCCGCAACATCGCGACAGCAAGCTCATAGGCCTCCATTTTTGCCTCACACTGCGGAGTACCATCAACCGCCTCCTTATCCCACCCATGAGCACAATCCTCCATCCTCCGACAAATCGAATACTTCCCATCAGTATTGTTCAACTTGTCAGAGAACTTCTCCGCCTCAATCGCAAACGGATCCTGCGCCGCAGTAATAATCAGCGTGTTAGCCGGGAAAGTACTCGGATCTGCGAGTATAGGCGACAACATGGGATCCGTCGGATCAACTCGCCCCATATTAAGACACTTATGACACAAGTGCGAGAAAGTTGGGAATATATGACGCATGATCCAGTTCGAGGGGTCCGCCTGCGGCTTCTTGGGTGTTGGAAGGGACATGTCCATGGGCCCGTAGAAGGAAATGACGGAATTGAAGATGTTCTTTCCTTCCGCTTGGAGAAAAAGTTCAGAGGACGATGAGACGGTAAGTGCGATGTTGGCGCCTGCGCTGAATCCTGATAGGGATAGTAGCGATAGGTCGAAGCGCTCTGGTTGTGAGCGTACCCAGGTTATTACGTCTTCGGCATCGTGGAAGGCGGCTGGGAAGGGATTTTCGGGTGCGAGGCGGTACTGCACGTCGATGACGGTGTAGTTTGCTTTGTCGGCGACGAAGCGGCAGTATTCGTCGTCGCCGCCGAAGGTCCCTAGGACGAACCCGCTGCCGCAGAAGTTGATCACGACTGGGGTTGGACCTTGGATGCTTGGCTTGTAGATATGAGCGGTGATTGTGCGGCCCGCGTCTCGAGCGGGGATGAGGGCTACTTCATCGGGTTTGGGGTCCAGGTGGAGTCTGGGCTTGACGAGGAGACGGAGAAAGGAGGCGACACATTTGTGACAGCCGTACTTTACACCCATTGGAATGACAGCATGTATGTTGTTTAGGATTGTTGCTTAGCGATCTCTGATATGCTTGGTGAAAGCCTGAATGGATCATATGCATAGACGAGTCTCATGGTGGAGATGGGTGACATATTGCTATTTAAACGTATCCCTTTCACAGAAGATTTGACCTACGTCGTCGAATATGATCTCGATCGCCCCCTGATCTAAATCGCTGTCAATTCTGTCATTTCATACTTGAATCCAGGGTTGTGGCTTTTGACTACGTCATTAACACCTTGCACGAACCAAGGATGGTATAGATCAGCATCAGCTCGACATGTCGTGACAAGACGATAGAACCCAGGCAAATGAGTTAATTGACAATGAGTACCATAGGTTTGAATGTCTCCAGCACATTCGAAGTATATAAACTTATGTGAGGGGATTTGCTGGGGTTGCCGTGGTGTATCTTGCAACATTTGTTCACTCAAGTTGAAGTCCTGCAAGGGCGGTCAGTCGGTCGGTCCGATCGGTTGGATCTGGGCCCATCAGTGTCAGGGAAAACACAGAATACCAATCCTGCAGACATGGAGGAGCCTTGGGGAAACTCCTGAATATATATGTGCTTAGTTCAATTTCTAAAAAGACAGCTTTTATACTGAACTCCAGATCCCGATCTCGGTGAAGTGGATTTCCACATATGAGATCTGTTGAGCATGGTGGGGTCATAGTGACCAATGAGGTTTAGTCTCGGCAGTTCTAAATTTAGAGGAAGCATCCGATGATCCGATCTTTTCTTTATCTCCAAAATGGAAATGATCGCCCCATTGATCTAGTCCACGGAAGCAGCAGACCCGGACGAACGCTATCTCGTATAAACTCGAAGCTAAGGGTTCCGGCGAATATTATCACGATGTACCTGAATTGAGCAACCCAGGGAACTCAAGACCCTGGTCTGGGACGAGAGATTGCTTGTCTCAGCAAAGGCCGCTTGCGGAGAGCAATTTGGCAACGCTGACCGGTGGCGGCGGAAGACCCCTCGATGTTGCATCTGCGTAATTCCTGTGGCGGATAAGCCATGACTTTTCTCCACTGGCATCGACGTGATCGTGTGGAGCTGTGGAGGTTGGGTGGCTGGGGCAGTGTTGAGACAAAGGTTTGAATCATTGATAGATGTACCTCTAATCGAAATTCATTGATCACGATGGTTGTAGTTTCAGATACAATTAGAATTCTAAGTCAGTTTTACCGAGAATAAGTAATCCAATCAATCGTAATTGTGGTTGCCTGAGAGTGTTTCACTGCACGACCCTCTTGGCGATCGCTTGGCTCCACCTTCGCGCTTACGTCGTACTGTGGAGTTGTGCCCAAGTCGATGATATCAGAAACCAAGGAAAGAAAAAAAGAGAAAACTTACCACTCTTTAACTTCTCTCTTTTGCAACTCACTCGTTTTGTTCGCCATGCACTTGAATGGCACCTGTTTCGGGGCCCTCCTCCTGATTCTTCTTCAGGGCCTCCAGCTCGTGGAAGCAGAGAATCTCCTCCAAGCCAGCGGGCTGACACAATGTTCCGGCAGCAACAGCCACCAAGTGACCGTGAACAACTTCAAAGCAATCTTCACACCGAGCAATAACTCGATCAGCATTGACTTCGATGGCTTCTCTGAAGTGGCCGGGGACGTCTTCATCGACGTGGATCTCTTGGTATACGGATATAAAGCGCTCACGAAGACGTTCGATCCGTGCAGTCTCGATTTGTCCGTTTTCTGTCCTATGAAAGCCATTGAACTGGAAATTCCCACCATCTCTCAGACACTCGGTGACAAGGTGGTCTCACAAATCCCATGTACGTTTCTCCCATGAATTTTTGCACCGATCCTTCGCCGATCCCGAGGTATCCGAGAACGTGCTCTTACTAACACTACGTCATAGCCGTCGCTTATACCATCCCCGACATCGATGCTGTGATCCGTCTGCGACTCAAATACAAAAATGGAGGTCAACAAATTACCTGTTTGGAGACGCGGATTACGAATGGCAAATCAGTTTACCAGTCGGGTGTCGCGTGGGCACTCGCCGTCATAACGGGTCTAGGTCTTGTCACCTCCACGGTGATTTCGCTTCTCGGCCATTCGAATACAGCAGTCCACCTTGCTTTCCGATCGCTTGCCTTCCTTGGATTCATTCAGGCACAGGCAATGGTTGGCATGACCTCAGTCAGAATGCCACCCTTTGTGCAGGCGTGGACGCAGAATATGCAATGGAGCTTGGGAATTGTCCGGTCGAACGCCCTACAGACGATTGCGACTTGGTTTCAACGTGCCACCGGGGGTACTCCCTCATCAATCATGTTAGCATCGAGAACGATGTCTCTCGTCTTGCAGAAGCGGTCCGGCGTACTCCATCGCAGAGCTGCCGAAAAAGGAAGACAAATCATTCTTCGCGGAATTGAACGGGTCGGGATTCGCGATTCCATTGAAGTTTCGAATATCTTCATGACGGGATACCTATTCTTCTACTTCGTCACTACGATCGTCATCATTTGCGTCGGTATCTTCCTGCTGATCCGAAAAGTTCTAGCCAAGAAGCAGACGGCGTATCCTAAACTGAATAGCGCCATCGGTGTCGCTGCCGACTGGAAGATGATTCTGCGAAATACTTTCTTCCGATTGGCATGCATTGGATATCCCCAGATGTGTATTCTGTGTCTCTGGGAACTGACTCGACGGGACTCCGCCGCCGAAGTGGTCCTAGCCATCACGATGTGGCTCGTGACGACCGCTGTCTTAGCCTTCGCCGCATTCAAGGTGTTCCAGCGCGCGCTCCGTTCGAAGCAGCAGCACAATACGGCTGCATACACGCTCTATTCGGACCCTGCGACCCTGAACCAATGGGGGTTCCTGTACATCTATTACCGCGCCCCGGTCTACTTCTTCCTTGTTCCAAGTATGGTCTACACCATTGTCAAGGGCATGGTCATCGCCTTTGCCCAGCCCTCACCGGTTGCACAGTCGATCGTTCTCCTTATCCTGGAACTGATCATGATGCTCGCGACAGCTATCATCAAGCCGTTCATGAGCAAGGCGGCCAACGTTGTAGCAATCACGGCGACAGTGATCACCACGCTCAACACGATCTTCCTACTGGTCTTCTCGGACGTCTTCGACCAACCCGATCTCATGACCGGCATTCTGGGCGTCATCTTCTTTATCTTGAACGCGGTCTTCACCCTCATTCTTCTGATCTATCTCCTCGTCGGCATGTTCTACGCCATCTTCTCCAAGACTCCGGACACTAAGTACCGACCTCTCGCCGATGACCGTAACTCGTTCCGTTGGTCTCGCACCCCCGCTACAACTGAGTTGTCGTCTCTCGAGAAGATCGCAAGAGGAGAGGAAGACACGGAAGGGCATTCCTATCCGCCGCGTGTCGCTACTGCGCCGCCAAGTGACGAAGACGTGTCCATGGCAGCTAGAAGGCCATACAATGATGTTGTGGACCCTTCGCTGCCACTCTTCCCTACCAATACCAGCTATGAACGTGTACGACCACTGTCGTAAGGCCAATTTCCCTTTATTTCAGGCTCGTGATTTGAAAATTTTGAAGCGTCATTTCTCTTTGCTTTTTATGTTAGGCGCTTGGTGTTTTGGGTGACTGTGTACATATCTCCAGACTTTCTATGTGCCCAGGAATTGGGTCAATACTTATCTCCTTTTGCTTGAACTCAAAAATTCCGTGGTAGTCATATTACATTGGCCATTCTCTTGTATATTTCAGGCTTTCTTCCATCCTTGTCGGTTATTTGGGCTCTGTACCTAACTTCATGAATTTACTATGCAGGAGATGTAAGCCCTAAGACTCCCAGGGATGTGGCTGTGTTGCCATCCCTTGATCCAACCAACTTTGGAGCTGTCGTATTTGACATCAACATAGAGCATAGATTTGTCAATGATGCGCTGCCCTATCAATAATTACCGAATTTTACCGAAATGAGATCCAAATGCAGGGCTACATTACCGCCAGTGACCCAACAAAACTGTGTACCCGAACTCGAGCCCGAGGTATGTAATCCCTTCATCGAAGCCATCTTGATCTCGAGTGCTAAATGACATCTAGAGGTGCTCAAGACCTGCATCACGATAACGCAGGTAACCGCACCGATAAAACAGATCGGCCTTACAGGGAACTGCACTGCACATGTAGGTCCCCGTTCAAGCCGCATGGCAGGAACAGCTAAACTATGTAAATCCTGTTTCAGGCTTCGCCTCGCTACTCCGCGTGGCACGGCTGTGTCAGGAGCACCGGTTGCGACGGCAACTAGTTAAGCAGCTGCACTCGCGGCATCTATATAAGCCGACAGCTACAGTGGATACAGTTCAAATTTGGGTTGTGTTTCAGACTGAGACCTGGTCCTGGCATGGCCCCGGCCCCATGGGTCAAACGTTCGGACGATCTGAGGTGTCGATCGCTTCCTCTTCTGTGAATTAGTTCTCTGTTGGTGCCTGCTTTAGCTTTTGTGACAGGTAGATTCCAGGGGAGATTAAACGGTTGATCTAGTTCATGTAGGTTGCAGGGGTAATTGATTTGGGGGAAATTGGGGAAATGAGGAAGAAAGTATAATACAATGATACAATGAGTGGAAGAATAATCCAGTGAACACTTCGAGGGTTAATGGCTGGAAAGAGTAGTGTACATGATTCATGAACAGGGGGCTCACGTGAGACGAACAATGATCTACATGTACTTAAAGGCATTCGGGTTTAGATGATCGACGTTTGGCGTATGGAGATAAGGTTGGAATTCCAGCTTGATGTGCCTTGCATAAGGGGCTCGTTTAACATAGCTCGCTTAGGAAGAATGGAGGCATTATCTCGGAAAAGCAACCTTATTATCTGAAACACTGACCATATGGCTGTGGCTTGAACATTGTAGCCGGAAATTGGAAATCAAACAAGGAAAGCAAGCTTTTTATAACTTCAAGCTGCATACTTCGCTAGTATACGACGGTTGACGGTCCGCAAGGCCATGGACAATACTCCGTTGATTCTGTCTGAGACGATTCTTGGAGATGCTGGATTCTAGGATGTAGTCTTATTCAATCTAGTTGTTTTCAGCCACAGGTCCGTGGGAGATTGCTCTATCTCGTAAACAGCCGTTCCATTGGGGCTAAAAACATGTAATCAGTGAATAGAGCTAGAGTCAGCTCTTAGTGACGCTATTTCCTTCCTAGGGACCTAGACCCAATCCAGCTTCTAGACTCATCACATTCGGTTTGATGAACAAGGCAATCCACGTGCACCCCCTTCCCTCAGGCACGCTACAAATAGGTCATTTGGAGCTTTCTGAAACAAGGCAGTTGAGTGTCGAAGATCCTCAGTCTTCGTACGCCAAGATGCGAGCATTCTTGTCACTGCGATGATGGCAGTGCAGAATAGCTGGGAGCAGTATGCAGGGAAGGCCAGGCGTGGCTGGTATGGAAACCTCGACGTTCAATCTCAGTATTGATCTCAGACTGCCATGCAGCGATTGCGGCCGACATCGCCGTTGAGAGATCTACAGGTTCGATGTCGAAAATGGGAAATGAAGGAAATATGTCACAGCTGCGCGTGGCCCGGGGAATGCAGCATCGTAAGCCTTGTTTGATTTGGGTTTCTCTCCTTCTAGCCACATTAAGATCAAGCCCCTGGCCCACTGCATGAAGCTCCATGTGATCGACCACGTTGGCCCCCGACATTCCAGGGTTGTTTCAGGCTGGGTTGTTTCGTAGTCATACCACGCGGGGATGCCGGGCGTTGCGAAGCGCATTTGCCGCCAAGGATGATAGACCTTCCTGTTTCATGATCCCTTTCGTTTCAAGAGAGCTCTAGACTCTCGTGAAATGACGTACCGACCAGCCCTCCCCATAGGGATCATGATCTCGTCCCTTGTTTGACCCTATTGAGAATCGGATCTGTTTGCAGCACATTTCGAATTTGCTTTTTTGCTTTTCCCCCTCGCTTCATTCCACGGTGTACTTACCGAGTCTGGTTACCTCCCGACCTGAAACATGTGGTTGGCCATGTGCCGACGAAGAATGTTTATATTTACGCTCTGGATGACTGTGAAAAGCGGGTCCCCGTCTACGCACCTTCCTGCATATGGTACCTGCCTCTTGGTCCTAGCTTTGTGCTCTCCAGCCAATGATGGCAGCCGCGTCGCTTGTTTTGCATAGGTGGGCTGTGCGGGCATGTGCTTTTTGCCTACGGAGGCTCGGGTTCGCCCGCTAACGGAATTCCAGACACGGCATGGTTCATGCGGACTGCAGCTGGTTCTTGGCGAGCGTTGAGCTGAAGGGTCGAAATGTCCCGTCACAGACCCATGGCAGGTGGAGTCTATGCTCTTGCGAACTGAAGATCCTCTCCCTCATTCCTTCTTCCGTCTAGCTCGGATTGCCCATGTGGGCCATGAGGCACCTCTCAAGCTCGCGTGCCTGGATGCGAAAGCATGTCGTGTGCATGCATAGCCTCCGACCTGCAGTGTATATATAGGAGCTCCCGCTCAGCTATATCCTCGTCATTATCGAAACATCAAGCCATTAGCCCATTTCACAACGTTCCATCTTGCCAGGGCCAAAGTCATACCTTGCTCTCGAAACATCACGCCGTCATACCTCGCTCTCGAAGCATCGCATTATCCATCCAATCCTTTCTCTTTCCACGAGAACATCTTCCAGTCAAGCTTCACTCTTCGATTCCATTGGACATCATCAGAGTCTCAGAGCTACCTCCAACCACACACAATGTCTATCCCCGAGCCAACAACGAAAAAGTGAGTGTATTCAGATCTCAATTGCTCTTTGCCTTCACTGACTAAGCACCCTTCATTCAGCGCCTCAAACAGCACCAGTGCTAGCCCTTTGAGCAAAGGCAACATCAGCCAAGTACCGGGAAGCAAATACAGTAGCATTGAGCGATTCGCACAAGCACCAGCCTCCGAAGGCACATACTTTGCCAGTGCGCGGATGTCAGACAGATCAGCGCATCTCACGAGACTGTCAAGCCAACTCGATGCTATGGACGAGATCATGAGAGCAAGGAATTAGCAAAGGAAAGCAAAAAGAATAAAAGAAATCATCAACAAAAACTCGCATTCTATAGATAGTGTGTACTGCATATGTCTAACTAGGTATCAGATGTAAAACAGGAGTAACGAATGTGAATACCTCGAACCTTCCGCCAGAAGCTGCATGGAGTTTGCGAAGCTTCTGGATCACAAAAGCTCAGCAATGTAAGCTGCAACTTCCTCGTACTTGGTACTAGGGAACTCATGTCCCGCTTCGTAGAATTTGAAGACAACATTACCACCCAGGGCAGCCGTGGCATCTGGAACAAGCTCACTCTTGACAATGATCGAATCTGTGTTGCCGCACAGAATGTGCACTTTGTTGTCTGATGGCTTCCTCTCTCCGCTACTGGTAGCATTGTTCTGTGCGGTCAGATACTCGCCCAGACGAGCCCAAGTGTTCCATTGGCGTTCTCGCAGGATTGGACCATAACGCATGCTAGACATGAACGCGTGCACAAACCCTGTATGATGATTTACCTGCCACGCCACTGCAGACGGAACACTGATATCGGGGTATTTCCGAGACAATATTTGGACGTCCGCAGCGTTTTGCGAAGGCAGTTCCTCCGTCAGCGCAGACGAGGCATTGAGCTTGGGGCTCTTGAATTTGGGAGTGACCAACGGACCAGCTTTCAATCGACGACTAACCAGATATCCTAGAATATTCTCCGGTACAAGTCCCTTGGAGTAGAGAAGTCTAGTCTGGAAACTGATCTGCGAGTCGCGGATCAAGCCCGAGGGCGCCAGGAGCACCACCGACGAAGTGAGCTGAGGAAGATAGGACGCAAAGCCAGCGGCAATACCGCCGCCCAGAGAGTATCCAACAAGACAGAATTTACCTGACTCAGCACCTGTCCAAGAAATAGGCGATGATGCCAAAGCGAGCAGGATTTGTGTCGAGAACAAGCGGATGTCCTGTGGCAGATCCGCTGGGCAGTCGGAATATCCTCGTCCGAACCTGGTTTGATTCCCTATTAGCAAATCAAACCCCAGTATCGCAATGTGTGTTGTTACCTACAGATCGAATAACATCACACGACAGCCGCGATCGACCAGCGCATGGGCCAACCCGCCGAGCGCAATACACGGCGTGGTTATGCCGTGCACGAATAACACTTTAGGTCCATCTTCGGGGCCCCATTCGTATACTCGCATCGACCCATATGGACTATCGACATCGCGTGCACCGGGGAGAACATCAGGCGGGAGTGGCAGCTCGTGATTCTTTGACTCGGATATCTCGGGTAGAACTGTTGTTCGAGGCGAGACGAGGAGAGGGAGGGGTTCCTTTTGGGGGAGAAGCGATCGAGCAAGCAAGCCAAGTGTAAATGAGGCTCCAGCGGTAGCCAGGATGGGAAGATGGGTCCGGTTGTTCGAGAAGGTTTCGGAGAGGAAATCCACGGTTTGGTTGTACAAGGCCATGGTTGCGACTGCGGTGTTACCCCTGGAACGACCGAACTCGGTGAAGGCTGCGGGGGGAGTTGATACGAAGTGTCTCGATTGAGCTTGAGTTGACCTGACGTAAGGCTTGGTGAACGAGGAAAGACAGGGAGCTAGTTGGTAGGAAGTGATCTGGTGGGTGGCACCGTGGCAGTGTCCCAGGGCTGAAACCGAGGCACTTGCCCTGACCGCACTTATCCGACGCCATGTGGCTGATAAGATAAGATAACGAAGATAAGAACTTTCCAGGATTCCGATCTCAGGTACGCGACGCGTGAACGCGAACCTTCGTGACATCTGTTGACCTCGGACTTATCCAACATCATACATGTTCAATATCATCCTGGCCTGACAGGAAAAATTTTCGACCCTTCATCGTGGATATACGTGAATCTCTTTAGCTTTTTTTGACTGCTTCCTTCCCTCCAGACACGGGGCTGTTTCTCCGGACACATTATCCGCTTTGACTTGCGCTTCAGTCTTCCATACTTCGTCTCGCGACCTACCAACGAGAGTCTGTTCTTTCAGTTCTGTGTCTCTCGCTGGTACATGCATCATGCATGTAGTTGATTGCTGTCAGCAGTCATGTGACCGCTACTCTCCCACAGATAGCTAATTTCCTTCTCTTTTCTCCTTTCCTCTTTAGCGCATATGAGATTACTCGAATGCATCTACCTTCAAGCATCTTTCCATAATTGCATCTTTCTCACTGCGACTTCTTCAGGAAGCAGTACTATTATCAGGACAGCAGCACTTCCTTCACTCGCAGGCACAGGTCTTTACTCCGCATCAATACAACCCTACATTTAGGCTAAAGCAACCGGCGACCAGACGCATAAACTTGGCGCTGCAGGAGTATCATCGCAATAGGAATTGATCCGCATCTTCACTTGACAGACTCTCCGAGAGTCATACTTTGTGCTGCGCATAAGCTAATCCAGGGCAGTTCAATGACAAGCAGACACATTACTGGTTTCATAACATCCACTTTTCATATTCGGGGCTTCGGCTTCGGTTTCAGTCAACGCGGGGTCTTTCTACACAGGAGCTATTGTCCGCACAGGTAATTAACTATTCCCTTGGCTCACATGATGACCGTGTCGAATCTGGCAAGTTGCGCTTCGTAATTCTGCACAAATTAACTTGCGCAGATGTAACCTTAATCCACTATATCCCCAGATTTTCTACACGAGACTGCCAGTGTAGGCAGCGAGTACGAGGACGCATGATGACCATTTTCTCCGGTCGTCAGAGCTGTATTCCTACAAGAGGGATTCCATCCAAACATGTGTGTAGGCGTTGATGTGCCCGCCAGACCGACTGCGACATAATCCCCAGATCCGGAGAGAGCCGAAACTTCCGTTTTGCCAGGCTGTCAGGGTTCAATCTCTCTATCCTGCAAGATCCCCGGAACTACTCATAGACCCCGCGGAGGGATCGGCAGTGCTAGTCAATATTCAGGACATGTCCTTCACTTAACCGTCGTCAACTCAAGAGCTTCGAATTGAGTTGTCCATCCTCCATCCAATGAGCTGTACCACTTTTCAAGTCACATCTTGGCGCTCTTAATTAGTTGTGATCCATCTGGACTCTATCCCAATTCAAGTAGTTATAAACGGTCGTAGTGACTGATGAGAGGTAGCGACGCGTTCTATTGCCGGAAGGGTCTATAGAAGCAGGTAGTTAGAGCCTCAGTTACGTAAAGTGCGTCTACGCAGCCCTGGAAATGACGATGGTTCTAAAGTAGCAAGGATGTCAGATTCCAGACTGCAGGAGTAATGAGAGGGAACAGTATGAAGTCACTACGGACTCACTACCGAGTCCCACAACTGAGCCATCATTGATGGAAGTTCTCTCTTCACAGTATTACCCTGGCTTCGGGCTGAAACGATGCCTGTTGAGTCTGCAGAAAATTTCTCCGGGGCTTAGCGCGGCAGCACGCCTCGCAGGTTGGGCTTGCACAAAACAAGCCAGAAAGCCATCCGGTAGTTTGATGTAAGTGAAAGAGCGCCGTGGCGGCCATCCCATGTAGCGGCGCTCTTGGCGACATTGGACCGCACAATCTCACGTCTCATAATGCTTTAGGGCATATTTGAATCTCATCACCCAGTAAGTATCCGTCCTGTTCGTGTCTTAACTAGAAGATCGACAGGCAACACACCGAAAAGGGCATCAATCTGCAGTCACCAGTACTCCCTGCACAATTGAGTTCCCCGGATATTATACAGCATTCGACAGAACTGGATCGGGGAACTCTCCGTACTCACGGATGTTGAAACAATCTAACCCTGTTCATCTAGTCCGTCTCCGTCAAGCTCTTTCAGGAGACAATGACAACCGCTGTCCAGCGACGATCATTCCCTTCCTTATTCAGGCGCCGGGTCCACTGTCAAATCGATGTACGGCACAGGACGTCCACCCAGTATGGAATTCATCACTGACTGATCGTGTCGGACTCTGTGTCCATTCCAGTTTGGCGACGGCCTGATGGTCCGCCAAGTGAACTCGATATGCAGAAGGTCTTTGGCCAAGCCTCGCATGGCTATGGCCTAGAGCCATGCTTGAAGAAACACATATAAAGATCGACCACCATCTCGAAAGCCTTTTCTTCATCAATCGCAGGTCAGACAACAAAGCAGAAACACATTGCAATCCGACATCTCCGCATTACGAGCAATGTATCAGCGTGCGCTCCTTTTCTCCGCCCTGGCGGCGGCAGCTCGTGCCCAGCAAGCTGGCACATCGACAGCTGAGACCCATCCCTCTTTGTCCTGGCAAAAGTGCAGTGATGGAGGCAGCTGCACTGACCAGCAGGGATCTGTGGTCATTGATGCTAACTGGCGCTGGCTTCACTCCGTCGATGGTTATGACAACTGCTACACTGGCAACGAGGTAGGGTATCCCTACAACGATGACATTGTAACGTATACTGACTGCATCCGTGAAAACAGTGGGATACGTCTCTCTGCCCCGATGACCAGACTTGCGCCGAAAACTGTGCTCTCGACGGCGCAGACTATTCCGGCACGTACGGCATCACCACCTCCGGTGACGCTCTCAGCTTGACCTTCGTCACTGGCGCCAACGTTGGCTCTCGCGTGTTCCTGATGGAGGACGATGAGAACTACCAGATGTTCAAGCTGCTCAACCAGGAGTTCACCTTCGATGTGGATGTCTCCCAGCTGCCTTGCGGACTCAACGGAGCCCTGTACTTCGTCAACATGGATGCGGACGGTGGCATGTCGAAGTATGAGGGCAACAAGGCCGGCGCCAAGTATGGAACTGGTTACTGTGATTCTCAGTGCCCTCGCGACCTGAAGTTCATCAACGGCGAGGTAAGACTTGGAACACTCAGTCAATTCAGAAAACCTGGGATTAAGCTGACTCTCATACGATATAGGCCAACGTGGAGGGCTGGGAGCCTTCCGAGAATGACCAGAACGCTGGTGTGGGCCAGTACGGAGCTTGCTGTCCTGAGATGGATATTTGGGAGGCCAACAGCATTTCCACCGCCTTCACCCCTCACCCTTGCGACGACCAGGAACTCACCAGGTGCGAGGGTGACACCTGCGGTGGAACTTACTCCTCCGACCGCTACGCAGGCACCTGCGATCCCGATGGATGTGACTTCAACTCCTACCGCCTGGGCAACGACTCGTTCTTCGGACCGGGCAGCATGGTCGACACCGGCTCTAAGATCACCGTCGTCACTCAGTTCGTTACCAGCGATGGCACCGACACTGGCAGCCTCAGCGAGATCCGACGTGTCTACGTTCAGAACGGACAGGTCATTGCTAACTCCGCCTCTGAGATCAGCGGTATTACCGGAGACTCTATCACCACGGACTTCTGCTCCGCACAGAAGACTACATTCGGCGATGAGGATATCTTCTCCCAGCACGGTGGTCTCTCTGGCATGGGCAAGGGCTTGGAGCAGGGTATGGTTCTTGTCATGAGCTTGTGGGATGACCACAACTCCAACATGCTCTGGTTGGACAGCGAGGCCTACCCCGTTGATGCCGATCCATCCACCCCTGGTGTTGCTCGCGGCTCATGCGCCACAACCTCTGGCGACCCAGCCACTGTTGAGTCTGAGTCTGGCTCCGCCAAGGTGACCTTCTCCAACATCAAGGTCGGCCCCATTGGCTCCACCTACTCTTCCTAAGTGTCAAAATGGCACTTGCTGACCCTGGCTGCGCCTGACTGAGGCTGGGTTGCTGGAATGCAACCTCCAAGCTGCATGAATCCCTCGAGCTAGTAGCAGCGAATGTCTGTTCTGGAAGAAAGATGTGATCAATACAAATGATCTCTTTGTTTGAAAGTTATCTGTATTCTTGATTTTTGCTTGTCTTGCTTTATTAGAACCAGAGTGATAGTCGGTCATAAATTGAGTCCATTTGCAGATCTGAGAAGTTGAGCTCTGAAGTCTGAACCCTCTTTAGCCAGTAGAGAAGGCGGTCGGAAGATCATCGGCAGAAAAAAAAGGCCGGCTCCGAAGCTTCAGCTTCGACATCGATTCTTTTGCTTCAATTTCATTACTTCAGAGATTTGTCAATCTGCCTTGGTGCTAGAGTCATTATAGCCTACGCCTTTTGTGTTATTTCTGTCACAATTTGCAACCATGTTGGACACGGTCTGCACACTCCCGCTCTCCTCGGACGTGTTCGCGCAGGCTATCCACCCCGAGGAGCCGGTAGTTTCTGTCGGTTTGGCCTCTGGTCATGTTCAAACATTCCGATTGCCTTCTCTAGAGGCTGAAGATGACGAGGATGCTTCTAGCTCTTCAGCCCTGACCGGGAAGGGCCATATCGACACAATGTGGAGAACCCGACGACACAAGGGCAGTTGCCGCACCATAGGGTTCGGTATCGACGGGAAATCACTCTACTCAGCCGGTACAGATGGTCTGGTGAAGGCTGCAAACACAGAGACTGGTCAAGTGCACAATAAGATTGCAATCCCTCTTGAGAAGAACGGGTAAGGATGCTCCTGCGAATTATGAGGCATTGCAATTCTGGGCGTTGCATTGGCTGACTGGTTCCTCCTGGCGTCATATAGCTCTATTGATGCGCCAACCATGATTCATGCTCTCTCCCCTCAAACTCTCCTCCTCGGTACCGACTCGAGCGCTCTACACCTATACGATCTCCGCATTCCCTACTCGAAGGTGTCTGCGCGGCCTGAGCAGTCGCACCACCCACACGACGACTATATCTCCTCTCTTACCCCTCTTCCGGCTTCTGAGACCAGCACGTCAGGTTTCAGCAAGCAGTGGGTCACGACTGGCGGAACAACTCTGGCCGTGACGGATCTACGCAGAGGTGTCCTGGTGCG
The DNA here is from genome assembly GCF_028826915.1 of Penicillium bovifimosum. NCBI lineage: Eukaryota > Fungi > Ascomycota > Eurotiomycetes > Eurotiales > Aspergillaceae > Penicillium > Penicillium bovifimosum. The sequence continues at coordinate 2,896,796 of NW_026622714.1, read as the reverse complement.
CAGCGAGAATCAGGAGGAGGAATTGGTAAGCTCGGTTTATATGGGTGGCTTGCCGTCCAGTGGAACCAGTCGAGGCGAAAAGGTGATCGTCGGTGGAGCCAGTGGTATCCTCACTCTGTGGGAGAAGGGCGCGTGGGATGACCAGGATGAGCGGATCTATGTCGACCGTGGTGCTGATGGCGGAGACGCCGTTGAAGCATTGACGGTCGCTCCTGACTACTTGGGCAAGGTCGTTGTGGCAGGTCTCGGAAGCGGAAAAGTGAAGTTTGTGCGCATCGGATCCAACCAAATCATTGGTCAGGTTGTACATGATGAAATTGATGGTGTCGTGGGCTTGGGCTTCGACGTGGAAGGTCGCATGATCTCTGGCGGCGGACAAACTGTCAAGGTTTGGCACGAGGCTGCAGACAATGTCGGGGAGGGATCTGGCGATGAAAACATGGATGATAGCGACGACGGTAGAGATTCCGATGAAAGCGAAGAGGAACGTCGGGAGGATCCCAGAGAGCGCAAGAAGCGCAAGAAGTCCAAGGGCAAGGACCTTAGTGGTGGACAGCATGTCATGGCCTTCCATGACCTCGACTAATGTCTTGATACTCACTTATCTGATACCCACATCTGCAAATCTATTCGTTTGCTCGAAACTAGAAGGGCGCAAGAAGTGTACATAGCGTCGGGCGTTGGTATCTCATATGGAAGAACAGTATCCATCAAGGTTGTCAAGCATAATGCAGAGCCACATTATGAGGGTCTGGGTTTTTGAAGCCTAGTAAAAGGAGATCAAGAACCCCCTCATGGCCAAGATCTGTTGTGAAGCATTAAAGGATATTGGCAACTGTCAATAAATAGCGTGCAGTGGGGAATCTCTCGGACTCTCCGCATTGCCAACCCCGCTACTAACTAGGTTAACTAACTAACTAATGATTCATGAGCCACCATTACATAACTGGGGAGGCGCCGCATGGTAACTTAACTAAATCTCGTCGGGTCATTTCGGACGGAGGTCTGTGAGTATCAGTCTAATATTGACGACGTCGTTGTTGTCTCTCGGAGTATTCCCGAAAATGAACACCGTCGAGTCCAACCCGTCCAAGCATGGAACTGCCATCTTCGATGCCCTGCAACGAGCATTGCCAGGTGCAATCGCTCGCATGAAGCTGAAGGCCCCTCTGGTGCTCTCGACATCACGGCGGGTGGACCTGGCTGAGAAGGTCAAGGAAACTCTCAATGGGCAGATTGCCGGAATATTTAGTGAGGCGACTATGCACACTCCAACGCACGTCACAGACAAGGCCGTTGAATATGCGAAAGCCCAAGGAGCGGACTCGCTCATCTCCATCGGAGGCGGAACTACAGTTGGCCTCGGGAAGGCGATCAGCGTTCGCACTGGACTGCCGCATATCTGTATCCCGACTACCTATTCCGGGAGTGAAGTGACTCCAATTCTCGGTGAGACTGAGGATGGAATTAAGAAGACTCGCTCTGGTCCCAAGATCTTGCCCGACACGGTGATCTACGACTCTAGCCTTACAATGACGGTTCCGGCAGCTGTATCTGCCACGAGCGGTGTCAATGCGATTGCTCATGCCGGTAAGTGCGCTTGATAAGTAAGTATCTATAGTTTGGATACGAATCTAATGTATTGCCGAATAGTCGAGGCGCTCTACTCTCGCCAGGCTAATGACGATATCAGTACGAAGGCCATGGATGGAATCGGTTATCTTGTGAACGGTCTTCCGTTGATTCTTGAGAACCCTGCCCATGAACACGGCCGGTCCATTGTTCAAAAGGGCGCCTGGCTCTGCGGATCGTGCCTGGCCGGTGTAGATATGGCTATCCACCACAAGTTGTGCCATACGCTTGGTGGCAGCTTCAATCTTCCTCATGCCGAAATCCATACCGCTGTTCTTCCCCATGCACTCTCCTACAATGCACCTTATATCCCTGACGCCATGGAGAAGTTGGCTCGCGCTTTTCCAGACAGCAATGGCGACGCAATCCATGGCCTTAACGTTCTCTTGTCTAAGCTCAATGTCAAACGCGCTGCGAAGGACTTTGGAATGAAGGAGGAGGATATCGATAAAGCGGCCGACCTGGCGTTGACCAGACCCTATTGGAACCCTCGTCCTATTGAGCGTGCTCCAATTCGCGAATTGCTTCGCAGAGTCTGGGCCGGAGAGGAGGCACGGGCAGACTTGTAGATATCCCCGTTGTACACCAGCGCCATAACATACTACCTGAATGACTTCAAATCTTGAACTTCTAAATGTAAGTAGTAATGTTTAATTATCAGAAAGTTGTTTTGTTGTCTACCAATGGGCTGTCTCGTAATCTCCGTTATCGAGGGCGGGGTGAAGTGGGGTGCTTTTTTTTTCTCCAACCCTTTCTGCCAAATTCTCATCCTTGTCTCAACCCAACCTCTTTCCCCTCCTAATCTCAAAATGGGGTCTGAAATGAAGTCCGCCCCTGTGCTGTCTACAGCTGATGATCGTATCCTCGAGGAAATCGACCCTGTGGCCTCGCGAGACCCGACAATCGCAGTGTCCGACGATGAACTTTCCATTACATACGATATCGAGCGCACCTTGAAGGAAATTCGCCAAGCACGGTACAAGCGCATTGCTCTCCAGTTCCCAGATGATATGCTCCCCGATGCCCCGCGGGTATTTCAATTGCTCAGCCGTGGCCTCGAGTGCGAGGAAAACAGCGCCAACGATACACAACCTTCGAACCAGGCCGATGCTAGCAGCGCCAACGATAGCCTGGCTCATGCGGTATCTGGGCTCCAGGTGGAGGAGACACCGAGCTCTGCGCCAGCTCGATTGACCATTTTGGCTGATACATCTTACGGGACCTGCTGCGTTGACGAAGTGGCCGCGGAGCATGTGGACGCAGACGTGGTAGTGCATTACGGGAGGTCGTGTCTTTCGCCAACGGCACGGCTACCGGTGATCTATGTCTTCACACATAAGAACCTACCCCTAGAGCCCGTGGTACGAGCTTTCCAGGCCACTTATCCTGACACAACAACCAAAGTGATTCTCGCAGCCGATGTCACTTTCGCCGATCACGTTCCCACTGTATATACTCGCCTGGTCGAAGAGGGATACACCAACTTATATGCGACGGAAATTGTGCATGAGCCCTCATCATCAATTCCCAATCGTACAGTCCCCGAGTCGGTTCAAGAGGCCCCTGAAACGCTGTCCGATTGGCAGTTGTTCCACATTTCCGATCCACCAACGGCTCTCCTGATGACCCTCGCATCCCGCGTTGCTGCGATCCATATTTATCCCACCAATGACCTATCAAACGAGGACGTTAAGCCATTGCCTGCGTCTACTGCTGCAGTTTTGCGACGCCGCTATGGAACACTGGCCTCTCTGACGACTGTGCCTATCTGGGGTATCTTAATCAACACACTGAGTGTCAAGAACTACCTGCATATTGTGGAACATGTCAAGGAGCGCATTGCCGAAGCCGGCAAGAAGAGCTACATGTTCGTAGTTGGCAAGTTGAATGCTGCCAAAGTAGCCAATTTCAGTGAGATTGGTGGCTGGGTGGTCATTGGCTGCTGGGAAAGCTCTTTGGTGGATAGCAAGGATTTCTGGAAGCCAGTGATCACTCCGTTTGAATTGGAGTTGGCTCTGAAAAACGACGCAGATCGGGTGTGGACAGGAGCATGGCAAAGTGATTTCCAAGCAGTCCTTGATGCGCCGGCTCAGGAGGCCAAGGGAGAAGAAGATGACCCGGAGACCTCCAATGGCGCAACCATGTCCGAAGAGGACGACATGTCAGAGCCTGAGTCGGCACCGCCCGAATTCGACTTCCGCACTGGTCGATACGTCTCACACTCTCGTCCAATGCGGAACCCCGCGCCCCGCGCTTCTCAGGTTGATGGATCATCCACGTCCGGCCCATCCGCTGCTAGAGCACTGGCGCGGCGAGCTAAGGGCGACCTAGCTATGATCGGCGGAGCCGTGTCACCAGGCGCAGAATTTTTGCGGTCGCAACGGACATGGAAAGGTCTGGGGAGCGACTTTGATATCAAATATGACGAGGAAGACCCGGAGGATAGTACCTTGGTCAAGGAAGGGCGCAAGGGTATTGCGAGGGGCTACACTGTAGGCGATACAGCTGACAAACATTAATTCACATGGTAGTATAGAAACCATTTGCAATAAGATTCAGGATCATTCAGCGATCAATGCATTCTATTTTCCTCAGAGATTCATATGAAGCGCGCACATCAAAATCCGGGGTTTGACGTCCATCACATGACACTGTCCTAATTAACGGGCGCATCCGGATATCACGTCTCGCGTTGTCTCGCCGACTCGCGCTCCGTCTTCTTTCTTATTCTCTTTCTGTCTCGCTCTTCTTTCTTTTGCTACAATTTGCGCAGTCGCTGGGGCATCATATCTGTGACTTTCTTTACTTTCGCTCCGGGGATTTCATCCTTCCCCTCTTTTAATACCCCTCTCCCTTCCTCCCCTCGCTCCCCCTTCAGATACCCCAATTCGCTAGCCCTTGCAAGCCCAGCTTATCAATTATCGACTGTTCACATCTGATCGCCTTGCATCGTGGCTTAAGTTCTGGGCGACCTGCCCCCTCGTTTGGATGGTCTTCAAGTCATCTTATCATGTGCCGCGTCTCTAGCCGCCGAGCTCGCGACCTCGCGTCACCTCGATCGTCGACCTAGAATTCGGAACCTTTCACTCGTCGCTCAGGGTCTGGATTGAATACTCCAGCACCATGGCTCATGGAGACGGTGCTGGTGAGATTCCCGCATCGCACCAGATGCTGGAAAGCTTGCCGGTCCCTCTCGTCCAGAGGGAACCAGAAGAACGAAGACTCTCAACCTTTGAACAAGTGATAACGACCAACGCACCCATACTCGAGTCTCTCCTACTCCAGATCCCGACCGACTCAATAATAAAGCTCTACCACTCTTCAAGTTACCTACGCACGTTCCTTCGATCATATCCGACCGCATGGATGTCACTCTCGTTCCGTCTACCCTTGCCTTCGGGCACTCTTCCAAACCCTTCAAATCCCGGTTCAAACCTCCCTGAGTCTGTTCCCGCACGTCAATCTCGACCGTATGCCCTGGATATGTTCTTGATGAACGTGGTGGTCCCGTTCAGTGCGTGCCTGAAGAGCATAGAGCTGGACAACACGGCTATTTCGGGGGAGAACCTGATTTCGACCGTGCTGCATGCCCGCCGGGAGACGCTCGTGCATCTCTCTATTCGGGGCTGCAAGAATGTTTCTCTAAAATATCATATCGTTCCATTTCTGACCATGTTTGCACTGCAATGTGACATTGACGTGGGAAGCAACAGCAGCTCTCCTGGGATGAAACGACTCGCTTTGAAGAGTCTCTACGCCTACCGATGTCGCCACCATCGAAGACGCCCATATCTGTCATCTTCATTGCTGCGGAAAGATGCTGACGCAGAGTCGACTCACGAACTTGTCAACGTCTGCCACAAGCTGGGGATTTGGACTGACACCGCTTGGTGCACCACCCCGGCCGGTAGATGCGCTCGCAGGGCCGCCTACGTCAAGTCGAGATTCCCACAGGGAGTAGCAGCGCCGGAGGTCTGGGTCGTCTTTGATAGACTGTGGAGATCTAGGAACTGGATCGGCCCAATCGACTCCACGACCAATTCAACGGGCATATGTGACGCTAAGCTGTGGGAAACCCGTGAGACTGGATGTTACGGGGAGGCGTTAGGAACCGGCGACAGCAACGACTGGGGAGAAGGCAAAATGACACCCGCCCATCTCCGTCGGAGTCATACCCATTTTGTTGACGGAATTCGCTGTGATAACTGTCTAGACGACATAACGGAGCGATGTGAACATTGCAGCGTCTTGATGCATTGTGTCGGGTGCCGCAAGACACTTTGCGCAAGCTGTGCCCATGAACGCCCGTACCTTCACAAATGCGCATCATCGTCTTTTTCTTCTGGGAACAACCAGCCCGCGCCAGATTCCTTCTGGTGGGCGCCTGGGGCGACGCACTCTCCGGGTTCGATGCAGGATCCCGTGGCATTCCCGGTGGGTACCACTCCACCCCAGGGCACCGGGGGAATGGATCCACCCCCTATACTCAATTTCCACTGGTGCTGCACCAAGCCCGATTTTTCTGGTGGAGGCGGCATCAGCATTGGGTCTCAAAATCGAGAGGTGGACCAGGTTCGAGCTGTGCCTTTGCCTCGTGGGCAAGGTTGGGAGAACCTGGAGTATACCGTCAGTGGATGGAGCAAGACATTCCCCACGTACGCATATGGTGATCCAAGCAAGCCAGACTACTCGCTCGAGACGGGTCATCTGGCAATGATGAAATGGCTGCTAGGACCGCCTAATCGACAAGTCTCACCATGCCCGCGCAATCTGTGCCAAGGATGTTACGATTCCCCACAATGGAAGGTGCACTGCAGGAGCTGCTCGAAGTCCCTCTGTATTGAGCATGACCTTCGTGGGCTTCGCTTACGGATATGCGGCTACCGAGACCTCGAGTCAGAAAAGCAGAATATTCAGCACCGACTCGCATTGCACCTGGCTGAGTCACTCGCCTCCGGTCAAGGTCCCCCACACGACCTACCATTCAGAAGCCAACAGCCTCTTGACCCGATGAATATGAGTATCATTGATGACTCGCGGCAAGACATCCTAGTCGAGAGAAATATTGTCTCTTTCCTCAACCACCCAAGTCGCTCCTTTGTGGCCCCAACACCCGACCCTTCCTGTCCTCCGTCATCCTCATCCTCTACGTTCTTTGATTCACCAACCCTCGAACCCCTAAAGTGGCAAGGGTGTCAATCCTTCTTCTGTCCCCCAGAATCCGATCCTTTCACCGGAATAAGCGATCCTAGAATCAGTATCAGAGACCCACGTCCCCGGTGCCCCAGCAATCTCCTAGAATGCAATGGCTGCAAGGTGTATGTTTGCGTCGAATGCATCGATGCGCATCCGCCCTGTAAATGCTCGTATTGCTCCGAGCACTACATGTGCCCCAATTGCGTGGCAGACAAACGTGACACCATGTGCCATCGTCGTCAGGAAGAGGCGCTGCGTGACCGCCAATGGAGAGAACAATTGCAGGCGATCGAAGCCAGTCTGTTGCTCAAATTGGCTGATGAAGCGGCTGAGTATGTAGGCGAGTTCTTTGACCGCATTGAACCGCGCAGTCCTCCGCCCTCGCGGTCTATGGTCCCCGTCGATCCCGGATTGGCTGACCAGATTGCCGACCCTTTCAGAGAAGACCATGCAGCAGCGGAAGCATCCTTCTCGCACCTTGAGCCTGATGACATGGAGTGGTTGACTGAGGACTCCCAGTAGTCTGAGATGTTGCTCACTATTTTCCCTTTTTATCTTTGCGATTTCCATGTCTTTTCTTTGTTTCAGTTTCTTGAGCGATCTCATATCATGGCGTCAAAGGGAAATCATCTAATATTTTATTCAGAGTGTTTATTTTGTCGAGGCAATTACAGCCAGCGGGCTCAATCCCGTGGTGCTTTTACTCGGCGTTCTACCAAGCGAAGTGAATCGGCGCAGTGCGCACTGCTTCTCTTTGCTTCTGCTGTTCAACCCCTCTCCTTGCAAACCGGGCTGGTGCTGCAGATGGGAAGGGACGCTACATCTACCCGGCGGTTCCATGGGAACTACTCACTGCATCGATGACATCGCTGGCCAATTAATGCAGGCACCACGCCAGGGTTTCATGTTTCTTGGGTCTTTTTTTCCGTTATTTTTCTGCTTGCGTTCATCCTTTATCGGGCTTGATGTCCTAACGTGGATGGGGATGAACGTGAAATAGCCGAGTGGACATCTGTACTGCACTTGTTGATCATCTAGTGAGGGGTATGTCCCAAAAGGACTCAGCTATTGTTCTTATCTCCTGCTCCTTACGCTCTAGTTCTCATCCATCTTGCCCTGGGCCAATGATGATACCTCCGTGAGATCAGTTCACCAACCCCAGTTCATCCCAGGTTGTAGAGACAACTTGTAACGCCACACCTAAGCGGCCTGAACAAAACATATCATGGCCAGTAATAATGCACCACATGGGTTGCAACAAGACAATATCTATACCGTCAGATTAGACTAGCGCATATCAAAGGATCGTCGGATGCCAGCTTCCAAGGTTCTCGGCAGCGGGACAACAACCTTAAGAAGTAACACAGGCCCGGTACCGCAAATGAGAATGACCCCCCACGTTCTGATCCGCGAACTCAATATCTCTGAAGTATAACGAACTGTAATATTCCAGGGTTGTTCAAGGTCCAGGCGCAGGCTAGTGGTTTCATCATCTGACATGAGCAAAGCAGGTCCAACCCCCAAACGGTATGTACGTGTCGGGTCGTATCTGGACAGAATGATGCGGTCAAGACCAACGGCTATGCAATTAACGCTAGCGTATGCAAACCGCGTGGGATTCCTCAAGTGACAAGCCTTCCCGGGGCTCTTCTGGGCGGTGAATGCATTGTCGGGCTCTGTGATTGAGTGATCGAGGTCCGTGTGGTATTTCCTATGTACTCATTTTATGTTTTTCCAAGGTCCTCGGGATCTTACAATCCATCCCTGTTTGTTTGTGGCTCGATGCGATGTAAAGATGAGCTTACTGGGATTAATGGAATTGGAGAGTTAGCTCTTCTGGATAGTGAGGTAGATAATAACTATATCTACGCTACATAGATCTCAGAAGTATCAACCCGGGTGGAGTGGATCGGGCGATCATCCATGAAAAATAATAAAGAATAAATCCAATTTTACCCGCTTCCCCGGTTGCCCCTTTTTATTTTAATTTCCATTCTTTTCCGAATGGTACGTATCAATCATTCCACCCCTTATCCCCTTAGTAGACTGCCCTGAGATATCAGATCGCCGCGGATGTAGACCCCAAACCCCCCGATTGGGTGCGGGAGTACTTCGGGAGGTGGGCTGGAAGCCATCCTATTAGCCCGGGGGAAGAAGCTAAGGATTTTCTGGGAATGGTGGAAACTGGGAACCAAAAGTACGATGGCGCTAGATCCCGTTCCTGACATCATACCAGTCAATCTGTCAATTCGTACCTGTGGTGGGACGATGGTTACCCATTCTCTCAAGGGGGTTAGACAAGGAGAAGTAAAATGGAAATGGGTGAAAAAAAAAAAAAAAAATGAGGAGTGGGGGTGACGTTGAGGTTCATCTTGAATCCCCAGTGCACCGGTCACAAACAGCCACACCAATGAGATACGTTCAATATTGAGGGAGATCTCACCATTTCATTATTTACCCTATTCCTTACCCTTCCTTGCCCTTCCTTGTACCCTTCTATCGTTCCTACCCTTCCTACCCTACTTCTGCGCAAGGTTGAGCGGTCCGTTTTCCCGTGCCATTTAGGCTACAACCCAAGATGTCGGTGAACGCGTTCCTTGATCTTTAAACGCGTGACCGGTCTGTTTCCGAAGCAAACATTTGGATAATTTCTAAATTTTTTTTCTATTTTGGTGATTTTCGATCTGTAAAATGCAAACAGGCTTTTTAAGGCTTTTTAAGGCTTTTTAAGGCTTTTTAAGGCTTTTTAAGGCTTTTTAAGGCTTTTTAAGGCTTTTTAATTTTGATTAAATTCAAAATCCTCCTTTCTCCAACTGTTCTACTTATAAAGCCTTCAGCTATCGCTCATCTATTTGAAACTCAAACACAGACTCCTCGCTTCAACCCTTCGGATCAAAGAACTGCCTTCTTCTACACATCCCAACTCTCTCCTCAACCATCCCCCATTCCAGTCATCACATTCAAAATGGACAAAGTCAAGACAACCCAGGAGACCAAAGAGAAGCCGGAGGCTCAACCCATGAGCGTCGAGGAGTATCAGAAGAAATGGGACCAGATGCTCCAAGAAACAGGGAGACAGATCGACAAGATCCGAGGTGAGTTGCTCTTCTGACATATGCACAGGACAAATCTGACAGCTATCATAGAGAATGAGCAGGCGGGAAGGTCAAATCAAACCTCGCAGCGTTGATCGACGCCCATTTTTTTCCAATTGGCCACTTTTTTTCACTTGAGGTGGCCTATGCAAGCCGAGGAGTTATTGGGAACTGACATTTTGGTGTTTGCTTTTTCATGCATGAACGAGGGTGTTGATGAAAGGATCGAGGGCTATGAGATTTAGAGATGTCTTTTATTTTTATTCGGGGATTGATTATACCTTGAAGTTCATCTTCAGTCGTTCGCTTTGTTGCAAGGTAACCTACGTTTTGAGAATATCATGTTTTTCTTAACCACCTTTGGTATATCTACAGTATGTAGATGTCCCTAAGAGAGCAACTTTCCAGTTTTGGAAAGAGAGCCTCGACAGGGGACCTCTGCACTTTCCCGTCCAGTTAGCCTTCTCCTAGCGTACACATCTAACACCAACACTGCACTTGCATTGCCTATCACTTTCATCCCGAATCGCCTATGCATGTCATGGCTGCAGCTAACGACTGGTTCAATCATCCTTGTACGTTCCAAAGCGGCAGGATATGGCTTATCCTAACAACTTCAGGCCCCTCGAAATCGTCGCTCACAATGCCACTGTGCTTATGAGCGGTGTGCTTCTTGGGCTACTTGCCTTTGTCATTTCACGCCTTAGCCGAATGTCCCCCCCACGTTTTCTCGGATATATTGACACAATAATATCGGAGTTACTACATAGGTTCTATTTGAATGCCTTTGCGGTTCATCTCCTATTCTCCGCTTCTGTAGTGACGTTGTTGGTATGCATCAAAACGATGGTGAACCCTTTAATCGGACTGACTCGCTAAAATCAGAGTTCGTGCTAGTACAAGCCTAGTGTGCTCCTCCCCGGGATATTCCCAGCTCTGGATCATGATGTGACTTCCGCGGTCACTATCGGAGGCGCTCAAATGGCCGGTTCGGAAGTTACTGTGGATGACTCAGACTCTTGCAACCTACCGATGCTCCATACTAAATACCCCTGTCAAGCCATGCAGTTAAATGTATTATCTATGATCTTCAAAGGAATATATGACTCCGTATCCTTGTAATAAGAGGCGTCGCGGTGAGAGTCCGAGGCGGTTAGGCAGGCGGTAAATGCGCCAACGGAGAAAAGCCAAGGTCCCCACATTTTTCCATTCCGAGCGTTTGCTTGGTTGCTTGGCTCTCACGGAATACTTTGTTCCCACCCGCTCAACTCTCTCTGACCGACTTTATATTTATCTCTCTGACGTGCTGCCCATCATGTCTGCTGATCTCGACCAAAACCCCTCCCCAGCCGACATAGCCGAACGTGAACGTGAGAACCAAGAGCGCAAGGCCCGCGAGGATGCGGAGCAGGCTCAGCTGCCCTACAAGTGGACACAGACCATTCGTGATGTGGAAGTGACGGCACCGATCCCCAGTAATATCAAGGGTCGCGATTTGGATGTGGTGTTGGCCAAGAACAAGATTCGCGTCGCAATCAAGGGACAAGAACCCCTCATTGAGGTATGCCTTTTCCCCTATCTGCCTACTCATCCCCGGGAGCCCACCGTGGGTTGTGCATATTGCCTGGAGGAAGTACCAAGCAGCAGCTAATCATCCAAATTTATTCTGTAGGGCGACTTTCCCCATGCTATCCTTGTCGATGAATCGTCCTGGACCCTCGAGACCACCCCCACCCCACCCGGCAAGGAAATCACTATTCACCTCGACAAGGTAAACAAGGTCGAATGGTGGCCTCATGTCGTGACCACTGCGCCCAAGATCGATGTTACGAAGATCACGCCAGAAAACTCCAGCTTGAGCGATCTGGATGGCCCCACTCGCGCCATGGTCGAGAAGATGATGTATGATCAGCGGCAGAAGGAAATGGGCGGCCCCAGCAGTGACGAGCAACGGAAGATGGAGCTGTTAAAGAAGTTCCAGGCTGAGCACCCTGGTGAGTTGCTGTCCTTCTTTCCCTTTCTCTTGGCCACTTCGCCAAGCCTCTGGAGATACTCACACGTTCCTTTGGTGTACCTGTTGCTAACCTTGAATCCTCCAGAGATGGACTTCTCCAACGCTAAGATGGGTTAAAGTCAATACCAACGTCCCACGACAGCCTCATGTCCTCCGTGCAAAAGAACTGGTGATGGAGAATGAGCAAAAAGCATTGGTGGATGAACCTCAACGAATGACGAATTACATGGCGTTTCTCGGCCCTTTCCGAGAATGCATTTGAACTTTCAGGTTAATATTTCCTTCGAGATAGACATCTTTATATTCAATTCACGTGTCAACTTCTCTTGCTTCTCTGATCGTTCTGCCAAGCGATGAATACGAGAATTTCCTAATTTGGACTAGCGTTTGTTTGACGAGAGATGATCTACTTACCTTCGCGCTGCCGTCTCCCCGTCTCCTCCGTCACCACTTCTTCATTCTGACTGGACAAATGATAGTGATTCAAGGTAACTACACCCAACAGGGCGCAGTTCCACCTGTTTGAGCCTCCACGCCCGGCCTAGCACATAGCTTGGGGCTTCGCTGGGCAAACTCACAAATCGACATCCTGATGCCTTTATATGCCACCCAGAGAACCGCTTAACCATACACCTCTCGACGTATTCTCGATTATATAGGTTATCACCGGGAGGTTCCCAGATTTGGTTCATACCCTGTAAGACGAATAAACACGATGCAGCCTAAACTCCAGACCCAGCACTCGAACCCGGCCAGGCCCATGCAGGGACAGAACAAGGTCTTCCGGGTTCCGAACTACAGACCGAAACATGCCACACCGCATGGATCTGGGGAACCAACTGAGCACGTCTATCATTCCCGCCGATCCCACCGGAAATCACGTGTCGGCTGCGTGAACTGTAAGCAACGAAGAGTCAAGGTATTTTGTATTCCCCGAGTCTAAAGCATCCCTCTGCTGACGAGTGATCAAGTGCGATGAAACGAAGCCGTGTTGTCTTCGATGCCAGAAATATGGCGTCGAGTGTGATTACTCGGACCGGCCTGTCCGAGCTCCAAAAACAACCAACATCGTCGCCGACTTCATCAAAACCCACCCCGGGCTAATATCAATTGACTCCCTGGCATCTTCAATGTCCCTAATGATGGTAGCAGAGAAGTTGAATGAATTGCTGCTACCAGCCTCCCCTACCAGTACCCAGCTACCAAGGAAACTGAGAGACACCTCTGCATCAATGCGCACTATAGAAGCACTACATCATTTCCACAGAGGCCCAGCATTCACAACCGAACCCCAACATAATGTCCGTATAGTCATGGACAAAATGGTCAAACTTGCCTTCGAAGTAAGCCCCATCCCTTCCCTGCATCCTGCCACCTAGTCCCTATAGCTCGAAAGAAACCACCACTCACAAAGACCAACCTTCCCCCAGACCCCCTTCCTCATGCACGCCATAATAGCCGCATCAACAACACACCTCTGCGCCCACCTCCCAGACAACAAAGACTACCGCCTAGCAGAAGCCTACCACTGGCAAAGAGCAATAACCCAATACTCAACCGAAGTAACCAAGATAACCCGCCACAACACCGATAAACTCTACACCGCCTGCATGCTAATAAGCATGCACTCCTTCCACCAAGAGATCTTCAACCCCGCCGCTTCCTTCGTCTTCACCACAGACCACACAGCCCTAACCTGGCTCCGCATCCAAACAGGCCTCCGCTACCTGCTCGCGCACACAGCCCCCTGGCTGCACCAGAGTATATGGTGGAGCGTCTTCAACGAGTCCCGGAATGCACAGGCGGACTTTGAGGACTCGCGGCCGGGTCGTGTAGGTCTTGATCCGGATTTGGCGGATCTTTGTGGCGTGACAGAGGACTCGACTGTCGAGTCGAATCCGTTTCTTTGGCCATTGCGCATGCTTATGGGGTTGTTGCCGCTTGAGCGGTGTGCGGGCAGTTTCAAGGCTTATAATACTTGGATGGGGAGGTTGGAGGGTCCGTTTTATGAGTGTTTGGAGAGGAAGGAGGTCCCGGCGCTGGTTTTGTTGGCTTGGTGGCTTGGGCTTATGTGTTTTGCTGGGGAGTGGTGGGCGGAGGTTAGGGTGAGGTCGGAGTGTACGGCTATATGTATGTTCCTGGAGGAGAGTGGTGATCCGCTGGTTTTGAGGTTGTTGGAGTTTCCGGCATCCTGTTGTGGGTGTGTACTTAGGCATGGGAAGGGGGCTAGGGTGCTTGAGCTGGATTGATCTTGATTTGCGTTACAGTATCGAGGACTATATGTAGTTAGGTTGTTGCGGTCATACCCTTCTTATAACCTTGTTCTTCCGAGGCTGTTTTTACCTGCATCCATGTGTATGACGGGCGGCTTCGATCCACAGGGAGATGTTCGGGCAGTAGTGGTCCAGAAATAGCAAGTTTATATTCATGTTCGACTGTAGAATGATAATAATGCTATGTATCCGCTAGGATGCAAGTGCCATGTGTTCGAGAATGTCCGTGCCATTCTCTTGAGACTGTGTCCATCCCCAGCAAGCGATTATGTGCACTGCACGATGTGCTGGGCTGTCCATGTGCAGGTCAATATTAAGTATCCAAAACTATCCCAAAGTATGCCCTTTTCCGCACCAAATCCCAGTCATGTCGTAAACATTCGATCCATCGTCGCGTCATGTGCTTTGAAACAGAAATCCAAATATGCGATGAAAGAAGAGAGGGCAATGAAACAATAGTAATAGGAAAAAAAGAGCAATGAAAAGGCGATTCCAGATCGCCTAGGTAGGATGGAAAATGAAAAAAACGCGAGAACAACATATTCACTGACAGCGTAAGCAATCAAATCCTCATCTGAGACGACGCAAATCACCGACTCCCCCAGGAAACCCGCCTATGACGACGAATGGACCGATCATCCTCATCAGAGTACGTAGGCCCCGTCTGCGAACCGCTCAAACGGGCAGCAGGCGGCGGATGAATGATCACCGCCATGGCCGAGGAAATAGACATCGACCGGGACCGACACAGCATAGAAGAGTGACGAGGGGAGTACGGCGGCGGTGGAGTTTCCCTCGTTGCAGTCGATGTATTGCCATAACTGCTTGGAAAGGAAACAGCGGATGAACTATCGGACGTGACTTCTTCATCGTAACGACTATCGGACGTGGATCCTTCGTCGTAACGACTGGCATTTTTTTCGTCCTGGGGGTAAGAGTTCTGGTATTCAGACGATATGGATGGATCACGCATATGGGCTTCCAGAGTCTTCTCGTGGAGGCTCATCGGACGGGCTGTGTACTGCGGGAGCGGGACCACGCTCGCATAGCCCCCATTCTCCGAGTCAGGCGGGGGCCCGTGCTCGTGGCCCCCGGTTGCGGGGGCTGCTGGGCGGATGAATTCGCCTGTCTCCGAGAGCATGAATCGGCCTGTCTGAAGGCCGTTCGCATGGGATCTTTGGGTCATTGATTCTGGGAATGTAGGGCCCCTTGAGGGCTTTTCGACGACGGTCTCTCGGGAAAAGCACCCGCACAATGCTGAGAGGAAGGACATGATTCAATGGAGTAAGTTGGACTCTAGTTGACAGCGTCCAAAATTGGGAGATTCGTTTCTCGTGAGATAAAGTCGTCTTGTAGAGTCCGTAGCAGAAATGCCAGACAACAAGCACTCTACTGTGGATGTCTGCAGCACTTCAGCTATTGAGCCTCAAAACGCCGATCGTGGGTTGTAAACCCCACTTGCGTTGATATGCCCCAGCCCTGAACTGACAAAGACACAGAAAATCAGATATGAAGCTTAAAGAGTCTAAAGAAATATGCTGATACAGAGAAGGGAGGAAAATGAGGGGTGAAAGAAAGGCCAGATGCGAGCTGACAGTACGAGGCACCCGCAGGCACCCGCAGGCATCCAAATTCCTAGAAACTCTAATTGGCTGAGACACGGTGCCTGAGTGAGAATTCCTGTCAGGTTACTGGTTGAATTGGCTAATGTAACATTAATCTAATGACCTTTCACAACAACAGCCCGGGTGGTCTAGTGGTATGATTCGCGCTTAGGGTATTCAAAACCTGAGCATAATTGCGCGAGGTCCCGCGTTCAATCCGCGGCTCGGGCCTGTTATCTTTTTGTCTTTTTTTCCCTTTCTGAAAACTACTGCGTATCTGCTGTCTAGGTTCGATGCAGTTTGATCCTTCGCTAATAATTATGCAAAGAATGGCTAGGTGTCGGCTTACTACCACTGAAGCATTAACTTTTCTCGGATTATCGTACACCTTCAGCGTTCTTCCACAACCTCAGGTTGACAATAGATAAGCGATAAGATCAATGATAACAAAGGCGGTAAACCTCTACAAACCATGATTGGGCGATACAGAAAGCGGAGCGAGGGGCAAGAAAGTATGTGGGCAGTTTAGAGTCATGTGATAGAGTCTCCCCGCCAATCGTGTTGCCGCTTGGAATTTTTTTTGTTCTCCCCGCCTTGACGATCACTTCTTCGGATAACAAATACTCACATATCGCAGAGGCAGAGATTCACCCGAATTCATCATGACGGTTGATCTCAGCATCGAGCAAGTGACCCAGAATGTCGAACCTCCCCAGGTTCCTCCCCATCGGTCCCACGATCCCTCGAACAACATGAAACGGACCGACCCCTTCCAATTCGGCTCGCGATACCTCGAAAAAGGAGACGATGTATTTGAGTTCAACGCCTGGGACCACGTCGAGCCGGATGACGAGTTCAAGGCCTTTGCCGAGACCCAGTATGCGAAACAGCGTGAAACCCGAGTATCGGACTTCGACCGGAACCGATTCAACAGCGATCCCGCCAAATGGTGGGACCTATTCTATAAAAATAACACCTCCAACTTCTTCAAGGACCGCAAATGGCTGCGCCAAGAATTCCCTATTCTGGCCGAAGTGACTCAGAAAGAGGCCGGTCCCCAGGTTGTTTTGGAAGTTGGCGCCGGAGCCGGCAACACTGCGTTCCCATTGCTAGCCAACAACGAGAACGAGCACCTGAAAGTCCATGCCTGCGATTTCTCCAAGTACGCGGTGAAGGTCATGCGAGAGAGCGAACACTATAATGAGAAATACATGTCTGCCGATGTCTGGGATGCAGCCGCTGTGCCCGGTGAAAACGGCGACTCTCTCCCGCCAGGTCTCACGGAAGGTTCAGTCGACGTTGTGATCATGATCTTCATCTTCTCTGCTCTGGCGCCCAACCAATGGGACCATGCAATTCGCAACGTCTATCGTCTCTTAAAGCCCGGTGGTCGTGTGCTATTCCGCGATTACGGCCGCGGCGATCTTGCCCAGGTGCGGTTCAAGAAGGGCCGGTATATGGCTGAGAATTTCTATATTCGAGGCGATGGCACGCGCGTTTATTTCTTCGAAAAGGACCAGCTTGTTGACATGTGGGGCACCTGGAGCGCAGAGAATGGCTTGCAGATTCCCATTGGTGATGAGCATGCTTCTGGAGAGAAGTCCGAGCACAATGAAGATCAAGCCCAGTCGGAGGAGCAATCTACAGAGGCCAAACAGTTGGCAAGGGATGCCGGAGCATTCGAGGTCCTTAACATGGGAGCCGACCGGCGGTTGATTGTCAACCGCGGGACAAAGCAAAAGATGTACCGTTGCTGGATGCAGGGCAACTTCCGGAAGCGTGGTGGAGCTGTCGCCGAGGGAACGCAATGAACATGCACTCGATCAGGTGGTCATCGCACATTACTATTGACCTCCACCTAAATCCCTCAGCAGAAGGGAGATTCTTCACTATCTCCCAATAGACCCGGTGGCACCAGACTTCCACACTGTGCAATCCCGATTCCGTGGTACTCGCCCTGCATTGTCTCAAAAGCCTTTCTTTGTATCTATTTCAAATACCCATCACGCTGAGTTCAATATATAACGCTGTCTGGATGATTTCAACGGGAACAATTGGGGCAGCACTCTTACCTAGAGATCAAGGGAATGGCCCAAACCGAGTTGGATATCGGACAATGCCTCCATTATGGCATTATGAATGTACGCAAAGACTAGAAAATGCCATAGAATCTGCCAATTGGAGCTGGGAAGACATAATTAACAGTTCTCTTGGCCAAGGCCAGCCCCTCTTTTGCTGGCTTTTTCTCTTTTTTATATCCCCCCTCACCAACTGCTCAAGGAATGCATTATTATGCTGGGATACACGACTCTCTACTCCACAACCCCTCGCTCTTTCCTCTTCGCCGTCGTCGCCAATGTCGGTCCCGGCGGCGCCAGCCGCTCCCTGGCCGTGGCCTACCGCCAGCACCACGACGAATACACCCCACAGATATCCTGGGGACGAGTGCACTGTATGGTGACCGACATCCTTGCACTGACCGAAATCCTCTCTGATCCCGCGAACCGCGCGCCGCTGGAGGCCGAGAGGGCGCTCGCGGAGGACTGGTATCGTCGGTCTCAGGGCCACGAGCCTCCGATTCATGAGCGACCCAGCGTGCCTGACACCGCGCAGCCCCCGTTCGTGCCCTGGTACAAGTGGCGGGAGCCAGGGCAACAACAACCCCCACTGCCGTGGCGGGATGATGCGCCCAGCAAGTTTCCCTTCACCGCGACGTGTGTTTTGCTGGCGTTGTTGCGGGATACTCGCGACAACCGCACCCGCTCCGGCGACGTCCAGTTTCAGCCGCTATCGACGCTGTTCCGGGCCGACTGCACTGAGTATGGCCTGGTTATTCTCGACATTTCCGACCTCGACAGCGGCGTCAAGTACGGCATCGTTGCGTTCCCCGTGAACTATATGGCTGAGGTTAGTTACCGCGGCGAGATGATCGGCTGGGATCATGTCGAAGACCCCCAGCCGGAAAAGGAGCCCGATGTTGTGCTTGTGAGCCCACGGCCTCGAGAGCTGTTGCCAATCTCGCAGTGGGTATCGAAGTATTACTACTGGTCGGGCCGGGAAGAGGCGTCTTGCATCCTCAAACTAGAGGAGAGGCCGCTGGCTGATGCGGTAGCTTTGGATTGTACGTCTGTTCACCCGGATGATTTTGCAGGTGCTGACAGGGGAAATAATGGTAGATATCTGGCCACCAGAGCTGGAGGATCCGGCTCGAACATCTTCAGAAGGTGATCTCTGGCGCTATTCCAGGTGAACCCATCTCGATCACATTTGCTAATCTCTCCAACAGACTTCAGACGTTCAAAGATCGCTACCCAATCCTCACCTGAAATGGTAGGCTACACCATGGTAGACCAACCGCCGCAAAATGACCCCGTAGGCATGGTCCGCATCATTGATGATCTGCTTGTTCTCACCCAGGAGTCCGCCTCCGGTCCTCCCGAGAAAGAAGCACTCGCCAACCTTCAAGTACTTGCCCAGTTCCGCGAGCTGCTGCGGCAGCGGCTCGAAGAGGTGCCAGAGAGGCTCGGCTCCTCCCAGATCTCCAGTCATGTGCTGCGCGCGGCATACGCTGGATGCCGTCACCTCAACTGGGTGGTGTTTGGAAACTTGCCGCCTCGCGTGATCGCGGCCGCCATTGCATCGGATGAACTTCAAGGTGCGACTGCGCTCAGCCTCTGCGTCAATCTGTTCCAGCTGGTGGGAGATGAGGAAGATGGAGAATCAGACCTTGGTGATCTCGCCGCGGCCCTGGCACAGTCCACAGCCCTTCAACAGCTCTGCTTCTTGCAGCAGCCAGACCGGAACAGCGACGATGCCTCCGCTCGTCTCTGCTCGCAGCTGCTGCGGCTGTGGCCGAGGGCATCAGGAGAAGACTTGGAGTCGCTCCGGCTGAGAACCATCCATTCGACCTCCGCTTTGTTAAACGGTTTACGCGGCCGCCAATTTCGAGCAATATCCTCGACGACGAATTTGGGTTCTAGCTTGATCTCGGGCGCTCAAGTCGTTCCCATGATCCATCTGTTCACATTTGTCAGCTCCCGGGGCGAAGATGTCCGAGACGCAGCTGCAGGCCACCACGTCGCCCACCCTGATCGTCCCGGGTACAGCGGCTACTACTCTATGGATAATACTGGGTTAAACGCCGAGAGCTTCGCTGTCCGATTCCTGGTATATCTCCGGTCCTTAGGTCCGGATTCGGATCCCGACAAGACCATCTTGCGAGTTGCATATCATGGGGCGTTCTCGTCACTCGCTTCCCTCGACGAGGACGACAACAACAACAACGACGACCCCCCGTCGCCGCCCCGGGGGCCACCGCCGCGGCCACCGCCGCTCCAGTCATGGCCAGATCAATTGGGTGTCAGGCCAATCCCCGCTGGATTTTTCGACGACGAGCTAGCCCCCGACGACCCGTCCCGAGTCCGACTCGGGGAGATCATCCCCGGGAGCTGGGTGGTTCTTATGGATCGACGAGACCGTCGTGGCCGATTAAGCGACGACGGCGCCTTCTTACAATACTCTTTCATCAGAATCCGTCGACCCTCTCCAGAGGCTGCCGCGAAGCAACAACAACCACAAGAACAACAAAGACCGCCGCCCCCGGTCTCTAGTTCAGTCGAGGTGGTCGGCGGGCTGACCGACTTCCTGCGCGAAACCGTGCCAGAGACTCATATTGCCACGTGGGAGAAACGGCTCGAGGAGGTAGAGAGGAATTTGGTTTCAGCTTTGACTAGACCGAGCCCACCCAGTACTCCGTCATCGATGGAGCTCTCACCGGGGGTGAGTCCGATTGACGAGGTGTTGAGGCGCTTGACTTCAGCTGCAACTGAGAGGAGTGCAGACTACGCCTCGCCAGAGACTGATCTTTCCACTGGGGAGGGACTGGTCGTGGAGGTAGAGAGGGAACGCTGCATCGGCGTCCGCATCATGGCTGAGAGCCAGGTCCACACTTTACTGGACCAGTTACTATGACTTTGCCCCTGTTGCTTATGCTGGTTTAGCCTGGCCCGCTATGCGTCAATTTCCCGCCTTTCCATTCGTTGGTCTTTTTCTCTCGCGTTATCATTGGCAGCGCGAAAACTGCAGACCCCCTTTTGGGACCTGGCTTTGTTTACCTGTTCACGCGTTGCTTCCATCTCAAATCTACAGCCTCTTGCCATGTCGAATCCTACCTCCCGTCCAACACCACTGCGTTAGCCTTCCGCCGCCGATCTAAACGCCCCGTTTGTCTACCAAGCACTGTAGCCGGTGCTGTAGCAAACGACCCCTGACTGCGTTCCTCGACAACAGAAACGTACAGCTCAAATCCTGCCACGGATGCCGTCATCCTCAGTCAAGACAGGTCGAGAGCGAGGCCCCCGTGCGTGCCAATACTATTGATACTGCTGAAAATCAAGTCGCGCCGGACGAGGCCAGGACTCGCCAGTGCACTTGCTGCGACGGCATTCACCAGCTATCCGCTTTCATCGACTATTCACGGCGCCCCGAGCCATTCACTAACTGTGCCACATGCAGACCGCATACCCGCCAGCCTGTACCGGTATGCAGTCCTGCTCCAATTGTGGTGCTCAGCTTCCTATAGCCCAATCTATCGACCTGGCGCGCCGCCGCCAGCCGTTCAAGTTGTGTCCCCGTTGCCGACCCGCCGTGGCGACGCCCGTTGCATTTCGCTCCCAGTACCGCCATGGCACCGCGCGGAGACATGATCTTGGCCGTATGGAGCAAGCCTGCCGCTTCTGCAAGGCTCTTCATTGTCTCGCAGAGCGGGACAGTCACTCATCGCTCTGGGCTATAGGAAGCTGATCATGACATCTGGAGCAGGACTGCATACTCGTACGGGCTGGCGGGGGGACTCGACGGATATGCGGTCTGCATGTGACACAGTTCGTGAAGGGCTCGGGGCGCCGTGAAGGGTCGATGAAAGCGGATAGCGGGTGAATGCCGCCGCAGCAAGTGCACTGGCGAGTCCGGGCCTCGTCCGGTGCGACAGGATTTTCGGTATGATCAATGGTATTGGTACGCAGGGGGCCCTCCGGTGCGACGTGATTTGCAGCAGTGTCAATAGTATTAGCACGCACGGAGGCCTCGCTCTCAACCTCTGTTGACTGGGGATGACGGCATGCGTCGCAGGCTTTGAGCTAAGTTTCTGTCGTTGTTGTATTTCGATAATGGGGCAAGACAGTTGATTGCAGAGGGATGAGGGATGTAGGGAGAGAACCTTCATGGGAAAGAACCCTTCACTGTGACGAGAGCACATGGAACTAGGACTGTGAGGGAAGGACTACGTTGTCACATGATGGGAGGAACTGGCTATAGTGCTCTTTATCTCTTTCTTCCTCCTGTTTCTTTTCTCTTTTCCTTTCTCCCCAGTCTTGTTGTTTTAGACAAAGGAATCGGTTTGTTTCTGATAACCTTCATCGTCACATTCACGGTCCTTCCAAAAAGGGAAGGGGAAAGTCACGTCGTGCCTAGCAGACGTGAGATGAACTGAAGTCATTCTCCCCTCGTTTCTCCCGGACACCCTCTCTTTTCCCCGCGCAACCAGCAACTGTCAACCCTACAGCAACAACATCCAACTTTTCGAAGATGTCCTCAAACCAGCCGACCCAGATCCCCTTGGACGTTAAGGAATGAAAAGTAGCCCGGAGAGCAGGGGTCAAATTGAGGACGAGGAGCGTTCACACCAGAGGCCCACTCATGTCAGGCTCTAAGGTAGTTGAAGAAGAATTTCTGCTACTGAGAACAATCTGGCCGAAGGTTCCCTCAGCCGACAGAAGGAATGTTCAAACGAAGCTGGGAATAGATGCCCAGTTTCGCAAAGCTGATGATTACCTGAGCATGACCAAGCCTCACCTCACAGTGGGCGTGAAATGAGAATACGGTCTGATCCCACCTAAGTGAGGAAAATCTGAGCGGATCGACCCTCGTTGAGAGCGTCCAGTCAGAGTCGGAATGTGTTAGAGAGGCATCCAAGAATGCGGCAACTATCTGGACCCAATTGACAAAGCGTTCCCGCCAAAGAACACCGCTGATCTTGGGATTTTTTGGCTCCCTTACGAGCAACAGCAACGGCTGTTTCGGTTACCAAATCCGGGGCCTACAAAAAAGGAGAGGGCCTGCGGTAACAATGAGGAACTTGTCAATGCTTCACTTGTCATGCTGGAGCCCCTATCTCCCGGGCCTCGAAAAAGCAAGCTTATGTTGCGTTGTCCTCTACACAATCCGAATATATCGCACAAGCTCTCGCTACACAAGAAGCGAGGTGGCTTATCCTGCTTCTTACGGAGCTTCGTATGCACCAATCACAACACGCATTGCTAAACAAGCCTGTCACCATTCACGCGGACAACACTGGTGCAGTTGCTCTTGCCAAAAATCCGGAGTACCATGCACGCACAGAGCATATTGCAGTCCGGTATCACTTTCTACGACAGGAAGTTCAGGCAGTTTCTTGCAAGCAGTCTGCGCGAAGCACCGTGATGTGGACAGTGACTGGTATCCGGCTCGAGTGAAGTTGCACCTTCGACTTCAAGAAGGTCAAGGTGGACAAGGAAATCGAAGAACTCGGATCGGATGTCTTTAGCAGTTAGCTGTCTTGCAAGGTAGCCCGTTGCTGCGTGCATTGGGCAAGACCCAGATCCGCAGGAGGTGTTCCCTCTGTGGAAGCCTCACCGACATCGAGCAATTAGCTCAATGGTTCCACGCCCACTTTACTCCCACCGCATTCCTTGAGTGTTTCTCCTGGTGTAAACGAATTCTGGATTTTGAAAGATCCACTGTCGGCGGACAAAATTATTGTCGGAGTACGTTTCTCGTTCATCTTTTCATCTGAGATAAGCTTCGCCATTGCTAATTCTACTTAGACATATTCGCCAACATTTGCGCCCATCTGAAGCTGCACCACGATCTCCTCCAAAGCGGCCAGACTGAGACAGCCGCAGGTCGATGGAAGGTCATCTTGGATTTCTGGGACGGAATGGCGAAGGATAGGGCGTACGCCGGCATCAGCCGGGATGCGTTTGCCCAGCTTGCGCCCAAGCCAAGCCGCCTTCCGCCCAAGGCTTCCAGGCCTATCCGGGCAGCTGTCTATATAGGCGCCCCGGTTACTGAAGGCATAGGGCCGACAGCGCCGTCCCCCACTGCGGGATCACCTTGATCTCCTGGCAGTTTGACTTCCATACTGAGGACAGGCGTATTTTTTAACATATCTTTACAGAGGATAAAGATATTTCCATGTCAACTCCGAGCCGCAACTGGGGAACCCAGGGCATCATGCTCCTGGCAGAGGACAATATCGCCATGGTCGTGCCTATCTTGTGTCTGCAGAACCTATGCCTACAGGCTACGGCCATGTCAGTCACCGCGTCGTCTTCACCTACTGCCTCACTTCCCAATTATGATGGCCCTAGTATCACACAGCCGTCTCGCCTACTATACTTACTACTGTGGTCTCTACAATCCCTTGAGTGACTTTGGGATAAAATTCAGACTTTGTGTTTATCGGCCGAGTATTGAACTGGGTCGACCAGGGTCAATGATAATAGGAGTAGACATGATTATCCCAATGTCCGAATCTCCCAGGCATTAAGGATCGACCGGCTCGACATAACTACTATGAGCGCTTCTTATGTACGGAGCACAAAGTACTAAGTAGTAAGAACATTCTAAGGTGGACGTAATCTTGACACTTTGTATCATTGTATGCGTCCTTCACGTGGATAGTCCCAGCCAAGAGCTTTTCCAAGTCACTTCTGGGGTAAAATTATGTATGATAGACTTGGATTCATTCTTTACTTATGCCTGGACCTAGGCAGGCAAGGGACCTGACGGTATTCTAGCCAGGCGGTACCTAGATACTAGTTGGTGGTAATCTCACCATACCTTGAGTAGACCTTTTATACCTGGATAACGATATCTTCTGTAAATAATAGTATAAGCAGAATGACAGGAACCTGTGGTAGGGAAGATTGGAATTTGTGTCAAACTCTCTATATGTTCTAGCCGAATATCGGCAAAGGTGATCCAGCCCACAGGGCGTATGTTCCCGGAGAAGCAATGCAACAAAAGTGTATGGAACATTCAGATATGTGCACAGTGCATCTATACCTAGTAGTGTCACAGGAAACAAGAGACAATGGGGTTCTGTACAGACCATTGCTCTGATGATTGAAAGAAAAAAAGGCTCAACAACTCCATGCATGCAGGCAAGACAGGTACCAACCGTGTGGCTCCCGTGAGGAAGGCAGGTGTGAAATTTCATCAAGGAGCCAGGGCAAGTCGTGACCTGCAGTAATCCGCGAGTCTAAACATCTAATCGCGAAATGTTGAATAATGAGAACATGTACCTCATGAGACTTGCTCATGAGCGAAGAAATGTACAGCAGTACGTTGGAAGCCTGATCACAGGGACGGGCACTCGCCCTGGGCTCGAATGAAAGCCCCCGCGAACAGGTCCTGCATGGCGTGGTAATGGAAAAAGATGCCACCCAAGACAGCTATATGCCAAATATTGTGGCTGCCGCCGACATAGTCGAAGAAACCCGGCTTCCAGCGCTCGGGGATTTTGGAAGCGTAGATAAGGGCACCGACAAAGTAGACCACCATGCTCTTCACAATAGGAGCGTAGAAATACATCGTCCATGAGAAGCCTCGCGTGTAAGAAAGCTGGGCGATAGGCGAGAAACCAGTGGCGGCGAGGGTGACGAAGAAGCCCACGCGAGCCCAAGCCATGTCGTGGCGGTTAAACGTAGGGTGCCATGGGAGGATAATGCCACCGATACCCAGTGACATGGTGAGTATAATGTACGTCCATCGAGAAATGGGTTCGCAGTAGAACGCGGTGTATTCAGTGGTCACAATCGAGGCAGCGACCAGCATGGAGATTCCAGTGTAATCCACGCAGGCGAATCTTTCCATCAATGACTGTGAGGCGATACTGTTCATGGTGTGCCAGATGGTACTGCAGACCAGGCACTTGCATGCAGCAAAGAAGAAAACAGCAGCAATTGTGATGTCGGACTTTGAGCTCAGTGAGAAATTGGTGTGCAACGGGTAGAAGTAAAAGGCGATAGCAAGAACGATGACGAGGCCGATCATGTGGGACCAAATGTTGAACATCTCGTTCGAGTATGCAAAGACCGACGAGACACATTCCACCTTGGAAGTGGTGAATCGGTAACCTTTGATGATATGTGGATTGACTCGCCATGGGTGAGGCAGTTCATGGTAGTTGATCAATCGCTTTTCCTGGGCTAGTCGAATAGCTTCTTCGACTGTGACTCGGAGTGAGTCACGAGTACGGCGGGCACGTTCCATGCCCTCGTCGACGATTTCTCGGGCAGAAACCAATTTTGAGTCCATGGCTTTCCATCCATCATCCAATGTACCGTAGATCCCGCGATCGCGAACCGCATGTACTCGGTGCTCGAGCTCGGACAGAAATGACTCCATTAACCGGACCCCGGCTTGCGCCTTTTGTTCCAAAGTCTCTTTTGTCACCAGAACCTCGTTGTATCCATCTTCGAGGGTTTCGACTAGAATTCTGGCCCGCTTCTTGCCACTGCCCATCAGCTCATCCGAGGCGAGAGAGCATTGGTCCCTCACGGCCTCGAGAGTAGCATATCCTCGTTTCAAACTAGTGTCGATCTGCACCATATGAGATCTCCGGTATTCCTCAAGCCATTGCATTCGACGTTCCAGTTCGGCTAAGAAGAGTTCGACCTGGAAGTGGGTTAGAAACTATGTCCAGAGATATTCCATGATAGACACATGAAGTCAAGTACACACCCTGATGAAGACTGCATCCGCATCTTGATAATCGCACGAGAGTTTTCTGGAAGCGTGGAATGAATGTCTGCGCCGCCGATCACGGAGAAAACCAGTATCCTCGTTAGGGAGCGCAGTAGCAGAGGCAAACGCCTCTGCTTCGGTAGAAGATTCCACCGCCATTGAAGTAGCGCCGCAAGCCATAGATGTAGTTAAGATTTCACCAGTCCTCAATCGAATGCCATACAGAGTGAAAAACTGGAGTGATAAGTGTTGAGGTGTGATAAGCGTTGAGAGGCAAGGGTGGGGAAGGATCCCGAGAAATGATCAGACAAAGGGAGTGAAAGGAGTGAATGGAGTCAAGAGTCAAGAGTCTTAAGAGCGCGGGGAATAGAAGAGAAGGAGATAACAGGGGAGGGGAAGATGTAAATAGGCAAAAAATAGTGGCTTGCCAGACAAAAAAGGCCCCCAACCACACTCCGAGGCACACATGTGGCTACTCCGTATTACCGCCTGATTGATCCAATCCCGCCTCAACATCCCCACGTCATTCCGACCTTTTTTATTTTCTTCCTCGCCACCCTTCTGTCCGATCCTTTCCACCCACACAAAATGGCCATCAGTGAGATCGTCGCCGATGAATCCCTCCTACCAGTTCTCCAAACTAGCGCCGAGACTCTAGCCCGGTGTCATCAGTTGCTCACTATCCTGAATCCCGATGCCCTTCCCAACGATCCCGCCAAGCTCCAGGAACTATCCTTAGCCGCCTCAAAACAACAAAAACTTCTATTTTCACTATTAGCCCAACTCCGCGGGCAGAATCGAGATGCCGTCATTCGCGTACGCGATACTAAGCAGTCCACTGCGGAGGCACGGCAAGAAATCGACCGGCTGCATCTCCAGCTTCAGAACTTGTATTATGAACAGAGGCATCTGACCGGTGAGATTGCGGCTTGCGAGGCCTATGAGTATGTGGAATTGGTTTCGGGCCTTTTAGAGCGACGAGCTGACGTTTTGCTGCGATAGCCACAAATATCTATCCCTTCCTTTGACCCCGGTGGAAGAGTTCCTGGAGCTTCATCCCGAACACCGCGATTCCAGCGAACATGACCTCATGATCGCTCGCATCGAACATGAGCATGCCGAACGAGAGAAATTGGAACAGGCGCGGCAGGAGCTGTTGAAGCGCAAGCAGGCGTTGATCGCGGAGAACAAGAAAAGAAAGAACGATCTTGCCAATCTCGATCAAGACCTCGAAAAGTTCATCGATGTATGTTGCCGTTACAAAGCCTGCAATACAACAGACTCGCTAACAGACATCTAGGCTGCGAAACCGATCCAGAAGATTTTCGAGAAAGAATACTAGGTTATGCATATGGAGTTACAGCGATTGAGGCCCACTGGCCTATGATTGCTCGGATGGGCGTTACTGGTCACGATACCCCTGTTTTCATGATTTTAAATGACTTCTAGTCGATAATGACAATTCGGCCTCCATTCAGGGCTTCTTTTGCGCCTGTGGTAATCCCTTGAAGAAGCCAGATTAGATGCGTTTTGCGGGAAATTCACTCGTAGGATACAAAGACAGTAAACAGTCGGATATTAGATCAATAGACATGGGAAATAAATCAATGTGTAGGGTCCAATTGCCGCGTTATAGTTGACTCTCGTCCCATAACTCCGCGAGTCCATTGTGTTGATGGTTCTCCCGCAGTCCGCCCGGCTGTCAACTTCCCCCCGTCAACACTCGACCGACCATTCACACCCTTCGTTCTGGTTAACGCAAAGCATGTCCCGACTATGACGACTAAAACAGGAGACCAGGAGTCTCCTCTGGCTTCTCAAGTCGACCCCCAAACCAGCGTTAGCCGCGTTCCGCCCCCAGAGACTCCAGCTGCTGTCCAAACGCGATTTCGAGTGATAGCAGCATTTTGGGCTGTGATTATATTCCTTGGGTTCCCGATATGGTGGAAGACAACGTCAATTTACAGGGCCTCTCTCCCGCTTGAGGAGATGGTGCATTGGGCTGATGGCAAGGTACGGCTTGCGGACCTTTGGCATTGGGGTCAGATGTTGACGATCTTGACAGACATGCCGACCAGTTTTCCCTCTGGAAATCCACCTTTCGACGCCTTCATTGCCATATATTGAGGCGCAGCACCTCCTTCGCACGACACAACATACTCTCGATGACCTCAACGAGTTCGCAGCTCATCACCTTCGGCTCAAGTTGGCCAATGACACGACAGGAGATCATACTGGACAAGACAGCTCGGAACATGTCAACTATGCCGCAAGAGAGACACCGGACACTGCACTGACCGTTCGCTTATTACCCCAGGAGGGCCTGGCGAGCCCTCGATCCGAGCTCCACGCAGCTACTACGCAGCTCGATGTTTTCTACCCGCCGAGCCAGATCCCAGTATCTTCTTCCTCCAACTCTCCCCTCTCGACCTTTATTGCGGCGGAGCTACAGCAATTGTACGGCGAGGAGAAAGCTACTATAGCACACATATTGTCTGGAGACACCGCTAGGCTTGCTTCGACTTCCCCACAACTTGCTGAAGATATCAGCCGAAGACTGCGCCGATCGATGAAATACGCTGAAACCTACCATCTCTCCTTTTCACTCTTCACTCCAGGAGCTGAGCCTTCCTCGTGGGATATTGAGGCAGCAGTGAACGAATATGTCTCCCCTCTCTTGCAGGCATTGTCTCCTATCAGCAACTTCACGGTCGACACGCAGGTGCAGCTCTATGCAAACTTCGCACCTACTGCACCGAAACCCGAGTATGATGAATCCGAGGCAGTTTGGACCCTAAAGAAGGAGGGTCTAAGCGCCTTCGTCAATGCTGCCGAGTGGCCACTGAACCCAAGCATTGGCACTGGTCCGACGATCAACTTCATTCTATATGTCCCAGATCCCTCACAATCTCCACTTGTCGTCAAGGAAAACAGTGCCTCTAGTTGGATAGTCCCTCAATGGGGTGGAGTGTTCCTCCTTAATCCACCGCTCTCCAACGACGAGCAAGGTAGTCGGTCTAATCCTGCCCATCTCTCACTGGGCTCTTTGGGGCCTGCCTTCATGACCTTCTCTCATCAACTACTCACTCTTCTCGGCACTCCAAGTACTCCAGCCTCCCTTCCCCTCCGTCTCCAGACGTCTATCCGCATTCGTGCAGCCACTTTGTTGCTCTCTGCCTCGTCGACGATGGGTTCTCTTGCCCGTCTCACCGAGTCTCTGCCTTCTATTCCTATTCCCGCCACTGTGGCTACCTCCGTTTCCACCACTCTTTCCCATCTGACTGCCACTTGCTCCCATCTGCGAGAGGGCCGTTTTGGCGCTGCGCTGGCCAGTGCCCGGGTTGCGGAGACGGAGGCTGAGCGCAGCTTCTTTGAGAAGAGTATGGTCGGTCAGGTCTATTTCCCGGATGAGCACAAGGTGGCTGTATACTTGCCACTTCTGGGGCCCATTGGTGTCCCCCTTGTTGTTGGGTTGCTCAGAGAGCTCAAGAGAATTGCAGCTAAACGTAAGGCGAAGGCCTCGTAGATTAGCCTTTTTGTCAGTGTATTCTACCAATATACCATTGAATTTGAAATTGTTTTTGTTGGGTTCTGTGTTTTGCCTGGGTAACTGTAGATAAACTGATTTGACTCTTCTCAGAGGGGATTGAAGTATAGAAAGTAGCTCGAATTAACTAACTAACTAAGTGGAAATTTAACCATCTAAGCGATAAAAACAAGTGAAACATAGGAAACAATACAAGCATTACTATGTTGTTACAGCTAGAGGGAACCCTTAGAAAGAGCCCCAAGCAATCCAGCTCGTCCACCTCCAACAATTTAACGTCCAGGATCCCTGAACGGATTTTCTCGGAATTCCTCACCAGTCGGATAGGGGGCCCCCTTTCTGCCCTGGGGAATTCCAGCGACATTCATCAAGTCGGAAAATGTAGTCTCAGGTCTGGCCGCAGTCCTCGGGTATGGCTCAGGCCCCAGGGCATTACGAGACTGTGAATACACCCCAGGCGGCGAATACACCTTGATGCTTTCCGTGCTCTGCTGACGCTGCCGCGGCGGAGTAATTGGGTCCGGTGGCATGGGAACCGGCGGTATATCCCCATCTAGTCTTGGATCCTGCCTTGGATATCCGGAGAACAGACTTCGCACTCTGGTGCCGGTGCGGTGGATCATCGAACGAGTGGAACGTCCTCCCATCGAAGAGCGTCTGGCTCGCGGCGGGCTGCGGAGAAAGTCGGTACGGTAGGAAGTATCATCTTGAGGGATGGGGTTTGATATGCCCAATAATGTCCCTGATGAAGAGCGTTGAGACCAGTGAGGCCTGGATCTGCCCTCTTGGATTTCAGTCTCGTTTTTGCGAGCACGGCGTCTGAGACAGAGAGATATTAAGAGAGCAGCGACAGCTCCAAAAACGGCTCCTGGGAAGAATCCTGCTGCCACAGCGCCGCCTGGGAAGGAGGGACATGAGGTGGCGAGGTGACCTGCGGACGCAGTGGGAAGTGTGGATTTTTCGGATGATGACGATGACACGGGCGTGATTGTTGTCAGCGGAGTCGTAGAGCCGCCGGTTGTCGTTGTAGATGGCGATGTCGTGGAGGTAGAGGAGCCAGATCCAGTGGCTGTTGATGTTGTCGATGCCTTTTCAATCAGAGCACAGGTGTTGCCGCCTTGACAGCTGTAGCCGAATGGGCAGCACGCATCGCCGCACTTGGGAAGACTGTCGCTCAGACGCAGTGTCTTGATGGCACTCTCGGGATAGAGGGTGGCATTTTGTCGCTGGATGTCACATGTAATCGGCGTTATGTAGTCACAGACTTCACCGGCAGGACAGCAGATGGCGGAGCTTGCCTCGTCTAGACTGATGCAGGTGGAGCCTGAAGGACAACAGAAGTCATTTGGGAGTTTCGTACTGCTGCAGCGAGTATATGTAGAAGGACATGTATCTGATCTGGGAAGAAGACCGATTGAGTCAAATGCTTGTCCGGGTCTGATGCTGGCCACCAGGGTTAAGAGTAGCAGAATGGAAGGCCGTCCGCTGGTACCAGCAGTTGACCTCGCCATACTTGGCGGTGCGGAGGATATCGCGAAGAAAGATCGAGGTGCCTCTTAGCTGATCCTAGAAGGGACTTTCCGGGAAGATAGTGATACTCCTTGGTCTTTGGATAGCACGAGCTAAGGTGTAAGTAGAAAAACCAACACTGGAGGAAGATCAGGAGCAGATCACCAGTCAATAAACAAGGGCATTGACTTCCGTCTGAAACAAAAGACTGTGAAAGAGCCAGGATCTGCCATTCTTCAATGAAAGCGCTGCCATAAGAGTCTTGCAAACAAAGAGTTCATACATCTTGCACGCGCTGCAGTCCTAAAATAGGTACCGGACTGTTTCATGGTCGACCGCATGATGGCAATAGTAGCCGTATGGGCGCTAAGTCACAAATCTGTCATACAACAACCATCTTGGACCAGGCAAGACAGGAGGATGATTGGATAAAGACGCAGACACTGCAGATGAGTCGGCGCTAAGAGATGAAGTAGATTCAGACGACGTGATTGGTTGTTATGTGGGCCTGGTTACATAATCCAAACTAATCCTAATCGAGCAACACGCCGGGAGGGAATTTCTTCGACGTCGAAGCTCTGCACGATTAACCCGACCATTCACAGTGCCTCTCGTCATGTTCAGTCGATTTGTCCGGCCGCAGAGCGCCTTGCGCGCAGCGTCCGCTTTCTCCCCTGTGAGATTTGGTTTCTCCGGCTCGATTCGCCTTGACTGACCCGCGTTTCCAGAAACCTACATCCGCCTTCTCACGCTTCCAGACCCGTGCTATTCATCGCATTCCCCAATTGCAGCATGACGCCTATTACAAGGAAAATGGTGTCCCAGAACTCATGTCCCCGGAGGCATTCGACTTTGCCTGGACCCAATACCAGGCTCTGCTCGTTGACAAACTCAATTTGTTGACACAAGGTGAGCCCGGCACTCCGACTCTGCGGAACGACAAATCCGATTCGAAATCGACTTCACTCGAACAATGGAGTACTCTGGCCTACGGAACCATCTAACATTCGAATAGACACCGTCGACGCGGATGCCAAACCCGGAGAATTGCTGGTCAAGTACTCTAAGCGTCCGGAGATGGCCTCGGTGTTCAATTACGCCTCAATGGCTCACAACAACCACTTCTTCTTCAACTGCTTGGTTAGTAACCCAAACTCCTTTATACAATAACCATCCAAGCGCTAACTAGCCCACTCCACCCAGTCTCCCACAGCCACCGCTATCCCCGATAAGTTCGCCAGCGACATCATCGACACCTGCTCTTCCGTCGAATCCTTGAAGTTGGACTTCCTGGCCACCGCAAGCTCAATGTTCGGTCCGGGCTTCGTGTGGCTCGCCAAGAACCTCGAGCGCGAAGGCTTGATGCACATCTTCTGCACCTACAGCGCCGGCTCACCCTACCCAGCCGCCCACTCCCGGCGGCAACCCGTCGACCTGGCCACCCACACCCCGGAGACCCCGCTCGGTAACCAGTTCGCCGGTGCGATGGGCGCCCACGCTCAGAACCAGAAGAGCCTGGCACCCGGTGCCGTCGATGTGCAGCCCATTCTCTGTGTGAACACCTGGGAGCACGCGTGGATGATGGATTACGGTATTGCTGGCAAGGACGAGTACTTGGAGCGCTGGTGGGATCGCATTAACTGGGATGTTGTTTTCGATAACTACAATGCGGTTGGTTCGATGAAGCATTCGCGAAGCTCCATTAACCGCCAACGGAGCATGAGCATGCTTTAAGCTGATTTCTGTGTCGGATAATCTGTATTATATGTGTTTTTATGATTTGTTTTTTTTTGGTCCTCATCCTCACAGGCCTCTGATTGAGCATGTACAGCGATCCATACAATAGAATTGAATTGGCGATGCTCCCGCTGCTCCCCTTCTATTACACAGTAGTCGAGAAGATGCAGATCTAACAGAAATTGTCTAAATACAATAACCAAATTCCCCTAATATACAATGAACCCCAAATCACACATCACAGCCCTTTCCCCTCAACATCCCGTATCCTCTTCTCAAAAGCCTCAATCATAACCCCAGCCATCTTCCCCTCAACAGCACTCATAAGCGTAGCATGCATCTCAGACCGAAACTCAAACCTCACCTCCAAATTAACCTTAGTCAACGGCTTACCACCAGCAGACGCAAGAGGCACAAGCTCCCACCTCGTAGTCAGGTACTCAAACAGACCCTCATCCGCACCGGGGAAGAACCCACTTAACCCAGAAGCACTCTTCCTACTACCCTGGCCAACCGCGCCCCCAGCTTGTACCTCCCCCGCATACTCTGCGCCGCTCTTCGCTTCCACAGTCAGCTTCTCCACATCACAGATCACACGCGACGTGAACGTCTCGCTGAGCGGACCGTACCCGACTGTCAGGAACGCTTGCGTGGGATACCCTGTTTCCGGATCGCGTGCTGTGACAGTCGAGGCTGTCAGGAAGGGGAGGAATTCGCTGTAGGATTCGACGGAGGCGATTACTTTGTAGAGTAGTGCTGGGTTGTAGGGGAGGTTGCGGGTGGCTGTTAGGACGCGGTTCCGGGGGTTGTTGGAGTTGTTGGTTTTGGGGAGGAAGGTGGATAGGTCTGGGAGGCCGAAGGAGCGTGTAGGAGTGTGAGGGCCTTTGTAGGTTGGGTGTGAGCGGGGGAGAGTTGGTCGTTGTTTTGTGGTTGTGGTTATTGGTCGAGTGATTGCGAGGTGGGTGATTGGCTTTATATCCTCCAGGCGCTGGGGGATGGGGGTTGGGCGACTTGGGAGTCGTATTGTGCGGAAAGGTCGCATTGAGGGTGATGTGAGGGAGTTATGTCCAGGTGACAGGTTGGTAAGGTTTGAATGTATGCTGGATTGCTGGTAGAAGATAGGGAAAAAAAAGAAGGTTTAGTTGCGGCCCGCCTCGGCTGGTAACTTGGAAGTGCGATCTAGCAAAGTCATAGTCTCATAGATCAAGCATAACCGTTGATTTTTTTTCAATAAGGTATCCTCTGATTATTTTCTTGGTATTGTGAAATATGTGTCTAGTCCCCATATGCATGGATTAAATTGTACATAATAATCCCAACCATATGCATGGGGTCTACATTCGTCCATCATTGCAACCCTATTGATCCCTTGGAAGATACACCAGGAGGGTACAGGCCAAATCCATATGCCGGAGTCGCTGGGCCATCGGTATACCAGGCGTTGTTGTTGGCCATTCCGACCCCTGAGATGCGACTGTCGTACAGATGCTACATAAGAGTGGTTAATCTCAGTCCAAAGCATAGCCCAAAGTTACTTACCCAGTCAAGTTGAGCAGGTACATCAAGCATATCTTCAATGACCTCCAGGGAATTGTATGATGGCGCCTGGCTGGGGTCAGGGTCAGGTACTGTGGGCTGCACCTCACCAACATAGGGAGTGTACATCGTGTATGGTGGCTGATCGGGGACTGCTTGGCTAGTCGGTTGAAGTGGAATGTCATCTGGAGGATTTTGTCAGTGCAATCTTCTGAGAAGGGAGGCGGGTAGAGCTTACCACTCATGGATGCTGATTGTCCAGCACTCGAGTTCGGATATTGGATGTTACCGGCCTTGACCCGCTTGAGCATGATAGTCAGGGCAGTCACTGCTCGTTGCGTATCCACCGAGCGGTGTCGAGCTTCCATGAAAATGCGATGTGTAGTTTCCAAGAGAAGTAAGAAGTCTGCGCGTTCTTGGGTCGTAAGGCGTGCAGACTCGCCACGATCGGCATCCTGGGAGAGCTCGAGGCAGAGGATCATCGCTGATAGCAAAAAGTCCGAGTTTTGAAGGGAGTTGAGGAAGAATCTTTCCGCATATAATTGACCACCTGGCATGGACTCGACCCAGATATCTGTGTGGTATTGAAGTGCTTCGCGGGCTGCGGCCAGGCAAACTGATCGTGAGTATGCAAACTTGGTATTGGTCTCAGCGATATACCGGCGATGTAGTACCATACGTGCTTTCTGATACAGAAGTTCCAAAGTGAAACGTCGCATGATAAGTTCTGCTGGGTCTGCGATACACTGCGTCATGGGTCGAATTCGCAAGAACGAAGGGACCAGATCATGTGCGGCCTCCAAACGACGGTCAATTTCCAAGATCTCGTCGTATGATGTGTGCTCCCTAGAGAATGCTAGGTCTGTTATGTGGCCGAAGACTTTCATGATGTGAGACTTGGCTTTTGTATACGAACAATCTGTCCGTTCATCCTTTGGCCTCTCGGGTGGCAATTGAGTGGAATCCTCGTCGAAGTCGGTATCCAACAGATTACCAGGCAGCTCGGTGTCATATTGCCAGGGCTGGATTGTTCGAGGTACACCGGCTTGGAACGAGATCAGCGTGTCGAGTTGAACGAGCAAGGCCCAGAGACGTCGCCGCATTTCCCCTTCCAAGGCCGACAGCATTGGGTAATGACGCGGATCACGATGGTAACCCATACGCATAGTCAGGCGAATGGTAATCCCGAGTAGGTAGGATACTCCAATTTGCGCATCTTGGTTCCGATAAAACTCGGTGAGTGAATAAAGGAAGAGTGCTTCTCCTTTGTATCGACCTGGGGTCAAATAGTTTGCTCGGATAAGACACTGTGAAGATCTTTTCCGGAATATGGCCCATGAAGTGATCGGAGCCCTCATGCTGAGCGGCAATGGCTCAGCACTTCGATGGTATATAGAGACAGACAAAGCCATGATCGAATATAGGAGAGATAGCCAGGTAAACGATTTGTCTGCCGGGCGAACCCAGAACTCCTCATACTCTTTTTGGAACGTAGGAACATGTATTGTAACTGCCGCCTTATTAGTATTAGTGAGTCTAGTTTCCAATGAGAATCCCCATACCTCGTGAAGGCTCAGACGTCTTGAGAAAGCGAGAGACCAGGCGATCGGCTATTGACCGAGGAGGGATATCCATAAGCATCTCTTCTTTGCTCACTGAACTGCCACCTCCAAGAAGCAGAATTGGCGACGATTCATCATACGGGTCAGTCTCAACAATGTCTTCCTCGTCGGAAACTTCTCCGTTAGCGTCCAGATATTCCTTCACACCATCAATCTTCACAATGGAGAAACCGTCAGCGTGATCCAGAATGTTTCAAGTGCGCAGATGATCAGATCAAAACGAACCTCTTCCAAGATAGCGCGCCAGTTTGCACTGTCAATATAACTCGTTCCCTCATCCTTCACCACCAGCGTACCCGTATCAACAGGGGTCAACGCAGAATCCCGGTCAGAATCACATGGCGAAGGCGTCGCATAAGCGAGCCTGTTCTGCGGTTGAATCGCGGGATAGGTCTCTCCATTAGGCCTCTGCTTCTGTGCAAGGGACATCACCAGATTTTCAAGGTGGTGTAAGCGGTCCTGGACCAGAGTCGGACTGGAGCGCCCATGCTGAGCCTTGCCTCGAGGCCCACGACCGACATACGTACACGATGCTGCCTCACCTCGCTTCTTGCAATTACCACATGGATAGTTGCGGCAGCATTTTAATCTGTAGCTGATCAGTAGCTGATATACAAGGCCCGTCAGATCGGCTTACTTGCGATATCTGCACGCGGTGCACGAAAATTGCACTCGTGTTCGTTTTTTGGGGGCGGATGACTCCATAGCGGGGTCCAGGGGTTCATCCATTTTCGTATTTTATCGAGCAATGGATGCGAAGTTATTGTTCAGGAGGCCGAGAGCTTTGCAGTTTTGATGTCAAAGGGGAAAAAAAGCGGCCGAGTGGCCGATCATGGGGGGATCTACATCCCACTAACAAGGCTTAGTGATGTTACTCTGAACCAGAACTGGTTAGAAGACTACGTTGATATAGTATGGTTATTTGATTTTAACTCGATCCTTTTCTTTCTACATATCAATGAAATATATATATATATATATATATATATATATGGATATATATTGCTTATTTGTGCCATGTTCAGTGAATTTCAGCCTTCATATGGACCATTCCTCCAGGTCCAATGATTTGCACCTTCGTCCCCTCACCCTCCTCGAGCACAATTCGATACTCCTCCCCGGCATACAGCGGGCTTGTTGCCCGGTAAGAGATACGCTCCGGAACAACCAAGGTAGGATCGGCAACATTTTGGCGGGTATCACGCCAAAGGTCCAGAATGGAGATCAGATTCAACGGACCGTGTACAACAATATCCTTGTGTCCTTCTACATCCCGCGCCCAAGGCAGCGAGTAGTGAATCTTATGAGCGTTGAATGTCAGAGCCGAAAAACGGAAGAGCGTCACAGGTGTTTGCACCAGCGTCCGTGTGTGGGTGTTCCCCTCGGTGGAGATGAGGGAGGAGGTAGCATTCTGAGTTGCGATGTGGGACGTTGATGAGGAAGGAGTGCCGGAGGGTGTGGATGCTGATGGAACAGGTAGTGCTTTACGGAACACCCAGTTGCTATAGACGTTGTCAGTAAGTTTGGGTCTACCCGATTCTTGAAGGAAGGAGGCCGGACCGTCGGTCAATAATCGACACGCCGTACTCGTTGGCAAATTCCTTCTCTACTCCAACCACAATCATATCTTCGCCGGTCTTCTTCACAACTTTGGCCTCGGCGCTCAGCACCCGTGTCGTCTCTTGCACCTGCTGCCCTACCCTCAAGGGATTGGGTTCCCCATCCACGCGCGGCCACAGTACCTCGCCGCCTGCCCACATGCGTCGCGTGAATGGCGCATCGGGATTGTACGAAGCATCGGTACCGTCAGCCCCGAGTTCGCTTTCCATGAATGCGGGCGTGAAATACGCGAGATGGTAGCCCGGCGGCACGGGGACCCCGGTTTGCGGGGCGGATGCGCCATTGGAGAGCGAGGGGGCCCCCGGGAAGAGAGTTGGGCGGTTGATAGTGAGGCTAAGAAGTTGAAGCTGGTTCGCGTCTATCGTTTGTGTACGGGTTTGCGGTCCTAGGGTCTGGAACCGCGATAGGAATGACGAGGCTACCGAGGATGCATCTGGAGAGCGGAGACGCTGAGAAATGCTGAAACTGCGAATTGCGCTGGGTCGGACTCCTTGCGGTCGCATGCACGGGCGCATATGTGCTAGTAAGGATAAAGTGGAAGGCATGATTCCTGATTTGGATGTATACACAGCAGAGGAGAAACACGAAGCCATACACAGACTACAGTGTAGAAGCCGTCTCCAAATTTGTGCGGGGAAGCCGATATGCTTCCAAGGTTCCCGAGTCGGCTTTATTGGTAGCCCACGGGCTATCACCTCGGTAAAGTCCATTGACTGGATCCCCTTAATATATGCTAGCTGTTGAAAATAACTTTATTTGGGACTACAAGGCCATGAATGAAGGAGGCCATCTGGTGAAGTCCTCATCCCTTAATCTCATTCCAAGTGCGTTTCCCCCTAAGGAGTGGAGAAAAGAGTCAAAAGACCGATCCAATCTCCATCAATGATAAGTTGATAACTATTTTGGGTGAATATCTGCTAAGGTGTATCCCAGCCAGGTGTCCTCAAGTAATAATTATTTTGTTGCATTTACTATGTGCTTTGACAGTTTTGGAGATGGCGGCTTGCGTGATTGATTGATTGAAGCTCTTACTCCCGTTGCAGCCTTCCAAGTCTCTTATGTGGACTAGGATGCAGGTCGGGGCGCCCTCTCGGGCACCGGGCTAACCCCTATCCGCCCGGCCTATCCTAAACGCCGCTACGCCGCTTCCTGGAACAATGACTGGCTAGACCCTCAGTGTACCTCAGTGCTTCAAAGCGACTAGTTAGGTGCACCATTTTTAGTTACATTGTGTAATCGCGCCAAGCGCATAACCTCGATCGTTCTCGTTGGTCTTGTCAAGTACCCATGCTGGGGCTGTCTGTCACCCAAAATAAAGCCCACCACACAGAGTACTCCTTGGAAAGTAGTCCGAGTCGTGCGACTAGCGAGAAAATGTCGACAGGTATGCTATTTAAGGTTAGATTTCCCCTTCCGCCTTTTATCGCGTCCAGCGTCCACAGTAAGCTACCCCCACGCAGTATCTACCATCAAGGTCCTAGCCAAGTCAGCCAAGGCATAAGCGTTCTTCGATAGGTCTCTCATAAGTGAAAATTGTGCCGGCGGCAGGATTCGAATGGCCGCTCGCTTATGGTGGCTGCGCATGTGAATACATTGGCAGTTGTGCTGATACCGCAAGAGTTGTATACTCCCCGTTCCAGATATGGAAATTGCTCAACAATCAACCTTTTGCAACGCTTTGGATCATGCAGGGCTCCGCTAGTAAAGGTAAATTTGACTGTTGGGCCGTTGGGACTTGGCGCCATAAGTTCATGATGCGATGATCCACAAAAGCGCCACTTCTGGTCCATATACGGGGCTGCCGCACGAAACTGATAGCGAATTCTGGGAGATTCTCTGATTGATAATCCTCCCAAGGTTTACTACCTCAGGATCTCGGAGGTTCGGACTTCGCTATTGAAAATCAAAGACAATTGTGCGATAGATATCCAGCAGTATGTGTAGTCCAGCAGTATGTGTAGTCCAGCAGTATGTGTAGTCCAGCAGTATATATGGGGTCGTCTGGCAGGCTGTTTGATCCTATCCAGAATCCCAAAGATCATTGAACCCAATAGGTAGCTGCTCATTCGCATCTGTCTCGTGCTCTTCTGTCACTTGTTCAAAAAATTTCCAATTTCGAAAATCAACTATGGCTCCTGTTAATCTCATCTGGGGCGGAGGCTCCATCATGAACGAGGCCGAGTTCCCGACCCTTAAATCCATTCAGGACCTCCTCGATATTCTGCACGCGAAAGGCATCAAGTCCATCGACACTGCCACAATCTATGCCAGTTCCGAGAAACGGCTGGGAGAAACTCACGCCGCCGGACGCTTTGCCATCGATACAAAGTACCCTGGCGGGTTTGGTCCGGAACCCGAAAACTCTGTACAGGAGACTTTTAACACAGTCCTGGGCACGAGTTTGAGTCTCCTTCAAACTGATCAGGTAAGCCAATGACCATCAGGCGTAAATGGATTCCATAAGGACCAGTTCGCTGAACGCGTTTCTAGCTCGACGTCTACTATATCCATGCCCCAGACCGAAGAGTCCCACTCGAAGACTTGCTCGCGGCTGTCAACGCCGCGCACCAGGCTGGGAAATTCAAGCGCTTCGGCCTGTCCAACTACCTGGCCTCGGAGGTCGATGAGGTAGTCCGCATCTGCCGCGAGAAAAACTACGTTCTGCCCAGCGTCTACCAGGGTAATTACTCTGCTGTTGCACGCAAAGTTGAGACAGAGCTTTTCCCGACGCTGCGGAAGCATAACATCTCTTTCTATGCTTATTCGCCCATCGCTGGAGGCTTCCTGACCAAAGACGTCGAGAAATTGGTCGCAGGCGGCGAGGGTCGATGGGATCCGGAATCTCACATCGGTAAGCTGTACCATGCGCTTTACAATAAGCCGACCATGCTGGAAGGCTTGAAGCTGTGGGAAAAGATCTCCACGGAGACTGGTATCCCGAAGGCTGAACTGGCATATCGGTGGGTGGTGCACCATTCAATTTTGGATGGAAAGTTTGGGGATGGCGTGATCTTCGGCTCGCGTACTGTTGAGCAACTCAATCAGACTTTTGAGGGATTGAGCAAGGGTCCTCTTAGTGCGGAGATCGTCGCTCAGGTTGAGCAGGTGTGGAAGGTTGTTGAGGCTGATTCTCCTTTGGATAACTTCAACGCTCTCAATCAGTGAGACATAGTCGGATCGAAGGGGAGAAAGAGACCGGGAAGGATGTATGCTGGCGCTGCATGAAGATGTACCTTAGATCTAATTATTAAGAGACCAATAAGATGTTTTAGCTTTAGACAATCTTTGCAGTTTCCAATTTCCATTGAAACCGCCTCGGAGGATCACGTCGGACTGATCAAATTATCTTTCCAATCTTACCAGGGTGTGTGGCTATGAATGATGCCCGGTGTAGTGTACCTCAAAAGGTCACGGGCACTCGGGAACTAGCCAAGGGCCCAAGGCCAAGTAGTATGCCAAGGTACAGCCAAGGTGCCTAACTTTGGAATCCTTCCATTTGATTACCAATCTATCGTTCCTTCCATGGAAGCTTCCCTCAAGCCTATTGAGGAATGCTCTTGCCTGGAGATACTCATACATACTATTATTGCCTTGCTTTGAATATGGTCCAGCTTAGGCAAATGCTCTCATCAAATTCAAAGGCCCACGCAAGG
Organism: Penicillium bovifimosum; assembly: GCF_028826915.1. NCBI lineage: Eukaryota > Fungi > Ascomycota > Eurotiomycetes > Eurotiales > Aspergillaceae > Penicillium > Penicillium bovifimosum. Next base: position 2,854,970 of record NW_026622714.1, on the reverse strand, counting down.
TTGCATCTACGTCATGAGCTAGTCTTTAGCTATGTGCACGGGCTTAACTTTGTTTACAACTAGAATATGAGGACCTGTGGGATTGACGCCGAAAATGAGTAATTTAAATGACCGCTTTGGAGGCCAAAAATGGGCCTCTTTCCACCCGTAACTTTCGACGTCCAGCCTCCCCTTGACCGCCAACTGCCCTGTAACGTTAACACCTCTATTCTGCACCCGCCCAGCACCGGTCCTGATGTTGACGCTGGACTTGCACACTCACTGATTATCATATGAGCGATCTGATTCGCTCGCAGGCGATCAGTGTGGAGGATTGAGCAAACTGAGTAAGTTACATCAATAAAATGCGACAGGTTAGTTTCATCACGTGCTCCATCTCTCTAAATCGCCCCCATTATCCCATCAAAAAAGGACTGGCGTCATCCACCGGCCGATGTGGGCGCGGTGAGATGATGAGATCCCACAGTCAAATACTCCGAAATTCTTAGGAGATCTTTGACTTCCGGTGTGACTTTCAAACCCGCAAACAAATCACATGACAAGTCAGGTATTGGGAGAAGGCACTCTGGGCATGACATTGACCTTCCTCCCAGGAACAATAAGCAATTCCCAGCTTTGAAGTCAGTTCGAGCAACTGTGTAAACAATAGAAGTGGGGCCGGTAGTTCGACCCACGGACCACCCGATCCCCGCTAAGATACACGTTCTGCAGATCTTCTTCACTTCGGGTCTATCAAGTCTATGCAATACGCCCCTTTCCGAAATGGCAAAGCGAAATCGATCAGCTTCTCCTTCCAATGTGGCGCGTACCCAACGAGCTATACGTCGAGCCGCAGCAAGAGCACCCCTGCCCACAGCACCCCCCACCCACAGTACCCCGCGGACTGTCAACACTCTCCACAGACACTGCGGACCCACTGCCCAGCTTAGAGAAAGACGCCCGGGCCAAGATCCAGGGTTATAAAAATCAGTCTCTTCGCTACGATACGCTGTTGAAAAGCGGCTTGAATGCATTTCTCACGTGGCTACCAGAGGCCGGCAGAACCTCACTTGCGAGGGATGTGATTGAGACAAGCTCCGACCGACAGCTATACGATGTTTTCCTGAATCTTTTCACCGGACTTGCTGCACCGAGTAAGTACGTTCCGTTCAAAAGTATCCGTTGACTTTTCTTAATATTGCTAGATAGTGAAATCCCGATCAAAAACACCCTCTGTTGTGGAAAGTCCTCATTCAAAGCGCCAGGAGCACGTCGATACAGTTGCCTCCACCCTCGATCAACCGGAAAGGCGTGACCCTTCGTTCGCGGCACAGCTCCAACTGCGGGACAATTATCGCTGTGTGATAACGGGTCAACTGAACACCGATCGATGGGAGCACGAAGGGGAACCAGAAAACGTTTTCTATGGCCCGACTGAGGGGACTCACATAATACCTTTTGCGTTTGCCTCTTGGCAAGGAGTGTCCGGAGCGCCAAGAGATATATCAAGCACCTGGACTGTACTGTATAAGTGTTTCCCTACGCTACGCCAAAATCTTTCAGTGGAGGAGATCAACACTCTTCGCAATGGGATCACTCTTCGAGACTCGGTGCATACCCAGTTTGGCAAATTCACAATTGCCTTGAAGCCTACCGTAAGTAGGCAATGATCTACCATGAAACCATTTATGCTCACTCTTCTTATCAGGGCATCAAAAATGAGTACGAGGTGAAGACATACAAGCGCTATCCCCCCGCTGACATCGCCGCCATTCCCTCCGATCGGCGCGTCCGATTTGTGCCAAACACAGAGTATGAGATTCCAAGCCCCGCAATTCTCGATGCGCATTGGAGAATGTGCGAAATTTTCAATGCATCTGCTATGGGAGAGACCATTGAACGACACATTCAGGACTGGGAAGAGTTGAGAGGCTCTGGGTGCGCTGTTGTGAGAGAGGACGGCTCGACCGATCTCGCTAGTCTGCTGGATATCGCGCTATGGGGAGAAACCTTTTATTACACAACATAACTATCGATAGATAGGGAATCTGTACTCCTTGTCAGGGCCCCCTTATGATTGTGTATTGTCGCTATGTAAGTGAATACTTGGTCACAGGCAGTGATGCTAAACCACCGACCCTACATGCGTGTGTTGAATTGAAGGCTGCCAGGGTATCTAAGACTTCAAAGGGCATTGGTTATATGACAGACGAGTGATAGAGATATAAGAGGTCAAGTCATAGAAGACAGAGGGAGGGATAAATACAAAGGAAGTAGAGGATTCAGAGTCGCACTTGACCACCGTTCAACTGTTCCCACTCTTTCTGTCCGAAGGGAACGTAGGAGTTGCCCTGCAGCCAGTACAGCCGATCCTTACTCGAGACACGAGCTGGGTCCACGCCCTCGGTGCGGAGAATATGCTTCATCTGCTTGTTGTTACCCGTCGACTGCACCTCAGGTGCAACTCGCAAGAACAGCGGGATCGCGAAGCGGGGCAAGTTCTGGATAGCATGTGTAGCCAAGCTGTTGAGTACCTCGCTTGAAGGCTCTAGTGCGGCCTCAGAAAGGCTACCGTTTGCTATCTGCTGGTTAAAGATGATGGTTGCGCATCCGGCACGGCCGTCATGATTGGGAAGAGCAACGCCATAGACATTCGCTTCGTGCACCTCGGGATGTGAACCCAGAACCTCGGCAACCTCATTGGTGGAAACATTCTCACTCTTCCACCTGAAGGTATCGCCTATTCGGTCAGAGAAGAACCAGCGACCATCTGTGTCCCATCGAACCATGTCGCCGGTCCGGAAATAGGCGTCGCCCTTCTTGACCACATCGCGAATGATCTTGCCTTCTGTCGCCTTGTCGTTCTGGAAGTAACCCTGGAAAGCAGCTCTGGGATCCGCTGCATCGAGGGCAAACAGCAACTCACCGGGATCACCCCGGGGGACCTTCTTGCAAAGGCCGGTCTTCGGGTCGCGCCACGGTTCTTGGGTCTCGTGGTCGACATCCACAATGGCAGTCGAACGACCAAGGAGGAAATTTCCTATGGCGCCGTTTCGGCCGATGGCACCCGCGGAGAAGTCATTTGACGAGATATTCCAGGAGCCCGCAGTGCCTTCGGTGGCGGCATAAAACTCAGCGATCGTGGGAATGTTAAAGCGCTCCTTGACGCGATTCCAGATATCAGGCCGCAGTCCGTTTCCGAAGGCCAGACGGATGTTGTGCTTCTTATCAAGGTCCTCGCCAGTTACCGGGTCGATCTCGGGAGCTGCGCCCAGGATATAGCGCAGGGTCTCGCCCACATATTGGATGATCGTAGCATTATTATCGCGAGCCTCTTTGATGAAATTACGCGCAGAGAATTTGCGCCCAATGATCAGGGTCGCTCCACTCATCAAACAAGTGACGAAACCAAGCACTGAAGCGGAGCTGTGGTAGAGAGGCATACACTAGCCAATTGTTAGCCTGGAGGGTATCAAAGTCTAAAGTGTCAAGTGGAATTTACCGTGAAGAATCTGTCGGACGGGGTAATGCCCATCCAGTCCTGACTAAACAAACTACCAAACCAGCACTTTCTCCAGCTGACAATGGCAGGCTTAGGAAGCCCAGTGGTCCCACTTGTGTAAATCAAGATGGCCATGTCGCGAGCGATCGCGCCACTTCGGACTGCGTCGTCCTCTCGCGTAGGTTCCATTCCCAATACCTGGGCTTCCACCTCCGGTGTATGATAGACTATCTCGATGGGTCCCTTGCCATCACGGAAGGCCGGAGAAGTTAGAATCTCCTCCTGTTCTGCTGGGAAGCAGGGGCGGACTTCTTCGTCAACCACGAGAAGCCTTGCAGTCGAGGTGCGAATGGAGTGGGTAAGCGGCTTGCCCGTCAGGTTATAGTTGATAAATGCAGGGACTGCCCCAATACTCCAAAGGCCCATCACCATGAAGATGAAAGTGGATGAGTTCATGAAGTCGATTGCGACAATCTCCTTGCGCTGGACGCCGTGGACTTTTTTGAACCAGGCTCCATAGCGGAGAACCATGATATAGGCTTCGTGGAAGGTGGTCGTCTGGCCATTGTAGACAATGAATTGGTTGTTGGCAGTTTTAGGATTGAGCGCGTGGGCTTCTAGTATGTAGAAGAGATTCAAGCGGTCGCCACGTTCGGCGAAGTGGGATTTCATGGACGTCTTCAATCCTCCCTTGACGAGTTTCAAATCATATGAAAGTGACCATTTTGCATTCAGATATGCGAGTGTAGTCGCCACGGCCGGGATCGCAAGACTCAAAGGAATATCTATGAAGCCACGAGCTTGTTAGACAAGTATTCATCCACATCATACGTCATAACTTACCTGGCAGAGGCATGATGGCCCAAAAAAGATCAACTAGCAATTCTCCTCAGGGATATAATGATATGATAGCTATGCAGATGACAAGATTGCACGACCCTGGTATCACGGCTTCGAATGTAGCTTTGGGAGAAGGAACAGTGTTATAGGGTTTGTTAAGCTGACACCTCGGCTGTATTAGGGACCGACGATAGGAGTGACACAGAGTATGACACTGACCAAAGTCAAGAGTGAAGTCACCCTGCTCCAGTCGAAGATGTGTGCTACCGACAGGTCCGACACGGTGAGGAGTATACATGCAACTTGAAGAGGATGATGGTAACGTGCCTCGGCAACGGATGCGCCGACCCCCGACCCCGAGCTAACCAACAAACAAAGACTCAAGAGTCCCACTCAATGTATACTTCTTTCTTGAAACATGAAAGTGGCTACATTCATTGATTAAGGTGAATCTCAATCAACTCATGTGTTATGTATCTTAATATCACAAAATGCAGGGCCTGCGATATGCAGTTGAAAATTGTCGTTCGCGGCTTCACATGGGCTCGGCTTATTTCTGAAGATCGTCACCCCGCACTCTATTCGGAGAGTAAAGCCCACGAGTTTGCATTCGGGATCCCTGAGATGCATCGGCGACCACAGCCCTTGGAGCATCCACTTCTGCCGACATCGAGTGGATCCTCATAGCCAGCTTTTATACTCATGCAGAAACAAATTAACCATTGATGTGCAAGCTACCGTCGAGAAGACTGTTATGTTATAGTATGCTATAGTATGTCCCGAGAAGCAATGCAAGTCGAGTCCATTCCATTTACACGCTGCAAGGCACTCGTTATTTTTGTGCAGAGGACTTCTTCACCGCTGGAACATCATCATAATCATCTTCCATGAACTTTCGCAAGGCATCCAAGCCCTGCTGCAGAACCTCGGTTTCATTGACGTACCCGATGCGAACATAGCCTTTGAAGTCCTCTCCGCCTCCAAAACAAAGGCTTCCCGGGACGAACATGACACCAGTGCGTTCCTGAAGCATTTCGCAGAAAGCGACGTCGTTGATGGGCTTTCCCATCTTGTTGAACCGCACAAACGCAGTGGTACCTGCTTGGGGCTTGACCCAATCACACGCCCATCGGTGATCCTCAATGAACTTCTCCAAAATGGCAAGATTCGTCCGGGCCAGGTCGATGTTTCGCTTGAGAAGATTGTGGATGCAATCTGGAGCCAACGCAAAACTCGCGATGGCATCGTCGAGTTGCCCAACCGAAATAGTTGTGTAGTCGCGCGCACTTGCAACAGACTCGATAATCGAACTATCCCGCGACGCAATCCAGCCCACTCGCAAGCCCGCCAAGCTATATGCTTTAGATAGCGATCCTGTCACCACGGTGTGTTCATATCCCATGGAAAGAAGCGTGGGCGGAAACTTCGGGTCCGCCGGGCTGATGTTGTGGAAAAGTGGGCGATAGACTTCATCGGAGTGAATTATGATGGATTTTTCGCGGGCAATATCTACCAATTCCTGGAGGGTCTGGCGGGGGATAACGGCTCCGGTTGGGTTTTGGGGATTGCTATAGCAAGCATGATGGTTAGAAAATATATCCAGTTATCAGAACCTAGCAATACCCACTTTATAATGATCAGCTTCGTGTTCGGACGGATCAGGCTTTTCAGCTCTTCAATATCTAGCTGCCATCCGTCTGTCTCTTTGGACTTCCACAAGCTGACTTCAGCCCCCACTGATTCAGGCACGGAGTAGAGTTGCTGATATGTTGGATAGTGGCAGATGACATGGTCCCCGGGGCCAACCAATGTATACAACAGCAAGAAGTTCGCTTGGATTGCGCCAGCGGTGATCAAAATATTGTCCTTCGGCAACTCCGTTGGTGCCCTCACCGAGTACAGTCTCGACAATGTACCTCGTAATTTGTCGGAACCACGGATTGCCCCATACGTGAGTTTGGCCGATTGTAGCTCGGCTAGAGGGTTGAACTCTTTGTCGTCGGACAGGGCGCGAAGATCGTCAACGGAGATGGACGCGCAGCAGGTTTCGGCGATATTGTACTTGGCAGTGGTCTCATACTTGTCCATCCACTACCAGTCGATTAGCGATCATTGCAGCACAAGGAACAGAAACACCACCGAGCCATGGAATAATGCGGGGATGTACCTGTTCAACTGCGAAGGCTTCGATTTTCACCATGGCGCGAGAGACTATATAACAACGAGGGAGGTAGATAGGATAATAGATAGTAGCGAGGTTTCTAGACTGAATTAAATATCTCAAGCCTAGAAGCTGCCCCGGATTCAGGAGTGGTGGTCTCTTGTCTGCCCCTCTTAAAGGGACCGATGAGTGGGGCTCAAGGGAGTGTTTGATTGGCTCTATTTGTTATGTCACGTGGTGACTTCACTACGGAGTACTACATAGTAGTTAGCGAGATCGGATATCCAATTGGACATGACCGGCAAATATCATGCATATTGCTATTAGGATGCATGCCATGTAACCTCGAAGTCCGAACTTCGTACACTCGCATCATATTCGTGCTACGTGCACATATGGATTGTTGTCGATGGTTTGCCAGGATTGGGGCCTAAGGCGTCAATTTGCCAAGATTAGCTGTCTCGTTCCCCGCATACACAGTAAGACAGAACGAAGTTGGAGATGAGGGTGACAATAATAAACTCTTCAGATTCGTCTTCAATGAGGAGATATCTAGTCTAATAATGATATTGTAAAAGCTAATTGAAGGTTAAAGCTTGTGGATAAACTATTGTCCACGTGTGTCACCTGCCTATCCTACGGGTTCCTGGCGGCCATGCAGCAGCCCAGCCTCTCCCTTCTCCGCCCGCGTCATCGTCTGGGGGCCACGGGCCATGTCATCTTCTCTCCGCTCTCCGCCTCTTATCCTTTGACCAAACTTCTATATCCGTCCCCTTTACTTCGATCATAGGCTTCAGTCTGACCTCACTCTAATCAGTTCAGCGGTCGGCTTCCGCGTTCCTTGCTTGGTGGTCGGTATTGTTCCATACCCGAGCCAGGCTGTTGCCTCTTTTCAACACGATGCGCTTGACTGGCGCAATTTACGTTTCGTTTCTCACATTGACTCCCTTACTGGGACTCGCTGCAGCATGGACGGAATTCTCCGACGTGAACCTCGCTACACGAACCTATTCCCTTTTCGATGATCGCCCACCTGGATGCCCCGAGTGTCCAGCTTGCTTCAACTGCCAACTGGATAACTACAATTGTACTCATTTTGCCGACTGCAACAACTACAATGGCAAATGTGCCTGTCCTCCCGGATTCGGAGGCGATGACTGCTCAGTTCCTCTTTGCGGTTCGCTGGCCGACGGCTTGAAGCGACCGCAGCGTGATGCCAAGACTTGTCAGTGCAAGGATGGCTGGAAAGGCATCAACTGCAATGTCTGCGATTCCGATGATGCATGCAATGCAATGATGCCGGAAGGCGAAGGGGGTGTATGTCACAAGCAGGGTGTCACTGTTAAGGAGAATTTCCAAATGTGTGATGTGACCAACCGTGCCATCTTGAAACAGCTTGATGGCCGCAAACCCCAAGTGACATTCTCCTGCGAAGCCGAGGATGAGACCTGTAGTTTCCAGTTTTGGGTGGATCAAAAGGAATCATTTTATTGCGCCCTAGACACCTGCAAATGGGATATGGAAACGGACTACAACTCCAACAACACCCACTATAAGTGTGAGCACCTGCAGTGCAAATGCATTCCAGGCCGCTTTCTCTGCGGCGAGAATGGATCTATCGATCTGAGTGACTTCCTTGACCAGGCGATCAAGGGACCTGCTACTTTTGACACTAAATCCACACTGGAAGGTTCCAAGAGCGTTTTTTCCGAGCCGCAAATGAATGGGCTGATTTCGGGCGTCTTTGGAGACCCCAGTATCTTCTTGTCATGCGATTCCGGAGAATGCATGTACAAGACGGATGTACCGGGATACGAGCGCCCTGTGAAGAAAATCAACACTCCACTCATCGCCGGCGTGATTGCAGGGAGCTCGCTGTTTGTCGTTGCTGTCATTCTGCTGGTCTGGTATTTGTCTCGTCGTGCTGCGCGCCGAGGCTATCTTCGTTTGGCTCTCTCAGATGATTCGGACGACGAAGCTTCCAGACTTCTGGCAGACCATCGCCCCGCGGCTTTGTACTGGGACAATGTGTCCTACAAATTGAACGGGAAAGAAATTCTTTCTAATCTCCAAGGAGCATCCATGCCGGGGCAAATAACAGCTATCATGGGTGCATCCGGTGCCGGCAAAACATCGTTCCTCGATATCCTGGCTCGAAAGAACAAGCGTGGCTCTGTAAACGGTCAATTCTATGTCAACGGGGAACAAATTGATGATAATGACTTCAGAAGCATGGTCGGCTTCGTGGACCAAGAAGACACCATGCTTGCCACCTTGACAGTACACGAAACCATTCTGACGAGTGCCCTGCTCAGGCTTCCACGGGACATGAGCCGGGCAGCTAAAGAGCAAAGGGTCTCGGAGGTTGAAAAGCAACTCGGTATTCATCATATCAGAGATCAAATGATTGGATCGGAGGAAGGAAGTGGCCGTGGTATCTCCGGCGGAGAGAAGCGGCGCGTTGGGATTGCTTGCGAGCTGGTTACTAGTCCTAGTATTCTGTTCCTGGACGAGCCCACCAGCGGACTGGATGCTTACAATGCGTTCAACGTTGTTGAATGTCTGGTAACGCTGGCGAAAACTTACAACCGCACTGTAATTTTCACCATCCACCAGCCACGCTCGAACATTGTTGCCCTATTCGACCGACTGGTCCTTCTTGCGGCTGGACGCATTGTGTATTCTGGCCCCTTCTCGTCCTGTCAGCAGTATTTCGATAATGTGGGCTATTCGTGCCCACCGGGATTCAACATTGCGGATTACCTTGTCGACCTCACGATGCATGCCGGTGCCGCCCACACCTCATATTCGGACGAAGTAGCATCATCAACAGACGGGTACACCGGCGGCCCACCTAAGACTGCATCAAGCAGCCTGAGGGCCGTCAAGTCCATCACCAGCTCGTCAATCCGGAGCGCTGAAGAGAATTCAAGCGGTGCAGAGGCGACTCGGAGACCCAAGAACAAACGTCGCGTTTCCTTGAAACAGCGTCAAGATCGCCAACTTTACTCTCGGAAGCAACACAATGATCGTCCGGTCACGCCAAAGACAGACGATGAGAGTGCTACGTTGGATGCAGCTGAGAATCATGAACAATGGCTGCGTCTTTCTCGTCAACAGGGCAATGTTCCTCCTCAGATCCTTGATGATCCTGATCAGCTCCCGCCTCCCGCATCTGGCCAGAGTGATCTTGATATTTTGGTGGCTAGCTATGCTGATTCAGACGTTTGCCATTCTGTGCAGGACGAAATTTCCGCCGCCGTTCAGAATGCTCAAGCTGCGAACGGCTCGCCGAACTTCCCTATGCTGTCAGATACTGTGGCAAAGCCCAAGGGCTATGCTCGAGTCGGTCTGGCCCGTCAATTCATTATCCTGTCTCAGCGGACATGGCGTAACCTCTACCGAAACCCGATGCTCATGCTCACTCACTATGCAATTGCCATCTTGCTTGCGGTTCTGTCCGGATACCTCTTCTATGGCCTCACCGACGACATCAAGGGCTTCCAGAATCGTCTTGGCCTCTTCTTCTTCGTCTTGGCGCTATTTGGGTTCAGCACCCTAACTAGTCTCAATGTGTTCTCCACGGAGCGACTATTGTTCGTACGTGAGCGCGCCAACGGTTACTACCATCCCGTCACATACTTTGCTTCCAAGGTCGTTTTCGACATCGTTCCTCTACGGCTGATCCCTCCCATCATCATGGGCATCATTGTCTATCCAATGACAGGTCTAATTCCGGCCTGGCCTGAGTTCTTCCGCTTCTTGCTTGTTTTGGTGCTGTTCAATCTTGCAGCGGCGAACATTTGTCTCTTCATTGGCATTATCTTCCGGGATGGCGGAGTCGCCAACCTTATCGGCAGTTTGGTGATGCTTTTCAGCTTGCTCTTCGCTGGTCTCCTGCTGAATCACGATGCGATTCCCCAGTCAGCATTGTGGCTACAGACGGTGAGTCTTCTCTTGAACCTCGATTATGTTTCTTTTACTGACAATTGCACCAGCTGTCCATCTTCCACTACGGCTTCGAGGCCTTGATTGTAAATGAAGTGACTTTCCTCACCTTGATTGATCACAAGTACGGGTTGGACATTGAAGTACCCGGTGCTTCAATCTTGAGTGCATTTGGCTTTGATACCCAGGCCTACTGGAGCGATGTTATTGGATTGGCTGTGATTTCTGGGGCTTTCATCATCATTGCATACAGTGCAATGCATTTCTTACTTGTTGAGAAACGATAAGTGAATAGCTTTGTGTTTTTTATACGGTTTTGTACCATTGAGGAGCGTTTCTTTATGGACTGATGGTCATTCTATGGTTATTCCGGGTTGCGTGATCGGTATCAAACAATGTTACGAGCGTTGCAGGCATCGCCAAGTTGGTCAGTCTGTTTATAGAGTAATTTTCTTGATCACAGGTGACAGCTTTCATTGCCGTTAACAACGAAGTAGCTGTACTCCGTACAACTGAGTCTATCAGGCCTAGGCTGTGTATCGCACCATTGCTAAGGCACGTGTTCAACGTCTTCAGCTGGCAGCTACACAGTACAAAGCTCGTTTGTATTCAAAGATGTACCTTAGTAATTCAGTAAATTACTAGCAGAATGCTAAGGCAATAGCCATGGCAAATTAACTCGAGTTGGGAGGTGTAGTCCATGTAGTCCGTACTGCCCCGTTTGCGGGTTGCGCTAATGATGACCAGCCCTCGACACCGCCGGCCTGTTCAGGTGAGTTCGCTAATCGGAACTCCTCTCTCACAGCTTTCGTTTCTCTCCCTATTCCTACTCCCTTTACCAGGTCTCCCAGCTCATCCTCTCCACCGTCTCCACTGATTTTGAGTATCAACTTACATGTGAGTGAGCTCTGAACCCCACCAAGGACTCTGCGTGGTTCCTCTGGCTTCCCTTGGGTCCCGAACCCCCCACAAACATCTCCAATTCCGGCTTCAACCCGTCTTGACCTCAACCACCCGTCGCGAACAATTCACTCATACCCTCCATTTAGCAATCGCCTTAATTTCCATTCATACGTGACGCAACGTCAAAATCGCATCCATGATGTCCGGCGAAGCATGGCTGTACCTGTTGTCGGTGTTGATCAACGCCGTCAACCTCTTCCTCCAGGTCTTCTTCACGATTATGTACAGTGATCTCGAATGGTGAGTCTTCCTGTTGTCTACGGCAATATGCGCCTGGTTTATGCGAGAGCCGAATAGAAGCTGATATTTCCCCTTTTTCTAGCGATTACATCAACCCAATCGACCTCTGCAACCGCCTGAACGCCTACATCATCCCTGAAGCCGCCGTCCACGCTTTCCTGACCTTCCTCTTTGTGATCAACGGGTACTGGCTCGCTATCGTGTTGAACCTTCCTCTCGTGTTGTTCAACGCCAAGAAGTATGTTGGGAGCTATCTGAGTCGCAAGCTTCAAGCACACGGCTAACTCACGAACAGGATCTACGAGAACCAGCACCTTTTGGATGCGACCGAGATTTTCCGCAAGTTGAACGTTCACAAGAAGGTCGGTTTAATGTTCTGGTTCACACTCTGCAGCTCCCCTGACTGACTTAAAATCTTTCTATAGGAATCGTTCATCAAACTCGGCTTCCACCTCCTCATGTTCTTCTTCTACCTCTACAGCATGATTGTTGCCTTGATCCGCGATGAGGGCCACTGACTGCGTACAAAGACAGAACATGCGATGCGTCATGGCGATCTTGGCTAGATCGAGGTGCCGGTCAATGAGTGGTTGTCATGGGCTCTTAAATCACTTCTCGGTGTATCACACAGCCATCAACCATGACTATGACCCCGAGAAACGCCGCTATACCCTACATTGGTATATCGACCCGGTTCCTTTCCTGTCTTCTGAGAGGCCATGACTATGGATGAGCAACGAATTCTTTCAGTCTTGTGGGTGCAGCGAGAAGTAGTAGGCAACTTGGAACATCTTGAGCTGGATGCATGAACTGGATTGATCTGGGATATTGTATGATTGACTCGCGGTGGTTTGACTTCTTTTTCTATCATTTGCCTTGTCTTTTATTCCTCTTCTGTGTTAATCTTGTCGTGTTTTTCGGCCTGTTGAGTTGTATATACCGTGCGAATGGCAATGAAGAGCGTACGATACCCAAGGTTTCGGATATTTAACTGGTTTCAAAGATTTTGGACACTGTAACAAATAGTAGTTAACCAGAGAATAGTTAGCAGGACTGACGAGCTGGTGGAGCTATCATGGGGCTGACAGCTCTAGAGCTGTGGTGGCCGCCCAGATGCCCGCGGTCTTCGTGTCGGGGGTCTCCCGGCGCCCGTAAAATTCCCCATCTTCACCACCTACGATTCATCAACCACTCCCTACCCCGGCTTTGTTGCAGAGGGCCATTCCGAAGGTTGCGCATTCTTACTCCTCTCAGAACAATCATCATGTCCGCCTTATTAGGGGTCAATTATGACTCCAGCGATGACGACGCCACAGCTGTACCCAAGTCTTCACTGCCCACTGCAACCAAGGTCGTTGCTGCGCCGGAAGTCAATACAGAGGTTTGGTCCCCCCGATCACTCTCCTCTGGCTTCGAATGGTCCTCGAACCTGAGCTATTACGAACAGATAAGACTAACAACCCCATAGGACCAAGCGCATATGCAGATGACCCTCGCCAACGCCTCGTCAAAAGCCCTCACCTTCAATGCTACATACGATGATCTCACGCGGCCCTCTCACGGACCCGTGAACCCGTTCAAATCAGCGGGTCCAGGAAACGGTATCAAGCGAAAGAATGTCCCTACTGGATTTGCTGAAGAAGCGGCTATCAGCGAGTCCACGTTTGCTGCGCAACATCGCACATTTCAAAGTCTAGGATACACACGCAACCCGACACGACCGGACGAATTCGTTGGAAACCTCGATAACGTGGCTCAATATGGCGGCCGGGATATTGTGCAGATGAAGCCCACTAAGAGCGCGTCTGCAAACTGGCGGACGAAGCGGCAAAAGAAGGGCGACTCCAGTGTTGTGGAAGGTGACGGTGCATACCTGGGACCCTGGGCGAAATACCAGAATGATCAAGAATATGATTATGTGGAGGTTGCCGAAGGTGAAGAGCGTCCGCTTGGGAGTGACGAGGAATATGTAGAAGAAGAAGATGAGACTTTGACTACCGCGACGCCCATGCCGGCCATGAGCAAGGAGGCCACAGCCTACGAGGGTGGCTTCTCCAAGCAAGAGACCACCGAGTTCCACGGCACAGAGCAGTACGACTACCAGGGCCGGACGTACATGCACGTGCCCCAGGATCTGGATATCGATTTGCGCAAGGAGCCCGGCACCACCAAGAACTACGTGCCCAAAAAGCTTGTGCAAACGTGGAAATCGCACACCAAACCAATCACTTCTCTTCGGTTCATCCCCAACTCTGGCCACTTGCTGCTTTCAGCCGCAGCCGACGGAAAGGCCAAACTCTGGGACGTGTATCATTCTCGGGAGCTCCTGCGGACCTTCTCGGGCCACAGCAAAGCAATTTCCGACACAGACTTCCATCCATCGGGGAAGACTTTCCTCACCAGTTCATACGACCGACAGATCAAGCTCTGGGATACCGAATACGGCAAATGCCTTGGCCGGTTCTCTACAGGAAAGACACCACACGTCGTCCGCTTCAACCCTGGCGCCGATCACTCGCACGAGTTCCTGGCTGGTATGTCCGACAAGAAAATCGTCCAATTCGACACCAGGTCTGGCGAGCTGGTCCAGGAATACGATCACCATCTGGCAGCTGTCAACACTCTTACTTTCGTCGATGATAATCGCCGCTTTATCTCCACGTCAGATGACAAGTCCCTGCGCGCTTGGGAATACGGCATCCCCGTCCCTATCAAGTTCATCGCAGAGCCATACATGTTCGCACTCACACGTGCGGCACCCCATCCAAATGGCAAGTATGTCGCTTTCCAATCAGGTGACAACCAGGTTGTCGTCTACGGGGCTACAGACAAGTTCCGCCAAAATAGAAAGAAGCGCTTCGTTGGGCATAATACCTCCGGATACGCTGTCGATCTCAAGATCTCGCCTGATGGGCAGTTCCTGGTCTCGGGTGACAGCGGTGGCTTTGTTTGCTTCTGGGACTGGAAGACTGGCAAAATGTATCACAAGATTCAGGCTGGTGGGAAGGAGGGTGGTGCCGTTACTTGTTTGGACTGGCATCCTCAGGAATCGAGTAAGGTTGTTACTGGTGGTTTGGATGGTGCTATTAGGTATTGGGATTAAAGGATTTCTGTCGTTATTCGACCTTTTTATAGTCAGGCAGAAAACAAAGAGGCTGTTTCTTCCTTTCCGCATTTGGATATCTTTCCATGCGTTCGATTCTTGTTGGTATTACATCCACTGAAATCCTCTAGTTTCAGGACACGCAGTAGTTGCTATGCACATGCAAATAAGTAGCTGAAGTAGATCTCTACCAAACATCAAGGATATCACCATAAGATCTCCAGACTCCAATTGATCCCGCCCACCAGGCCCGGTGTATCTATCTGTGCATGAAATTCCGAATGGCCCTCAGCCCAACACAAGCCAAATGTCTCCAGCCCCGAACCAAAGCTACCGGCGACAGGTATCGAGGGTACTTCCACATCAAAATTGATATAGAACCAACGAGAGCAACCAAAGCCCCACTCAAGCCAAGACCAAGCACCTGGCTTTGGTTCTGAACGGCCCGAACGACCTCCGAATATCTCTGATTGCTAAAGCTAACACGAGCATACTGCGTTTGCCAGCCGAAGGACGGGAAATGGCGGTCGATCGTCTCTTCGATCGTCTTGCGTAATTTGTACAGCGGTGACTTGACTCCCGCACGCATCTCCAAATAATTCTCCTTGGAAAGATCGTTGATAGCATGAGTGTCCGCGCAGCGCTGGTCAGTATAGGCTTGGAAGGCAGCCTGACGTTTAAGACCGCGTGTGTAGATGCTGGAGTTAGGGTCGTAGACTCCCTGGCTGTCAAGTTTCTCAAAAAGAACACGGACATCCTCGAGTCCGGCGTTCAATCCCTGTCCGTAGAAAGGAAGGACTGCGTGAGCTGCATCGCCGAGGATGACCACGCTAGCGTTGAAATTGTGCGGCTTGCACTTGATGCTGATAAGTGGGAGGTGGGGGTTCGTCGCGAATTGCTCGCTTAACGCTGCGGGGTCGATCAGCTCTGGACACACGCCGGGGAAATGTTCGTCGAAGAATTCGTGTAGATCCTGTGTCGAGGTCTCTAGGCAGGTGTAGTGCGCGGACGGCGCGAACAAGGTGCAGGTGAACGATTTATCCGCTGATGGTAGCGCGATGAACATGAACTCGCGCCCCGGCCAGATGTGCAGGTGGTTTGGGGAGATGCGGAAATTGCCGTCTTCGGTGGGCGGGATGCGGAACTCGCACCAGAGAGTGTCGATGTACTCTTGCTGGTAATCGACTCGAGCGAACTTCATCATGTGGAACCGCGAGGCGGAGTGGGCCCCATCGGCGCCGATGAGGAAGTCGAAGGAGACTTCGATCTCCGGCACTCGACCGGCTACACCCACATCATCGGGGACGGGGGTTTCACCGGGGATTCTTCGCTCAAACCAAGCCTTGTTGGTGCGAAAGTCGGCACCGGTCAACTTGTGGTTGAAGAAGAGCTTGACGTTGGGGGTTTTCTCTAGCTCATCGAGGAGGGCATTGTTTAGAGTACCTCGGTCGATAGCATTGATAGCCTGGCAATAGTCGTTAGCTATGATCTGCAGGGTAAATCTCAATATCGACTGCCAAGCATATGATCGGTGCATACCCGGCCGTGAACGTCATAAGCTTGTGCAGCTTCCCACAGATCTCCTCGGTCTCGGCCGTGGATCATCCGCCCATGCATGGGGATCGCTCCGTGCAGAACGTTGTTGATCAGGCCATCTCGACCAGAGTGTCTCATGGATGTAATCCCACGTTCCGACAGTGCCAAGTTGATAGACTTAGTAAAGTTCAACGGCACGGTTGTAGGGTCTCGGAGATCTACGGATGCGCGGGAAACATTGGCGTTAGTTCGGAAGAATTCGTAACGCAATATAGCTGTGCCAAAACGATTGCAGGGGAGTCATTGAGATATCGCAGTCGGCCATATGTGATCATCTGGGCCCATTTCGCCAGAATTGAAGGGCTAAACTAAGGACCGTGCAGGGACCTTCACTTTTCAGTCCTTTACATGGGCCAGATACCGCCCATGACGCGTACTCCCACAAACACATTGTACTTCAGGGGATCAAAAAGGATCAAGGGTCATAGGTCACACAAAGCAACGGAACATACCTCCGCGGAGTTCATACACTTCGACCTCGTCGCCTCTTGAAGCGGCGTACAGTGCTGCCAAGGCCCCCACCGGGCCAGCACCTACAACGACCACTTTCTGCCTCGGAATAGCCATCAACGATCGTGCAACGGGTCAATGGCTAAAGTAAAGTCAGCGCGGCGTTGAAAACACGGGAGTAAGTCGTCATCACGTGCAGCGAGATCGGCCTGTCCCTAATTAAGCTCTGCAGAACCCGGTGGACGAATCGACATTAGTCACTTCTGTTGTTGCCTTACTGCCTCAGGCTGAAAGATATCTGAATAACTGCCTTAACGCTAGTCCGAATATAGTCTAGCTCCCTATCGCCTTGCAGTGGGGATTTTCTTGAAGATTTGGGCTTCCATCATTCAATCCACTCTCATAGTGGATTTTGGGAGTACATAGTCTCAGTCCCATTCTTCATATATCTCTTTTACTTCCACTCTCTCAGTATGACGGAAGTTACCACTCGCAAATGTCGGGGTGTGGACTGCCCCAACGACGCAGGCACCCTACAATGTCCAACATGCCTGAAGAGCGGCACAGACAGCTTCTTCTGTTCGCAGGACTGTTTCAAGCGTAGCTGGGTAGGATCTCCTATCAGACTGAAGAAGCGCAATATTTGCGCCTTTCTATGTGATGTCCCAAGTGCTGACCGTCTACTTTCAGAACGAACACAAGGCCATTCACAAAAAGAGTAATTTCCTCACCAATTATTTTACCCCGAAGGTAGTTTCTGAACCAGATCCAGCCACCGGAACCTTCAATCCGTACCCAAGCTTCCCTTACACCGGCACTTTGAGGCCCGTTTACCCTCTTTCCGCCAAGCGCACGGTGCCTAAGACGATCCCGCACCCGGACTATGCCCGTGATGGTATCCCCCGCTCCGAACAGAAACTTCTCGGCCGCCACAACATCACCATTCTGAACAAGGAAGAACAAGAGGGCATGCGTAAGGTTTGCCGACTGGCTCGTGAGGTCTTGGATATTGCTGCACGTGAATTGAAGCCTGGTGTAACGACGGACTACATCGACGAGGTTGTCCACAAGGCTTGTATAGAGCGTGATGTGCGACAAGGTTTCCCTCCAACAACCAGACTGTTATACTGATATATGAACCTAGTCTTACCCCTCACCGCTGAACTATATGAACTTCCCCAAGTCCGTGTGTACCTCGGTCAACGAGACTATCTGCCACGGCATCCCCGATCAACGGCCTTTGCAGGATGGGGACATTGTTAATATCGATGTCACGCTGTATCACAAGGGATTCCACGGCGATATCAACGAGACCTACTACGTTGGAGACAAGGCGCTTGCAAATCCCGACGCCGTACGAGTGGTGGAAACCTCTCGTGAATGTTTGAATAAGTCAATTGACATAGTCAAGCCTGGCATGCTGTTCCGTGATCCCGGCAATGTCATTGAAAAACACGCCAAGACCCGCAATTGTAGCGTCGTCAAGAGCTACTGTGGCCACGGCATCAACCAGCTGTTCCACTGTGCGCCTAACATTCCTCACTACGCTAAGAACAAGGCAGTGGGCACCGCCAAGCCCGGTATGTGCTTCACCATTGAACCGATGATCAACATCGGTACCCACCGTGACCGCACTTGGCCCGACGACTGGACCAGCACCACCCAAGATGGATCTCTGTCCGCCCAATTTGAGCACACCCTTCTTGTCACCGAGGACGGTGTTGAGGTTCTTACTGCCCGCCTGCCAGACTCCCCTGGTGGGCCTGTCCCTATGCCTGCGACGGTATAGTTCCAGGGAAATGGGAGTCAACTGATTGGAAAGACTTGCATCTAAATTAGATACCAACTTGACAGCACAAAATCACGACCGCTCATGCATGTAATTGCGTCCAATCGTATCAAACCAGTAGAACTATGATATTTGTCAAGAGTGCCGACGTTGTCATATGTAGCGAACATATAGGCGGTCTAAGTCCGAGTGAAGACTTGTTATTGGCCGAATCTGGTAAGTCGGGTTTCCCCGCCGCTTAATCGGCACGCGAGAGGCTTAGTTTGCTTGTTGGGGGGAGGGGAGAGTGGGGGTCCGGGGGACTCCAGATGGATGCTCTCAGTCTCCGCTTTCTTTTCCTTCCCTGTGGGCGTTGAGTCAAGTTCATTTTGACTTCAAGATAACCTGGAGCGATCTGGCGACACACACAAGTCTCGGCAATGGCTCCAGAGACATCTCCTACCGAGACCTCCCCGTTGCTTGGGTCCGCCTCTGCCGACGCTGTGTCCAATGGCACGATTTCTCCGCACCATGTGGAATCAGGGGATCCAGCTGAGACCGAGGAGCAAGTCAAACAGCCGTTTCCTGATGCGCAGAAGCAAATCAAGTATATTGTGCCTGCAGTCTCGCTTGGAGTATGGATCCCCAGTTCAGATTTAATGATATTTGAGGGGAATCAGGATTATGGCTAACTGATTATGTAGATCTTCCTGTCGGCAGTAGACCAAACTATTGTTATGGCCAGTTATGGTCAGATTGGCAGTGATCTTAAGGCTCTCAATTTGACCAGCTGGATCGCTACTTCTTACTTCTTGACTTTGACGTCTTTCCAACCTCTATATGGCAAGCTGAGTGATATCTTTGGCCGCAAGCCATGTCTGCTCTTTGCGTATGCAATCTTCGGTCTTGGCTGCTTAGGTTGTGGCCTGGCGCGGAATATCAATGATCTGATTGCTGCTCGCGTATGTTAAACACATGATCTCGGGCTGCAATGGGAATGCTGATTTGGGGTTTCATAGGTCTTCCAAGGAATAGGCGGTGGCGGTATGACCACAGTCGTCAGCATTTTGATGAGTGATATCGTTCCCCTTCGCGATCGAGGCTTATGGCAGGGTATTATCAATCTCATCTATGCCATGGGTTCCGGTATTGGTGCACCAATGGGTGGCATTCTCGCCGACTACATCGGCTGGCGCTGGTATGAATGATGCAAGACTCCCATCTCCTTACACCATCTGACATACTTCTATAGGGCTTTCCTAGCGCAGTTCCCTCTCTGCATTGTTGCATCTATTTCCGTGTCCTTCTTCCTCAAACTGCCTGTTCGTGAAAGCGCCAACTGGAAGACCAAGCTGCGTCGCATTGACTTCCTCGGCGCCGTGGTCCTTGTTGGCGCTGTTCTGGCCTTCTTGGTTGGTCTCGACCGTGGCAGTAATGTCTCATGGAAGATGCCCTTGACGATTGCCTCACTGAGTGTCTCGGCTGTCTTGTTCGTGGTCTTTATCCTTGTTGAGACGTATGTGGCAGTCGAGCCCTTTGCACCTGGTCGCATCATCTTCAATCGTACGTCCGTTGCTTGCTACGGTTGCAACTTCTTCAGCTTTGGAGGATGGCTTGCTGCCCTTTTCTACATTCCGCTGTACTTCCAGGCAGTGGACGGTGTTTCGGCCACCACTGCGGGAGTGCGCTTATTGCCAGGCATCATAGCTGGTGTAACTGGCTCTCTGCTTGCAGGGCTGTATATGAGGCGATATGGCAAGTATTACTGGCTCACGATCGCTGCGTATACCTTCCTGACAACCGGTGTATTTTGCGTATACCTCTTCTCCGGGGGCGTGGTAGCCAGCACTGTCCCGATGATCTGCGGAATGGTATTGGCAGGATTTGGCAATGGTATTGGGGTCACCTCCACCTTGATCGGTTTGAGTGAGTTTCCACTTGATTTCTCCCAGAGTCCTTTACGCTGACGTTCACCAGTCTCAAATTCTACTTACGAAGATCAGGCGGTTGTCACTGCTTGCTCGTATCTGTTCCGCTCATTGGGCTCCGTGATCGGTCTCTCTCTCGCATCAACTGTTGTTCAGCAATTGCTACGTGATCGATTGAGATTAGGCCTGCGTGACAGCAAAAATATCGACCAAATCGTCGAGAAAGTGCGAGAAAGTCTCGACTTTATCAAGACCCTCGATCCAGCAACTGCCAGTATTGTCCGAGGTTCCTATGGTTGGTCTACCAACAAGGGTTTCGCCTTTTTGGCTGTTGTGGTATTCTTCTCCTTGTTCAGCAGCTGCTTTATCCGGGAAAGCAAACTCAGCCGCTAACAAACAGAGCTCTACAAGGACATAGGAATGTGTTCTGTAAGTAGTACAACTTCAGTGGAAGTTACTTTGCATTCTGCATTGGGCATTAGATCACTAGATAAGTCTCGCCCTCGCCCCTACATGTCTGGAGACTGGGGGGAAATAACTATGACTATATGACGCGTCATGAGAATCAATACAGAGATCATTCAAGAATATGGCGAAAGTGCAGGCATGGATCAATGTAGTTAGCACATGTAGAGGGCTTAGATCTCTAGTAGCATCGCTGTAGCCTGTGGGCGGGATGGGGGGATCGCGGTGTGAGTCCTCCACTAGGCCCAGGCTCGGGCTTGCCGGGGCCTGGGCCCGCCCCGGGGCGATTGCCCAGGTAGGCACCCCTGCAAGTTGTGGCTTAGTAAGGTGTCATCCGGCGGGCGTGTGAACCCGGACCCGTGGACATTTCAACTGTCATCTTATCAGTTGACTGACCTGATTTGCGACACTTTCTAATGGGTATTGGATTTTTCTTTTTGCAGCTCTGACTTGTCTCTCTTGTTGAGCGGCGATCAGAATGATCTACGCCCTGTGCTCCTGACATTCTTCGTGCAGCTTCCGCTCGCTCTACATCCTCTCCAACCTCCGCCATGTCCGACTCACGCTCCGGACCGGTCTCACTCGCACGATATCGACCTATCCTTTACCTCTTCACTGGTGTTGCTGCTGCTTATGCAATCCTTTATGTTCACAGCAGCGTCACTGCACAACCATCTTCAACTCCCCTCCGACGTCGAAATGCTGTGCGCCGCAGCAGACCAACAGAGGCCGAGGAGCTTCGAGTTGCTAATACACCATCCTTCCGAGCCATCGCCCACCTTGAACAACTAGAGCGCCAGAATGGTGTCTACGGGACGTTTCGTATTGAGACGGAGGATGGGCGTCGCGTGGAGAGCGGTCTTCTTCCATCGCTCCTCGCAACCCGCGACCAGCTGATGCAGGAAGTTGGTGTTCCGCCTGCCCATGCAGAGCGCATGCGGGAAATGATGGAGGATACATTTCTTGAATCGTTCCTTGCGCTTGATTTTCCCTCAGCGCACATTCTCCCGGAGGATTCACCAGAACGGATATACTTGACGGAGCAACTCCAACGCCGGGGTATATCCCGAGCTGGCATTGAAAGGGCTCTGATCCGGTTTAACGCAGATGTAAACTACGGGGACGATCTGCGTCGCCGACGACAGAATGGTGAACGAGTCACCCTGTCAACCTCTACCTTTCCAGACGTATCTGGGACGCCGCAAAACGTCGACGGTGGAGAAACGGTGGACGATCAGAGTGTCTTCTCGTGGCGTGACGGTAATAACGGTCCTTCCAACCAGGGAGGTCAAAACCTCCTCAACTTGCTCTATTACATCGCCGAGGATCAGGCCCGAAGAGACGGCTACATCCACCGTGGAGTCACCTGCAACAGCTGTGGCGCCATGCCCATTCAGGGCATCAGATACCGATGTGCCAATTGCATTGATTACGATCTGTGTGAGACGTGCGAGGCCATGCAAGTCCACATCAAGACGCATTTATTCTACAAGGTTCGGATTCCAGCCCCATTCTTAGGGAATCCTCGTCAACCCCAGCCTGTATGGTATCCAGGGAAGCCTGCAGCTCTCCCGCGCAGTCTTCCACGACCTCTTGCCAATCGTCTGATGAAAGAGTGCAATTTTGAGAACACAGAGCTTGATGCACTCTGGGATCAGTTCCGCTGTTTGGCCAACTACGAGTGGGCGGATGACCCGAACAAGTTGCATATGGCCATCGATCGCAAAACATTCGACCGATGCTTTGTACCTAATACATCGATCCGGCCGCCGCCTCCCAGTCTCATTTACGACCGAATGTTCGCGTTTTACGACACCAATGGTGACAACCTCATCGGATTCGAAGAGTTTTTGAAAGGCTTGGCCAGTCTCAACAATACAACTAATGACGAAAGGCTGCGACGCGTATTCCGTGGTTATGATATCGATGGAGATGGTTTCGTCGAGCGCAAGGACTTCCTTCGGGTCTTCAGGGCATACTATGCGCTGAGCCGAGAGCTTACCAGAGACATAATTGCTGGCATGGAGGATGATTACTCGGAAAACGTCCCCCGCAATGTTGTTCTTGGAAGTCAGCCCATCAGTGCTGCGTTTACTAGTAATATTCCCCAGGGTGAGCGCTCTCGCACAGCCGAGGGCAAGGGCATGAATGCCGAGGGAGACATGGTGATTGTCGATAATGAAGGGGTTCTGCGACAGGACGGCGATGATACTGCTGATCGGCATGCGGTTGTGGGTGATGCCGCTGTCAGGGCACAATTTGGCCGGCACCGGCCAGTGTTCTCAACTACATCACGCCTGGCCCCCGGCGACACTCTTCCCCGCCAGTCTGACGCCGGAGAAGATGCTCAAAATGAAAACGACGAAAATGTTGAAGACGGTGCTAGCGAGACCAGTGAATCGGACCAGTCGAGTTCATCAGTTGCCAGCGGCACTTGGCCCCCAGCTGAACATGTTCTTGAGGAAGATATCATTGAAGCCCTTGGCATCTATGTTCCTCCTCAAGACATCACGGATCCAATTGAGCAGGCTCGCGTTGCCGATGCTGTCTACCGCAGAATGCGGGAGGATGATCAGAGGCGAATTCTCGACGCTCGTCGGCGTGGAATTGACGAGCGTTGGAGACGGCGAGCTTTCTACACAGATGAAGAAGATGGTGCCACTACTCCGGAGGGCTACGAGCGCGATCCAGCCATCGATGGCTATAGCGATGACGACGAGCCGGAATTTCACCCGCTCTCTCCTCGTTCGCGGTCTTCGTCCAAAGTGCGATTCCAGGATGATCTCAACGACGAAGACGACTACGACATGCGGTCCAACCCATCAACCTCGTCGCGAAGTATTCCCGTGGGCGAACGATGGGGTGGCTTTGAAATCCCAGAAGCCGAAAGAGACGTTGGGAAGGAAATCCTGTATCAGGTCACCCAGCAAGGTTTCAACGAGCTTCTTGATATTCTCTTCAAGCCGAGAGAAGACCTTTTGATGGAGGTTTATCGTACACGGGCTGATCGCAAGATCTGGGCCCGCGAAATCGAACTCGCTGTCGCAAGGGCGGAGGTTCCCTCGAAGTCCTCACCGAAGATAAATGCTCCTCCTGAGGAGGAACTAGAGGGTATCATCAGCGAACAGCCACTCGATGATCTGTTACAGCGCGCTGGTTATGCAATTGCGAGCCCAGTTCTAGCACCCGCTGACACCCGGCGAGAGCTAGTTTCTCCATCGCCCGAGGCCATCGCCTCGGATGACGATGTGCAGCCGACTCATCTCGCAGATCCAGCGAGTGATACCGGACTTGGACAAGCGCATCCCTTTGAAGAATCGGACACGGCGTCCTTCGCCTCCGATCACGAGGACAGTCTCACTGTCTCACAAGTGTCTGAAGCTAGAGTCCAAGACGATACATCTTACTACGATCCAACCCTCCCACACCATCGTCCTGACACAGAAACCCCTTGCCTCGTGTCTTCCCTTCCGCAGTCAATCGTGACAGCCCCAGAAGCATCGGTTGAAACCGAATCTAGTCCGAGCGAGTCACTAGCCAACAGCAACATTCCCGATTTCCCCGTTCAACTTCAACTCCAACCCGACATTTCATCTCTTCCGCCAACCTCTCCTCACTCCTTCCCAGATGCTGAAACTACAGCCCCTAAGCTTCCTCCCTCTCCTATGCAGCCACTTCCGGCCCCTCGCCGGGTCGAGGACCAGGCTGCGGAAACGGAAACACCGGCCCCGCGTCGGCCTTCGCTCCAGACTCTGGCCCGCTGGGCCTATCTCGATCAGGTAGAGCGTGAAGCCAAGCAACGCGGCGGCAACGGTGCAAGACTTAACTTTGAAGAGTTCTCGCGTCGCATGGCTGCTGATCGGGGCCGTCGACTGACATTCGTGTCTAGTTGGATTGAGTTGGCTAGCTTTTGAAAAGGCTCGTCCTAGACTTGGTCTAGGTGTATTTTATCGATGTACTTTAGCGGGACTTTTGGAGTTGCTCTGTGTCCGTACGGTTTCATACTCTATCAAAATCAATCAAGGTTTTTAACTGGAGTTTTCCTAGCTGAGACTTGAGATATGATGAAATGGATCTCTATTACTACCTTTATGTCTGAGCCTTAGGTTGTCTTGCTGAAATTTTAACTCCGATTACATAGTTTGGGCTGTATGAGGAGATATGGTCATTATGTTCCTTCCCACCCCTGTGAAATCAGTCTTGATGGTCTATATTTTCTTACTTTCCGCTTATAACTCAAAAACGTCCGGTCTTTCCATCAATTGGCCCATGTGGCCGAGTAGTTTCCTGGTCTAGCGGTTATGATTTTCCGTTAACAAGTGCGACTTCGCATATGTTCCGGAAAGGTTCTGGGTTCGATTCCCAGGGAAACTATCATTTTTTGCGTCTTGATAATATCCACTGTGGCTGTCCGGGCATGTTTCTTTTTCGTGAGGTGTTTTTCAGCACAGATTAAATGTGTCAATGGATGGGGGTTAGTCTTCTGTAAAGTCGGGGGGCTATTCGCAGTGCACGTCTGGTAAATGCAGCCTGGATGCACCGGATATTAGCAGAACATGATCGCTTCCCAGAGAACCACTCAACGAGTAGAATTAGAGACGTTAACACGGACATGCTCTCATTGAGTACAAATGAAGAACAACATAATTTAGAAGTGAGATGGAAGTAACCCGGAGTCGTCCAAGGTAGTGTGGTTTTGTCAGTTCTACATAGAAAACATAGGCAGCGGGAGCAGCGTAAAATATATCGAGACATCCAACCCGAACGCCAACCTTGGAAGCTATTGAAAAATAAAAGGAATCAATGGAACGAAGTGAATCAAACAAACCACCGCTATATGATAGAATTGCCACTGGGATATAGATCTGGGCATCGGATATAACATCATGACTATGCTGACACCCGGGCAGAGGCAAGGACAGTGTACAAGCCGATTGATGTTGCAGGTCACAGTGAATTTCCTGGCAATTTGCAGTGTTCCGCCCGCGGAAAACTGAGGTACACATATGCTGGGAGCTCGTCCTGATTGGGAATTACTGAGGCCTGGGGTACAATCTTCCATCGGCATTCAGAGTGCATAGGGGCATGCTCCCGGACCGTGGACGGGACGAAATGAAAACAAAATCCAGCGGACTGAGCTTCCACGGGAAGACAAAGCAAAACAGAGGCCTCCAACCGCAGGGACCTCAAAGACGGCCATTCTCTAGGTATCCAGTGGGATTCAATGACCCGCGAACCTCACCCGCCGACCCCGTCGCTCAAGAATCAGCTTCTCGGTGTCCACATAGAGACAATCGAGAAAGTGCATGGCGGTAGAGTCCCTCAGGATCTTCGCGACCTGTATACCCGCCGAGATAAGCTGCAGCACGTTACGGTCATCCTTGACCGGCCTGGACTGATGCTTGGCAGCATGGCGCATCTCCAAGGAGTTCTCCAGGACAGTGATGAGCTGCTTGATTTGCCGGTTGTACAAGAGGTGCGCTGGGATGCGGCGGGTAGTAGCCAGACGCTTCAAGAGGTGGACCCATTCAGTCCACTCGCGATCGGAGGGAACTTTCACGGGTCTTTTATCCTGCTCGAGAGGAACGCGGAACTGGTACTTTGCGATGAAATCATAGGCACACCGTGATAGGCGGTCGTTGACCTTGTGGAGAATGCTGTCTTGCTCGCCGGCGTCTAGGTTAGTGGGGAGCTGGGGAAGCTCTTTTTCCTGGGCTGCAATGTCCTGTGGAGAAGGTGGCTCCAGGAACTGATGGGGGCCATCAAATTCATCACGGTTGGATGTCCGTCTCTGGGAGTGGTAGTGCAGGGCTCCTCTGGAATTCTCATCGGCACGCCCACTATGGATGTTTCTTTCCATCAAGTACTCCGGGCTTTCCGGGGGATTCATTGTTCCGTGGTCTCGCCTTGGGATTTCACGGGGCATGTGGTTTGGGTGGCTCCATTCATGGGTCCTGGGTGATAGGAGTGGCTGCCCGGCTGGAGGGTAAGATAAACGTCCCATGGGCGAGCTCATCATGCGGTTGTGGCCATCCAGAGGAGCTGGTGCTCCGTGGTAATGTGGCTGGTGGTCAAAGTCCATCGGCACCTGGGGCGTTTGACGGTCATCTCTGTAGCTATATCCGCGAGGAGTAGATGGTGGCCTTTAATCACTTAGCAGAAGGAACGAAAACACATTATTTTGATGAATGATAGCCTGGGAGTAATCTCTCAAATGGACGATGATCGAGTAATACCTTTGTTGATAGACCACCGGAGAGGACACTGGAGGTCCATACATGGGATGTTGAGCCATGATACTGCTGCGGATTGTGAGCCTCCATTCGACTTTACTAGGGACAGAGACAGAAAAGGAACTGAGGATGTCGAGGTTGCTAACCTAGAATGAGACCAAGTATCCAATCTAGGATTGACAGAGCTTGCACAAGAACCGGGGCCTGCGGACGTTGGGAATGGTTGAACCGAGCCAGCCGCCAATGGATGAGGAAGGACAGGGAGCATGGATAAAGTGACACACGGCTATACCACGGCGTGATAACAACGATATCCAAAATAATAAGGAGAGTGTTGTCAAGCGAATGAATCCACGAAATTGAGCAATGGGCAGGTATTATAGTTCAGTCGAAATCCCATTTAACCGGGCCGAGCACATTGGTATGTGTACCTGATGAGAAGAGCTGTAGCCTGCTAATGTTTATGGAACGGCTGTGCAAGTGGACTGAGAGCCGCGCCAGGTATGGGTTCACGCCGGTGGCGTTTGTGGAGATGGAATCTAAGAAGAGGAGACCTTCGTTGCCTGGGCATTGTTGATCTTGATAGCCAATGGCACAGTATGAAAGGACACATCTATGTTGCGCACTGCATACGTTGAAGATCTCGATCGATCAATTGTTGAACCGGTGTGCAGAGCTCGTTGGCAGCCGAGGCGCCGTGAAACGCTTCAATGTGTGGGATCATCACCGGGGAGGTCGATCAAATTGTGATCCAAAAGCCTCAATCGTCACAAACGAGGGAAGAATACTCCAAGATTCTGGGTTCTCCACCACCCTCACACCGGGATCGAGGTAAAGCCTTGGGCAGCAAGGCGAACGTTGGGTAGGAAATGCAAGGATGGCTGGCCTATGGATACCCAAATGCATAGCCAGAAGATGAGATCTGCGCCCTCGAAGGCCATGGAAGGTAGGTCAACATGAGCTGAGACTGAGGCGAGATGGAAAACCCCTGACTGATAGTCAGTTAATATGCGTTGGGCACTCGGGTTATTTCGAGGCCCAATGCAATAAGCCGCATAGACCTTTCTGATTAAAACAAAGAGAAACTCTATTAGCAAAGTTCCTCCGAGTGGAGAGCTCATCTGTTCTGATGGCGCAAATGCTGCCGTTGCAGCCCAAGCGGAGGCCCAATATCCGTTCAGGTGGACTCGCTGGTGGTTATTGTTATCAAAACACCCTGAGTCATGGGAATTTGATACACACATGAACTTTTAACACAAGTATACGCCTTTCAAGCCACAATAATAAGGGTCGCAGTATGTTCAGGGTAGTATCAATAATCCAAGGCGATCTCCAGGGGTGCCGCAAACCCTATGTGGAGCTCTATCGACGAGGCAGTTTACGTTTCCTGCTGGCCTTTATTTTCAGAAGACGGCAGTCTTATCCCTTGGCGAGAAGCATAGTCCTGGTTTCTTGGGTGAGTATGCCAAGAAGAATTTGGGGAGACTGATGTCTGCTTACGTCGCAACTCAAACGGATAGCTTCTTCGATACCGATGCGAGCCTCGTACCCCAAAACCTCCTTAGCTTTATTACCACTAGCATATCGAATGGCACATGCATCTCGGACACTGCCACGGCTTAGTGTGGTCGTCGTTCCCGTCACCCAGGTGACCGCTTCACACGCCAGCCCCACGAAGTAGGCCATACACTCTGGAATACGGACCTCGAAAGACGGGATGTGTCCAAAGTGTGCCCAGACCGCCAGGCAAAAGTCTCGAAAGGCAATAGGTTCGTTGTTCTGTATGAAAAAGACACTACCAGCAGCTGTGCGGCATGATAACAAATTCTCTATGGCAAGGACGTGGGCATCCGCGGCATTGCCCACGTAGGTGATATCCCACAAGTTGAAGCCGTTGCCAATCACAAATCCGGTTTTGTGTTCGACGATGCATGAGTGAATAGACGGTAACAGTTGGCAATCACCTGGTCCGCAAAGCACCGATGGCCGGAGGGCACACGTCGCCATTGTGCTACTCGAAGCCCTGAGTACGAGTGTTTCGGCAGCAGCCTAGACAACATACCGCAGTGTATCAGTATCTAATTTGCAATAAGGCATGAGAATGCTACCGATAAGGATTGGTGGTTTCAACCTTTGACTGCCCATATATAGTCGACCGGGGCGACGGAGGCCATTCTTCATTGATGTTCGGGTGAGGGGTTGTTGTATCGTCAATCACCACGCAACAAGTGCTTGTGTATATGAAAGCTTTAACCCCACTCCGCTGAGATGCCTCCAGCATATTCCGTGTGCCCTCAAAGTTGATCTTCCACACCTCTGGTTCTAGTCGGCGACTCCACCGCTCAGCTAGGCCTGGAATCATCCCAGCAGCGTGGACAACTACATCTGGGTTGATGGCCTCAAAGGCTTTGTTCAAAGCCTCAACAGAAGTTAAGTCCACCCGCATATACCGCGTCTTCTCTGGCAGGACGTGCTCGGGCCGTGGGGGATTTTGGTCGATGATGGCGATGATAAAGTCCGGATGCTTTTCTGTAAGAGCTCGCACTATGGCCGAGCCAACGAAGCCAGTGCCGCCAGATACAAGAACTGTTGGAGAATTCGTCATTGCGAAAGTGGTTGTAAGAAGGAGCGTTCGATGTTGGGGGAAGTGCAGCATCACAACTACGTGACCGAAAGTTAAAGTGTGGTCATGAGTTACAACAAAATACATCTAGGCTATGCTTCAAACAAATACCTCCATCCAGTTAACTGAGGTCGAAATGGGCCGTATGAGGATGAAGAATAATGATGCCTCCTCTGAATGGTGGTAATCCTATTCATGGATTTCCTCCAAGTCTTCCTCGTTTTCATCGTTTTCATCATTTTCATCAATTTCATCGTCTTCACCGTCTTCATCGTTTTCATCGCCAGCTCCATCCAACGTACTCAACACTTGCTCGAAGCCTGGATGGATGCAATAATCACGGGACAATACTTCCAGTTCCTCCAGTTTTGACAACAGAGAATTAGGAGCCGAAGCATCGTTTCTGATCGCTTCAATTTCCTCTTCTTCCATGTTCCAGAGGATGTCCAACATCCCTTCCACAAGAGAGGCGTCGTATTGGAAGGTCTTTTGCACCTCATGGCCCAGTGTATCAGTAGAAGAAAGCGCGATCGTTTTTCCAATCTTGCGCAGCACAGAGAGTCCATTGAGGCGCGTCTGGGGGTTTGTTAAAGGCCCACACTGTCGTGTAATCGATTGGATGGTTTCAACGACTGACTGCGCGACATCAAATGCGATATCGTACTGCTGTCCACCACGCATGGACCTGTACGTGATATTGATCTCCTTCCAGACTGAACTCGAAAGATGATCGAAGTTGACGACGCGCTTTCGCTCCCTTTCTTGGATAACGTGAATGGCATTGTCTATCTTCCCCAGGACGTCGGGGTGGGTTTCGGCTGCCAGCCGAAGGATAGTGGCGACAGACTGAGTCAAGTTGGTTGATGCGCAGGGCGATTTCTTCTGCCGACACTTTCGGCTTTGGAATTTCGATGACTTCATCTGAAGCCGGGTTGGTATGGGCATCTCCAACAGTGTTGGATCGCGCACGTTTAGCCGTTACCATTGTTGCTGGGCACTTCAACGAGATTTCGGGAGAGTGTCAGTGGTCAAATTTCCTCCACAGACAAGATAGTCAGTGGGATGTAGAATTAGAGAAACATTTGGTAGAGTGAATTAAAAACAAACACGAATTGGAAGAGAAAGATAAAGGGAAATGGTTACGCGCTGGGCGTGGGAACGCGTTTACCCGTCACCCGTCAACCGCCTCGGTCCGTCTTATGAAGTTTGAATATCAAACGTCGAAACAAAGAAGAAAATGCAGTACATTCTCAGCGAGACATCTCGGTGACAGACTGACAGTCACTTTCTCCGTGTAGTCTGCACCCAGGAACTAACTAGTCCAATTTTAGTTGTGTCTTCCTTCATGAGGACTAACTACTTCATAGTCAATTCCGATCTCGATTTTTTCGACTTTGTGAGATGTAGAATCCGTCGTTTCCGAGTCTGTTTTGTTATTGGAGAGTGCTCCTTTGAAACGACACTGGATATTAATTCCGAAGTCTCCATGGGTCGAGTCTCCAGCAATATCCAAGGAGATATCCAAGCTGCCCGAGATATCTCTATGGGACTCAGATCTATCTTTCAGTGGAGGAGGACTAGAGGACCGTTTCGACTGGAGAGTATAGTGTACTTGTCAGCAAGAGCAAACAAGCAAATAGACGTAAATCCAGTAAGCGCCTAAGAGCACCTGCATAGATAAAGGGTAAGTATAGTATGGTAGGTCCTGGCATGCGTGCCTTTCGATTGACAGACAACCCTACAAGACAAGCCAATGCTTGTGTTGTGATATGATCATGGTTGATTGCCAAATTGTCTGTCTTGGCCATATAAATGCTTCAATAGCCAAGTAGACATGACCCTAGGTTAGATATAAAAGCGCTCAGGGCTGCTGCCAAAACACGGAAGGGGAGTATGGACATATTCAAGTCATAATCTATACACTGTGTCACATTGAGGACAGCTGCACAATCACCAGCAGAGCACACATAATGCGAGATACGCAGACATCTAATATACAGATCCTTGACCAAGGTATTATCCCAACAGTCACAAAAAGTCTAATCTCGACAAGAGAAAGCGCTGCGACTAACCGACAAACTCCAAAGTAAATGCAAAACGAAAAAAGATAAAAACCCCAACGGGGATAGCTCTACTCCCCCAACCCGGGCAGCCAGATGCTAACAACAATCGACTTATAGCACACGGCACAGAGCCAGTCCACCAAGCTTTTTCTCAACACACTCGCGAGCTTCCAGAATTCCACGGTCCGTAGAGAGATACAGACTCTCGCCGGGCGAGCGAATCCCTGCGACGTACCCAGAGTCCTCGCCACGCACAACTCGGCGCAGCCCTTCCACATCAATGTAGACCCGTCGGGTGGGCTTGCTGACCATCTTGATCTTTCCCAGGACCGATTCGTTCTGCCAGTACTTCAGGCCGAGCCACAGCCGCCTTGATGAGACGTTATCGCGCGTTACTTGCTCAATGCCTTCAAATCTATCGTTGACCGCGGGAATTCCGAGGATGGCATGGGCTGGGGGAGGAGTAGGGCCTCCGCGGACAACGGAGGAGATGTAGCCGGAGTGCTGGAGGGCGAGGGAGAGCTTCAGGTGGAGGTTGCTGTTGGGAATGGAAGTGAGACCGAGGCGAGCCTTGGTGGCATTGTTCAAGTGGGCGCAAACGGCGGAAAGATTGACGAGAGACATTTTTGATTTCGCGATGGCAGCAATTAAGCCCTACCGGCGGCGGTTCGGAGGGAGAAGAGTGGTGGTGCAGGGTTGATCGGAATCCGAAAGGAGAGGAAAACAGAGAATTCGGATGCGCACAAAGGAGGACCGAATGTGACCACAATGGACTGTAACCTGGGGGAAGCAAAAGCACGGCAGGAGGTGTTGAAGCACCGGAGATGCGATCTGGGATGGAAATTTTCGGATAAACTGTGTTTCCGGGTCGCGGTCTTGTCCAGGTACCCGGTACTTTCCCGCCCATAGTGGAGAGATGTGACATGCAGGTCACTAGTACCATCTCATCACATCACATCCAAGACTCTAAGCGCCCAAGTCTGCATGGCGGTTGAAGCTGGCGTCTCACAGGCTATTGAATACCCCTCAGTGCAAGGTATAAATATTGACGTACAATTGTAAGTCTCCTCTTTCTCTTCTCTCTTCTGGCTGTCGTTATATACCAGTATCGTACTTCAACTCAACTCGACAATCATGCCACCATTAGCGAGTGAAGAGCGCATTGTGACTGTGTGAGTTGGACTGACTTCCCCGCAGGTCCATATGAGGCGATCCTCTTAATCTAACAGCGAAAATAGTTTCGCGGATATTCACTACTACTTCACAGAGCCGACCCGACGTCCTTCACCATACCACCATCGCTTTGACAAAGGCTCTTATGTGTATATCTACCATGATGCGGTTCAGAACAAGGCTCGGATAGAGATAGCCAATAACCCTGGATCTCCAGAGCAAGATGCATTTTGTGGAGGACTGAGCAATGTTCATATACGACACTCCGCTCAATTCCCCACTCTCTGCACACTGACAGTCGACGCACATGCGGGCTCACCCCAGCAACAACAATATCCACAAGATACCCTCCAGCAAGACTGGCGCCTGCACAATGGAGATCCACGCAGCGATCCTAAGGATCTCCGCACTTACCCCCGTTTGCATACCTTGGACATCTACTTCTGGGCCCAAGATGACGCAAACGAGTTCCTAGACGCTGCCATCCGTCTTCTATCAAAGAATCAAATTGAAACAGACCGCGAAGCAGCTACACAACCCCAGCAACCCATGAGCTCTGTAGTCCAGCAACTGGAAAGCATCGCAGTCTCAGATCCAGCTTATCAAAATGGCCAAACACCCAACTCACGATCTGACCCCACCAACACAGCAGAACCAGTCGTCCAGGGACCCCCACCAACCAGCAGCTTTCCCCCACCACCTCCCAGCAGCGCTCCAGTCGACAATCAGTCACGGGCCGCTCCTCCCCCCGCCGAGGAAAAGAAAGATGCAGCCAGCTTCGCCCCACTCCCATACAATCCAGCTGCCCCCGCCGCCCCAGAGCCAATACAATACCGCGAGAAGACCCCGCCACCAGAGGATGGCGCGGGCGGTACCGGTCTCGCAGCCGCATTGGCAGCCGACAACGGTGTCCCGTATACGCTACAGCAACAAGTCCCCGGAGGTGTACCCGGCATAGGCGGGTTTGCATCACCGCCCCCTTCAACACCGGGACTGCAATACGCGGGCCCTCCAGTCGCAGCATCATACGCATCTCCGCCACCCAGCGCGGGTCTACAGCATTCGGCCTCCTTCTCCACTGCCCGATCCTCGCTCAGCAGTCCTCCTGGACAGCCTGTTTCTCCATACTCGCAACCATTCATGGGTGGACAAGCAGCCCAGCAGTACACCACGAGCCGACAGGGATCGATGTCCTTTGCTCCGCCGCCGCAGGACCCTAACGCCCATCTGTATGATCAGCAGGCTTATGGTGGTGGCGCTGTCCCTGTTCAGCCGCCGCCTCAGCATCAGGCTGGGGTGCCCGTGCCGGTAGGCGGATTCTCCAATTACTCCTACGACCAGACCCAGGCGCCGCATCAGCAACATCAGCGTGCCGGTTCTGAGTATGATATCCATAGCCAGGTGTATCGGCCTACTGAGGTGGAGGCTGGATCTCATTATCAGAAATATGCCCAGAAGGCTATGAAGGATCCTGCGCAGCGGCCGAGGAAACTGGAGGAACGGACGGAGCGGTTGGAGAGTGGTATGAATAGGTTCTTGAAGAAGCTTGAGAGAAAGCTTTAAGTATTCCATCATTCCACAAGGCCATCCATTGAGCATTACCATAGGCATGGATATCAAGGTACGAGTATTGTTTAGCCCACGAGGGTAAATGAAATGTTCATTGCACATAAACTGATTGGTATGAAAGCTTTCAGCCCCGCTTCATTGATGAATCAAGATGCTATGTAGATTGACAATGCCCCTAAGCGCTGGAATAATATGCTCATAAATTTAGTACAGAGAATGCAAGAGGAAATTAGAAAAGTAATGAAGCCCCAAACACTGACAAATGTGAAAAATGCTAGCATAGAGGAAAAGACACCCCCAGGATGGAGGGTCGAAGAGGCCGAGTGCAAGCATCGTAAGAACGAAAAAAAGGAGCTCACGCTTGGTGACATAGAATAGAAAGAAGGATATGACCACACAGAAGATTGAAAGCTTGATCCAAGATTTACCAGAAGCGTTGATAGGCAAAGTCAACAGATAGACTGAATTGGTGATCAACAGCGCTTAGTTCAGTGCCAGATTGGCGATGTCGATAGCAACGTTGCTTGACTCCGCCTCAGCTGAGGAGTTCGCATCAGTGGCAGCCGGCTCAGTGGACTTGACAACCGAGGGCTTTTCCTCTGCGATCTCTGTCATATCAGGAACGACAACCTCTTTCAGGGGGACATCGTCGTCTTTTTCGGCAGCCTCAGGCTGGGCCTCAGTCCCCTCCGGGTTCTCGAGCACCTGCGGTTCAGGGGCCGAGATATCGTCCTTAACAGCAATATCCACTTCATCGACTGCTGTCTGGTTCGAGGTTGCCACAGGCTCCGCGGCAGCATCTTCGGTTGTGGTGGTAGATTCAGCAGCCTTCTCTTCCTCGACGGGCTCAGCGACGGGCTCAGCGGACGCCTCAACGGAAGAATCCGCGTCAGCCTTGACTGAAACCGGGGTTTCATTAACATCACTCTGCTCAGTCAGCGACGTCTCCGTGGCGTCTTCGACCGAGACTGGCTCAGGTGAGATTTCAGCCACAGTCTCCTCGACGATCGGCGGAGGAACCTCAATCGACTTCTCCTCCGGCTCAATAGAGTCGACGGCAACTTCCGAAGCAGGCTCCTCTACCTGAGCAGGGGCAATGACCTCTTCCACCGGCTTGGAAGGAGCCTCGGGCTGTTCCACGGCGCCAATTGGGTTAGATTTCACCGTAGCAGGCTCCTCTGGACTGGCTGGGGTTCCCTCCACCTCCACAATATTCTCCTTCTCGCTCTCTTGTCTCTTCTCGGGAGCCTTAGGTCCATCTTTTTGTGGCGCGTGTTCCTTGCGCAGAGCTTGGAATTTTTGGTTCTGAGGCCGGAGGGTGTTGCTCTTAGGCTTCACCTGGGAGGCTGTGCGCTCGGGTACTTTCCCGATTGATGGTCGAGGAGCCTTGGACGCAGAGACCGCTTTGCTGACGGGCTTTGTATCGGCCTTCTCCTGGGACTGGAATTTGTTGGCAGAGCTGGCAGTCGGCCGCATCATTCTCGCAAGGAAGCTCTCATTGACTGGCTTAGTGGTTGAATCATTGGTTGTCTGAGCGGGCAGCGAAGGGCGAGAGGATTGTCTGCGAACACTAGCAGTGGGAGTAGTTGCCCGCTGTTGACCACCAGTTGCGCTCTTGAGGGTGGAAGGTTTCCTAGTAAGGGTTGATGTGTTGCTAGTAGTGCGTGTGCTCGAAGCACCTGTGCTTCCCAGCCTAGCAGCAGATGCCTGGGTGGGTGCACCACGAGTAGATTTGGGTGGAGATTTGGTTCCTGCCTTGTTAGTCGCACCAGCGACGGAGGGCTTCGAAGTGTCTTGTGCAGGTGTTGAGCCGCGTGTTGGCCGTGCCGTTGTCTTGGCAGCTAGCGAGACACGGCTCGGTTTGTGGGTTAGAGAGTTGGCACGCTCTTTGGCCACTTCGCGAGCCGTGGGTTTCAAACTTTTAGTGCTGGCGTTAGGTTTCGCAGCAGCAGAAGCAGCAGTAGCTGGCACATGCTTGCTTGCTGCATTGCGGCTAGAGCCAACAGACGAAGGCTTCTTCTTAACCGTTCCTGGTGAATCTGGCTGGTGTGAGGCATTGATGGAGTTTGCAGACTTAGATTCCTTGGAGGGATCCTCGGGTTGCTTTGGTGAGGTGCCTCGCAGCTGAGATGTGGTCTCAGCGCGAGTTGTGGGTTTGGCGCTGCTGTAATTCGGTTCCGCCTTGGTCTCGGTGTTCGGCCGACCCTCCGCCATTATCTGTGCCATAGTCGCGTTCTGCATGTGGTCTAGGCGACTGACAGGGGTAGGAGAAACCGTACTCTGTCGGCCCGAATCCACATCGCCCGAATTGATCTTCGGTCCAAATATCCCCGGACTGTCGCTGCGTCCGCTTGTTTTCCTCAACGGCGAAGCAGGATTTGATTGAATGACACCGTCCACAGTGACAAAGCTTGCTCGAACCTTGGACAGTTGTCGAGTTGTTCCGGACGAATCTGACGCAGCGGGAGATCGGCCCCGAGAAGGCGGGGAGGCAATAGGGCTCTGGCCTTCGAATTTGGCTAACAAGCTGCGCACCCCAGGGTGATGAGGGTTGTTATCGGGCATTGTCGCTCACAGACAGTAGATCAGTCGAACGATGGGCATACGCAATCGAGGGGAATTGAGAGACGCGTCTGCCGAGCACAGGGGGTGCTCCTGAAATCGGATCTAAAGGAATTGTGCAGTGGTTCAATCGGATAGCGGCAGATCTGACTGCATGTTCCCAGAAAGGCTGGGCTCAAACGCGTCAAAAACTGAGATTGGAGAATTAGAATGAGACAACAATTGAGGACAGCAGTCGTGAAGAAGGACGATTGAGAAACTATTATTACGTAGATCCGCGCTAGTCAGTCAAGCTAGTCAGACTAGCGTATCCAATAGACACCTTACGTTGTACTTGGGACCCCCTACAGATCCTCCTCTGAGACCTCCCCCTGGAGTTTCAGCCTTTCAGGGGCTTTTTCATTGATTTGTGACAAGGCCCCGTGATTTAGTACTCATGGGGTCTTTATCATCTCACCGTACATGTACTGAAAGGCCCCTGGGAAGCTTGAAAGTTGGTCTTTAGGCATTTGTCTCCGTACACAGTACACAGTAGGAGAAAGGGGCGCTTTATGCCTGAGGCAGGGATGTAAACACAGCCGAACTTTGATGTTCCACGGTTCACGATCTACTTTTGTTGCCATGGCAAAACTTATGTGGTGTGACTTTTGTCTTTCTCACGAGTCACAACCGAGAGCGAAGGCATGTATCGCATTGTTGACTAGTGCGGGGTATTCAGCGTCGGGATGAGCAGCATCCATTGTAGACGGACATGGCCATATACAGATGAGAAGGGCAATGCAATCTGATCTCAATTCATACGGTCATACCCATGCGATTCAGAAATACACAGCACCATATTCCTTACTGTATACAATAGGCGCTGTTTCACCTGGATGCCAATAAGGTTGAACGTCCATAACTACGCAGTAAGATTTCGAGGCCAGACATAGATATCCTCCGCCTAGCATAGGTAGTGGATCGAATTGGCCGCTTCTCCGGAGTCATAGCGGATCAACAATCATCCGAATCCGCAACAAAATGCAAAGCTCCGATGACGGCGAAATGTCGAGTCCAGGAAGCAATTCTACGAAAAGTCCAACAAAATGGCTGCCGCTGCCCGAACACTTCGCATTGGTACAATGGCCCATGTCTTCCGATCTTGTGGCTCGGCAATTGACTGACATGGCCGGACTTTATAGGTCTCATTCCCGGAGATGGTATCGGACGGGAGGTTATCCCGGTGGGTAGCTCCTCCAAGACTAGAAAGACGAGCCAATTCGCTAATTGAATGTTGCTCATGGAAAATAGGCTGGCCGTCGCATCCTCGAGTCCCTCCCCTCATCCCTGAACCTCAAATTCAGCTTCGTCGACCTCGAGGCCGGCTACGGCACATTCCAGAAGACTGGAACCGCTCTGCCCGACAAGACCGTTGAGACCCTGAAGAACGAGTGTGACGGTGCTCTCTTCGGTGCCGTCAGGTAAGCACAATCTCCCTGATATCCTTCACCGAGTCTCGACTGACCATCGCTGCCAATCTCAAGCTCCCCCAGCACCAAGGTCGCCGGTTACTCGTCGCCCATTGTTGCTCTCCGCAAGAAGCTCGACCTGTACGCCAATGTCCGTCCCGTCAAGACCACCGCCGGAAACAGCAACGGCAAGCCGATTGACTTGGTCATCGTCCGTGAAAACACCGAGGACCTGTACGTGAAGGAGGAGCGCACCACCGAGACCCCCGAAGGCAAGGTTGCCGAGGCTATCAAGCGCATCTCCGAGCGCGCCTCCTTCCGCATCTCCAACATCGCCGGTGAGATTGCCCTCCGCCGCCAGAACATCCGCAACGGTTCTGCCAACCCCACCCGTGACCAGCCCATGGTCACCATCACCCACAAGTCGAACGTGCTCTCCCAGACCGATGGTCTCTTCCGTGAGACCGCGCGCCGAGCCCTTGCCGCTGAGAAATTCTCCTCCGTCTTCGTTGAGGAGCAGATTGTCGACTCCATGGTCTATAAGCTCTTTCGCCAGCCTGAGTTCTACGATGTCATTGTTGCCCCTAACCTCTACGGTGATATTCTCTCCGATGGTGCTGCTGCCCTTGTTGGTAGCTTGGGTCTCGTCCCCAGTGCCAATGTTGGTGATAACTTCGCTATCGGTGAGCCCTGCCACGGCAGTGCCCCTGACATTGAGGGCAAGGGTATCTCCAACCCCATCGCTACTATCCGCAGTGTCGCTCTGATGCTCGAGTTCCTCGGCGAGGAGAAGGCTGCTGCCCAGATCTACGCTGCTGTCGATGGTAACCTCGATGCTGCCCAGTTCCTTACCCCCGATATGGGCGGAAAGGCCACCACTCAGCAGGTCTTGGACGATGTTCTCAAGAGACTGTAAAACAAAACTTGTACATAAGCCAAAATTCGCAAATGAGCGCGGAGATGAAATCAATTTCTAGGTGTATTTTTTGTACGCACTGAGAACTGTAAGTGAGAGTAAAAGATATTAGGTATTAACAATGGGTGTCGAACTGGTCTCTAACTGAGGCTCAAGTCCCTCACGACGAAGAATCTCTGTCACTCACGGCACCAGATGATGGTCCTGCTTCCCACTCAAACTTTCCTAGATTATCATCCTTGCCATTCCTCTGTTCGCGATAATCCTCTTTTATCTCATTTTCACAAAGAACCGCTGAGAACACGACGGCAAGATACACCCGCCCGTTGGACATGTCCTTGAGCGTATACCGCAGTTCATGATTATTTTTACCCACGTACTTCATGACATTGAGAGTAAACCCAGGAAGGCGAACAGAGAAGTCTACAAAACTCCAGTCAGCCAAGGATGTCAAAAAAGGGCAAAAAAGGCGATGCGCATCCACTCACCATTGAGTGCCAAATAAGGATTGCCAAAGTCGGCAACATACATCCTCCCCGGCTCAAACTCGAACTCCTTTCGATGCGCCTCATCCTGGAAATGCTTCCTGCGGCCGTCGACCGTATCGGGAATATTAAACCGCTTTCGCGTCTCGGCAGCTTCTTCGCTGTAAGCGCCTTCTTCAATGACCTCGTCATGGAGCGTTGGCACCTCGTCGGATTTCCGCATCTTGTCCCCAATCCGGAAGATATCCCATGAAGCTAATGCCGGGCTGTAGAGGTACGGCTGGTCAGCGTATACATCTCCGTCTAGACCTGGATCGAGGGCCCATTTGACAAAGCGCAGGGCTGCATTGAAGCCTGGAGGTAGGATGTCGCGGATTGGGTGGTCGAAATCATTGCCGAAGTATAGGTTGTTTCCGTTTACCGGTTCTTTGAAGGTTATTGAGAAGCAAATGGAATATAGGTCTCTGTTGTGCAGAGGGTCGTCGAAATATGGACTTGTGGAGGGTGAGTTCTCTGGATAGCCTATTCTTTTATGAGCTAGGCGCTCTGGATGGAGCTGTGGGAGGGGAGAGTATCACCTGTGTAGTCTTTGATCTTTACGCAGAGACTGATGATTGCGTGCTCGTTTTCAATTCGGATTGTTTCACCGTTCACGGGGACCACTTGATGGGTCTTGAGGTTGTAGTCTGGGCCTGCTGTTACCTTCAAGCGGCGCTGGTTGGGCTTTATTTCCTTGGCTATCATGATTGGAGATAACTGTGAAGTGATCAAGTGAGTTTGAATGTAGAATGTGTTGTGACAAGTTGTTGCTAGAGGTGTTTTATATCTGTGGGCAAATCTAAAGTTCTGTAGGCTTGACGCCTGACAACGTCATCAACTGGAGGCCCATTAACTAAATCAAGTATCTCGATAATCTTTGGAGGCAACTCAGCCTCAAAACAGTATCGATTCCTCACCACATTAGGTGTACAGTCTAGCCAACAACGGCTTCTGGGCCTTGTGTACCATCACTACATTGGGCTCACTGGGGTCTTGTCTTATTCTTTCGCGAAGAAGTTGATTTTCGTCAGCAGAAGTGGCGCAGCCTATCAAACAAATCAGACGAAATACCCCGGATAGTCTAGACACCTGATGCCGCGATACCGATGCCCTATCTTGGATTCTAATTATATCCTTGTCCCTATCTAAGAATGTTTCTACCA
This sequence comes from Penicillium bovifimosum, assembly GCF_028826915.1. NCBI lineage: Eukaryota > Fungi > Ascomycota > Eurotiomycetes > Eurotiales > Aspergillaceae > Penicillium > Penicillium bovifimosum. The sequence continues at coordinate 2,813,753 of NW_026622714.1, read as the reverse complement.
TGGCTCTCCCAAGTGAATGCACCCACTCCGTCCTGTTCATCTGGCCCTTGGTTCGAGACGCCTGGAATGACATCATGACCTGTAAATCCCCCAAATTTACGTTGATTGGTTGAGCGGTGCATAGCACCCAAAGCGGTTAGTCCCCGGGGTTATCAAACCATAAAAGGTGGAGACGCCAAGAATATGCGCCTCAGTTTCTTTTTGTCTCTTGTGGATTTCGACATGGGCTACGGAGGTATAAGTAGGTCAAGCTTCCTCCTGAGTGAGTACAGTGTCAGTGAACATCGACTCAAGCTATGCCAAACAACACTCAGTGACTCACAATGACTTCCACCGAAGCCCACCAAACCATTACCAACCAAACCCTTCCTACTTCCATGAATCCTTTTGAATCAGACGATTCAAACACACTGAATACATCCGACACCTCCCAATCAATCAAACCCCCAGCAAATGGTCCTGCATTTACCGTCGACTTCACCTGGAAGAAATGGAAAGGCATGGTCTCTGACGCCAACAAGCCTGGCTCAGACCCTCTATACACAATCCACTTCCCATTCAATGTTTTCACCAAATACGCAGCCACCTTAGTCTTCAAGCGAAATCCAAGCGAAGAAGTCATTGGAAGCGGAATGATCAATGCGGTCTCCATCAACGCCGACTACGAGCTACACGGACAGAAGGCCCACCTCCTAGCTCAGAAGCGCTGGAAAACGGTCTACACCCACCGCTCACTCAACTTCTCTGACACCGACTCTCCAGTCACAATGACATGGACCAGCGATTGCGGGTTCAAGTCTTGGGACTTTGTTTGTGTCGATGAGCAGCAGATGCCTGTGGCGAGGTTCGCTGCCAATTGCTGGGCCCTCACTAAGGTCGGCAAGATCGAGTTCATTGGGCCCAAAGCAGAAAGTAGAGCTGCACAAGAAGAGATTATGGTTACGGGGATAACGCTGTTCTATTGCATGATGCTTCGGGCTAATAGCATTTTCAATTTCTTTGGTGCCGTCTTTGCTCGACCAGGGCATAAACAGCATATTGAGCCGATGCCCAAGGATATGGCTAGCTAGAAGGCTTCGCAAGCTGTATGAACCTTTCTTTGAAGGTGATTTTATTTTGACAATATGGAGATACCACTTACATTCATCTATATGATACATAGACGTTGAGATAATTGAGAGTTTTCTAGACTTTGTTGCATATACAATTGTCCGATAGTAGGCCTAAGTACATCTTCGGGCACAAATCCATATCCTATCAAGGAAAGGCAACATCCCGACCAAGCGAGCGAGCAACCCAATACCCAACAGCCTCTCGAATGATATTGTTACTCGACCAGTTCCGATTCGCATGCACCCGATGAGCCAACATGACCATAAAAGTATCCGACGCACGATCAACAACAAGCGTAGTCCCAGTGAAGCCCGTGTGGCCGCCGGCAAGCAAATTGGCCATGGGACCGGAGAAATAGCTCTGATTGAGCTCAAACCCAACACTGTGCTCATTTCCAGGGAACGCGGTATTAAAATTCGTGAACATCAAGTCCACAGTCTCCGGTTTCAGGATCTTCGTGCCGCCGTATGTGCCGTTGTTCAAAATCATTTGGCAGAAAATCGCCACGTCTCCGGCAGTAGAAAAGAGACCGGCGTGTCCGCTTACGCCATTCAGAGCCCAGGCGTTCTCGTCATGGACGGTCCCCCGCACTGGCTGGGGCCGTTGCGGCTCGGAGTCTCCCAGAACTTCAATTTGGTACTCTGTCGGTGCCATGCGCGCAAAATAGTGAAACGAAGGGGACTGGTTGTTTCCTTTGTTGAAGAACGTGCTGGTCATGCCAAGCTCGCTGGTATATAAATGAACATACTCGTCGAATGGTGTGTTGGTGACTTTCTCTACCAAGAAGCGCAAATTCATGAAGTTCAAGTCAGAGTATGTGTACGTAGATCCTGGGGCATCTACAAGCTCATGCTTGATGATAGCATCGACACGCTGCTGCATGGTTGTGTAGCTTGGGTCATACAGTCCAGGCAGAGGATCAGGAGGGAAACCACTCGTGTGCGTCAATAGCATCAAGACTGTGATGTTGTCCTTTCCATTGATTGCGAAGTCGGGAATATACGATGCGACGGACTTGTCCAAACTTAGCTTGCCCTCATCAATGGCACGCAATACGGCCACCGCCGTGAATACTTTGGTCAGACTGGCCATATCGTAGATTGTGTCCATTTTTGCCGGGATCCATTCATGGGCAGGCAATAATGTACCATTGGAGTCTGCATACAGACTCGCATTTCCGAAGGCGAAGGAGCTCACAATCGTGGACTGATGGCCGATAACAACAGTGCCTCCCGGCTGGATTGGGTGAACCTCATTGTGCGAAGCGGACCCATAATTGGCAGGATGAGTATACTGTGTCAAGTTCGGGGGCAGCTGGTGAAGAGGCTGGGCAAGTAGTCCCACCGACTCCGGAGATCCATGCTTGAGCACTCGGTCGGTCGCGCAACAGAGCGTGCCGGAGCTCGCAACGAGGCAAATGGCGGCAACTGTAAGTCGCATGTTTGTGTCCGGGGGGAACACTCAAGTAAATTGCCCATCATGAAAACAAATCTGATCTTGCTTCCCCCTTATCTGGGGATAATGGATCCAATGCGACTTGAAATGGTAACGGTTCCATTAACCATTTTCATTTGGATAAGATCTGCCCCTGGGCCCTGGATATGGGGTAACCCCGCATACAAACGTTAAACGTTTAGCAGGCACAGCTCATATCTCTACCAGAGACAGATAAGCTTCTTCAGTAACTACGGTAGCCCTGGAGATGGTTTCCATCTTCCTTCTTTTTGCACTGTTTGTTTAACTGTTTGACTCACTCAGTCCCATCCATGGGATCACACTCCACTCCCATAATTTCCACGAAAACGAAAACGAACACGAACGCGAACACGAACGAATCGAAAAACGAACTGACTACGAAAACGAACTTATCGACGCGAAATCATGACAACGACCCGTGGTAGGAAAATAGAGGGTTCGTCTAACGGTTAACCCGAGGAGTGAGGACCTAGTTAAGGAGGTGCCCAGCCCTACGCCCCGCCGGACCTGCCCCGGATTTTCTAAAAATAAACCGCAATTAACCCATTTGGACTACATCTGGACCCAGTTTCTGCATGAATTACTGCATCAAGCTGATGAAACGGCGACAGATCAAATAGGAAAGCCCCAAACGCCATGGAAAATCGGGTGCGTACGCAGTATATGAGCATATGTACAGGTTGACAAGTCAAATATGGACCGCAGTTCTCCAACGGAACAACAAAGTAGAGCGAAACAAAGGAAAATAAAGAACGAGAGTGTTATATACAAGAATTAGACCAAATCTGACGGGAGCGCATAATCAGAGCCGAGATCGGCCCCGATAATCGAAAGGTCATTGTCTTTCAGGACTTCGTCAGCTAGAAAGCCGATTCCACTGTCCACCCGCCGCCGGTCCTTGCCCCGGCCAACTTCGACATCAACGAATCGAGTCATGCTAACGGGAGTAATAGGTTCGCTCGCGCCCATTATGCTAGTGCCGTCTGACATCAAATCGTCGGATCTCAGTTCCCAATTAGCTGCGCGAACTTTGGCTCTGCGACGTTCTGAGTTGATCGTCTCTTTCATATGTGCGAATGACCGCGCCTGATCTGCAGCCCACTTGTCCAGAAGCTCATTGCGAGCTTCATTTTCCAGTTGGAGCTCCTGCTCAAGACCCTTATTGAGTAGCTGAAGACGTTGCACCTCACATTTCGCGTCATCCAATGAAGTGGTGAGGTCGCCGATGCGAACATTCAGTGTCCCAGTTTCTTCTTCGTGGCCTCGAAGCTCACTGTTGTATTGATCAAGAATCTCCATCGCTCTTTGACGTTCCTTTTCAAGGAGCTCCACCTGAGCGATCAAGTCGCAAGCCCGTGTCCGGTTGTGCTGGACTGCTTCCTCCAACTCCCGAATGCGGGTATCAGCTTCAGAAGCAGAGGCTTCGGCCGAACATCGCTTTGAACGTTCATGTGCCACTTGCTTTCTGAGTTTGGATATTTGCCGGGCGTAGTCCTCTTTCATAGCAGAATTCTCCTTTTCATAATTGTTGACGAGGTTTTCGAGACCCTTCACTTCATCACGATACTTGTCAAGGGCTGTGTTCAATCTATCAATCCCGACTGCCTGTTCGTGACCTTCACGCTCGAGGTCTTGCATTCGCATCCGTGTGTGGAGCATATCGCCCGCAGAAGATGTAATCGTATTCTCGAGGGTTTCGATTTTGCTGGCAGTTGTCTCATATCGATGCAGTAAAGCGTCAAATTGCCCTCGCAGAGCCCTTTCACGATCGAGCGAGCCGTGGTGGTAGTTACGCTCTGTGTCCAGCTCTTTTGCCAATGACTCGACGCGCCTGACTAGTGCACCTAGGGTTGCTTTGCCGTTCTCGAGGCTGGTATTGGCAGTTTCTCCAGGAAGAGCACGCTCAAGCTCAAGACGTGCTGTACGGAAGTGGCTGCGCATATCAGATATCACCTCAATGATGCTGTCTCCGGAGAATCCCAGGTTAGAGCACTCCTGAGTGACTCTTTCAAGGACCTCAGTGGCATCTGAAGCACGAGACAGGGCGTTTTCTAGAAGGCCTAGAATGTCATCGAAGAAATCTGAGGGAGGAGACGAATGACGGAAGAGGTGATTTATTCCAGGTTGGTTGAACCCAGAGATGCGCGACCGACATGCATCGAATAGGTTTCTCTTTTCTCGCCTGGCAGCCTCCAGATCAAGGGTCAGAGAGTGGACCTCGGCTTGATCCGTACCATTTGAATCCCGCGTCCCAGTGCTGGAAACGGGTGTTTGGGGTTCGTCGCATACCATCAAGCTGGCGGTGATTGGAGGGTTACGACCCTGATTACCACGAAGATCGGGAGAGCTAGATACAATGACGGCACTGTCGTTGAATGTGAAGGTATCTTCATTGCTGTCCAATGAGGGTGCAACACTTTGCAGCCTGTCACTGGAAGCTACTGATACATCCTCGCAGGATCTGGGTGTTGCGGGTGTCATCCAGTAAGATTCAGCGAGCGAGTTTTGATCTTCCAATGCTGTGCCGCTCTGCTTCATCGCACTTAGTTCGATTCTTAGGGAATCTCGCTCCTGAAGCAATGCTCGCAAGGTTTTCTCCATGTTGCTCGCCTCACGCTTTTCGCGCTCAATGTCATTGACTTCATCGCTCAATCCAATTCGTCGAATCCTCCTCTGCGTACGCGTATCCAGGATTTGGCGCAGCGGAGTGAATTGAACTCTTCGCTCGGTGCATGTCTCATCAAATGGCTCCTCTGGGTCATACAGGCGCTGGAAACGTGGCGTTGGTGTAGACCTGCGTCGGGCCTTGCGGTTAGGTGTGCGGTCCCCGGACCTTGATTCGAACGATGTACGACGCATCGCCGGGGTCAGACCGGTCGAGCTGACGTCTGCATCATGCAGCAAACGAGGTCCGGGGTCGGAAAACCGAACTTTCTTTCTGGATCTCTTGGGTGTGACAGAGACTGATTCTGGTGGACTGGGACCAGCATCTGCTGCGACCGCTGCCAGGCTCTGTCTAGTTCGATGTGAGACTGGAGAATGATTTGGGTTTAAGAGAGAGCTCTTTCGTTTTCTTCCCGACCGAGTGGTTTCCATAATGAACAACAAGTTTATCGAGGCCAAGTTAAGGATAGAACAATGCTTGATGAACCTGGGGTTACACAAAAATAAGATATGGGAGTTAGCTATCCATTGGATATAGGGATAAGTGTTTATAAACAGATTCTATAGATCACAAGCTAGGGTGTAAACAAACAAAGTTAGTGGGGCTACAGGCAGCAGGCGCGCAGGCGCGTGTCTTCAGGTGATGGTAAACAAAATGCTTCTTTGGGAGATCAGGTGACAGCCTTGGCCATTCTTGTGCCACGTGATATAACAGTGAAGTCACGGTTTGACGCATGCGCATAGTTATCGAGACCATCGGTATATATCATCAGTCCATGACCATGTACATTGATTGTTACAAGACGACTATTGACTCATGAGCGTAAACGAGGCTAAAACATAAAATGCATTCACAGATGGAAGAACTTATTCAATCTAGTTTATACTCCCGTCAAACTAAAAAAAACTAAATGGGCCGACAATGGAGTCATGGGCCCTTACGCACATGTTCGAATCAGTAACTATTCATTGGGGTCATAATTCTTCTTTACAAATATCCAACTGTATCAAACATAGGCATATGGGGTCAATACCTAAGTGAATAATACTCAAGTGCCCATTGGTCATGTGCATCCTCAAAATCGGGCTCGAATGCCCCCCTTATCACACCAACTCCAAGGTGGATGCTAGGCCTAGGGGATCCTTCGGGACGATGCTCCTTAAAGGGATTTCCTCCTTCACCGTAGATGAAATCCTCTACCTCCTTCTCAATCCATACACCGTGTCCATATGCATGGCTCCCTATGCCTAGTATGCTATCCCCATCGATTGGCACACCGATGGTAATTTTGGGTCTTGATCTCGCATCTCGGTCTCCCCACAACGTGCCCTCTGATACCATCCGCCTGATTTCTTCAAGCATACTACACCAGTTTCCATCGTCATGGAAGTACAGCATACTAAGTTCAATGGAGCGAACGGATTCTGGTAGCGTCTTGAGGAAAGAGACACAATCATCCTGTGAGATAAGAAAGCCGGAGAGTTCGAAATGGCGCAGTTTCGACCATTGTTCCACAGGCACAATGCTCTGTAATGGGATCAAAGGCCATTCGAACCAGGCGTAGAGAGTTCTATCAAATGTTGTATGCAGCCTGAACTCTTCCATTTCTTTTGCTTCACCAAGTGCCCGGCGCAGACGCCCGTTAAGCAGAGATCGCCAGCATGATTCGAGGTCATCCTCATTTTGACCACTAACAAGCAAGGCAATATCCAGACGACGGAAGCCCGGCTTCTTAAGCACGGTAGAGAAATTGCTGTACGCATCGGGAGGCACCCAGGAATTGTCGAAGATTGTGCAGTTGATCCCCGTGGGGACAGAGTTAGAAGTCATCACCAGCTCAGAAACAGAGTTGGGTTCGTTGGCGAGGACACGCATTGCCGCACGGAACCCGCGGTACCGACCTCTAAGTTCCGGGTAGTGATTCCATAAATATGCAGTAGGCATCGTATCATCTCTATCGTATAGCCAACCACGAGGAATAGGGTAATTGAAACCTTCCGGGAAAACACGAATCATAGGGGTCGGGTAAAGCGGGGTGATGGGAGTGCCGTGGGCTGCAGGTGTGATAGTAACTCTCTTCAGGGCAGGAAACTGCCTAACGCCGAATGCAAACGCTTCCAAATCACTCTGACCGGCAAGAACATCCTTCTGTTGACGCAGCAACTCCAGATAATGTTGCCAGCACTCCCCCAGCGACAGCTGAGCGCGAACCTGTTCTCGGCGCGCGATATGGTCGGACCTGCCCGCATCACGAATGTCCTGCCATTTCTGAACCCAAGAATTTTCCTCGCAAGCGTTTTTGAACCATCTGGGACACCTATCTCCCTCTTCAGTCTCATGGAGCTTGATAATTTCCTCTCTGTATTCCGGGTCGTATGCCGCAGCCCATTCTCTGTTGTTATCGGGTTCATCTTCGTCAGAGAGCAATTCATGCCCCTCATCAGGGTCGGATGTTCGTTTTGGACCCCGTTGCAAGCGCGCCTCATCCCAGATAATCTCGTTGACCTGATGGCGGAACTTGTCGTGTGATGCAATGTTGCGGAAGACCTCTATGTTGAGGGGGTTGGCGGATAAGAAAACACGATTGAGTCGAAGAAACACTGTATTGTTGAATTGCTTACATGTCAGACGCAAGGACTTTATGTCGGCATTGGATAGATGTGAGTCAATGCAGCCCCAGAGCTCCAGGGGTAGCGCGGGGGGACTAGTACTGGTATCAGCCATAATATGATTGCCGAGCGTTAGACCCATATCATTCACGAGGGACTTTGGCGTCCGTTAGGCTAGTTATGCCGCATGCGCAAGATTTCGATCACGTGAGACGCGACCCCCCTTATCACATGGGTGCTTCGCTAACGCCCAGCAACAATCTGTCTCTTCAAACCTGCCCTGTTCTTCTGCGGAAGCTCGATAAATGTTATCATAAGCTTCGTCCGGCCGCTAGGCAGATCGAATACGTCCACCTCGTACCTGGCGTTACCGTGACCATTGGTAATGAATGGGTTGTGCCCTATTCCCCCAACCTCGAGGCTCGCGTGGATGTTCAAGGCCCACATCAACCTGGATGTGTGTAGCTCGATCAAAGCGCTATTAGTATTCAATGTTCACACATATGTTTTTGGCAGGTATTGAGCGCGCCACCTAGGTACCGGCGGGCGGCACCGTACCGCTGAGTGCGAGGTCGGTGCTCAGAGATGGATTAAGCAGTTTCAATGTGAACCAACCTTGAAAAATTGATACTTTTTGCCATAGAATTAAACGATTAAACACCGGAGCAGACGCAGAACGTGTCGCTGTGGGATGAGGATAATGATGTTCTTATTAACCCGATTTAGCTCGCTTTACATACATACTGTCACTGTGGGTTTATTGGGGCAATTCGTCGGAATATAGCCTTGCCAGTTGGCGGGAGGCTTGCCAGTTGACGGCAAGCTCGCTAAATACGCGTCTGGAACTCGGCACCCACCAGTGGATACTGGCAACTGGACACAATATTTTTGTTCATGCGTTTCATTAGAAGGAACACTACTATACACATGCTGGTACCTACACGCTCCTTCTCATCCAAGTAGAATTTATCTCCAATAAGGAAGGCACAATCCACGCTTCTCCTCGTTCAGGATGGAAGGAGTCGTCACTTGATTCGAGCTCAGCCAAAGGTATGAATACCTCGCATCCGCAAGCGTGAACCCGTATGTCAAGTGTATTGACGTGATGAAGTAAGACGTAAGACCGCATATCTCTCCGGCGCGATGTGTAGAAAATTGATACCATCGCTGGGAGGCCTGGACTATTTAAGTGCATTCCTTTCAAGAGTCGCCGAAACAGCACAGTCGAGGCCATGGATAGGTTAGATGATTGTTGTTTCCCTTTCTTAGACCTGGAATAGCGATATATGATCTCATATCTGCCGAGCCACTGGGCCTCATAGTGATCATTTGTGTGTTTGCTTCAACAATCATTGTTCAAAGCTGCTATGACTGTTGCGTATTGGCTGTCAGAGCCTCGTAGAACAGACGGACCGAGCGTCTCGATAGAAATATCAGATAACACTGATGGATCATGACATTGGCTCCGAAGATGGAAGCGGGTAAAGGGCCGTGTGACTGAAAAGCTGGATCCAGCTATCTCTCGATTCTGGTTCAGTGCAAGAATTCACAATGCCTGACAATGGACGATGACTGAAGAGGTGATTGAGAGCAAAATGGGGGCATATGGTGAATTGCTGCCACATTAGCGACTGAGTGGTCCGCGGTAGATGTTTCATATTCTCATTGTCGCGAGTATGATGCATACCATAATCGACTGGTAAGGCAGAGAGTCTCGGGATGCGTAATTTGTAATGGATTTACTCATGGTTGTCATGGTGACGCTGAGTGGTCTGTGGTGGACAAATGTCATGATTGCCATGGAGATCTGATGAATGCATGATGCATAACCAAATAGGAAGAGTCACGATTCGTAGGTTGTAGGGAATTCAAGCCATGGTCGTTATGATAGACGCTGAATGGTCTATGTAGTTTTAAGTTTGATGGCAAAGTTCTCAGTGAACGCTGAGTGGTTTGCAAGAGAAGGCCAACACGGCTGGCCCTCAAACATTTGTTGTAGATGTTGCCATGGCCGTCACGCTGTATGGTGGAGGCTGGGTGGTTGCAGTGAATGGACAACAAGGTTGGAAGAATGGTTGTGATGAGATGCATTGATTGATATGGCCATATGGAGCGGTGGATGGTGCCTGGGCAAGTAGAAAGATTATAGCAGGTGGAAAGAAGTAATTGCAGCATGGAAAGACCCATTGGGTGATTTGCGTGCGGTGAGTGGAATTTATGATGAATGCTGGTTGGTTTGATGTGGATTCACTGTGATGGATATACGACGTGGTAGATGGCATGGCATGGTGTGGCGACTGTTGTATGATTTTGAAAATCAAGATGGAGAACAAGACAGAGAAACCTTTGGTAGGCAAAGGGATTGTAGGAAAGAAAGCGTCATTTGGGAAGAGGATATGTAGTCTTGATGGATGCATTGGCAAGTTGAAAGGACTGCAACGGGAAGGAGGTGTTTTGTGGCAGATCGCGGAGGTGAGAAGAAGACTCGTCAGGTCGGTCAGGATGATCTTTTCGTCGTGGATGACGGCGAGTGGTTTAAGATAGAGAGTGTGTAGTGGCAGGGGCTCTATGGTCGGTCAATTGGAAAGACCTAACGATCGGGGTCTTTTGTTGAATGGGCTGACAATGAGCAGGAGCACGCCTCTTGTGCGGACTTTCCCCAAGTAAGGCTCATGGTTGCATAGTGGTTGGCTGATAGAATTCACGGATGATGGGCGCGGTGAACAGTGAGGCCAAGGTGAGCGGTGATGATGTTAAATGGTTGCATGTTAGAGATGCAAAGACTTGTAAAGACTTGGGGCAGACAGGAAGGACCCGGGTCCATGATTCACGGCAAGGCTGAACATAGTGGAGCGAGTGTGTTACTAGACAGAATTGATTGAGCGGACTTGGTTGTCAGAATGAGTTTACTATATCCGACCTTCCGATTGCCCTGAAGCCGTGAGGCCCGCCACGGCAAGGCTGGATATAGTGAATCGAATGTGACTAGACGGAGTCGTTGAGCGGAGGGAGTTGAGCGAAGGGGGTTAAGTGGACGTGGTTGAGGGAACGAGTTTACCATATCCAACCTTCCGATTGCCCTGAAGCCGTGAGGCCCGCCACGGTAAGGCTGGTTATGGTCGAGAAGATATGCGTGGGTAGGCGGAGTTGAGGGAGGATGAGAGAGGATGAGAGAGGATGAGAGAGGATGAGAGAGGATGAGAGAGGATGAGAGAGGATGACAGAGGATGAGAGAGGATGACAGAGGATGAGAGAGGATGACAGAGGATGACAGAGGATGACAGAGGATGAGAGAGGACGAGAGAGGATGAGAGAGGATGAGAGGGGATGAGAGAGGATGAGAGAGGATGAGAGAGGATGAGAGAGGATGAGAGAGGATGAGACACTTATTTATATCATTTTATATCATTTGCGTCGAGGTACCTTCCTGAACGGGAAGGATATACTAAAACGAACGCTCTTTCCCAAGTTGCAAATCACTTGATAAGCCATAGACCCAGGTCAACCACCTCATGGATATTCAGCCGACTCCTGCTTATAATATGCCTATGTCACCATGTTAGACTCCATGGGATTCCTGGCACCAAAGATGAGAGAATCATATCTAATTCCTTCAGTATCTCGTAATTTATACCAATGTTCGTCACGGACAACCCATTCTATTCTTACTGCAAGACACAGCGCAAAATGATATAGACACAGAACAGTTAGCGTTAGGTTGACCACGTATTGAAGACTATATATGCTGCTGCATTCACTACCTATACGTAGTTGTCTACGCAGAATGTCCACTCTCCAAAATTCGGGCATTTCCTAGATATATTTGCTTTCGATCAAAACTCCGGAAGCCATGCTAACCCGTGGTATCGTAATGAAGATTGGTTTCGATTCCGTAGGGGTTGTTGTCCTATGCGCTGACACCGGGGAAGCAATCAGCGAGACCCTTGTGCTTGTTGGAGGCGTGCTCGAGCAGGCTGTATGCGATCGGTTAGCAAAAGAGTTATATAAGGTATACTGCCCGGTGGAACAATCCAATGGAAGCACCGAGGTTTGCTCGGATTAGAGATCAATGTGGATTTACTTAGTACATACTTACGCAGGGCCCCAGGGGCCGCCTGGAGGAAGGTTTGTCTGCAGGTCTGGCACTGAATGGTCATGGCCTTCTCTCCATCTTCTCTCTCTCTTTTTCTTTTCCTCCTACAGTCCTACACATGTGACATCCATCTCTTAGGTCCTTTTTTTTATCATTCCCATCCCACCTCAGGCACCATCCAACCACAATGACTCTTCAACTCCAAGGACTTCCAAACTCAGGCTACCTACCATAGGAACCTTCCACCACCTGGTGTCATGGCATTCAGTCATGGTGCACCATGACAAGATGCCATGGCATGTTATTGTTATACACCTGCATACAACAGACCTAAGTACCGGTAACCAGAACTGCAACTATTGATATTTGGAATTTGATTCGTCAGAAGCTGTTTCACATAGATTGCACAGGCCCCTCACTCGATACCTGGCTAAGTAACATTAAGTACCCATATTCACATTTTGCCACAAGGTACATCTTTTTCTGTGTACATACTGTCGGGTGTATTGTTGTTAGGTCGACCAACTTCCTTCAGATCTTCTTTCTTTGAGAGCGGAAATTGGGCTTGATGGATCCATGGATCCTGATGTCAATGAGTACATGACATAACAGGAACGCAGACTCTGCCCAGGGCATGAGAAAGTAGCACTGTTGGTTTAGTGCTAGAATTTACAGAAGAGAAAGAATACAAGTCAGTTTGAGAAGTAATGAGAATAAACTGCACATAAATGTACAAATGTCCTGAGTAAAAGCCCAATCATCGTCCACGGTGTACTTCGTAATTCGCCAAGACTTAATATAAAAAAAGGTGCGATGACGTACTGGCAACCAACGCCAATGACGTCGGACCCGTTATACTGGAGTTACTATGTTCATTGTCGGACATGACCAACTCTTTTATCTGTTCTGCGCACACCCCCTTGTGTTCTTCGTATCGCATCTTTTGATCTGAGCTCTTTTACTCTAGCCATCTGAGACCAACATAATCCGCAGGCCCAGTTGCCCTAAATACAGTCATCACACCAGTACATGAGTTCGAACATCACCAAAATAAGCAGCGCAATGGCAAACATATCGATCAGTGCTCCTGGCCTCAACGGCGGTGGGTTTCTTTACAATAACGGCAACAACAATGCACGATTATGCATCACAGCCGAGTCCGACGACTTCGACATGGAGATTATCAAGAGCTGGCAAGACGAAGGATTCGACGTGGTCTACCTGCCATTCAATAATGGAGGGAAAGAATACGGTCGCCGGCTGCAGTCCGTGAAGGAGGGTCTCGGGGTAGGCGAAAATTACGCAGTGATCGGTATGTGCAAAATTTCCCGACGGTCTCTTTAGCATTTGAAGTATATAACTAAATGTGAGATTCTCAGCCTACGGTGACGCTGCAGACTATTGTCTTGATTACTATATAAATTCCGTCAATGCTAGTCGACTATGCGCTCTGGTTGCCTACTACCCCAGCCTGATCCCCGACACGCGATCGCGATTCCCCCTTTCGCTCCAGGTCCTGGTGCACTTGGCAGGTGACAGCGTGGATGTTCTTGTACAGCCCGTCGCACTCGGAATACAGGGGAAGAAGCGCCGCCAGACACGGCCTATCAACGCTGGTATCGGGACTGGAGAGCGGCTGGATCTGGCCTATCCAGCGTTCACATACGATAATGCTGTGCCTGGGTTCGCAGAGACGGACTTGGAGGAATATGATCACTTGTCGGCGAGTCTGGCCTTTACGCGGACTTTGAAAGTCTTGCGAAAGGGCTATTCGCGGGATCCGGATTTCGAGCAGCGGTTAGAGCAGCATGTGGAGGGTAAGTTACCATCAAAAGTTGATATAGGAACGGCAGGCTAATTTCCTCTAGCCAAATTTTTCTCGTCGGACATCAAAAAGACGATGGACGCTTATGTCCAACACAAGACCCCCGGAGTCACTTATACGCCGACTATCAGTGGCGGAATCGGGAAAAAGCCACTGCGCCAATTCTATGAGCAGTACTTCATCGGCAAGCTGCCTCCGTCCATGCGCCTCCGGCTGCTATCACGCACCACAGGACCCGATCGCATTGTGGACGAGCTGTACGTGAGCTTTGAGCACACACAAGAGGTTCCGTGGATGCTCCCGGGCGTCCCAGCGACGAACAAGCGAGTCGAGATCATCTTAGTCAGTATTGTAAGCTTGCGCGCTGGGCGTCTTTACTCCGAACACGTTTATTGGGACCAAGCCAGCGTCCTCGTCCAAGTTGGTCTTCTAGACCCCAAGCTGTTGCCACCCGGAGTCCAGGGTGTCGACCGATTGCCAGTTGTCGGGCGGGAAGCTGCTCGTCGCATCCTCCACGAGGATACAGAAGTTGAGCAGGTAGATTACCATAACAAAATGATTCGTCGCGCCCGTGCGCGAGCGAGAAGAAACCTGAACCGGAGCTCGCGTGCTTCACAGGTCGGCGAAGAGTCTGGTGCTGACCTGAAGAGTGAGGCGGAACAGTCCTTGCCGGATAGGAGCCGGAACAAGGGCAAGACAGTCCAGGAGGCAAAACCTGCGGGTCTGCAGCGCACGGCGACGGAAGTATCTTCAGCTGCATATGTGGAGGATGGCGCTGAGACGGAGACAGAGTCTGGTGCTCAACCCAAGTCTGAGCAGACTTGACTGATCACTTCTACTTCTCTCTGTCGTGACGATCACGAGGACGTTGCTGTAGCCTTTGCTGAGAGTGACATGATGATTTACGCGGACAAGCCGAGTTTGGAGTCATTGTCTTATATTTTGGACGACTGTTTTCTGATAATGAGTAATGTTGTACCTGTGGATGTCTTTTGTTTCACCTTGGTCCTTGTCACTGTTCTGGAATATATGATGAATGCGACATGTACTTTTGGCCAGATGTTGCAAGAATTAAGTTAGCTTCGAACTAGTTAATTAAAGAACCTTGGAACAAAGTCAAAGCCGCGTGACACTTTATGGGGAACCATGCTGCTTTTAGCACTGACGTCAATTCGCCTACCTATTTCCATCTATTTCTGTGACATGTATGGGACATGCAACGCAGCAACCCTCAGACTTGGCCTACGGTTATGCAGTAAAGGATGCGGCATTCCCATTTCCAGCCAGGCCACAAACCTCCGATCCATCCAGACTTCCATCTGAAAGAATCACATGTAACAGGCCCCGTGTCCTTTCTCAACCCGACATCGGCACATTACGAACCGACCCAGTACCGGGCAGCCCATGAGCCAAATGGAGAACCCCGAGGACAGATTCCTGCCACCCCGCAAATTAATCGTCTTTGGCGATCGCGCGACAACAGAAAAGGCCGACATGCCCTTCGAGTTGATCCTGCGGTCTCACCCCGTGAAACAGGGGTCACGGCGCCACCACTTACACGATCCGGCCCAGCCGTAGCCAAGGGCATTCTCCGGATGTTCAGCTACGCACCTTATTGGGATGTATCCTACCTAGTAGCGACGACGTTCACTCTTGGGTCCGCGATTTGGATCATCAATGCATTTTTCGTGTGGTTACCGCTTGCAAGTCCGAAGACCGAGTTCCACGGCGAATCACCAATCGGAGGTGGTGTTACGGCCTTTGTCGGTGCAACTATTTTCGAAATCGGGAGTGTGTTCTTGTTTCTCGAGGCTGTGAATGCAAATCAAACTGGCTGTTTTGGCTGGGCGCTTGAGACTGTCCTTTCGAAAGCTGAGGACGAAGGGTGGCGCCAAGATGCGAAGAAGGAGCTAAGACCGAGTATGTCGAAGTGTGAGCATCATCATGCGAATCGGGAGCATCTGCTACGGGGGAGGCTTTCTCATGTCACTGATGGTGCCGAGCATCCGGGTCATGAAACTGGCGGGTATATCACTTCGTCGCCAGATGGCAGATCCTTCCGATGGGTTCCATCGTGGTCGGAATTGCGGACGCATTATCTTCGTGAATTGGGCTTTTTAGCTTCTTTCATTCAGTTACTCAGTGCGACGGTCTTCTGGATTGCTGGGTTGACTGGTCTCCCCGGTATCTTTGATCATATGAGTCATGGCCTTGTTGATGGTGTCTACTGGGCGCCTCAGATCGTTGGTGGAACGGGGTTCATGCTGAGTGGGCTGCTGTTTACTCTTGAGACGCAGACAAAGTGGTATATTCCTTCTTGGCATGTCCTGGGATGGCATGTCGGCGCCTGGAATTTTATTGGCGGGATAGGGTTTACTCTTTGTGGTGCATTAGGGCCAGCGAGTGCTCACTCTGGCGTTGAGTATCAAGCAACTCTTGCCACTTTTTGGGGCTCGTGGGCTTTCATGATAGGGTCTACGATCCAGTGGTATGAGAGTTTACAGAAACATCCTGTTGAGAAGAAGTGCTACTAGTTGGCTTGGACCAAGTCATCATCAGGGAATGGCAACCAATCGCACACATCATCATCTCCAACCCTCTTGACCTTGCGACGTTCAACGGCTGGGAAGTACATAGTTCGACGTGTTAGAGAGTTGCCAAGCATTTCCAAGCCTTCTGAGAGGCGAAAAGCCGACCATCGGCATGTATAGGGATTGCCCACATTCCACACACGATCCTAGATCGACATGTGATGGACCCTTTGAGACTGGAATGTGCGGTGAGCCAATGATCCGATCTGTCAAGGACAGGAGTTCATTTATGACACTTGCCAGCCCCTAAGTATGACGCTGGGAGAGTGTTTAGCTTTGAGAAGCGTTTCATGTCAAGCACCAGAGCCATTCCAGTCATTCTTCCCCGCCATCCTATTACCGCGATATAGCAGCAATGATGAAATGTAAAGGGTCGAACCGCCTATATAAGAAGAGCAAGATATGGTCGTGGACTTGGCTTTCTGATCACCCAATCTGACCTGACTGTTCAACTCAATAAGTCACGTACCCGAAACTCAAGCAACAATGCATCCACTCACCACACAACTTCTCTCCCTATCCTTGCTATCAAGCACAGCTTATGCACAAAGCGTCGCAAGAATCTGGACACACTTCTATCCAAACTGTCCTGGCGAACCATTCACCAAGCTCGACACGTACGAAAACTATAGAGAATCCGGCCCATCCCAAGACATCGAAGTGGGCAGCTGCAAGAACTTCGCCGTCCCCTCTTACGAGCACAGGCTCGTCAGCGCCATCTCCGTCGACGCAGAGCTTCTTTCCCATAACCACGACCTCCCCTTCCTGGAAGGCGGCAGCGGCTGCAATATCACCGTGCACGAGGTCCCAGAATGCATTGATCCGCCCCTGATCAGCCAAGAGATTCGGAACGGCGTTGAAGTTAGCCAGTGCGAGCCGCGCCAGTTTGCCGCTTACACCCAGGTCTGGGTGAATCTTGTTTGCGACAGTGACAGTCCCGTTACCAGTGCCAATGATCATACTCCGAGCGAAGAGGCGCTGAAACAAGCAGACACTCAGCAATCTCTTCCTACCAACCAGCCTGATCAGCCTGTGCGCACTGAGAAGCAGACTACCGTCGAGGACATCAATAATATCCAGACACCTGGATCGGACGCTGACTCGTGGCATTCGTCTCAGGCTACGCAGAACCAGCGTGAGCCTGAACAGGAAAGTCGTGTTGACAGTGCCGGTCATGCGGAGAGTGATCGCATCGTTCACCAGATCATGGAGCTGTTGAAGAATAAGACGTCGACTATCGTCTCTGCGAAGCATAATGGGACTCATCACATGCAGCCTGGGCCGTTCAAGAACGGTACTATGCCGGGCAATCGCACTGTGACGACGCGTCGGCGACTGGCGGTTTTGCGTAGCCGGGTTGCCCGTCTGGTTTGAAGTGGTCTGTGAACTGTATAGCCTCCCAGTCATGTTTGATGAAATTGAATCACCTGTGTATACTATGTCAATCAAAAGTCAATAACAGCGTTATTCAAGACTTGAAAACCTCGCACTAGTAATGAAGCAATGAACGGTGAGGCATAATTTGCAGAGACTCCCTATCGCAGCTCTCCGCTAGGCATTTGAACCGCTTTAAGGTTGCAGTTTTCTCTCACGATCTCTCCAGTGACTAGCCTTGCTTCTTGATGAATTCGAGGTTTTCCCAGGCCTTCCCATAATCTAGAACTCCAATGTGAACCCATCCATCGGCCTCCTGTATGTGCGTACAGCGTCTTTGTGAATGAGTACTACTGAACATCTGCAAGTGGCTATTCTAACTTGTCTCTTCATCGTTTTCTTGTGTGGACCGTTTGCGATTGGCAGCCTCTTTTCCCGCAAAGGTGAACAGCATGCCAAGATCATAGCCCACCTTTAAGCATCCTGCAATGATGAAGGATACACCGAAATGGCCATTGCGAGACAGAATACCGGTCAATAGGGGTCCCAAGCTCTGAGTGGTAGTCTTGACAACGTTGACCGAACCCATGATTGCAGTGCGCTTGTCTGCGGGGAGAGCTGCAGCAAGGAATGCGGAGCGAGGCGCCACATCCATGTTCTGAGAGCAGGCTCGCAGAACCAAGAAAGTCAATGATAGAGGTAGGCTCGAAGGAATGGATATTAGAGCCAGGCAAATAGCCGATGGAAGATGAGTGAAGACCATAGTCTATTAGAATGTTAGAAGTTGCCCAACTGTCCAAGTCAATAATATCATACCTTGACATTGCCGATGCGCTTAGCGAGCGACGAGGCCACTAGCATGGATGCCGCGGAAATAATGTTCGTGGTAAAGAATATAGTGCCGAGTTCTCCCTCGGGAAGATTGAACTTGCCCTTAAAGTAATAGGTCATCCAGGACCTGGACAGATCAGCATTTTGTAGTCGACAAGACCAAGTATCACACTCACAATGAAGCCAGTCCGGATGCGAAAGAGTCTATTCCAAATAGAATGAACAGGCGGATGACCAGCGACCACAAATCCTTCTCGATAGACGGGAATAAACTCCTCTTCTTTGGGCTCCGCTCGGCGTTCTGTTCAGTTGGTCGTGCCAGCAGCGATTGAGTCTCAGAGCTCTGCTCTTGAGGCTCTTCTTTCTGAGCTTCTACCGTACCGCTCAGACCCAGAGTAAGAATGAGCTTGACGATGCCAACGCCAGCATATACAAAGAAGATGATGCGACAAGCGGGAATAAATGCCCAACCGTGGATGGATTCTAGTGAGTTGATGATCCAACCACATACAAGCATGCCAATGGCAGAGCCGGCAGTTCCAATCAACGAATACCAAGCATATACATCGCTCAGGCACTCATTGGGGGTGAGATGGGCCAGAGTGGATTCCTCAATGGCTCGGAAAGGACCGATTTCATTTCCACTGCGACATTAGCTTTGTCCAGAAAAGCGACACATCAGAGTAATCGAACAAACCTAGGACTAATGACACCGAGCACTGCAGCCGCCAACAGAATCCAGTAATTCCCAAAGAGGGCAAAGATAATTCCACTGCCAGCCATCAAAATCGATCCGAGCGACAAGACAACCTTGCGACCCATGGAATCGGCAAATAGAGTCAGGAAGAAGCTGATCACCACATCCCCGACCAGTGTGAGTGTCATGAACAACCCAATGCGGTCGTCGGAGATCCCTATGGCTGACAGGTACGATGCCAGAATCAAAGTGGACCCGCCGTACGCGAAAAGGCGGACGAAACGCTGGGCGCAGAGAAGCTTCACGTCGAGCGACGACCGCCACATGGTGGTGAGGCCCAGCTCATCAAGAACATTGGCCAGGGACCGCTCAAACCGCGAAAGATTCTCCATGGTCAGTACGGGGTAGGTTGGAAAGAGAACAATTCCATTATGAATCACGCAAGTAATAGCCGATCTTTAACTCCGAGCTCGGGACGGGGGTAACGGGGTTCATGCCGGAGCTAAGCTTTCTTGGGATGTGGCTGGTGGCTGAAAGTGGCTGGAAGTAAGGTTTAGTGGTCCTATCACGTGGATGGGAACATTTGTTCATTTGACATTTATGTACATGGAAGAGAAATAGGACGATACTCCCGTTCATCACAACTGCGCTCTCTCCACAGTTTCAGTCTTGGGAGGCCATTTCACCCGTCGTTCCGCCCGTACATACAAGTTGGTAGGACGGATCAACTGGAACATGGGATCATACTCGACCGGCCCATCATTCTCTTTCGTGAACTTGTACCGGTACAGCAATTTGGGCAAGAAAACCTTGACCTCCTGCAATGCGAAGTTGAATCCAATACACATACGTGGACCGGCAGCGAAGGGGATATACGCAGCCTTGTGTCGGTTCTTGACTTCTGCCGTGTCCCAACGATCTGGCTCAAATCGGGCTGGGTTAGACCAGACTGCTGGGTTATTGTGTACGTGGTGAAGGGCCGGAATGATGATTGAATCTTCGGGGAGCTTGTATCCACCCGGTAGAATCATATCCACCTTGGCAGTACGTGCAGGCTGGTATGAGGGGTTATGGCGGCGCTGAGTCTCTTTGATGAATTTGTCCAAAAATGTCAGACGATCAGTCAGATCCGCAGTCATCGGAGTATCGGCATCGATGTCGTTATCAATCAGCTCCTGTAAGAGTCTTTCCTGCATACCAGGATAGTTGACTACTGAATATAGCAGCCACGACAGCAACGAGCTTGTGGTAGTGAATCCAGCTCCGGTGGCTACTACTAACGCCTCCATCAGACTCGTTTTTGGCAGCTTCTCTCCTTTATTATCGGTGGCGCGAATGATATAATCTGTCCATGGATCAGCACCTCCTTTTTTTCGAGTGTTTCCCCAGCTTACTCACCGATCATATTAGACGCCTGCAATGCAGCATCCTGCAGCGGGAGGTCTTCAACTCCATTGCGGGAAGCATTTGCAATCGACTCGCTCACCATTTCCATGATTCGATGACGAGCGTCCCGCAAACGTTTCGGGTCTCCGAAGGGCAACTTAGCGTACCAATCACCACGAGCGGTCACCTTCTTGTTCAGCTCTAATGACTCGGCGATGCGGTAGACAAGTTCGTGGGGTGGTGCGTCCACGGCGGAGAAATGCTTGAAATCCATACCAAGCACCAGCTTTCCAACGGCCTGAGAACCGAGTTTGAGCATGTAAGGATAAACATTCCACGCCTCGCCACGCTCGTCTAGCTCGTCGAATACACTAAATGCATCTTCGACGGTTTCTTGCATGGTGGGTGCATAGTGGCGCACTGCTTTCGGTCCCAGCGCTGGTGGAAGGAATTTGTGAGCCGCACGCCATTCAGGGGTGTCGGTGTCGCCCAGGAATACACCGGCTTGTTGATTCTTGATCGGGTAGAGAGGGTGTGCCTCGTTGATTTTCTTGGTGAAGAAATCAGATTCGGCAAACACGATGGCCGATAGCTCAGGATCGTTGGTGTGGTACACTTTCCTGCCCATGTTGGTTGTTTGAATAATGGGTCCATATTGCTCAAATAGGCGCTGATGGTTCCCCAAATGATCGGGGTAGATCTCGAAGTAGTTGCCCACAAATGGCAATCCTTTGGGACCGGGGATCTCCCGAACTGCCTTGCCGTCTATTGAAATGGCAATGGGCTCTTCGGTGGCAAGGATTTCCGAGAGGGTGGACAAGATCGACTCGTCTGACTGGAATCCAATGCCTTTTTCCAAAACTCAGAATCAATTCAGAGGCAATGAGACAGGGACTTACCATTCGGCTCGACAATGGCGAACTGGCCAGCGACGAGGAGCTGAAGTCCTTGGAAGTCGACTGTCGTCTCTACCTCGATGGGTCGAGCTGAGGTGACAGCTTCACCCAGCAAGTAAAAGTGTTGAGCAACCATCTTTCGCGTAGGAGGTCGAGGTGTTGTCTGAGTTTCTCTTGAGGGGTCTGAGAACATTTATAAAAGGATCTTGTTATCTGAGCGATTTTGGAACTGCATTGTCGACTCCACTATTCAGGAAAGTGCCTAATCCCGATCTCTTTCGATTCATAATTGTAAAGTGTAGATGCATATTTCTGGAAGCCTCGGTACTTTGTATGTGTTTGACTTGGGCTCCACTGCAATTTCGGGTAAAGTAGACTCAAGTACCTAAGAGCCTAAGAGGTGCTTGTTGTTTCGGGTTCACCGTGGCCGATGGCGCCGGCTAGCCGGCGCAACTGTGCCCTGGACCCACCGAAGCTAGATGATCGTCTCTACCAACTACCTAATTTGTCCTTTTCTCCTTTTTTTGCGAGGTGCCAGAGCAGCCAGAGTGCTGCCAGACTGCCAGTTATTGCAGATCCTCGGCTGCTACTCCGTAGTGGCTTCTCGATTTATGCACATATCGGAACGGAGCTGGTGCTGAGTGGATTACTCTTTCGAGAATTCCGATGCCCCGATATCTTCTACGATATTAAACCAGACTCGGTCCTGCTTGATCAAGGTTCGTTCTGCTGCATAATAGTCCATTCTACACAATGTCCGTCCCGGAAACAAAAGAGCTCAAGGCCGAGTGGAAGACCCATGTCGGGTTGCCAGAGTATACATTGAAAGATGTTGCAACACACAACACCAAAGGTGATTGCTGGATGGTCATTCATGGACAAGGTAAAACGTCAAGAAAATGACTGTAATCTCGTGATGGGCTAACATTCGACAGCCTTTGATCTCACCAACTATCTCCAAGACCATCCCGGCGGCGCCGATGCCCTCCTCGAGGTAGCCGGCACTGATGCCACAGCAGCCTATGAGGATATCGGGCACTCCGAAGATGCCCGCGAGATTATGCAGCAATACCTTGTGGGGACTCTGAAAGATGCCCAGCAGTACGTTCGACCCAAGACAGTGCGTGTGGTGTCTCAAAAAGCACCTGAAGAGCCCGCTTCCTCCTCGTCAACCGTCAAGAAGATCGCCTGTGCTGTGGGTGGATTGATCCCAGTCTTCTACATTTTGAACCAAAACAACTATCTCACGAGCGGCCTGGGAGCTGTCTCTCAGCTGATCCCACGCCAGCTGAAGAGTATACGCTTTCCTCATGGTGGCTTCGTCAACGGCTTCCTAGCTGCCTCCGCCATCTCCACGGTCCTCGGAGTTATGGCAGCTCGCCAGATCAACAAGTTCACCGTGATTGACTCTGGTTTCATGCGATACCCACCTCATAGGGTAGCGAAGAAGGCAGTTCGTATCGATCCGCATCTGACTCGGGGTTTCCTTGAGCCGCAACATTATCAACGCCTGCGTCTCATCGAAAAGACCGAGCTAGCAACGAACGTCTACCGCTTCGTATTCGCTCTTCCAACTGCAACGGATGTCTTAGGTCTGCCTATTGGGCAGCACGTCGCGATCAGGGCGGACATCGATGGAACGACTGTCACTCGTTCATACACGCCCACCTCCAACAACCTCGACCTGGGTCGTCTTGAACTCGTGATCAAATGCTATCCGGATGGCTTATTGAGCGGGAAATATCTGGCTAATTTGACCGTGGGCGACGAAGTCGAGTTGCGCGGTCCCAAGGGATCGATGCGCTACAAAAAGGGCCTGTGCCGCAAGATCGGTATGGTGGCCGGAGGCACAGGTATCACACCGATGTACCAGCTCATCCGGGCAATCTGCGAGAACGATACCGACACGACAGAAGTTAGTCTGATCTACGCGAATCGCAGCGAGTCGGATATTCTTCTGCGAGAGGAGCTTGAACGATTCGCGCGACTGTATCCCAAGAACTTCAAGCTGTGGTACATGCTGGACTCTGCGCCGGAGGGCTGGGCCTTTGGAACGGGATATGTGGATCAGGCGGTTCTGACGGAACAGCTGCCTGCTCCATCGCCAGACACTAAGGTGATGCTATGTGGGCCGCCTGGCATGGTCAATGCGACGAAAAAGACTTTGGTTGCGATGGGATTTTCGAAGCCAGGGGTGGTCGCCAAGATGACGGATCAGATCTTTTGTTTCTAGCCAGTTGCCTAATGTAGCAATACCGAGGTTCACGTTGATCCAACTTTATTCAATCTGTTGAGTTGATGGGACTGCGACTCCATAGCTCTAAGCCAAATGCGTCCTCATTCCCGATCCCAAATAAGAAAATGAAGAAGAAAAGCAAGAAAGCCTAATGTCTCGGGAAGGGCAAGATTTGCCCGAGACTCCACTTGATCCCGAGTTGCTGATTTCCCGAGTCTTTGACTGGCGGAGCTTATCTTCCTGTCCCTGGGCCGAGGTATGAATCCGACATAAGAAATGCGACACGTATGTATAGTGATAGTGTAATGTACATAAAAAGGAAGATTAAAAGAGAAAGAACCGAATTATGACCTGCTGTCCCAACTCCCAAGAGCTCCCAGACCCCAACCCACCCACATCATCCATCCTCAGGACCTTTGACTTTGCTTCGGTGTCTCCGGCGCCGCTTTCTCCTCGGTCTGTCCCGTTGTCGAATCATAAAACGAATCGGTCCAGATCTTCCTTCTCTGATCTCTAATCCAGTCACCGAGGTGAACTCCGTTGAGTATCGCACAAGAGGCGAGATGGTCGACTTGCCAAAGTATCGAGGGAGATCTGCCGATATAGTAACGGTTTTCTTTTTCTTTGACGGGTTGTCAGCAGGAGCGGGATCCGCAGGTGTGGTTTCTGGAGGAGGATCTTTCGGTACGGATGGTACTTTGGGACGTAACGATCGGAAGGACCACGGCGAAGGGCGGAGGTAACACCAGCACAAGAGCAGCAGAAGAACAACAACAACACTAATAGCACACCCTGCTATCACGCCTTTGTCTGTAGCCGACAGTCCAGTGCTTCTTGTAGGATAACTCCCAACTGGGGGTTTTGCTTTGTCGAACTGGACGATCGGCGTGGTCGGAGTAGACACTGGGGATTCGACTAAGCTCAGAGTTGACCAGCGCTTGGTATTCCCCAGATCAATGACTGACACAGAAGTGGCATCAGGCTGGATAATGGTCTGGATGACCTTGCGAATCGCAGGTGCCATGGCCCGCTATCGGCATTGACTGAACTGACAAGTTCATGAGATTGAGATTGCCATGACGATGTACAACGTTCCTTTTTCGCTCGGGCCCAGTCCACGTAGGAGATGCATGAGCGGATTAAAATGAACTCCTAGTACATGCGATAAATGCAATCGAATTGGTGCCAATGGTATCTCCTGACTTGATTATGCAGCTTACGCTGCACTTTTACTGGTATGTTGCAGCGATTGGCAGAAGTGCTCACAAGTAGTGGTGCCAGCTCACGGCCGCTTGGCGCGGGGGTTCTGATCAGCGAAGAAACGAGACGAACGATTGCATCAATTTTCCCGCCAATGCAGTGCACTACAAGGAGGTGGGACGATAAGCCTTTTATCACTTGTCAATGATACTTTTAAGGGTGCCGACCGTTCCATATCCCGACGAGCATGCAGCTTTAACTTAAATCGAGTCATGTGCGAAGTACATCGAGTATGCAATATTGTGACTCCGCACGAACTAATTAGCAAAAGGACTTCGACCTTGAAGCGAACCCACGTGTGAGATATGAGTATATGACATCTATGAGCTACAGCTTTGCCCGCGGAGGAGCAAAATTCGACCCAGTGCCCTGGCTGATAGCCTCGACAATGGCGTCGACACTATTCAAAATCCACGTGTTTCCCTCATCGCTAGCCAACCACCGCGCCGTCTCCTCGCTCTCCACATCATTCACCCACGACCCATCATCAAGCGCCTTCCGCAACCCAAAGATGTGCGAAATGACCTGCGGAGCCACCCCCGACTGAGCGCGCAAGCATGCCACAGCAACAATAGACGTCAAAATGCGGCCGGCAGATGCACCAGTGGCACGCTCCGGATCGGACAACAGGGCGCCGTAATTGCTGTGCAGAATCTGCACCGGCAAGTCGGGATGCGAGTCGGCCAATTTGTTATACAGCTTCTTCTCGAATGGTCGATAGATAGAGTCCCAGAGAGCGTGCCCGCGCGCACTGATGGCCATAATGTTCTCCGGGGTTGGCGCGCGAGTGGGGGTGCGGGAGAGTTGGCTGCCGATGGAATCCGGGAGGCTGGCCTTGAAGGCGTTGAGGCAGTTGATGGTGCGAGGGATGCCGTTGAAGCTGATACACTTCAATCCGACCTCGCGCATGAGCTCGGCGGTCGCAACTTGTTTGTCGGAGCTGGTGCTAGAGCTGGCTAGTTCGTAGAGCGCTGTGAGGGACTCGGGGGAGTTCATGGTCATTGTGGCTGCGGTCTGGCATCATCGTTAATTTAACATTCAATCTCAATCGGGCGGTGATAGCTACTGATAGTGCGACCCATGATGGCTGCGAGATCTGTTTGGATTGCGCGGTCTCTTGGATCTTTCGGTAGACCGAGGTTATATTTGCAGGTGCGGGCACCGTGGATGGCCGGGCCGCAGGGGCGTTGATTAATGCCTTGAGGTTATTTGAAAGTTTAGACATGTTTGATGACGAGCTTTTTTGCTCCGAGTGTGGGAGTCTTGCCATTAAAGATGGTTATGGAGTCCAAGTCTTGTTCCCGAGGTTTGGGAGCCACATTGTCGGGCCTCAGAAGTGGGCACCGATACTGGGAAAAGGCAGTAATATTACAGTAATACAACCCATGCTTTTCTGTAACAATACAGTTCCCAAAACAGGTGGGGACGCTTTCCAGATCTGGGGAGTGCGGGGAAAGGATTCCAGCTCGTTGGGGCGACATTCGGAGGCAATTTTGACTCTCAACTTTTCTAACCTTAAAAAGACCACGATGTAAAATCAAGAGACTGTAGCATATCGCAATGGTACCAGATAGGTGCTTCAAACCTGACCAGGGCGACTAGGGAGCTTTTGGTGTCAACTCGATTATGTAATCGATATCCCAGCCCTGGCCCCTGGAGCCGGACTGGAGCTGATTATGGGTACCTCCCCAGTTGGAACCCTTTCTCCCCAGAGGATCAGCAAAGCTTCCCTGTTCAATGGGCGTAGCTGGAGCTAAAAGAAGCTCGGGCCCAGAAGTAACAGCCGAAATAATCTCACTCACTCGTCTGTGGGGTTTATCTTTGCATTCCCCTTCTTTTTCTCCTTGTTTCACTCAACACGTCGCCCTAGTCCAGCAACGTCCCAATTCACCATGGAAACCAAATCAAAAGGCACAGAGGTGGAAGAGTCATCGTCAGACTCAGTTGCACTCGGTCAATATGGAGACCACGCGCAGCAACAGAAGTTGACTCGGAGAGTACTGTTGAAGCTGGACATACGGTTGGTCTTGACAGATGGCACTTTCGCGCATAGCCTGCTAACACTCATCAGCCTTCTTCCTACACTAGCTATGCTTTTCTTGCTCAGCTTTCTAGATCGCACGGCTGTTGGAAATCTGAAAATTCTGGGCTTGGAGAAGGACCTTTCAATGACAGACCATCAGTACGATATTGGCTTGGCTGTGTTCTATCTCACTTATATTTGCAGGTGGGTTATGTGTCCTGTCCACCCGAACCAAAATCTAATTCGATAACAGCGAGCTTCCGAGTAATCTGGTACTCAAGAAAGCCTCGCCGAAGATTTGGCTGCCGTTTTTGACTGCTATTTGGGGCATTATTACCATGTGCCTTGGGTTTGTACAGAACTTTGCTGGTTTCACTGCCGTACGAGCCTTGTTGGGTATTGCAGAGGGAGGTCTTCTCCCTGGAATGGTAAGTTTCTCAGTGCTCCGATCTGATATTGGCTGTAGCTAACAGACGTAAAAAGGTTTTGTACCTGTCTGCCTTCTATCGACGAGGCGACTTGGCTTTGCGAATTGGCTTGTTCTACACAGCTGCTTCTCTCTCCGGTGCATTCGGAGGTCTGCTCGCTCGTGGATTAGCCGAAATCGGACCCCGAGGAGGCCTAGTGGGTTGGCGGTGGATCTTGATTATTGAGGGGCTAATGGTAAGTGATTGTCTTGTCATCAGAACATTTCCTTGCCTAACCATATCTCAGACATTTGTTGGTGGTGTTCTGAGCTACTTCATCCTGCCAAATAGTTTGGAGACTGCGTCCTTTTTGACTGAAGAGGAAAAGAAATTCGGACGGGACAGACTTCGACTTGACAATCCTCCATCGTTGGACGGGTAAGCTTTTCTGCCAAGACTGTGAAAGCTTGGCTAATTTAAATTTGTACAGGAGCTTGGCATCTGAAGCAGAATCATTCAAGTGGTCTGAAGTACGCCGAGGTGTGCTGAATGTACAAGTCTGGCTCTCTGCCTCGGCGTACTTTGGCATTCTCTCCGGGCTTTACTCCTTTGGCTTGTTTGTATGATTTTCTATAACATTAAGTCTATCTGAAAGCCGCTAACATTTTCTAGCTGCCAACAATTATCAAAGAGCTCGGATTCGCCAAAGATGCCAATGCAGTTCAGCTTTGGTCTGTGATACCTTATGCTGTTGCATCTGTGTTTACAGGTTTGTCTCATCTCATTGTTTCAGGCAATTTTGAACAATCACTGACCATCACCAGTCATTGTTGCCATTATCTCGGATCACTATCGTCTTCGAGGTGTGATCATGCTCTTCACTCTCCCAGTCGCTATCGTTGGATATGCAGTAATTGCCAACATTGACTCTCCTCACATACAATATGGCATGACCTTCCTTATGGCTACTGGTCAATACGCTAGTGTTCCGTGTATCCTTGTGTGGTTGTCGAACAACTCTGCGGGACATTATAAGAGAGCTACGACCTCGGCGGTGCAGCTGGCTATTGCAAATGCTGGAGGATTTGTTGCGAGTAAGTTCTTGAACTTCTGATAATGTTTGGTAATTTCTCTAACCTTTAAAACTATAGCCTTCAACTACCCAGCTCGTGATGGGCCGCTTTTCCATCGCGGACACACTATCATTCTTGGATTGCTAGTTTTTGCATGGTTTATGTGAGTGATGTCTCTGTTTGTCGCCTATAGACCGCCGCTAATTCACATAGGATTTTGTTTAACGTGCTCTATTGTGCGAAGATCAACCGAGACAAGAAGAATGGAAAGTATGATAAGTACACAGGATATAACGACGACCGGAACCCGGACTTTATGATGGTTCTATGAGTTATGATATAGTTTGCAATATGATTGTATTATTCAGACAACACTGGTGACTGTGGTGGATGTTTTATCTAACAAGGAATCGGGCTCGTAACCTGTTGTTGAGGTTATAGCCCATACCTTGGAGTGTAGACAGGTCATTATAACTGTCGAGTGAAGTTCTGAGTGAAAACAGGGAGCCCTGATTGTGACCCTTGATCCAGTTGATCAGAACGGGATCGGCTTGATCGAATAAGAAGAATAGAGGGATCCCATTTAAAGCCGAGTCGTAAAGACAGAAAGGCAGCAGGAATTTCCTAAAGGGGTATTTCAAAGGGATCACTCTGGCACCTTCAGAGATAATACATGGAATTCATAGGATTCTAGATGAAAAGCCCTAACTAGATATAACATAGGCTAACGCTTAAACACAACAAGGTGATGCAGCTCTATCTACTCCATAATCTCAAGCTCCGCAGCGATGCTAAACTCAGCATCCGTCTTACTCTGCACCTCCTCAACTTCAACACCCGGTGCAAGCTCCGTCAGCGTAAGCTTTCCAGTAGCTCGATCCACCTGGAAGACACACTGTACTCAAGTTAGACTCTGCGTTTACCCAAACGAGCCATCTCACTTACCAGGTCTGTGATGATAGTGCTAACAACATTAGCACCAGTC
This sequence comes from Penicillium bovifimosum, assembly GCF_028826915.1. Taxonomy (NCBI): domain Eukaryota; kingdom Fungi; phylum Ascomycota; class Eurotiomycetes; order Eurotiales; family Aspergillaceae; genus Penicillium; species Penicillium bovifimosum. The sequence continues at coordinate 2,784,213 of NW_026622714.1, read as the reverse complement.
AACGGAAGGCTACATTTCTGTACGATCTTCGGACTCCCATCTTTCGCCGTATGGCTTGTAGCAACCACAATCTTGGTTTTATCCGGATTGGAAATCAAATCCATTGCTCCGCCCATACCCTTAAACACCTTTCCGGGAATCATGTAGTTGGCCAGATCCCCGTTAGCACTGACTTGCAACGCACCGAGAATAGACACGTCTACGTGGCCTCCGCGGATCATGCCGAATGACTCGGTGCTGTCGAATGTGGCGGCTCCAGGGACCAATGTCACTGTCTCTTTTCCAGCGTTGATGATGTCGCTGGTATGTGTTAGAAGTTATAACTTATTTGGCATGTGCCATGTTTAGGACAACTTACGCATCCAGTTCTTCTTCGGTGGGATAGTCGCCCTAAACCAGTTAGATTTGTCTCGCATAAATGGAGTAATATAGAGCTTACCATTCCCAAGATCCCATTCTCCGATTGAATCCAGACCTTAACCTCCTTCGGCAAGAAAGATGGTGCCAACGTGGGAATACCAACGCCCAGGTTAACATAGTATCCCGGCTTGAGCTCCTTCGCCGCACGACGCCCAATGCGCTCTCTTTGAATCTGAGCCGCATCTCCTGCTGACCCAGTCGCACTTTCCTCCGAGCGTAGCTTCTTGATCTCAATTTGTTTCTCGGCCGTGCTCGGCACAATGCGATCCACGAAAATGCCCGGTAAATCGACGTCATTCGGGTCTATCGATCCAACCGGGACGATGTTCTCAGCCTCCACAATAGTCAGCGTCGCTGCTTTGGCCATGATAGGGCCAAATGCTTTGGTGGTGTATCTAACGATTTGTCAGGATCCATCTACTCCTGCTAGATACAACAATAAACTCACCGGAACACGCAATTACCAGCCTCATCCGCTTTCCAGGCTCTGAGAATAGCCACGTCGCCGGTTATGGCCTCTTCCATGAGATATGTCTTGCCATTGAACTCTCGGGTCTCCCGTGGCTTTCCAGTCTCCAGGACTTTACCAGACTCATCCATGCGAACAGGGATCTTTCCCTCCTGGATAAACGTGTCTTGACACTGTCAGCGAGGAACACATCGGCAATTAGAAAGGGATGTATACATACGAACTCCCGTCGGCGTAAAAAAAGCCGGAATCCCAGCGCCTCCGGCTCGCAGCCGCTCAGCCAAAGTCCCTTGCGGACAAAGCTCGATAGCAATTCTCCCCGTCAAGTATTTCTTCTCTAACTCTTTGTTGTTCCCAAGGTATGAAAGGATCAGACGACCGACCTGGCCGTTCTTCGTAAGTGTAGAAAGGCCTCCCTTGCCCGCCACGCCGGCATTGTTCGAAATAGCTGTCAAAGAGTGTAATTGTTCGGCGCCTCGGCGGTGCATAGCATTAATGAGAGTTTCTGCTGCGTTTTAGTGCCATGAAATCCAGAGCGCTTTACTCCTCCACGTACCTGCAACCCCGCAAAGACCAAACCCTGAACTCAGGATTGTCGATCCACTCTTGATGTCGGCGACAGCGGCGTCTGCATCTTTGAAAAGCTTTGAGCCGCCACGCTCAAGCTTGGGCGCGGGAGATTGTACTGGCGCAGATGTGGAGTATTTTAAAGATGGGATGGTAGCGCATGCTTGCAAGGGGCGCACGCTGGCGCGGACTCCGAGAGAGAGTCGTGGCCCACAGGTAGTCAGCGCTTTGCGCGACAAAGTCAAGGCTGAGATCCTTAGAGCTGCCATAGTTATGAATTGTACAGGGGCAAAAAAACAAATTCGGAGCGAAATGCGATCATTTCGCATTTAAAAGATGTTGAAGGTTGCTGCTCGGGGCTACTTCTGGATGCCGTGCCGAGGCCGCACCGGGGAGAGGGCTCTGATGTCATGGCTCTCTATAATACTGCGAACCCTCCACTACAATCATCAGAAGGATCAAATCATCAAAAGTATGAGCCCGCGATATACCGTCGGATACTTCTTAAACCGACCCAGTAACACCTCGGTACCCTCACATTGCTTCTAGTCCCGGATCAAGGGAAATTACAAACCACCTACATCGCGTGATAAGTTGCAAGTGAAAGATCCAGCGTCAAGAATATGTAAATCCAGATAAGAATGTCTGATAACTCATTGGAAAAATATGCAAGCTTATAATACCAAGGCCCGAAGACGAAAGCCTAACCTGTTAACCCGGTAAACGCAAGAGAAGGAACAAGGGGTATATGAAACTCTTGCGGCCTTGCCATCCAATGTCATCCAAGATTGAAATTGAAGTCCGAGTTCGCAAAGTCAAGCCAATCCCAATTAAGCATAGTATCAAGCGGCACATCCGGTATCGACTCGCCAAACGCGGTACCAGCGCGGTTGACCGCATCAACAATCTGATTATCAGACATAGCAGAGAAATGCAACGGCTCGAACCAAAGATCCTCAGGCGGTAAAGCCTGTGGCAGTGCTAACGGAACATCACCCAGACATGCAGATGAGAACGCCGGCTCAGGTTGACGGATCTTGTTAAGATCACTTCGTGTTTGTGGAGGCAAGGCTGGTGCTCGTCGGATCAATTCGCGCAGGAACCTCCCGTAAAGCACAGATGTGCCATTCCGGTGACTTGGCGTTGCACCGATTCTCTCTAGGACACCGGCAGTCTCTTCGATGAGATTTCGGACGCTGGGTGCCAGGCTGGATCTGCTGTCACCGGGCGTTATGCTGAGGCTTAGTGCGGAGCATGCGGCGAAGGAGATCATTATGACGGTATTGTTTGGCATTGATTTTAGTCTGGATTCGCCTTGTATAGCTGCTCGCAAAACGTTCAATGCGGACGATAGACCTGCAGCACGGAAAAAGCGCTTGACTTCAATTGGGGCTGTCGGGTGGTTGATGACACCACCATAGGTGGATAGTTGAGTGTGTTTGACAAGAATTTCGACATATGGGGGCAGGGAGCGTACTACAGAGGTCAGTGTTTGGTGTTTAGCGAAGGCATTTTGCATATGGTCTTCTCACTTTCTCCTTCGCCAATTGATAACGCCCACGTTGCATACCACCGGTCATAAAACGTTTCAATGGTTTTCTTTATCCTATAGAATGGTCAGCAGACAGATCATACATGTCCAACATAATCCTGTAGCATACGACTGAGCGGCTTCCGAGCCGGTATCGACAATGCGATAATTATCACAGCTTGATTTGACTTGCCGAACGAGTCCATCCTAGACCTGTCAGATTGACACAGAGTAACATGGGAATCCACATACAAGATCCCTTCGAAGAACTGCCATGGAATTCATAGGACCATCACGCAGATCTGCGATGCTGGATAGATGCCAGCGATCGCAGTTATCGACGAGTGTTGTTGAAGGCACCGTATAGCTCCGTCCACGGGCAAGACAGACGCTGACAAAGTTAGAGAACAGGGTCCACAGGTGCTACCAGGGGGTCAACTCACCCTCTCTCGACCACAAATAGCGCAATCCAGGCCCTTTCGCGTCTTCGTAGGAGTCGAAGGCCCCACTCCGAAGACGGATCAATGTCGTCGAATCCGTCCATGTGTAGCGCTCTCTTCGCATCAATGCATTCTGCTCGCGCCAGGCGATTCAAAAGGCTTTGATCGAAACTCGAAGAGGGCGAAACAATCTTATTCAAAGATAGATCTAGAGCGACAGTAAGAGCCATAGCAATATAAGAGCAAGTATCGTCATCCCCCAGACTATCGCCAGGAGGCATCCATGGAACGTTCACCATAAAAGCCAGGACAATCTCAACAGACCTATGGCGATGCGTCATCACCCGCTGAGCGAGCTCCTTGGAGTGTCTCGATAGTCTTTTGGACAAAGCAGCAGTAGAGGGCAAGAATAGAGCTGCACCAGCCATGATTGAGGTGAAAAGAAATGCCGACTGTGACCGCACGAAGGATGCGTTGTGTACTGCAGGGTCGAGGCCCCATCTAGTGTGTGCGAGGTTTTGATAGAAGCTAAATCTGTCAGATACGTATAAATATTGCATGGTAAGAATCGAGATACCCACAACGAGAACAAGGACTCCGCCTCATCAAAGGTTACTAACCCCAGGTCGACTGGATCGACATCTGGTCCAACATCCAGGTGGGCTCTCGTTGGAATGAAAAATGCCTTCGCGCTCGGTTCCCCAGTAATGGGGCTCTGGAGAAAGCCCGCAGGAGTCCCCGATAGCGGAGATCTTGGGGCACGCCGCACCTCGGTCGGTGAAAGTTGAAGATCCGAAGCTCTAGCAAGCAACTGAAGAGGATTTTCTGCGTCATCAAGGTTGAGACTCTCCTCCGCATGATTATCATTGGGAGGTGACATGCGCGGGCGATCTGCCACCTCTGGAAAGCCATCCTCAGTCTGCGTCGAGTCACCCTGTACTTGGCTGAGGAGCTCCTGTAGACTTAATATGGCTTTATGGGCATCAGTGTCGCTCGAGGAGTCGGCTCTAGGCCGCTTTATTGCCTGCTCGATCTGATGTATTGCTTTTTCCAGGCCTTTGCGCTTGCTATGAAAGAGTCAGTGCATTCTTCGCCAAGTTGTAATTTTACTTACTTTTTAACACCCTTTTGTCGACCCAAGTGGTGGTTGGGAACAATACACTCCACACTTATTTGCTTGCATTTCTCACAACTAGTCTCGCCTACCAGACGGTTGCAGCGGATTTTGCTTCGTCGGCAGGTTAAGCAGGCAGCTTGTTTTCCATGTGAGCTGGAAGTGGAGTCTGCCGACTCGATATCCATGAGTGAGGTTGTAGGCCATGGGGCATGGATAGGCCAGGGGAGTTTGGGGTAGATCTGGGCAATGGATGTAAGATGCGGAGGCAAGTGCGAGTGGGGCCCCGCGATGGTTTTGCTTATGTAGCATTAAATTATGGCTCCATATAACAGCCCGGCCGGGCTAGCTCAATCGGTAGAGCGTAAGACTCTTAATCTTAAGGCTGCGGGTTCGACCCCCGCGTTCGGCTATTCCTAAAAACCAATCCTGAGATTTCTTTTTTGCCTTTTCCATTCCCTAGTCCTCTTCTTTTTCATCGGTTGCCTAAGATTTTTTTTATGGGCTTTATGAGAAGGTTTTGTGCATTGGCAGAAGTACTGCGTACAACCCTCTTTGTTTGTTGACAATATCATGTGAGCACATACAACGTCCTTCAACGTCCGTTTGGCAACCACCACCAGAGACTCAATTTGTAAAGACACCCAGTTCTCACAAATGGCCAAGCAAGCTGGCTGGTGCCCTTTCTGCGACAAGCGCTACGTCAATAAGACAGCTCTTAGCAAACACCTGAAACAATACATTACCGAATGGAGACTTCCTGTCGACGGAAAACACTACTTGTTGGAGGTCCAAAACGTTCTCCACCCGAACCAGCGCAGTTATCAATGCTGGACTTGCTCGAAGATATTAGAATCTCGTGGGGACTTTCAGAAACATGTCATCCACTATCAGCATTGCGGTTTGAATGATACTATGCGACGTAAACAACCAACTCGTGGGAATCGGGATAAGTGGATGCTACCATTTGACGAGAAATTGGCCATCATTGAGGAGAAGAAGTTCAATTTTCTCGGCCTTCCCACTGGTATGTCCTTCCTCTGTGTCTTGTTCATCCTGTGTTTTGCCTGTCGCATGCCACATGAGGCATTGCGTCGAGCTTTCATCTAGAATTCACTGCTTAAGTACTAACTTGCTATGTGTGGAACGTCAGAAGTGCGTCTATTGATATACCAGCACTTATTTTGCTACGAAGAAATACAGTTTGAGTACTCTATTGGCCACGGATACGTCGATCCACGTCGAGATGGGCTTTGGCTGCAACGCAATCCACCCAATAACCTCATGGCGATTATGCCTGTAAGCCGCAAGGTCTATAACGAGGCGCGAGAGGTCTTTTATACTCGGAATAAATTCATGTTCGAGTCCGTTGGAGGGCTTTCTGTGTTTCTTGTCGGTATCGGTCCAAGAAATGTGAAGCTGCTACGTTCTGTGTGGCAGAAAACAGATCATGGATGGGAAAACGTCGTCGAAACAATCCGACAATGTTTGCCGCCGACAATTTCCAACGCCATGACTCCTAACCAAGAGATCGCGTCACTTTATGCTGAGCTGAAACAGAGCCTTGTCAGGAAACATTTTCCCCTGCCACTTCCCGGTTATGATTTCGACAGCACTCGGTTAGTGCGGCCGGAAGTGGCGAGCGGACCATCTAGCTTGGATCGATGGCGCTATAAATTACATGCCTATGCTTGGAATGAATCCCAAACTGGTCAAAGACTATACTGGAAGGGAAGAGCTGCATTTGAATTATGTATACAGCGTGCACCGAAAGAACAAGAAGGACCGGAAAGTGAGGAAGGTGAGGAAGGTGAGGAAGGCGAGGGCTAGACCTTGAAACCCCTACCTACGCACAGCACTGAACCAGAATTGGCGGCCTTTGAACTGTCTGGGACTGGACCATAACATGTGCTACCGACATGGAGCCCGACAAGGTGTAGGTGTGAGCTCTAGGTACCGATCATATCCATGTTCAAGCCCGATTATGGGATATATCCCGACCAACCAATTACCTACCTAATACCTTAGTAGGATTGACGGCGGCGGGGCTCTCGTTGGAGATAGTAGAGATTAGGTTATATGTACGGGAGCATCTACCTAGCAATAGAACTTTTGATCGAATAATGGAGTCGGGGAGTGAGCCAGTGGTATCAATTAAGCTTTAATAACTAATGGAATGAACGCTGCTAAAACAGCAGATCGTTGGTTTTCACGTAAATCACAGATGGTTCCAATTATATATCTCCAACCCGAGCACAGCAAACAATGATATATTCAATGGGGGTCCCTCGCTCCATGATCAGCGAGCGTGACCAATCTCCTCATCATGGCCTGACAGAGCTCCAGACGCCACCGGAGCTGCAACAGGATGGGCGCGCGAGTTGGACGCCTCGCCCATCTCCGGGCCAGTAGTTGGAATATGTGCCTGCGATCCAGCCGGCGAAGGAGTAGCAGTTCCCGGCGGCGTGGGTTCTAACAAGCGCGGACCGGACTGATCGGGCCTCTTGCTCGCCTTGACGTGGGGAGGGGCGGGACCCAAGACAGTCGGGTACTTGAAGCGGAAACCCCAAGCGAAGTACAAGCGCAATTTTGTCCAGAAACTCATGGCATTCCACTTTTTCCGGAGGATCGCGGCATCCTCCTTGCTGCGAGCGCGGTAGCCCTTGCGGAAACAGAACAAGAAGAAGAGGGAGAAAGGGAGCAAGATGAATGCCCAGAACAGGGGCAGTCCACGACGTGTCTGCCAGCCGGTCATGAGACGACGGAATCGGACCCAAGCCTCGATCATGCCGAAGATGAAGACGAGGCCGATCCAGCCCAGCGAGATGATCAGTGTCAGTGCCAAGGGGGAGATTCCGATGTCCAGGCCCCATTTGCTGGTGAACCAGTTGCCGTCGTCGCCCCAGTAGTTGCCGTAGTACCCGCTGTAGGGGTAATCGGGAGTGTAGCCAGAGTCCGGAGGGTAGCTAGAGTAAGTGCCGTCTGAAGAGCTGCCGACTGAGGGTTTGCAATTGGGGCCAGTGTACAAACTCGTAGGAGCGTTCCAGTATTTCAGTGAGCTCAAGTCGCTGCTGGGTACTTGGGTGGGCTCCACGTACACCACCTCGTAGATGTAGGTGGTGGGCTGGAATGGTTGGCTGTTGTCCACGGAAGTAGAGCTTTCTGCAGTCGCGCGGGGCAACAAACCCCGGATCTCAGAGGGGGAGTGAGCTGGACGGCAGTTGTGGTGGTCCATTGAGTAGAGCAGGCCGTCGGGGCGGAGAAAGTCAGGTTGACCTTGTAGACAGTCGTGTGATAGGCCCCATCCGTATCGAGGGTAAGATAGTTGTACTCGTAGCCCCGCTCAACGCCATAGCCAGTGGGATACAATTTCTGGATGACGGTGTAATCCTCGTAGGTGTTGGTGGAAGTAATGGTTGACAGGGCCTCGGCTGGCAAAGTCGCAGTGGGTGATATGTTATCGACATTAGTGACAGATCTGCCATAGTAATCTGTCACGACATTTTGCTCATAGACATCAGTCACAATCCAAGGGGCGGCCAAAACGAGTGGGCTCAAAACGAATGACAAGAACAGAATAAACGAGTGTAAAGGTGCCATCTTGAGTGGCCCTGGAAGTTTAGAGAGGAAACAGTCGGAAATGAGGCGCTCGCCATGGTTTTAACAAATTGGCAAAAAGGAAAAAGACTAGCTAGATAGCGCCAGTTGGAAGACCCTTATTTTTTGGGGCGTTTCTTGGGGCGGTTTTTTCGCCAAAGCCATGTTCATACTGGTTCGTAGCAGTTTTGGTGGAAATTGCCGACATTAGAGTATAGACCAGGCTGTGTGATTGGTGAGGTCTCTCAATTAGAGCAAAAAGTGGATGTGTTTTTTTCTTAGCTCGAGCCTCAGTGTTTGCCTTTGCCTCTTTTCCTCTTTTCTTTCATCACTCACCTTTTGAGCCCCATATCGCTTAAACAGAGAACTTCATGCTTAGCCTGCAATCTGCATAGGGCCCGGATTATCACCAGTCCAAGTGGTGACCTACATACTCCGTTAGTCCCGTGTTATCCGAAGCCGAAGACGCTATCGCTATCTAGCCCTTTACCGATTCACCCGAGACTGTTGACCGCCTCGGATATAAGCGAGCAAACAGACGTATAGCGAAGCCGACGAGTTTGGGTGCGAGCAACGACGTCTATGAGAGGCGACTTCATTGCCTATCTAGTCTTTAGACAGGTCGAGATCAAAATAAACCAGCCTCCAGGCCTTTGCAGTCTTAGACTGGAGAGAAAACGTAAATTCGCCAACAAGATCTTGATTTCCAAAGGACAATGCGCCTTCTTCTGTGTGTCCGCCTAGTCACCAATAAAACAAGAGAAAAGTACAAGCGTAACGTCGTGGATCATCAATGTTGCAAAGCGCAATCGCAATGAATATGTGTGGGGGATTGACACTGTAAATCCACCCACCAGTACTCCATACCGATAATGTCTCAAAATCGCATCAAAGCCACCTAATTAGCAGCCCTCAAGGCGCGCAACCTCGCGCCCAATCCATCCTCAACCTCCGCATCAGCCTGCTTAGGCTCCTTAACATCTTCCTTAGGCGCAGCATCTGCCTCCAAGTTCATCCGCATATCAACACCCGCATCATCCGCCAGTTGTTCCATAAGCCGATCAACCTCAGTCTCGCCCTCCGCGCCATATTCCTGCATCGAGATACCCTGCGCAACGTCCTCGATCGCACTGCTAGCAATCTTAAAGTCCTCCGACCGCGCCAGGAAGTTGTTAGCGTGTGAGACGAGGTGTTCCAGATTGACGCTCCGCGAGGCAGCGTCCAGGCCCCGCGATGCCATCGCCAGCGTCCGGGATGTGTCGCGCGTGCTTTGGGCGGCTTTGAGTTCGTTGATGATTACGTCGGCGCGGGCGGCTTCCGACTTGAGCGTTACTTGGCGTCGCTTTTCGCGGACGGCGGAGGCGGCGTGGATGCGGGCGATTTGGAACTCGCGGTTTTTCATCGCCTTGTCGGCTTTGGCTTTCTCCGATTTATAGGTTGCTTCGGCCCGGACGGCTTCTTTCTTGAGTCTGTTGGAGTGCAGCTGAGATAAGATTAGTGGGTGTGGCCACCTAGGTGGGGGCAGGCCGCGAGGAGAAGAGGGGAAGCGGAGGGGTGGGCTGCAGACTCACCTTAACATTTGTGCGGGCTTCGAAGATTGGATCTTTGCGAACCATGATGTCGGTTAGGAGGAGGATGTTGACTGTAGAAGTTGTGTGGAAGGCAGATATGTTTTGGGGTTTGGCGCGTGGCAACGTCACTGACCGCATTCAGGCCCATTCCTAGCGTCGGCCCTAATTTAGGATCACAGCCACGTCTACTTCGTAGTTAACGAGCTTAGATCGCTCAATTTACCGATCAGAAGTACACTACTCTGGGGCAGCCTACGCTCTACTACGGAGTATATGGATATCGAATTCAATGCAAGATGAGCCAGTCAATTTTGCGTCTTGAGAAGTAATATAATACAGCCAAAAAATGGAAAAAAGGAAACCCTCAGCGCTGTTTGCCCATGAGCAAAGATGAAAGAGCTTTGCTGGCGCTAGAACTCCGGAAACTCCGTTTACCCCGATGCACCTTTCCGTTACTGCGTCGCCGACCAGATATCGTAGAATTCCCCCGCTGGTGTCGTTGCGACAGGCTGAGACTATCAATTGCCCACGCCATGGTTAACAACAACTCCCAACTCGGTCGAGCCTCTGGGGCACCAGCCGACCAGGTCTGCGGGGAGAAAGTCTCACTAACCGCTAGCTGCAATGCTCTGCCCGTCGCATCGCGAAGTGGACGCGCCAAGGCTGGGCTGCAAGCTAGCAGTCTGGTAAGAAGTCTCATCCGAAAGACCGGTCGGTTGGACGCCTTCGAGGACGACAGACTCGGGGTCGAAATCAACCATAGAATCAAAGGGAAATGCTGATAGATCTCCTCCGTCGAGAACGTCAAAGGCAAACCCGTCTTCAGGGAAAGAAGAATTTGGCTCAGCGGGTGAATCACCGTTGAACAGGCGGCGGAAGTCATCGTCAGAAAGAGGAGCTGCAACGTCATTGCTAGCTTGAGGTTCGGAAAGGTCGAAGAGGGGTAGAGCGCTTCCTGCTCCTTCGAGGCCGGCGACGGACACTGCAGGTCACACAACACCGCTGCAGGATGTTGTGTCACGTCGGAGGCCTCAGCCAGAGTGGAAGGCTTGAGAGTGGGAGAGTAATCGGTAACGGAGGGAGTAGGGAAAGGGATCCGTTCCATAGGAAGTTCGTCGCCTTCTTGTTTGAAGAGCGTAGGCGTAAGGGTGGGGGATTCGATGGCAGGCGAACTGGCTTTGGGAGTCACGCTGCGAGATCCACGGACCTCGGCGGAGAGCTTGGCCACCTGTTGGCTCAGGCGGTTGTTTTCCGTCTCCATCTGCGCTAGACGCTGGATCAAGAACTGGTTCTGTTGCTCCATCCGGATCTTTTCGGTCTCGAGCTTTTCCATTTCCAGGCGCTTGCGTTCGCGTGATGTTTGAGCGGCAGCGCGGTTACGGAGAACCCGTTCTATCCGGCGTTGCTCTTTCTCATCATCTGTCTTTGCGCGTTTTCTAAGAAATCCAACGTTAGCGGGATTCATGTTGTGGGATTTTCTTCTCAAAGAGCAACATACCTTGGAGGGAGGTTGGTTTTAGGGGTTGGGAGTTCTTGTCCCCAAGACTTTCTCTTCTTTGTTGGCCTCTTCTCGTCATCTTCTCTCTTGATCTCCTCTGGTTCAGGAGACTCTAATGAGGTATCTGCGGGGGAAATTGTGTACATCTCTGGGGATGGTGAGGCAGGTAGAGTATCCAAGGGGTTGATGGTATCCGCCATGGTGAATAAGATCAACGGTGCCGGACGTGAATGTAACAAGTTATGAAGTATAGACTTAGAATGACTTTTGTGAAAAGAGGTTCAAATCACAGAGGCCACGTTATCATCACGATCGGCACCGGAGACCAGACTCCGGGGAAGGCAATATTGAGTCAGAGGGTGAGTCAGCAAAGAGAGAAAGAATGGAAAGGACAACTGTTCTGTTTGCAAATGGAAGTGGGCGGATATGAGGTTTAAGTAGAGGCCAGCGTGGTCTGAAAGGGATGGCCGGGGGGAGGGGGAAACACAGGGGGCCGTCAGCACACGTAACGTCAGGGTACAAGTTCCACCATATCTTCCACTATGTGTTGCCGAGTACCCCAAAGGGGCTGAGTTCCTTGTAACGAGACACGTAAAATTACGTTCATTTCCCCCTGCATTCCATGGTTTAGCCTCTTACGGGAGCCAATTATGATTTGCCGGATACCTTTGTGTTTCTGACAACCCACTTTATTGCCCCCCCCCCCCGATGTCTCCGATGTCTATTTGTAGATTAAGAATTACACTTGCTGTGGATTAAATGCAGTCAGTTCAGCTCTTGATTCCTCAGGTAATACGAGATACATCTGACTTCAGTCAGCCTGGATCTGTCGCAATTACGTTACTTTTCTTATCCGTCCCACAATACTCCGTACAATAATGGTACAAAATCACATCAATCGCCCTGGGTCTCGAACTATCCAGAAAGTGGGTACACAATAACGTCCTCTCCTGAATTCGAAGCGAAGGGCGATTAGGATAGCCCGGTGAATGCTCTAGACGCCAATCACTGTGGGCGCTGCGTAGGTCAAGGCTACCCGCCCCCGCTTATTCTCCGTGCCCCTGAGTCTGAGAATGCCACTCCGTGATCGTAATTGTGGTCCGTGGACAAGGGGGTCCATTGCCGCATCTAGATTGGCGGAAATCATTTCGGAGACACTCACCGAACTACTTCGAACACGGCAGAATCATGCAGTTTAGGCTGAGCCCCTCAGCCGGTGCATGAGGTCGTACTCCGTATACTCCGTGCTCCGTACTCGTGCCTACTTACCCCTCCTATCGGGTAGGATTGATAGGAGTGACTCCTATCGGTTGCATGTGGGCTACGACCTATGCGGATGTTGTACGGAGTATTGATTGCCACTCTCAAAAATATACCCTCAAATCTCAATTCAATAGACTGTATGCTGACATCCCATTTTGGACACCTTCGACACCAGGGGAATTATATGCAGTCCCTCAAAGACAAAAAACGCCAACCCATAGAAACGTGCTCATGACAAGATCGTAGGCAAATATGATCAACAATCGATCTACATGGTGACATCCATCGTGTCGTCGCCAGCATCGAGAGCGTTTTGAGCCTCGGGGTCAGGGACTACCACACCGCGTCCTCGGCCAGCAAGCAATTCACGTCGAACCTCAGGTCCAATGTCCTTGTGTCCACGGACAAGGAGCAGATCGAGAAGCGCCTCACGCTGGTCTTCGGTGATGTCGTTACGGTAGCGCTGGGCGAAAACCAGAAGAGACTGGTGCCAAAGAACGGGCAGTTTGTATGCCTTCGACCCTAGGCCAGAGGGACCGTCGTTCATGGCATCCTCGGAAGGATCGACAGCGCGGAAGCGGAGGAAGTGGAACACCAGAGCATCAACAACCTTATACGGCAAGGCATACTTCTTCTCCAGGAAGACTCGAATGAACATGTTGACGGCACCGGTGCTTTCAATTGAGGTCAACGACTGTTCCGCGGCGAGATCACACATGCGGAGCAGGGCAGCTGCGGAGTGCAGCACGGGCACAGAGACACGGGCGATCACAGAGGAGACAATGTGGGCTTCGCGCAGGGTGCAAGTGCCGGTTGACACGAGCGGGAACAGAAGTCCCTTGAAAAAGCATGCGGGCTTGTACAGCGCCTTGCGCAGGGCGTTGTATGTGTGAACGTTCAATTTCTTGGTCGAGTGAATTTCTTCGCGCACACGCTCCAGAAGCACCATGTTGACGAACTCCTGAGCAATATGAGGCTTGGCCGAAATGAAAATACGGGTTACAGCGTAGACGGCGTTTCCAGTCCATGACTCGGGACGGGTGATATCCAGGATGGTCTGCCAGTTGGGTACTGAGGGAAGGATCTTGACGGGCTTGGGGAGCGGGCCAGACTTGTAACGTGAGAGAATCATGCCGACCCTGTAGCGCGTTAGCTTGTCACCTCACGACAAATACTTTGCGAGAGAACATACTTCTCATATACTTCCACGGCCTTGGCGGGAATCTGGACTGCATCTTCGGGAATACCACCACCTTGGATGTATTGACCATATGGGCCAGCCTCGCCTGACTGCTTCGCCTCGTGCTCAGCGATCTTCTCAAGAATCAAATCGGCAAGGTTGGTGGGACCAGCGGAACTGGGGTCCTTGGGGTGGAATATAGGGTCTTCATCGTGGGGCATGAATTTGTTGAACATATCTAGATCATTGGGGTCGACCTCCTTATAAAGACGTTAGAAGCAATCCCACCATCCATTGATCGAAACCCTTACAACTTGCTCAACTTCGTCATCAACCCAATCATCGGCCTCGAAATTTCCCTCGTCGTCGGAAAAAGGCTCGGCCTCATCCTCAAATCGGGTATCGAATTCAAATGCACCATTCGATTTGGGCTGTGCTGAGTTCTTGAGTTGTTCGGCTGCATCCTCGTCGGCCAGTTCCTGCCCGATCTGTAGAATCTTGCGCGACATCTTCGCATCGATATAGCGCTGTCCATCTTCGGCATCTTCGTCGTTTGCATTTGCTTTGCTTTTGCCTTTCTTGCTGCTCTGTGTCCGAAGATGCCCCGCAGAAGTGATATCTTCAGCGAGCGGGTTGTGTCTGCGTGCTGCGGCGGCAGCACGGGAGCTGGATACCTTCGGCATGGCGAATAGTTTTTCTGCTAAACTTCCACGGGTGGTTTGGGCTGGCTTATCGAAGTGCTCACGAACGATCAAATTGTGTGGTCATTTTTTTTTTCTGCCTGGCGGTGCGGCGGTGCCCCCCAATCTTCTTACCGCCTGTCCTGCATACCGCCTGGCCCTCTCCACAGCTTTTCTGCAATGAATCCTTGACCGCCTCCGGAGATTCTCAAGGAGATTCTCGTCCACGGCAGACGAAAGGAAGGTTGCAACTGATCAGTAAAACTGGTCGCACTTATCATATCACAAGGATTCAGTCGGCAAAAGCTACAGTTCTTGGAGTCTCTACAAATCACACCCCAGGGCAGCTTGATCGCATACATACGAGCTTCGGACTGAGTAAGGACCTCTATCACTTCACAGATGCAAAGTGGAGACCACTTTCACAGTAGTTAGATGTTGCTCAACTAACTTGCGCGTTAAGATTCAACTCAGGATACACATCAGTTCCGCAACATGGCATCTGGACAGGCTCCAGGGTCATCAGCTCCATCGTCCAACATCAACTCCCCCACCCTTCCTCCAAATAACGGGCCTTTACTCAATGCGCAATTCACCGATCTGAACCCACGATCTTCTCCAGCCCCGTCCGCGCAAGGCGACGGTCGAGCCAAACGCAATAAACGAGATAGTCGCAAAAAGCGTGAAGCCAAAGGACTAGATACTGAAAATGCACCGCCACCGAAAAAAAGAGCCACAGCTGGACCCAGTACGGCCATACCCAGCTCCAAACTACGCATCCTCCGTCCGCTGCTGCTCGCAGAACCACACGACTCCGATCGTTTCCCTCCACAACCACGCCAATTGAATCGCGTTACCCGCAAGACATCGGACGTTTTGGGCCAGAGCTGGGATTTCTACGAGGTTGTCGATAAACTCACCAACAAGAATGGGTTCCGTTACAGCTATGCGATCGCGGACCCAGGTTTTCCTCATATCAAATATCGACAGACAGACGTTCAACCGTATCATACGCGCTTCAGCTTCGAGGATTCGCCTGCTGCCATATCATTCTCAGAGAGCGCTACTGCGGTTACCACCAGTGATGCGTGGCATACTGCCCGCGCCAATGTATGTGCTCGGGAGGGGACATACTACTACGAAGCTCGTGTAATTAGCGGCATAGTCAATGATCCACAGGCACCTCAAAATGGCAGACCTACAACTTCACCCCGCGGCCATGTCCGTATTGGATTTGCTCGACGGGAAGCCGACCTCGACGTGAATGTTGGTGTGGATTGCTACGGTTACGGAATTCGAGATGTGAACGGTGAAGTCGTCAATCGCATGCGATGCGAGTTCTTCTTCCCCAAGGGGGAGGCTATCAATGAAGGAGATGTCATTGGCATGCTCATCACTCTTCCACCACTTTCTCTTCACAGAAAAATTGTCGAGGGCACTTACGATCCTACCGATAATGACAATTCACCGCAGCCTCCAGCAGCAACCAACATCATCCGAGATCGGATCCCTTTTCACTACAAGTCGGACTTTTGCTGGCAGCAATCTAACGTCTTTTCAACGAAACATCTCCGAGACTATGCCTTCAATCTCAAGGAAACACCGACATTTGGTCCGCCATCTCCTTTCAATAGCGAGGACGCTACACTGCGCACACTTCCCGGATCCAGTATCACCATTTTCAAGAATGGCGTTAAAATGGGTACGCCCTTCAAAGAACTTTACGCCTTCCTGCCGCCCGCCAGTCGTCTCGCCAACGGCACAAACAATCTTGGTATTGGCGAGCGCGAGAATGCCGACGACGGCATGATCGGTTATTATCCAGCTGTGAGTTGTTATGGCGGCGGCGCTGTCGAATGTCGCTTTGAGGGGCCGTGGTGGGTTGGCCCGCCCGAGCAGACTGAAACTGGAGAGCCAATTCGCCCTATGGGCGAGCGGTTCAACGATCAGATTGTCGAAGATGTGTTGGCCGATATTGTGGACGAGGTAGAAGCAATGTTCACCTGGGGCGGCATTGACGGCGACGTCATCAATAACAACACTGAGCTGGACGGTGCTGGAGCTGTGGGTGGAGCAGAAGTGTTGAAGGGTGGTGTCGGCGCGGCGCTTGATTCTGCACTTGCGCACACTCCTGGCACGGTTGGCGCATCTGATTCTGCTGCCAATAGCAATCGTGCGACACCCGCTGCTGGGGATGTTGGGAATCACGCCCTCGAAGATGCGATGAGCGTTGAGACAGCTGGTACTCCCAATGTTGAAGTGCAGGCCGATGGCGATGTCGAGATGACCTAGCAATATTTCACGGGATAACGAAATATGGAGGCTTTTAGCTTTTGGCTTGGAAGAATATTGATACCATTTTCCGATTCTATAAATGATGTACATCTCATATTCGTAAACATGCTGACTAGTCAAAGCTCTTTCCCTCCAACATCTCTCCCACCTTCAGGACCAACTGGTCGTCTCCATATTGGCCAATGACCTGAATCCCTGCCAGTTCAGCGCCTTCTTCCCCAGGCACTGTGACGGGAACCGAGATTGCAGGCAAACCAGCCAGACTGGCGGGAACAGTGAACACGTCTCCGACATATGGATCCAGAGGTGACTTGTCCGCAGATTTGCTCATCAGGTCCTTCAGTCGTGACGGGGATGAGGGAGCCGTAGGACATATAATGACATCGACGTCATGTTCTCTTATGAGCTTGTCTGTGTGCTCCACCTCCAGGGGGTGTTTAGCCGCAAAGACCGCATTGAAGTCTTGCTGGACCAGACGACGCACCCGTTGTGCTTGGATGAAATAGTTGTCGAACTCACCGGCGCTCAAGGTAAATGTTCCTAGAACGATACGTCTTTTCACTTCTTGCCCGAACCCTTGGCCACGGGTATTTGAATATAGATACCCGTCAGGCTTTCCGTCGCCATCTGGACCTTCGGCGCGAGACCCGTAACGCACTCCGTCAAATTTGGCCAGGTTTGAAGAGGCCTCGGCAGGTCCTAAGACGTAGTAGGTAGATAGTGCGTGCTTTGTATCGGGTAGAGAGACGGAGTGGACGGTGTGTCCTTGCTTTTTGAGGTGTGCTAGGGAAAGCGCCCAAGCCCGTCGCACTGAGGAGGTAAGCTCGGAAACATTGTACTCCTTTGGCACACCGATGCGAAGAGGGGCTGAATTCAGCCGCGATGCCAATTGTGGTGATTCGATGGCGGCTTGGATTCGAGAGCGGGATGGTATTGACAGGCTGGTAGGATCACGCTGGTCATGTAGGTTGAGGATATCTACATGTAGGCCGTCAGCATGGTTGCCATAAGACAAGGTTGAGTTGTCCAAGACTTACTGAAGATGTCTCGCACGTTGCCCGCAGTTTTCCCAATTATACCCACTGTATCTAGAGAATTGGCATATGCCACCACCCCCCATCGTGAGATGAGTCCGTAGGACGGTTTGAATCCCACTGTCCCGGTGTACGCAGCTGGCAGTCTGACCGATCCTCCGGTATCCGTCCCTATTGAACTGCAAGAGTCAGCAAATCAGGCCGCGCCGGCGTTGAATGTCCGCTCACGCAAAGCATTGGTCTGCGGCAACTGAGGCAGCGCTTCCACCGGAGCTGCCGCCGGCCGAGACGTCCTCCCCGCTGGAATCTCGACGAGGGTTCCTGACAGGACCGAAATGTGAATTGATAGAGTTGGAGCCCATCCCAAATTCATCCAGATTTGTCTTTCCCGCGACAATGGCCCCGGCGGCCTCTAATTGATCGACAACTGTGGCATTGAACGGACTCGTGAATTTATCCAGGATCTTCGAAGCGCATGTCGTCGGAAGTTCGCGTGTGCAGATGTTGTCTTTGATGGATATCAGGCGACCATCCACAGGGGACTTGGGGTTTCCTGGCAATGTCAGTTAATTCGGAATGTAGAGACTGGAGTTGGGATGTTGTTACCCTCTTCCCTGCGCGCATCTGCTTCTCTGACACGGTCCTGCCATGACCCGGTACGCGACAGCGGGGTTATGAATGCGTTGAAATTGTGTGCATACTGATTAGCGACGCATCTCTCAGCTTCGCGCAATAGGGACATTTGAACGAGTGTGGGTGTGGAAGTAAAGAGAACCAGGCGGAGAGGTTTCCCGCATCTGTGCTGATTTCTACATGGCTACACTATGCGCCCTCATTGACCTCTGATACACGGAGAAATACTGTACATAGAGGTCGATAAGAGGGAATAATACGAAATTCTGAATGTAAACGTCGATATTCCCAGATACAACAATGATTTACGAACTGTAACGTTAGCATTTGTCGATGTAAAGAGCAGTTCCTTCGGGCCGAGCTAAAGCCCCGACGTCATCCGGATTTGCTCGACTTCCTCTTCTCCTCTTCTCACTCACCCACCAAATATGTTCTCACGAAGTGTACTAAGAACGGCTACCCGAGCTGGCGCGACCCCAGCTCGAGCTGTACCACAGCTTGCCAAAGCTCCGCTCGGTCGGCGATTCGTCTCTGTCTACGGCTACACACAAGCCAAGGCTCTCATTTACTCCAAATATGGCGAGCCCAAGGATGTCTTGCGGTAAGTGACTAGCTTCACTGAAAAGGAGCAAGGCTAATGACCACAACTTAGCCTGCACAAGCACTCAATTTCTGCACCGCACGCAACCCAGGTGAATTTGCGCCTGTTGACTGCGCCGATGAACCCGGCCGACGTGAACCAGATCCAAGGAGTCTACCCCAGCAAACCTCCTTTCCAGACCGCGCTAGGAAACACCGAGCCCGCCGCAGTTGGCGGTAACGAAGGCGCGTTCGAGGTGGAGTCCGTCGGTGCAGGCGTAAAGAACCTCAGCAAAGGCGACTGGGTCATTATGAAGCGCACAGGCCGGGGTACCTGGCGTACTCACGCGCAGATGGAAGAGTCCCAATTGATCAAAATTGAGAACAAGGAGGGCTTGACGCCGCTGCAGGTGGGCACTGTCAGTGTCAACCCCGTTACTGCATACCGTATGCTCCGCGATTTCTGTGAATGGGACTGGATGCGCGCCGGTGAGGAATGGGTGATTCAGAACGGCGCCAACAGTGGTGTCGGCCGAGCTGCTATTCAGCTGGGACGTGAGTGGGGTATCAAGACCCTCAATGTCATCCGTCAGCGTAAGACGCCTGAGGAGACCGAGGCTCTGAAGAAGGAACTTAAAGACCTAGGAGCTACGGTCGTCATCACCGAGGAGGAGATGCTTACCGGCAACTTCCGGGATATGGTTCACGAGTTCACCCGTCAGGGCCGGGAACCCATTCGTCTGGCGTTGAACTGCGTCGGTGGAAAGAACGCCACTGCCATGGCAAAGACTCTGGCTCCCGATTCGCACATGGTGACCTACGGAGCCATGTCCAAGCAGCCTGTTGCGCTGCCCTCGGGACTGTTGATCTTTAAGAACCTCTCGTTCGACGGATTCTGGGTCAGCAGATGGGGTGACAAGAACCCAGAGCAGAAAGAAAGCACCATCAAGGATGTGCTTCAGATGACTCGCTCTGGCAAGTTCAAGGATATCCCTGTGGAGAACGTTGAGTGGAACTGGGAGTCCGAGGGCCCCGCGTTGGCAGAGAGTGTACAAGGCACTTTGGGCGGCTACCGCAGTGGGAAGGGTGTGTTCACCTTCACTGGTACTGACTAGATGACCAACTAGTGTATTATATGACGGGAATTTTGTTAATTACTGCGTGATCCTCGTGCCTCATGGAAAATGGTACAATAGTTGGGAATCTAGAGCCAATGTTCGACAATTGTAACTGAACCCCTGTCAACACTTCCAGTGCTTCTTCACCCAGTCCAGGATCAGGTTCGTGAAAGACAGGTGCGGCATGTACACATCGCTTTCCTTTGCAAAGTCAACATTGAGACTAGCGAATTTAGCAGCCATTGCCACGTATTTTTCGATAAAGTCAATGTAGACCAAATCCACCGTCTCCGGCGCCTCGGATGCATTAGCAGATATGAGGGCTCGAATACAATTTGGCACCCGGTAGAAAGTGATGGGCGAATGGATTGTATCATCACCATCGGTGCCTGCATCATCCTTTGTCGTGTATCCGGGCACAAGTGCCGGACCTGACATAGGTATTTGCTCAGCGAAGGAAGGCCGATTTTGGACAATTACATCCTCCTTGTATGCAAGTTGCTCCAAGGGGGCAAGTGTTGTGGAAGAAGAAGATTCGTCCGTAGACAAGATCTGAGGTTGATGATTCAGAATATCAACAATGAGTCTTGCCTTCTCATATGGGACATCTTTCACATAACGGAAGCCGCTGGTAAAAGGCGATACAATGAAAGTCGAGTCCTGGGTGAAAGGCCCCTGGAAGATATCGAATCTGATGGCGCCTGTGTTGACGATGACAAGCGCAGGCGTGTCTACACGAGACTCATCCTTCACATCGTGCAAGACCTGCGTCTCGAGCCAGGTGTATATGCTGCTTGGATCTGGGTACTGGACTCGTGACATCCAGAGATCATGAGGAGCACATCCATGAATCTGGTCTAACCGCAGATCGGCCCGTGCTTTGGCGATCAATCGAGATACATTGAGGCCTTTCTCGGTTGGGAAAGTGTCTTGGTCAAGCTCGGTATGATGATAGTAAGAAAACAGGTTGTTGTCAATGTACCTGCGCTTAAAGACAGGTCCAGCAGCAGACTGATGGCTGGTCTTGCTGGCGAGGCCATCGATTGACATGAAGCCAACAGTTTCCATGAATCGGCCACTCGCTAGGCCAAATGATTTGGAGTCGTACTGCGCATAGTCACGTACGTGTTGGTGACCACCAAAGAATTGAATGGGAGTATCCCAACGAATGCTTCGGATCTCTTTGAAGATCGCTCGATACTCTGGCGAATGAACAGGCACATGGCCGATCACCAAGAACAGGTCAACCTCCTTATCCCGAATCGCTTCTTGGAACCAGTCTTCTTTGATAGTAGAGGATACTTTGTGGACCACAGTGTTGTTGTAGTTTCCAGTGAAATCAAAAAGAAAGCCAAAAGCTACTATGCGGATGCCTTGATTCTTAGTAGTAAACTTCTTGAACCGCGGGGCCAGAGGCACAAGCTCCTTGGTGGAGGGGTGGATGATATCAATATTCGAAGCCAGATAGTTGCCTCGGAAATTAGGAGCAGTGACAAGAAGCTCAGCCTCTGATGTATTTTGCTTGTATAGTTCGTGGTTTCCCGACGTCAGCAAGTCAATGTGCTGGTGCCGCAGGATGTCCGAGAGATAGACGCCCTTGGGCTCAGATGAGTCGTATAAACCATTTCCCTCGACTCGATCCCCTGTGTCTATGACGAGTAAGTCTTGACCTTGCGATTCGGCCTTTTCCCGCATGCGCGTGGCAAACGAGATATAGTCTCCCCAGTCTGCGGAGTAGGAAGGCCTGCGACGATTAGCGCAACTCAAGCCCTAGCAGGGTGCAGAGCATACTCCTGCAGATGACCAGCCAGCCAGCCATGAGTATCGGTAGTATGAAGGAAATTGAGTTGCCCGAAATCGAGATCGCGCAGCGGAGCGGAGATAGGGTCGGGCGCGGAGGGTTGAGCGGCGAGCGCCGACGGAAGTAGCCAGAGCAGGGACAACATCACCCTTCCGCCGTAAAGATTGAACTCAAGAAAAGACCAGAGTCTCCAATATCTAGCTATGTATGTAGAGGTATTGAAATGATAATTAGGTATCAAGTAACGTGCCAAGATAGATTATTGTTCAAGGGATTGGAAGCTCTTTCCGAGTATGTTTACGGTTTTGGTACCGGTGAGCTGGGACCCTGGGAAGGTCACGTGTGGCCCAACATCTTTGGATTTGCATCTCAAAAGATTATTCGAACGGCGAGTTTTCCTAGACATTCGCTTTATTACTCTCCCATACTTTGTTTCAGTTGCCTTTGCGGTCCGGTTTGGTCTGCGATCCTCAATTGAATTCTATTTTCTTGGCCTTTACTTCCTTAATCCACTTGATCAGCCACATTTCCGCAATGGCAGCTCCCCGACTTTTCCGCCCAACAGCTCGTCTGTTCTCTTCGCGCCTTGCTTCCACTGCTTTGCGCTCCAACCTCCGTCAGACTGCCTGCGCTCCCTCAATTTACCGCCGCGGATATGCCACAGAGAACGGTACCAAGGAGGTCACTGTTCGCGATGCCTTGAACGAGGCCTTGGCCGAGGAGTTGGAACTCAACCAGAAGACCTTCATTCTGGGTGAGGAGGTCGCACAGTACAACGGAGCGTAAGAAGTCCTTTGAGATCCAACTGGCTGCTTTGCGATTCTGAATCTGATGCTAACCTTCTGTCTCTATAGATACAAGGTGACGAGGGGCCTGCTCGACCGCTTCGGTCCCAAGCGGGTTATTGATACTCCTATCACAGAGGCCGGCTTCTGTGGTCTCGCTGTTGGTGCTGCTCTTGCTGGTCTGCACCCTATTGTGAGTTTTTTCGCCCAGGAGTGGCCCGCTGCGCAATCCAGTGCTAATCGGATTTGTAATCTAGTGCGAGTTCATGACCTTCAACTTCGCCATGCAGGCCATCGATCAGATTATCAACTCTGCCGCCAAGACTCACTACATGTCCGGTGGTATTCAGCCTTGCAATGTCACTTTCCGCGGTCCTAACGGCTTTGCCGCTGGTGTCGCCGCTCAGCACTCCCAGGATTACTCCGCCTGGTACGGCAGCATTCCCGGTCTGAAGGTTGTCTCCCCTTGGAGCTCCGAGGATGCCAAGGGTCTGCTGAAGGCTGCTATTCGTGACCCCAACCCTGTGGTCGTTCTGGAGAACGAGTAAGATTCCCCACACTCGACCTTTCTCGCTGCAGAGACTAACACAAAATAGGCTTATGTACGGCCAGTCTTTCCCCATGAGCGAGGCCGCCCAGAAGAACGATTTCGTCCTGCCCATCGGCAAGGCCAAGATCGAGCGCCCCGGAAAGGACCTCACTATCGTTTCCCTGTCTCGCTGCGTCGGCCAGTCCCTGACCGCCGCCGCCGAGCTCAAGCAGAAGTACGGCGTCGACGCTGAGGTTATCAACCTGCGCTCTGTCAAGCCCCTGGATGTCGAGACGATCATTGCCTCCCTCAAGAAGACCGGCCGCATCATGGTCGTCGAGTCTGGCTACCCCATGTTCGGTGTCTCATCTGAAATCCTGGCTCTGTCCATGGAGTACGGCTTCGACTACCTGACTGCCCCTGCCGTCCGTGTCACCGGCGCTGAGGTCCCTACTCCTTACGCAGCTGGTCTCGAGGGCATGGCTTTCCCCCAGGAGGACACTATCGTCACCCAGGCCGCCAAGCTTCTGCGTCTGTAAGCTAATGAACGAGGTTGGAGAGAGGAGCTTGCAATAATATAGCCATGTGCCTAGTACCCTTTCATCTGTTCCATTTTATGTCTTTGTTTTATGTCCGGTTTTTTGTTGCCCACCCATTATACAGATTTTTTTGGAAAGCATGTACCATTACATTAAAAGCAGGTCCAGTGTAATTACACCTAAAGTGACTTTAGATAGAACTTCAATCCTGGCTAAGTCATTGGAAACAAGGCAAAATCCGTAACTTCATTATGCTCTCAAGAGCCGATACAAGTTTCCCGCATGACATGGTCCATCAAGTAGCAACTTGCGCACGTTGAGCAGCACACTCGGGAAAACAATCTGTTGGCCGACGAGGATCATAATATCCTTCTGAACCATACTCTCCATCGGTGTCGCTTTCCACGTCCTCTTCATTCTTTTGTGTTTTACCGACCTCGGATGCGGTCTCCGGTGGAGGGGTTGGATCGACATCATCCTCGTCGTCTCCTAAAACATTCTTCCTCTTGACCGGAGCCTTCTGGACTCCTGGGGCCTTGACAGCAGCAAACGAGCTTTTGAAGCCTCCCTTCTTGAAGCCCGACTTTCCAGCGCTTGGCGCCGTACTGCCTCCAGCAACCTCGATGGTCTTGAGACCAGCATCCGCATTAGCTTTACGTTCTGCTCGACGGTTCTTCTCGGCGGCGTTTGGATCGCGCGATAGCTGTTTGAGATCCTGAAACCGCTTTCTGTGCTGATGATCGTATGAGCCGATATGCGCTTCGTACTCCGGATGTCGTGAGTAGGATTTATTGCATAGGGTGCAGCTGAAAGCGCTGAGCGCAGACCGCGCAGACTCGGTCTGGATGGGTTAGTTTTTGCGATTGGTAGGAGTGGAGGACTAGATAATTACCCTGGGAGCAGGATTAGTCGAGCCACGCTGTGTTTGTTAGCTATGTCATCATACTTGCGCTAAAAGAGCATACCGGAGCCATTGTATTGTTACAGTTGAGCGTGGGCGGGAGATGGAGGGAGGTCAGGATGGCGGAAACTTTAGCCGCCTGAGAACTCAGGCGGCACTTTCCCACCTTGAACTACTGCAACAAATTGGCCTATCACAGTCACGGGATTTTCGTAACTCGGCGAGATCCTCTGCGGCCTGCGCCAACGATTCCTTGTTTTCTCCTTGTGATTCCCATCCTATTATGTAGATGCATGCTTGACGAGTCTCTTTTCTTACGAATTTCATTTCTTATTCCCTCTTTCGTGAAAACCCAAAAGACCCACGATGCCTTCCGAGACTCCCAAATTGGAGGAGATCGAGACCAAGTCGGTCATATCGTTGCAAGAACTAGATCCATCGCCTGTCGATGATATCACGGACATTGAGAGCGCAGGATACTTCCCCAGGGCTGCCTCCCCAACACATGGAGCTGGCCTTTCTATTCCGAAGCTTGGCCTCAGCGGCCATCGTTGGGACTCATGGCGTACGTCAAGCGACGAAAAAAAGTTTGGCTTCTGACTTCTAACCACAACGGCCCTTCTAGTGACCGGTATCCAAAAGTACTCGACCTACCCGCCTACCGCATTCTTCATCCTACATCTCGCCAACACCTCGCTTATTCCACTCGTTACTCGCTCCGTGCCCGCAAGTGAATCCTACCTCTTGCTCACGCGACCTGTCTACCAAGCTCCCGGCCTCGAGCACCTTGTCTTGACGATTCCCATACTTGCGCATATTGCCTCTGGAATTGCTCTCCGCAACATTCGCGCATCGCGTAGAGCGCGATTGTACGGCGCCGAGACTCGCGAGCAGCGACAGACATTGTATTTCTGGCCTCGGATGTCCTTGCAGGCACGCACCGGTTATTTCGTCGCGCCGCTGATTGGGGTCCATGCGCTGGTCAACCGCATCACGCCGGTGCTCGTTGAAGGTGGAAGCTCTGGCGTGGGACTGGGCTATGTTGCACATGGCTTTGCTCGGAGTTCCATGTTCTGGAATATCTTCTATTTCTTTTTCGTCACTGCCAGTGTCTGGCACTTTGTTGGCGGTTGGACGACTTGGATGGGGTGGAGAGTGACCACAGCGCGCAAGGAACGTAGCCAAAAAGGCGCCTTGGGTGCATACATTGATCACTCGGAAGCAAGGTCGAGGAGACAGCGCAAGATGTGGTGGGTTGTTAACGGACTCGCGGCTGCTGGTGCGGCTGTCTGGCTTGCTGGTGCTCTCGGCGTTGTCGGACGTGCCGGCGAAGGCGCCGGATGGGAGGCCAAGGGCTGGAATGAGATGTACAGCCAGGTTCCGATCATTGGGCAGTGGCTGTGAGGATCTTCAAAAGAACGTATATACTATTTAGACTATTTAGACCTAATATTTAATGCAAATATGGAAAGATATTCAACCAACCTATGCTTATAGATTACATACTGCGTACAGATCAATGTAATCCTGCGTACTGTATTTTGGTGGTCTGTGCGTCGAATCTTTTTCTGTCGCATTCAACGTCTCTTGCGACACTCGGCTTTTGAAAGAAACTGTCCATGAACACCTCGTTGATACTTGGATCAGCAACAAGATGCGCTAAGCGAGGTTTTGCTGTCACCATTATCGCCCAATCGCCCCACCCAATCTCTACTCCAATCTTTACTCCGGTTCGATCTTGCATCCGAGTGCTTTCCACCTCTAGAGCCATGGCGACACCGCAGAGCGAGACACCGCAGAGCGATCTGGTAGAATACCAGGGAGTCAAATACAATGTTGTCAAAGAGGGATTGGCGAAAATTCTCAACCCACCTTCCCAAGAAGCCGCTTCCAAGGGAACGAAGAAAGATCTCAAAAGCGACGACCAAGTGCAATCGGTTTTCTACAACCCAATTCAACAATTCAATCGCGACCTGAGTGTACTAGCCATTCGTGCGCATGGGGAACACATCATCGACTTGAGGAAGCAGAAAGCGGCCCAGAAGATAAAGAAGCGGGCAGGCAATGGGGAAAAGAAGCGGAAGCGCGAAGACGACCAGACTGAGAACCCGAGACCTGCCCCGGGCACCGAACAAAAGGGAGACGCCGAGGTGGATACTGAGCTAGCACAACCTCCCCCAGTCGAGCAAGCACCTCAGCCAGAAGCCAAGCCTGAACAAGCAGACCCTGTACCGTCTTTCACTGTCCTCGATGCTCTTTCTGCCACAGGGTTGCGAGCTCTTCGCTATGCCTCGGAGCTCCCATTTGTCACAAAAGTCGTGGCCAATGACCTGTCAGAATCGGCTATCAAATCCATGAAGACAAACATTGCCTATAACAACATCGAGACAATTCAACCAAACTTGGCCGATGCTCGGGTCTACATGTATGGGCTCGACAACGCGAGCAAGTTCGATGTAATTGATTTGGACCCATACGGCACAGCATCTCCATTCCTGGATGCTGCAGTGCAAGCAGCTAAGGATGGCGCCCTTCTATGTGTTACTTGCACCGATGCCGGTGTCTGGGCCTCAACGGGCTATTCGGAAAAGGCCTTCTCTTTGTACGGCGGTATCCCCATCAAAGGCTCCCACTCCCACGAAGGTGGTCTAAGATTGATCCTGAATTCACTTGCCATGTCCGCATCCAAATACGGCGTAGCCATCGAGCCATTGCTGTCTCTGTCTATCGACTTCTACGCTCGCGTCTTTGTTCGGGTCCATCGTTCCCCGGCACAGGTCAAGTTCAACGCGGGCAACACAATGCTCGTCTACAACTGCGACTCAGGGTGCGGAGCATGGTCAACACAGACCATCGGGTCAACAAAAGCCAAACTCGACCGCAGAGGAAACCCCATTCACCACCACGGCATAAACAAAGGGCCAACAGTCGGACCGCAGTGCGAACATTGCGGCTCAAAAACACATCTTGCAGGCCCCATGTGGGCTGGCCCGCTACACAATCCTCATTTCATCCAGAAAATCCTGGACATGCTTCCCGGAGCCGACCCCGACACATACCAGACATGTGCTAGGATCGAGGGCATGTTAACCACAGCCCTTGAAGAGGACCTGGACCTTGCACCATCTCAATCCGAGATATCCACCCCGAAACAACCGGCATCAAACACAAAGAACCAGCAAGATGCCGAATACCCCGCCATAATTCCGCGAATGGACGTCGCCGCTCAAGAAAAATACCCCTTCTACTTCTCCCTCAGTTCTCTCGCAAAGGTCGTGCACAGCACTACCATCCCAATCGACGAGTTCCGCGGCGCTATCGCCCATCTCGGCTATCGCTCTACTCGCAGCCACACCAAGCCCAATTCCGTTCGCACCGATGCCCCCTGGGAGGTGATCTGGGAGATTATGCGCGAGTGGATACGTCAGCGAGCTCCCATCAAGGAATCTTCATTGAAGCCTGGAACACCCGGCGCAGCGATCATGGCCAAGAGCCGTGACAACCTGCGCAAACTAGGCGACGAAGACCAATGGTTGTCGCTTCTCAAGAAGGAACTCATGTCTGCCGTCGAGGCTGGTCGAGATGTTAGTGACTTGGTCACTAAGGTCGAAGCGGCTTTGTATCGATCTGGTTCTCGGACCTCGTGGCAAACTGCTGCTCCTTCTGGTCCTTCGGAGCCTTCACGTCCGGAGGCTGAGCCCCAGCCTGCACCTGACAATGCACCGGCTACTACACAGCCGCAAGCGTCTAACCGGGCTCATCCCAGTGCCCTCAAGGTGGAGTTCGACGAGGCTCTAGGCCGTCAGGTTTCTGCTGCGCATAGCACTAAGCGACTTGTGCGCTACCAGCTCAATCCGCGGGCTAACTGGGGACCTCTGAACCGTGCTGGACGATAATGATTAGTTATACTTACTTCATTCAAGTTTAGAAAAGCTTTGGAATATGACTATTGTACAGTAGCTTGAGTCAATTTATCTAGGTATTTAGTGTGTACAAGATACCTATCGAACTGAACTGATGAAACTGAAATGAAAATATAATAATCTAAGCTGTAAACACAAAAACATGCAGATGCACATATAACTCCAAGGCTTTGAGGATATCTCACATAATGGCCCATGAAACGACAAGGAAACTCTATCAGAAATACATTATGAACAGATCAATAGGGATGATTAAATTATTTGGCAACATTCTCGTTGCCCTCTTCGTACTTGTCCCAGTTGGCCAAGATGGAGGCAATGCGGGGCGAGTTGGTAAGTCTGTACACGTCCTCGAAGTATTCCTTGGTGATCTCGAAGGGACGGGCCGTGACATTGGGAATGTACTTGCCGATCAACTTGCTGGGATCGATGGTAGTCTTGTTGATTTTCTTCAGCAAGAAAGAACGGAAGGGCTTGACACCAGAGCGCAAGAAGGTGCTGTGGAAGGGCACGTCGATACCCTTGAGGGGAATGGTAGCGAAACCACGCTCCAGGACGATAGGACGGGGCTTGGCCTCGGTCTGCTTCACACATTCCTGAATGATGCTGACGAGGTGTTCCTTGACATCTTCGAGAGACATGCTCTCCATGAGAGCAGGGATGTCAATGTTCTGAGCCTTCAGGAAGTTCAGCAGGTTGGTGAGACAGTCGAGAGCGCGGAGGTCACCGGCAGCAACGTATTGCATGTTGGCAACGTTGTAGTTGACAATCTCCAGCAGCCACCCGGTAGTCTCTGAGATGTTCTCAACGACATACTGCAACGCCGGCTCGTTGAAAGTCTTGGAGATACGGCTGGGGTTGACAGCGCACATGGAGTAGTTGGAGCGACCCTGTGCGTCACGCTCGACAGCGACTTGCATGGTCAGACCGCGGTAGAAGACGACGGAAACCAAGCTCTCAATGGGCATAACGTCGGCCAGAGCGGCCAGAGCCGAGTATTCACCAAGAGAGTGTCCAGCGAAGCTGCTGTCCCGCTGAACCAGACCCTTGGCGCGCATGTCCTCGAAGCTGGCCTTCTCCATCAGGGTCAAGGCTGGCTGAGTGAACTGGGTGGCGGAAAGGAGACCAGTGGGAGAGCGGTAGGTGTACGAGGCAGTGTTCTCATCAACCTCCTTGAAGATCTTCTCAGATTTGATCGAGCCGTCTGCGTTGACCGACTCGAAGGTCATTGCCATGTAGTTCTCACGAATGGCCTTACCCCGAGGACCACCAAAGTAGACTGTCAGCTCCTTGGGGTTGTTCTTGACGATGTCGATGATAGAAAGACCATAGTTCTCAATGAAGTGACGATCAGCCCGGTCCCAGACCTCCTGGGCCACGGGACTGGAGCCATACAGCTCCATACCCATGCCTTGCTCCTGGGAGCCTTGGCCAGTGAAAACGTAGGAAGTGACTGGCTGCTCAACCTCTGCCTCACCCTGCAAGACCTTCTCTTCTGTCTCCTTGTTGCTGGCTTCAACCTTGATAATCTTGCGACCGGCGATCATACCGACATGCTGCAGCTTGACAGTGATCATGTCGTTCGGTAGAACCATGCCGACCAGCGAGACTTGGAAGCCGCGAACACGGCCGATGTTGTTCTCGGCGGCCCAGGTCTCGACAAGGCTGCGAACAGCGGCACTGCTGTACATGCCATGTGTAATGGTGCCAGGAAGATTGGCGTAGCTGGAGAAGACCCGGGACACGTGGATGGGGTTGTAATCACCAGACACGCGAGCATAGGTCTCGTTGGAGGCCGGGGCACGCAATTCCAAAGCAGTCTTGCCACTGAGCGGGATCGGGTTCTCGAAGTAGACAGGCTGTTCAATGGAAGTACCATTACGTTGCAGATAGTCAATGACGGGGTTACCGTGAGAGTCACCAGCCTCATATTCAACAGAGGCGACTTGGATGACCTCCTTGGTGGGAAGCTCAAGAAGAGCTTGTCCAACCGTCTGGACGTTGCTGAAGACTGTGGAGTCCTTGAAACGGATCAAACTCTGCAATCGGAAGGTCAAAGTCTGACCGAGTAGCTCGGTGTCAGAGTCATCCATGCGGAACCATTCCTTGGAGCGGAGGATGGCGACATCCCGGCTGGTGGCGAGGTGAACCTGCATGGGCACCTCATCCTTGCGCTGGAAGGTGTTCTCAAAGTCGGTGTAGGCACCGCGGTAGAGGAACTGACTGGTCACATGCATGATGGCTTTGTTGTCTCGCTTGATGGTGCCGCAAACCTCTACCATCTTGCCGGAATCCTGGTTGATGACGGAGTTGATCTGGGCGGTGGTGTCCAGGACATCACCCACCTTGAGGGGCTCGGCACCGGGCACCATTTGGAACCCGTTAGACAAGTGAACAAGCTTCAGCAGATCTCCGTCGATGGTGCGAGGGAAGATGGGCTTGGTGATTGCCTGCCAGCCGGCAACGATGGCGAAGTCCATGGGGGCGAAGACTTCCTTGCCAGGACGATCAACGAAGGCCTCACCAGTGTTGCCAACTGCATGAACAAAGTCGGCAACATCCTGGGAAGTGATGGTCTTTTGGCCACCGCTGAAGGTAGCGGTAGTGGGTGTGTCAAAGGGCACGTCCTTGTTGCCGAACCAGATCCGGTAGTAGAACTCCTTGATCCGATCGTTGCGGTCATCCATGACCTCGCGGATGGGGGCGTATCCAGTCTCTGGGTGGTAGGTGAACAAGAAGTTCAAAGGCACCACACCGTTCTCAGCAGTGCGTCCCTCAAACAAGGTCAAGCTGATCTGCCCGTTCTGGTTCATCTTGGCCTCGACAGTCTTGACCAGCTTGCCAGACTGGTAGGGTTCACGCACACTGATGACAGTCTTCGAAGGATCGTTGGGATTGGATACTTCCACATACATGCCTGCGGTGGGGGCCACGATCCGCTTCATGGGGTTGGTCTGGAAGCGGTGGCCCTGAACATAGACATCGGCCAGGAAGAGAGCGTGTCTCCAGGAGTAGACATTGCCGGCGAGAAGACCGAGCCAGCGGTCCAAGTCTGGCAGGGGTCCGGTTGAAGACAAACGGAAGCTGGTCTTGAGAGGCTCTTCCGAGATAACCAAGCCGTCGAACTCCTCCTCGCTAGTGTTCATGAGCTGCCCACCAAAGTACTCAATGACAGGGATCTTGGAACTATCGCCACCGTAGACATCACGCAGAAGGCCAGCGATGTGTCCCTGGTGAACACCATCAAGAATGTCCTTAACGGGCTCATCAATGATATTCGAGAAACGGGCAGCCATGGGGCCCTGAAGAATACAGGTACGGCCAACGTCCTGGTCAACAACGGCCTCAAGGTCCTCACTTTGCCACAGAGAATCCTTCTTGAAGAAGAACTCAAAGTTCTCATCCAGAACAGGGACGAAGGGAACGGGCTTCTGACCGCGTCTCTGGCAGAGCAGCAGGAAGTGCTGCACATCCTGTGCGTTGATGAGCTGATTGGCAGCCTCAGGGTAAGCAGCCAAAATGTTGTCAACAGCTGGGTAAGGAGTGTCAAGGTCCGAGTAACTTTGGAGATGCGATGCCTGGCCCTCAGCAGTTGTGAAACGCTCCTCAACACGACGGAGGAAGTCACCGGTCAAGCGCTGCAGAGAAGGATCGATCCATCGCGACTCGTGCTTGATGTACATGAGATCGACCATGCGGTGAACAACCTCAGCATAAGTCATGTCCTCAAGATCCACAGTCTGACCCGCAGCATTGCGACCGAACCAGACCTTGTGGAAGTCATCATTCAGCTTCTTGATGATGTAATTGCGCTGCTTCTTCAGCTCAGGAAGACGCTTGGCCTTGTCCAGCTTGAAGATCTTTTGATCCATCTCCTGCCAAAACAGCACACCGCGAGTTGCCAGCTTGTGGATAGGCTCACCCATTTCAGAGAGAACAGTGATGATACCACCGGTTGGCTTCTGGTAGGTCTTCTCCCATTCCTCATCGTCCACACCGGGAGCATCGGCGATCGCCTTCTTGGCATTGTAAGATGTGTGTGCCTCCTTGGCGATCATCATACGAGATCCAAAGAGACAGCCGTCAAAAGGCATAGGAGGATAGCCATACTTGGCGGACCAAGCACCAGAAAGGTAGGGGTAAGTGTCCTCCGAGCCACCGAAGCCACTGCCAGCAACAAGCACGATGTTGTCCTGCTTGCGGATACGGCTGTACATCTGGAGCACAGGCTGGTGGAAGTCCTCGAAGGAGTGGTGACCACCACCACGGCCACCAGTCCACTGAAGGATGACAGGGAACTTGGGGTTAGCCTTGGCGATATTGATGACCTGCTGAATCGCATCGACGGAGCCGGGCTTGAAGGCAATGTGCTTGATACCGAGGGTTTCGATGTATTCATTGGCAACTTCAATAGATGGTACACCGGCACCGATGGTCAGACCTTCAATCGGCACGCCCTCGGAGCGCAAACGACCAATCAACGGAATCTGCCAGGCCATCGCACGGGGATTGACGTAGATCAGGTTGATGGTGATACCGCGACCGGGCGGGATCGTCTTCTCAATCTTTGTGATGGCCTCGGTCATTGTCTTGGCGTTGTAGTAGCCACCACCACCCAGCTCGATGTGATAGCCAGCGTTCATAGTGGCAGCCACAAAGTCCCAGGCAACGGTAGTGGGTGTCATACCAGCGACCATGACGGGAGGGATACCCAACAGGCGACTCATCTTGGTGTCAACATAGATTTGGCCAGAGGAAGTCTTTGTGAGACGAGGGCCATGTTCCTTGACCCAGTCTACAGCAAACTTGACGGAATCCTCGTCACGATCAAAGAGTTCCGGCTTGTAGCCAACCTCTGCGTTGGTACCGTCCATCTCACCAGCGAGAATGACTCGAACACCAGTGCCATCCTTGTTCCTGTTGGTCAGAACGCCGAGACCAGAGATGCCACCCGGTCCGAAGTCCAAGATGTGAGTTGCACGGGGGAAGACGGTGGCTTGCTCCCAGTTAACCGCATCATGAGTGATCATGCGAACCAATGAGGGCACAATGTCCTTGTCGCCTAGTTGACGCAGGTCCTCTCCAGTCTTTGTATGGAAGACAGGGATCTCCAGAGACTTGGCGGAGATCTCAACAACATCCTCCAAATCCTCGAGAATGTGATCGTAGGCAGACTCCAAATACTGGCTGTGGAAGGGAGCAGTGATGGGAAGGAAGCGGTTGACAAAGCGAACCTTGCGCTGGGTGAAAGGCACACGGTTCTGGTCGAGTCCAGTGGGGGCTTTGACTTTGCGCAACCGAACATTGAGACCGTAAAGCGAGATGGGGGGACCAGTAACCACAAAGTTGCGAGCACTGTTCACCAGCGAGATAGCAATGTGGCGATCCTCGGGCAAATGTTGGTTTGTTGCATCAATGTGCTCCTGAACGGCGGAAAGCGAAAGGTCACGGATGGACAACATGGGGGTGGGGCTCCCTTCGCCATTCTCAATCGAGTCCTGGAGAACAGAGGGGGCGATAGAGGTGCGGGGATAGGCCTGCTGACTGCGCAGACCAATCCAGAACAGCATGGTCAGAGCATTCCGGGCGGCTGTGGCAAAGGACTCCCAGCTAGTAGCGGTAGCAATGGCGGCGGCTGTTACCACTCCCTGAGAGTGACCTGTGGTACCAAGGAATCGTTCTAGGATATCACCAGGCTGGCGACCCAGCACTTTGCAGGTAACCGTGTAATGGGCCAGCTGGACCAATCCAATCAATGGCAGACTGACGGGAGCGGAAACCAGATAATCGATATCGGGCTGTGCGTCCCGGTCTTGGAGCCATTGCATGATATCCAACCCCTTGGGGTAGAGCTTGCTAGCCTCGGGCTCGTGGGAGAGCGATTCAAGCAATTCGGCGGATGAGGTGATGAGATCTTCGACAAATGAAGGGTACGTAGTGTAGATGCTGCGCAATTCATCAAAATACTCCTCAATGTTGCCCTGACCACCGAACACAGAGTAGATACCCGCAGCCTCATCGGATGCTGCACGGAACAAGGCCGAGTCATAGGGCTTGGTGGGCCGGCCCGCCGCAGCTCGCCCCGCGTAATAGGCCTGGACGACCTGGTTCTTCTTATCGACGATGCCGGGGAGCGCAGCTGCCACGGCGTGAACATCATTGCCGCGCATGAAGGCACGCTCAAATTCATTCATAACGAGTTTCAACACATCCATAAAGCTACCCTGTGCATCATCTTCCTCATCGAGTTCGTGGGCCACATGGCCGATGTAACGTGCGACCAATTCGGTCACTGATGAAGGCTCATCATCTTGGGCCAATTCGTCTGTAGGCTCCGGTAGGGAGGCAGTGAAGCTGTCTTTCAACTGCGATGCATGAAAGTGAAGCGAAGTAGGAACGAGGAATGAGAACTCGAGGGAGCCATGCGAAAGGATGAGAGGGCGGAGGGACTGAGAGGATCGAGGGG
Source organism: Penicillium bovifimosum (assembly GCF_028826915.1). Lineage (NCBI taxonomy): Eukaryota > Fungi > Ascomycota > Eurotiomycetes > Eurotiales > Aspergillaceae > Penicillium > Penicillium bovifimosum. The sequence continues at coordinate 2,749,280 of NW_026622714.1, read as the reverse complement.
TATTGATACCGGTCTGGGGACCAGTCGACGTGCCGAACATGATGTGGACTCTCTTTATAGAAGAATGAATAGAAGAGAAAATGAGAGGCTGAAGACCGGAGGAACCCTAATATTGGAGGAGAGGGTTTTCCTGGAGATGTTAGTTTTCGAGCAATTGTTAAAAGTCTGGCGGGGACCGAAACTCACTAGAAGACCGGGGCTCTAGAAGGTCTTGAGGAGTGATTTAGGGAGGGGTATTATCAAGTGAATAAAGAAAGTAAAGGGCAAAAGAAGAGACCACAATTTCAACAGATGTACATATAAAATAGAAGAAAGAGGGCCAAAGCAATTGGACAGCCTTGAAGGGGATAGCAAAGGAAAAGAGAGGAAAAAAAGATCCGCTGGTTGAACTGTAGACAGCCCAAAGAGGTTTAGCGCAATAGTAGACCCGCCCCAATGGGTTCAGACTGGGTTGAACCCGTTGAGGATTACGATATGGTACCTTGTAACTTTGAAAACTGTATTTGAAATTTACGAGTGGCACAGCATACTAACTACTAGTAGTAGTCCCTCAATTCTGCAAATCTATGATTTTTCATCTCTGAAACTCTCGACATTGCATGTTCATTGGTATTTGTAATCGGGTGTTGGGACGGGGATTTCTCCTTTGGAAGCTTTACGCCCCTAACCAAATATGTAGCTTGACAGATGATCCGCCCGACACTGCGCATCTCCCCTTTAGTGTCAGATCCGGCCGAAGCTCTGGGACCCCAACGGCCTCACCAAATTTGACCTTTTCCCTCCCCATTCCTCCGAATCTCGCAAATTGTAACGGACTTGATTTATTGAGAGATTTCTGATTATTATTCTTCTCCTTCCCCTTCATTGCAAATTTCCACGTTGCGTCTGAGGTGAGTGGCTTTTTTTTTTGATTTTTCATCCTTAAATTCTTTTTTTGGCTCTATCTTGGTAGGGGAAAATTACGATCCGGTATTATTTGATACCCCATGTATCTCCATTCCCACCTTTTTTTTCCCTTCTTCTTTCTGGAACCCAATTCAATTGTCTTGGGGACTTTTGACTGATATCTTTTGATTCTAGGATTGACTCCTTATTCTTTAATTCTTCCCCATTCTCTTCGAAGTCCGCCCTCCCCACCTCTACTCATTCCTTTTCCTCCGGGCATTTCCATAACGACTTTTGTCGCGCCCGCAACTCTGGACATTTGTCCTGAATCTCGACCTTCTTTAATAATCAATTGATACCCATTCACTTCCATCATGCGTCCGGAAGTTGAACAAGAGCTCTCCCACACCTTGTTGGTGGAGTTGCTTGCCTACCAATTCGCCTCCCCCGTCCGATGGATCGAAACCCAAGATGTGATCCTCGCCGAACAGCGCACCGAGCGCATTGTTGAGATCGGTCCCGCAGATACCCTTGGAACAATGGCACGACGGACGCTAGCCTCCAAGTACGAGGCCTACGATGCTGCTACTTCGGTTCAGCGCCAGATTCTCTGCTATAATAAGGATGCCAAGGAAATTTACTATGATGTCGACCCCGTGGAGGAAGAACCCGAAGCCGCTGCGGAGCCTACTTCTTCAGCTGCCCCTGCGGCAGCACCGGCTGCCGCTCCTGCAGCTGGAGCTCCTGCACCACCCCCAAGTGCAGGCCCTGCTGCCTCAGTGGAGGATGTCCCCGTCACAGCAGTCGATATTCTGCGGACATTGGTTGCTCAGAAATTGAAGAAGGGCCTCTCAGACGTGCCATTGTCAAAGGCTATCAAGGATCTTGTTGGCGGTAAGTACAGACACCCTCATTTCTATCAAGTATCCAATCTAACCTGTGAACAGGCAAGTCCACTTTACAGAATGAAATTCTGGGTGATCTAGGCAAGGAATTCGGCTCCACGCCCGAGAAGCCCGAGGATGTTCCCCTCGACGAGTTGGGCGCTGCCATGCAGGCGACGTTCAATGGCCAACTCGGCAAGCAGTCGGCCTCGCTTATCGCTAGAATGGTCTCCTCCAAAATGCCCGGTGGCTTCAACATCACTTCCGTTAGAAAATATCTGGAGAGTCGGTGGGGTTTGGGATCCGGCCGCCAGGATGGTGTGCTTTTGCTTGCCCTGACCATGGAACCGGCTGCTCGTCTTGGCGCGGAAGCGGATGCCAAGGCCTATTTGGACGACGTGACCAACAAATATGCTGCCAGCGCAGGCGTTAACCTCGCAGCACCGGTTGCCGGCGGTGACAGCGGTGCTGGTGGCGGTGGCATGATGATGGATCCTGCAGCCATCGAGGCCCTGACCAAGGATCAGCGGGCTCTATTCAAACAGCAGCTTGAGATCATTGCCCGGTACCTCAAGATGGACCTCCGCGGTGGTGAAAAGGCATATGTGACCTCGAAGGAGACCCAGAACGCGCTGCAAGCTCAGCTGGATTTGTGGCAAGCAGAGCATGGCGACTTCTACGCCTCGGGTATTGAGCCAGCATTCAATCCCCTCAAAGCCCGTGTCTATGATTCCTCATGGAACTGGGCTCGCCAGGATGCCCTGAGCATGTATTACGATATTATCTTTGGACGTTTGCAGGTGGTGGACCGCGAAATCGTCAGCCAGTGCATTCGCATCATGAATCGTTCCAACCCTCTGCTCTTGGACTTCATGCAGTATCACATCGACAATTGCCCAACCGAGCGCGGAGAGACCTACCAGCTTGCCAAGGAACTCGGACAGCAGCTCATTGAGAACTGTCGCGACGTATTGGAAGTGGCTCCGGTCTACAAGGATGTTGCTGTGCCTACTGGTCCCCAAACCACTATTGATGCCCGTGGCAACATTGCCTACAAGGAGGCCCCCCGAACCAGCGCTCGCAAGCTCGAGCATTACGTGAAGCACATGGCTGAGGGAGGCCCGATTTCCGAGTACAGCAACCGCACCAAGGTTCAGAATGACCTGAAGAGTGTTTACAAGCTCATTCGCAAGCAACATCGTCTTTCCAAGTCATCCCAAATCCAGTTTGATGCTCTTTACAAGGATGTTATCCACGCTCTTGGCATGAATGAGAGCCAAATCATTCCCCAGGAGAATGGCCACAGCAAGAAGGGCGGTCGTAGTTCTGCCAAACGTTCTACTACTGCTGCCACCCGCCCTGGCAAGATGGAGACCATTCCTTTCTTGCACCTGAAGAAGAAGACCGATCACGGCTGGGACTACAACAAGAAGCTGACTGGCACCTACCTCAATGTTTTGGAATCGGCTGCCAAGAATGGTCTTAGCTTCCAGGGCAAGAACGTTCTGATGACCGGTGCCGGTGCTGGTTCCATCGGTGCTGAGGTCCTCCAGGGTCTGATCAGTGGTGGTGCCAAGGTTGTTGTCACTACCAGCCGCTTCTCCCGCGAGGTAACCGAGTACTATCAGGCTATGTATGCCCGTTTCGGTGCTCGTGGTTCCCAGCTTGTGGTCGTACCGTTCAACCAGGGCAGCAAGCAGGATGTGGAGGCTTTGGTTGATTATATCTATGACACCAAGAAGGGACTCGGCTGGGACTTGGACTTCATCGTTCCCTTCGCTGCCATCCCGGAGAACGGTCGCGAGATCGACTCTATTGACTCTAAGTCCGAGCTGGCTCATCGTATCATGTTGACCAACCTTCTCCGTCTTTTGGGCTCGGTCAAGACCCACAAGCAAGCCAATGGCTTTGAGACTCGGCCGGCTCAGGTTATTCTGCCCCTCTCGCCCAATCACGGCACTTTCGGCAACGATGGCTTGTACTCCGAGTCGAAGCTTGCTCTGGAGACCCTCTTCAACCGCTGGTACTCGGAGAACTGGGGCCACTACCTTACAATTTGCGGTGCAGTCATTGGCTGGACCCGTGGTACTGGTCTGATGAGCGGTAACAACATGGTCGCCGAGGGCGTTGAGAAACTGGGCGTCCGTACATTCTCCCAGCAAGAGATGGCTTTCAACCTTCTCGGCCTGATGTCTCCCGCCATTGTCAACCTCTGCCAGCTCGACCCCGTCTTTGCCGATCTTAACGGTGGTCTTCAGTTCATTCCGGACCTCAAGGGACTGATGACCAAACTTCGCACTGACATCATGGAGACCAGCGATGTCCGCCAGGCCGTCATCAAGGAAACCGCCATCGAGCACAAGGTCGTCAACGGCGAAGACAGTGGAGTCTTATACAAGAAGGTTGTTGCCGAGCCTCGTGCCAACATCAAGTTCGAATTCCCCAAGTTGCCTGACTGGGAGGAAGTCAAGCCCCTCAATGAGTCTCTCAAGGGCATGGTCAACCTGGACAAGGTTGTCGTTGTCACTGGTTTCTCCGAAGTCGGCCCCTGGGGTAACGCTCGTACTCGATGGGAGATGGAGTCCAAGGGCAAGTTCTCGCTGGAAGGCTGCGTCGAGATGGCGTGGATCATGGGTCTGATCAAGCACCACAATGGTCCCCTCAAGGGCAAGGCCTACTCTGGCTGGGTTGATGCTAAGTCCGGTGACCCCGTTGATGACAAGGATATCAAGTCCAAGTACGAGAAGCACATCTTGGAGCACACTGGTATCCGTCTCATCGAGCCTGAGCTGTTCAAGGGATACGACCCTAAGAAGAAGCAGCTCCTCCAGGAGATCGTCATCCAGGAGGACCTCGAACCCTTTGAGGCTTCCAAGGAGACAGCCGAGGAGTTCAAGCGTGAGCATGGAGACAAGGTTGAGATCTTCGAGATCCCTGACTCTGGAGAGTACACCGTCCGTCTTCGCAAGGGCGCCACTATGCTCGTTCCCAAGGCGCTGCAGTTCGATCGCCTCGTCGCCGGTCAGGTCCCCACTGGCTGGGATGCCAGTCGCTACGGTATCCCCGACGACATCATTGAACAGGTGGATCCTGTGACGCTGTATGTCCTGGTCTGCACTGCTGAGTCTATGCTGTCCGCTGGTATCACCGACCCGTACGAGTTCTACAAGTATGTCCACCTCTCCGAGGTCGGCAACTGCGTTGGCTCAGGTATTGGTGGTACTCACGCCTTGCGCGGTATGTACAAGGATCGCTACTTGGATAAGCCGGTGCAGAAGGATATCTTGCAGGAGTCCTTCATCAACACTATGTCCGCCTGGGTCAACATGTTGTTGTTGTCGTCTACCGGTCCTATCAAGACTCCCGTTGGTGCTTGCGCCACAGCTGTCGAGTCGGTCGACATTGGCTACGAGACTATTGTCGAGGGCAAGGCACGTGTCTGCTTTGTTGGTGGCTTCGATGACTTCCAGGAGGAGGGCTCTTACGAGTTCGCCAACATGAAGGCTACCAGCAACGCCGAGGACGAGTTCGCCCACGGCCGTACCCCGCAAGAGATGTCTCGCCCAACCACCACGACTCGTGGTGGCTTCATGGAGTCCCAGGGTTGCGGTATGCAACTCATCATGTCTGCCCAGCTTGCCCTTGATATGGGTGTGCCCATCCACGGCATCATTGCTTTGACCACGACCGCCACTGACAAGATTGGACGGTCCGTTCCCGCTCCTGGCCAGGGTGTCCTGACCACCGCCCGCGAGAACCCCGGCAAGTTCCCGTCCCCTCTGTTGGATATCAAGTACCGTCGCCGTCAATTGGAGCTTCGCAGGAAGCAGATCAAGGAATGGCAAGAATCCGAGCTTCTCTACCTCCAGGAGGAGGCCGAGGCTGTGAAGGCTCAGAGCGACGATACCTTCAACGAGGCAGAGTACTTGCAGGAGCGTGCTCAGCACATTGAGCGCGAAGCCATCCGCCAGGAGAAGGATGCTCAGTACAGTCTGGGCAACAACTTCTGGAAGCAGGATTCACGCATTGCTCCTCTCCGTGGTGCCCTGGCTACCTGGGGTCTCACAGTCGACGACATTGACGTTGCATCTTTCCACGGTACCTCGACTGTTGCCAACGACAAGAACGAATCCGATGTCATCTGCCAACAGATGAAGCACCTCGGTCGCTCCAAGGGCAATGCAGTCATGGGTATCTTCCAGAAGTACCTCACCGGTCACCCCAAGGGTGCCGCCGGTGCCTGGATGTTCAACGGCTGTTTGCAAGTCATGGACAGCGGTCTCGTGCCCGGCAACCGCAACGCCGATAACGTCGACAAGGTCATGGAGAAGTTTGACTACATCGTCTACCCTAGTCGCAGCATCCAGACTGACGGCGTCAAGGCCTTCTCTCTCACCTCCTTCGGTTTCGGTCAGAAGGGTGCTCAGGTCATCGGTATCCACCCCAAGTACCTGTACGCCACTCTTGACCAGGCCCAGTACCAGGCCTACAAGACCAAGGTCGAGGCCCGCCAGAAGAAGGCTTACCGCTACTTCCACAACGGCCTGATCAACAACAGCATCTTCGTCGCCAAGAGCAAGGCTCCCTACGAGGACGAGATCCAGAGCAAGGTCTTCCTGAACCCCGACTACCGTGTCTCCGTCGACAAGAAGACCTCTGAGCTCAAGTACTCGGCCACTGCCCCTGAAATAAAGGAGTCTGAGAGCACTCGGATGACCGTCGAGTCCCTCGCCAAGGCCAATGCGTCTGAGAACTCCAAGATCGGTGTGGACGTCGAGCAGATCGATGCCGTCAACATCGAGAACGAGACTTTCGTCGAGCGCAACTTCACCCAAAGCGAGCAGGACTACTGCCGCAAGGCCGCCTCCCCGCAGTCCTCGTTCGCGGGCCGCTGGAGCGCCAAAGAAGCGGTCTTCAAGTCCCTGGGTGTCAGCAGCAAGGGCGCCGGCGCCGCTCTGAAGGATATTGAGATTGGAGTTGATGCCAATGGCGCTCCGGTCGTGAACGTAAGTGCATGATTGTTTTTCAAGTTCCGATAACAACGCTAACATATATCTCTTAGCTCCATGGTTCTGCCGCCGCTGCCGCCAAGGAAGCCGGTGTCAAGCAAGTCAGTGTTAGCATCAGCCACAGCGACTCCCAAGCTGTCGCCGTTGCTGTGTCGCGGTTCTGAGTGACTGGATTTTTCTTTGTGTATTCGCATATAGATCTTGAGAGACTAGATTCCCTCTTGGGTTTGAGGCGTAATGATTGTGATTATGTTTTATATGTTTTAGATCTATTCCGGGCCAGCTTCGTCTCCTGGTTGTGTTTATAGTGTTGATAATGGGAGTAATGACATTTATTCGGACTTTCTTCGCTAGACAAATGTAAATCTCATGTGGACAACTTGGATGAAGCAACGAACCTAAGTATTTGATTCTTAAGCTGAATGTGGATTTGATACTCCGTAGTTGCTAGGTGAACGTTAGCACCCACATCCTAAGGGGGAATGGGGGCTAAAGGTCAGCAACTGAGGCTGGCGATCCTGATATGTACTCTGACATTGTGGGCATTGGATAGGAAATACACAGAACATATGAAAATTAGTCTTCAACCTCCTCCTCCGTAGCTCAACCCTTCCAGGGACCAGGTCGCAACATGCGATCCTCCTTTCCATAAACGCTAACATCCTTGACAATGGCAATGAACCTGCGATGATTCTCCTTCGACTCGCCAATACGAGGACGGAAAACCTTCAACAATTCACTGCTAGTAATACCACATGCTGGAATAGCAGCATGGATTTCCCCAGCGGTGGGGAATGTCTGAGGTCCGGAGATGGGAGTAGACACACGGAGGCCTGCAAATGTAATTTGTTAATCTTTTGATTCCAAGGACAATGGTAGCAAGGAAACTCACCTCTGGGGCCTTCGGGGCTGCTGGCACGGCTTCCGGAAGGTCGTGGCAAAGGACTGGCGGCGCGAGATCCTTGCGGAGTACCACCACGAGAAATTGAACCAGGGGGGTTGAGCTTCAATTTCTTGACCTTGCCGCCCTCGGCCATCTCCGCTCCAGATCCTACGCCTGTCTCGACGTCGCTGCCAGAACCAGCGCCACCGGGAATGTTTCGAACACGTTTCTTGCTTGTCTGGGTGGAATTAGTTGTGTCGTTAAATCAAAGGAAGTCTTGATACATACCTGCATGGCCGATGGAGACATTGGACGTGATGGGGGTTGGGAGGTGGTGAGATGCATGCCCTTGGCCTTCTTACGCGAGGTATCAGTACCGCTGGCATCAGAGGCGTTGGGTGATCCAGGCCTCTTCCGCGATCCGGCAGAGGATTTCTTAAAGGCGTCTGTGTGCTTTGGTCGCCCGGAGGGAGTGAGTGTTCCCTTGGCGGCTGCTTCTTTTTGGTTCTTTTCTTCTTCTGCCTTCTTGCGTTCCTCCTCCTTGGCTCGTTCGGTTTCACTGTCATCAGAGCTCTGTTCAATGTTAGTGCTTGGATTCGCCGTAAAAGTTGAGAACAATTACCTCTTCGTCTGTGTACGGATTGACATCCGAGCCACTGCTGTAATCATAATTTCGTTCTCTCCTCTTCAGAGCCTTGCGCACACCCTTGCCCAACACACGTCGAGCCTCTCGTTCCCGTTTCTCTCGCAGTTCTTCTAACTCATACTCCTTCTCATCCTTGAGATCGAACACGTTCGCCTTGAGCTGGTCCTCTTTGATTCTCTTTTCGGCATCTTTTTGCTCTTCATCTTCAATAAAGAGGTCATCGTGCTCTTCGTCGTCCGCAAATCGATCCTCTTCGAAATCCATCTCGGTAGCCTCTAGTCCCTCGCCCTTTCCAGCCTGCAGGCCTTGTTTTCCGGCGTAGACTTTGCGCTGCTTGGCATAGGCAGCCAACTCTTTTTCTTGCTCCAGTTGCTGCTGCTTCTCCATGAACCATCGAGGATCTTTGACTCTCTTGGCCATGAATTTCTCCGCTTCCTCGATTGTCAAAGCCTTGAAATTACTCTTGGCAGTGAACTTGTACCACTTCTCCGCCGGAATCATTCGCATCTTTCCACCCTCAAGGACAAAGACGGCATGTGTCTCAGACAGAGCCGCTTCGTAATTTCCAACCCAAGTGTGGCGGTTGTCGAAATCCTCCAGGTGCCATGGCAAAGCCTCTTCGTACTTAATGCGTGCTCTCGCAATCTCTTCGGGGGTCATGTCCGATTTGAAAACTTGCTGTGTCTTCTGCTTCGGCGCATTTGGTCGTTTCGAGGTCGAACCAATGGCCGGAGCGATTTGCGAAAGATTCTGAGCGCGCTCTTTCTCACGTGCCGCCTTCCGAGCATCAAAGGCCTCACGCTCGGCTTCATCCATCGGCTGACCATCCTCGTCAGCCCGTCCCGCTTGTGGATCATGTATGCGCGCGCGTGGGTCGCGACGGTGAAGTCGAACTGGTCTCGTGAATTGCGATTCATCACGTGGGTCGACATTCTTCTTCGAGGCAAATCGCGCGACGTGGTGCTTCAGTCCCTCCATCAAAGCTCGCTTGGTTGTGACCACCGGATAATCAAAGTACTTGTCACTGAGCAAGGGACCGCTGAATCCGTTCGCCGACATGTTGTTGTTTGCAATTTCAATCATAGGTCGGTCAGATTGGAATACCGAATGGGGGTTTGCCATCTGCGGGCGCGTAGGAAGAGTCTTCGTCGCGGTCCCATTGCCAGCAGGTGTGGCGCCGGCGGGTTTAGGAGCGGGCCTGCGTTTCGGTCGAACCAAAGGGTCAGCTGCCCTTGGACGGCGCATGATTTTCAGTGGTGCGCCATTTGGCCCGGTTGGAGTTCTCGCATTTGTTGAATTGGTTGGAGTCGACATGTTGTCGCCGTAGATGAAAGAGCTGTCCGATGGACAAAGGGCGATGCGAAAATCGCAGTAAAGATAAGCGCTATGCCAGGGTCGTCTGCGTTGTTTGGAAACAAAAAAAGCCAGCAGGGTGCAAAACAACAGAAAGGTGAGAGATGGAAAAGTCACCTTTGAAAGAGCTGGTGGCAGAGGTCCGGAGGTATGACGGGCGGCTACGGAGCAGATGTTTACCCGGCCCGTTTGTTATTCACGTGACATCGGCTGATCTTCGGCACATGTGGTCTGTGCGTCTGGGGGATTACCACTTGCCGTTCAGTTGTAGTTACACAACAGTTCAACTACGCTGCGTCTTCTACGACCCCAGTCCCTTACAATGTTCAATTTCCCGTGAATTAGGCAATAGGTGGAGTCATACGGTATCAACAACAAAGGCAGTAGATTTCAAGCTCTATTCCTACTAACTTCAAATTGAGAATGCGCCAGGCTGCAGGCAACTGACAAATCCATACGACTATTAGTGATATCTTGAATGATGTTTCGTGCATTCCTAGTGCTGATCTATACGCCAAATCTCTGGCCTGGTTCTAGCTGTTTGTATGGACAAGCAACCCAATCACAACCCTTGAAGCAGTTAGCATGCACCAAATGACCATATGATCATGTGGTACTCACCTGTTTGTAGATTTCAGTCCCCCACCATTTGAAGCCATCAACCCAACCTGGATAGATGAAAGCAAAGAAGACAACGACAACTGCAAATGCCAACCCAGAGTCCAGGGCAGCTGACAAGGTCATTGCATACTTTTCCCACCAGGCTGTTCTCTTTCGCCGGATCACATAGTTGAATACGAGACATACAACGGCCCAGATGGAAAAGTTGAGCCCGGTTGCAGGGGGTATCCAGCTGAGACTGCCAAACAAGATGGGGAAGTTGACCAAACGCCAAAAGCTTTTCTTGTTGTTCCTACCCAGGAGCCATGTGGCGAGAGGGGCTACCGCTCCCACCAGGAAAGCCCATACAAGCGGCCGATAGAGTCCTCCTGGGCCAAAGAAACGCTGGGGGCCGACAACTCCCCAGAGAACGCTGCCGTTGAAATGGACTCGAGCAATGGGGCAATTGAACCCATTCAAGGCTTCGGCAGTGCATATACCCGGGATGTAAGTGAACATCCAGTTCAGCACACCAATCTGGGTTAGACTTGATACCAAGGTCGCCGTCATTTGGACGCCAAACAAAATCCGTGGGGGGATCTTCATGTAGTGACCAAGCTTGAGGTCAGAGGAGAATTTGATCCCTTGTGCAGAGCTGATGTATGAGTAGGTCACGAAAATCATGTTGGCCATAGGCCTTCCCGGAAACACAATGCCACAGAGCAGTTGGCAAATCAGGTAGAGACTGCTATGTTGATTGGTGATGGCCATTATGATTCCCACTGGGATGAAAAATACACATGTAATGCCAAGAGCTAGGAGTAGCCCATACCAAGGTAGGTGTGTCGGATAACTTTCGGGATACGGTCAGCTGGTATCAAGAGTATGAAGGAGGAAGCACGTACTATTCCACCGTGAAGGTTGCGATAGCGAGCGTGGAAATGAGCACAATAAGATACCACGCAATGGGGGCGTCCTTGTAGCGCCTCATCAAGCGACAATGAACATCCTCCCCTCCCAATGGAATGTCTTGACTCTGGTGGTGATTTGTCTCCGGAATGTCATGACTCTGTCGGCTTGTGCTATTTCCACGAAGGGGCTGGTACGTCTCCATGGCTGGCACATCTCGTCTTTCTTCGAAGGCCTTTCGAGTCTGTTGCCAGATGTCTTTCCCATACCAGCAGACCGTGTGGGTGACAAGCGAAGTCAAAGCAGCAAACTGAACCCCATAAGACAGTACATATGTAATTGGAAGATAGACTGGTGAATAGTCTTCATAGGCTTTCTGATCGAACAAGTAGTCCGGTGTCAATATCCGGCTCACTTTGTAGGGTTTTCCAGTATTGTCAAACACCGCCGTCGAAACTATGGGCATATATGCGGAGAAAAGAACATTTTTGTAGTCTTTCCAATCAGCACAAGTCAAAGAAGATGGCAATTAAGAACTCACAGAGTATTGGCGCAACGGCCCACATGACGATTACCAGTCCCGTCACAATATTAGCTGCGGCCCACCAGGGCGTGAGTAACGGGGAGCCAATATAGGCGATCTGAGCCCAATCAAAGGTCAAAGGGAACATTCCCAAACCGGAGGCGACACCAAACTGAGTAGAGTTAGTCAAGGCAGGATTATAAAGGGCCTTTGAGGTCTCACCAAGTTCGAAATAACAACATTTTTAGGTGCAAACCAGGTAATCACGTTGAAATAACTGAGTGCCGGCATTAACAGCCCCGGCACGAAATACCAGAGAAATGCTCCTGCCCACACAATGATGAAGAATCTATAACGGGAAATGCTCCACCCGTTTGCCTTTTTGTTGACAGACTTGTGCATTGTAGAGAACATTGCGGTAGACATCAAGGTTCCAGGCCAGATCATGGCGGATGGGCGCACGAGGAATCGTCTGGTCAGACCCGCAAATGCATACCCCAATACTTGAGTGGATATGATGAGTAGCAGCTGATACAGGATTGGGACATCCTGCTTGTAGAATTTATGTTGCTCGACGATAACCTGCCTTTAATTAGCTCTGTAATGGAATGGAAGGGCTCGGCGGTCTAACATCAGTTGCGAAAGCGAACCCGAATGAAACATTGCTGCTGATATAGACGCAAGCATGCTCCTTCTCGTTCCAACGGCCCTGGGCGAACCAGAGTCTAACTCGAGATGGAAATGGAATTGGAGAGGCATCGATCTCGTAAAGATATTCTCGGTGGTGAAGGGTTCCATTCTCAAAAACTTCAACCGGGTCGCCTGTCTGCTTGAAAAGCACATCCCAAAATTTGCCCAATGGATGGACTAGAACAAGAGCAATGATGGGAGTGATGGCTACACTGGGATAGCGCAAAGAAAAGAAAAGATTGGCTGCCGATCCTGTCAAAGAAAATAGGAGAGATAGGATCCACATTCGAGGTGCTGAAACATGTTAGATTCAATCCAAGCAAAAAAAGAAGAAAAAATGCGTACTGTTGATAGACAGGGAGACGTTATCCGTTGCCGGGACCGAAGCTCGTACTTGGGCATACGGTGAATTATCTGGGGGATCCTCGTCCGAAGATTTTGAATCCTCATCATCGATGTCAACGTCCTCCTCATCGTCACTAGTCATGTACGGAGAAGACACCGGTGTCTCCTGCATCACCGGATGGCCCGGTACCGCTAACCCAGTAGCAAACGAGTACTTCGAATCGGCGCCCATCCCCACATCGGAGGCAGCGGATGAAGGCCGACGATTGCGACTCTCTGCATATGTACTGTTCCGCCGCCTGCCAGATGAATGTGACTGTCTCCTGGTCCGTGGGCCATTACTCGAGCTTCCAGTGCCATATTCAAAGCTCCTGCGTGGTAGTCCCTCAATAATATCGTGGTACACGGGAGATTCTCCGTCTGAATCTGTGTCTGGGCTTTGCAATGCTCCGTACGAGGACCCCAGTGCGGGCGGCGAGGGGAGAAGAGGGGCACGCGACATGAAGCTCGGAAAATGCCGAACAATCCCTGTATCGGGGTTCACGTCGGGCGGTAGTTTATCGATATCTGTGTTGTAGTTTCCATTGTCGCCATCGAAATCGGGATCAATTCGATCCGGTTCAGCGGGAAGCTTCTTGTGCCTCGGGCTCGAGGGACAAGACAGCTTCCGCGTCCGCAGTGGAATATTATCCGTTGGCGTGGTGGGTGGGGCGACGAAATACCTAAGAGTATTTCGGGTTAGGGCGTGCAGTAGCTTGAGCTGTTGTGCATTTGAGGAATTCGAGAAGAAAATCGCGGAGCTAGTGACGGAACTAATTCTATGGTGGCATTGGCCCCACCGACATCGGCACATTGATGTTCCTTTCCAACTGTACAATTATTGTCAGGAGATTTTGATCGTAAATTGTATACGAAACTTATATACAATGGAATTGGTATCAATCGCTTAAAACAGTTCTACGACCTCCTCGTCCTCGTTCTTGGGTGCCTCAATTTGAGGCTGCTCCCCTTCGCCCTCGCCTTCCTCGTCTCGCATCAGGACCTGCACTAATCGGTCACATGCTTCTTGTACATTCTCGTCTTCAACATGCAAATGGGTTTCGCGAATCAGAGGATAAACCTTGACTGCTCGCATCGTCTCGCGGCCCTCCTTGGTTGTGGTTAGGAGAAGCAGGGTTTCGAGATGGGTGGTAATGATGGTGTTGTCGCTGTCTCGTTGCTTATCCGGTGGCAACAGCTGGAGATCAGGAAGCATATCTGCCGAGTCTTCATCAGACAATTCCTCTGGCCCCGCAAGCGGGAGCAATAAGTAAGGCAAGAGATTGGCCCCATCCTCGGCGAAGAGCATTGGGTGCTTTTCGACCTCGAAGGCCACATTTTTGATTGTAGATGCAACACCCTTCCTCCGAATAACGCTTCGGTGCTCCGTGAACACTGTCAGCTTGGTGATTGGGACCACTCCATCGTAATCCTGGCGTTCGGTGAAATAGGCCCGGCCCTGTTCGGTCTGGGAAAGATCGGCAAACAGATACGACAGGTAATCATAATTGGCGTGCTTATTGAGATCACCCTCGGCGCCCTTGACGAAGCAGTCCATCATCTGGTCGATCACGTTCTCGGAAGTAGATACGGATTCGGGGGCCTTGCGCTTGAGGGTGAGTAGTTTGTGTAAGGTTTCGGATTTGACGAGATTGGCCAAAAGCATGGCCACTTCGTCGGCATTGGGCTCTTTGGGGTTCTAGTATACCAACAGTTTAGTAGACTGGATGAGTTGGGATTGAAGGAGTACTCACGGTCAATTTCACAAGCAAGGTCTCAACAAACTTGTCATCCTCGGCGAGTAGTTTTAACACCTCTTCGTCGCCCGATAAGTTGACCAGCATGGTTAATGCATTTTTCGCAATTGGCTAGGGAAGATCAGTCGGAGGGTCCTTTGCGAGGTCTTGGGAGAACGCACGCTGTAATCGCGAGCCAGAAGCTTCAAATCGCGGATGGGAAGTAGTTGGTGGCGCTTGAAGAGCTCAGGCTGGGCTGTGGAGAAGCCAACAAGGTTTTCGACGGCTTTGGATATGTGTTAGATGGGCTTGTAAGCATGAAAGAGGTTTGGCATACCAATCTGTCTGATCTGAGTGTTGCCATGGTGCAGGAATTCCACCAGCTAGAGAGATGTGAGTTGAGTGAATGGTGTAGATTCGCATGTACATACTTCTTCGAGTTCGGTCGGCATCTTGGGGGTGAAAGGGCTGAGAGGGTGTACAATGGTTGTAATGTCAACTATGAGTGGGATCCCAAAGATTTTTTTTTCCCGCGGAAGTGGGGGTACTTCGACGTCACTGGAAACGCGGAGATACTGCGATTTATAATGACAGATCTCGGACTATTACTGTGTAGGAAGTTATACATAGGCATGCGATTTGTAGCTGTATTTAGTTAATCAACTAACAGTTCTACTGAAGCCCTAATGTGTTATGGCGATTGGCGACACGTATGAAGTAGATAAATGGAATTGACCCCTGCCTCTAGCGCTGGGCCGGTCTTCATAGGGCCGAGATCCAACTCCGTCTTTTGCCCTCCTGAACCTACAACAAGTCTTCTCGATCATTTCACTATGGAGGCCCCAAACCTCAACGAGATCCATGATTTCCTCGTGTCATTGGCTTTCAAGGCCGGCGACATCATAAACAATGCGCTTCCAGAAACCAATGGCACTGGATCCAAACTGAATAGTTCGTGTCTACAGCCGAAGACAGAAGAGTGTAGCTGATCTCTGTAGGCGCCGATCTCGTGACGGAATATGACAAGGCAGTCGAGAACATGATCTCAACGTCTCTGAGAGAGAAGTATCCGCATTACGAGTATGTCTTTTCTCTCTCTTGTTTGCTGGCATGACCCCTAATCTGTGAGAAAAACATAGGTTCCACGGCGAAGAAACATACGACCCAACACGCCCATTGACCGATGCCCCCACCTTCGTCGTAGACCCCATCGATGGCACGATAAACTTCGTGCATGGCTTCCCCTTTGCCTGCGTTTCGCTCGGATTCGCCGTTGGACGCATACCGACGGTTGGGGTGGTGTACAATCCCTCCACGAAAGCTCTTTACTCCGCCATCAAAGGCCAAGGTGCTTTCCTGAATCGCGAAATTCGACTACCATTGAAAGGTGCCGATGTTGAGCCTCTATCCGGATTAGCCAATGCTGTCATTTGTGTGGAATGGGGTTCGGATCGCAGCGGGAATAATTGGGAGACCAAAGTTCGGACGTATGAGAAGTTGGGCCAGTCGAAGGAAAATGGCGGGGCTATGGTGCGCGCGATGCGGAGCATAGGCTCTGCCGCGTTGAATCTATGTGCCGTGGCTGAGGGCACGTTGGATCTTTATTGGGAGGGTGGATGCTGGGCCTGGGATGTCTGTGCTGGATGGGTTATCCTTTCCGAGGCGGGGGGCATCATGGCAGATGGTAACCGGGGAGTTTGGGATGCTCGTCTGGATGGACGGAAGTACCTTGCAGTTCGAGGTTCTCCAGATGGAGCTGGACAAAAGGAGCTGGTGGAGGAGTTTTGGAGCTATGTTCAAGGGGAATTGAAGTATTGATCATGAAACGATACATTGAATGAAAACCCATATCAACGACAGAAAGAGACGATCAATTACAACTATTTCACATGATTACAGGGTATATGTCTAAAGAAACTGGGCAGTATGTACAATAACAGCGAGGTCCGTCATTCTTGAGCCCAACGGAAACCAGCGTTAGTTTCCTCTTCGAAGCCGGACCCGCTGTCATCCTCGTCAATCTCACGATCAGTCCATCGCGCGGAATCCTGCCTCGACACGCAGATTCTTTCGCCAGTGCTGATCCGAGATTCGTATTCGGTCGAGAAAGGGTCGGCCTGACCAGACGATTGATCGTCCGATATCTGAAGCGGCGATACTTCAGGCAAGTTGTCGTTATCCCCCACGGAAAGTGTCTGGGCAGCACCGGACTGTCCCTCAACTTCATCACCCGAACTAGTCGGGCCGACATTTGGAGGCTTGGCCCTCTCCACACCTTGTTTATGAGAATCGTCCACGTCCAAAGTGGGCACGTGGCTGAAATGCGTATCAACCAAGTGTTTCACAACAGGCCAGCCGTAAGCGTTCGTGAACATGCGTCTCACAATAATGTTGTTGTGTGCGTCTGGTTCAAGTCGCACAAGAACCTTGCGCCAAGATAGATCACGGTGGTAGGCTCGCGCAATCTTTTCCTCGACCTTGAGGCCACTCTCACTGCCCGCTATGCTAGCAGGGGGATGCTGATTGGGTGCCGATTGTGATTGCTGTTTCTGTGGCGAACTAAATGCGAATGTGCGTCGCTTTACCGGAGAAGGCGGTGGTATATCCCCGGGATGATAAATACGATCATGGAAGATTGTTCGAGGTCGCGAGGCAGGGTCCAGAATGAACTCTGGGGGTGGTAGAGGTGGCATTAGCAAGTCTCCCGCAGACTCGAAAAAGGTCGTTTTCGGAGGCGTGTGCACCCTTTCGTGCTCATTTGAGGACTGGTCATGGGTGACTGGCCCTTTGTCGGCGCCATTATCGTCCCCAGTCTCAAAAGAGGCTAAGGTCTGGCTACGCTTGTAAATCTTAGCATTCTTGCCGCTAGGCGGTGCCTTGCCTTCTTTTGGGCGAAATAGTGACATAAAGCTGTCCAACGGACCGAGGGGGGCACTTCCTGTCAACACTTCACCCTCTGGAATGCGATTCTGTACCAGGAACTGTCCCGGTCTCGGGGAAGTGGTCTGGTCCAAGTTGTTGCCCTGTCTCTGGGGAACCTCAGACTCACTGTGCTGAGTACTGTTCACGAGCGGATCATCGCCCGAGCGACAGAATCGCGGGGATTTAGAATTGGCGCCTGTCAACTCTGCCCAACCCCATTCGGCCATAGTTCCGACAAGCCCATTGTCCCTCCTTGCCTTCTCAACACGATCCAAACCTCTCCAGTCAAGGAACAGAAGACAAGACGTCCGCAAAGGAACAATCCCATCGTTTACCACATTGGAGTACAATGTGCGATGCTGGAACTTCTTAAGAACCTCGTGGGCAGGACCACAAGGGAGAATCCGTAAAAGCGGCTTGGAACCTGGATCCGAATTACCAGGGTTTTTTGCAGATTCGCCTTTTCCAGCAATGATAGCACCCCAGCCACTCCGAACTTTCGGTGCCGTCCAGCTCAGGCCGAGATCCTGGCCAGTACGACCGACTAGACCAAAGTCAAGAGCAAATCGAACATACATTGGGTTCTCATTGCTGAGACCAAGAAAAGGGCTTGCGAGAGCGATAAAGTTGACAGGTCGGATCTTCTCGAAGAATTCAGGCGAGTGCTTTTGGATATATGCAATGGCATAGGTCTGAATCAGACCTCCAAGGGAATGTCCAATAAAACTAATGCTGGTAATTTGATATGCATGACCATCACCCGGGATTTCGTGGGCGGCCGATTCAGCTGAATGAGAGGTGTCATCTCGGTCCTTGCGAGGACTGAATGGCCGAGTGAACGGGTTCGACTTCGCGCCCTTCAGAGGGAAATATGGTTGATCGGGATATGTGAGGAGTAGGACGTATTTGGCCAGTCTTTTGCCAAGGTATTGAATTCCACGCTCAGTGCGAACGGCATTACCAGAGAACCCTCGGACGATGACCTGTTCATCGTCGGCATCGTCAAGGTCATCGGTTGACTGCTTATCCTGTTCCATCTCAGAGTGTGTTGTCTTTTCTCGAGGTTTTCTCATGGCTGCATCAATGCTTTCTTTCAAATAGAGCATATCTGTACCGAGATTACTGTGCAACCCATGTGTCAATAAGACCAGATGGACCTTTTTCTTCTTGATACTTTTCTTTGAAGCTTCCGTATTGTCCTCCGGTCCTTCATGAGCAGGCAGAGGCTGCGTATCCTGACCCTCTGGTTCGGGATTTTTGGCCGCTTGCTCCGCCGATTGCAATGGTGGGGAATTCCATAAACTTGCGGTATCATCTATGCGAAGAGCAATTGCTCTCGAGTATACACCTTTAGAGGCAAGTACCTGGCTACCTCTCGTTTCAGGTGTCCAATGATCTTGCAGCTTTCCCGGAGGTCCGCTTTGGCTGCTCCAAGCACCACCCGAGAAATATGCCAGCGATTTTGCATCGCGTCCCACCAAAAGCTCGAAACCAACCGCTGCACTAGCAGAGAATATCACTTGGGACGATATCTCGACGATCCAGGTGATACTTTGTCCACTTTCCGGCCCACCTTGACCCAAAGAGCCAAGCTTTTGCGCTTCGGCCGGCACGGTGATGGTAGCGTCCCAACCGCCTCCGGCTTTAAGGTAGGGCTCATACTGGGGTGTACCCTCGACATCCTCTCGCTCGTACTTCGTGTTGGGATCGAACTGTGAGGGGTAGCAAGCGGCGTATAGCGTGTACGGGCCATGCAGGTATGCGGCACGCAAAGGGATGGCAGATGTGTTCTTCACCCTCACATGGAGATCCGAAGGAATGGGCAGGATTGGGTCGGCCGCTGGTGTGTATGTAATCGTGTAACTGAGCCCGGGGAGGATTAGCGTTGAAGACTTCAGATGGAAGGGGCTCCGAACTTGAGGGGTGAGACTCACCGAACGACTTCTCCAACGCGAACACTGCCGACTTGATGTAGTAACAGCATGTTGGTCACTTCTTTCAACTCGAGAGGACTTGTCCGCCACCCGGAGAATGTATGAAATCGCGACCTTTCAGTTGGGGGTGCTGCACCGAGGTCTAGGGTCTGAGAGGCTGAATACGTGCGCGCAGTGATCAGCATCGGTACTGATGGGCAGTTCCATTATAGTCGAATGACTCCAGAGCGCTGTATCGGAGCTGGTAATGACATTTGCTGGCGCATCCCAGATGCGGGAAATGAGATGTCGGATTATGGGGTCAATCGCCGGTGAGATGAGCGGGAAACACATGATCAAATTCCCCTTATCGACATTCATATTCGGCTTTATGAACCCCCGAGGTCTGCCACACTTTGAAGTCTACTCTAACATCTGTCTACCTGTCTACCTGTCTATTGTCTAGTTGATCAAGTTCAGTAAGCGGCCAGCCTCTTTACAAATGTCCACCCATCCACCTTTCTCAACAGCCACGATCTTTCCATCAATACAGACGCGTCGCCACCTCTCCTCGTCTTCTTGAAAATCGATTCGGAGCTGTTCAATATCGATATAAGAGACCGTATCTTCCGTCACATGTCGACCCCCCTGATATGCCAGAGTCATCAAATTCATCGCGCTGTCCGATGACATTGGCCCGAAGTGGATGAGTCTCATATTTCCACTCAGAGGCACCGAGTCTGGGGAAATCAGGAAGTCCTTTTCAAGTCGCGGGACCATTGTAGCAAGCGCATACATGTGCTCAAGCCCTCCCACTGCTACTTCGCGGCGAGCCCCATTGGGACCATCTGACGTAGATGCTGTGAGTTTTCCTCTGAATTTGTGAGACGCAGTGCCATCCGCAGGATAAAGTAGTTCATTTGCAGCCATTTTGAATCGATCGCTTCCAAATTTGCGATATTCGAATGTGTCACTGTCCGCAACTAATGCGGCATGGAACCCCCAGCTCGCAACAACGGCACCGTATAATGTATGGGAACCATCGGCATCGATATCGGCTCGCTGACGACCTTCATCGATGACTAGGCGACTGCCAGGCGAAAACTTGGCCGCAAAGACCGGTATAGGAGATGGGTTGCCTCGGAGTAGCGTGGAAAGACCTGGCACTGGACCAGACCGTAATCCGATAGAACTTGCCATGGCGTTTCCCGTCCCACAGGGGATTAGTGCAAGAATGGGAGATACACCAATCGTCATTTTGGATTTGTAGAAACCTTCGAGGATGTCAATAAGACCCCCATCACCACTCAGGAGTATGATGGTTTGAGGGACACCATTTTGAGCACGCTCCAAGAAATTCGATTGCGTCAGTTCGATGATCGTTTGCGCCGAGTTCGTTTCATGGACCTCGACTTTCTCTAGCCCAATATATGTGAGGAATGGCCGCACAGCGTTCTCAAAGACTGTCTTGGCTCTTCCCGTTCCTGATCCTGTAGATACCACAACCTGTACGATGGGCGTATCTTCATGTCGAAGGTGGCTAGGAATCGTGGATAAAAATGGACGTAGTGCTGCAGGTAAGGTTGCAATATTGATCTTCTTCAAGACGAAATCCTCAGACGTAGGGTCTTCCGGGTTGAAGTTTTGGAAGAATAAGACGTGATACGTAGGTCCACTGGACAACACGCAGAGGATGTCATTGAAGTCGATCGAGCACTCAGCGCCTGTGTGAGATGTGTATTTCAAGGTGCTGCCAATTACATCGACAGCCAAAGGGCCGGACATCTTCTGTGTGTTTCTTGGGTGAATTCCACAGGTAAGAATTTTAATGTTGGAAGAAAATCCGTGACAGTAGCGGGGTCGGCTTACAACGGACTTTAAGTGAGCGATTGGATTTTATCGGCGATAGAGCACAATCACGGGCTGCAGGCCAGGGGGAGACCTAGGTGTGATATTACATCTAGGTTAGTACCTAGGTACCGTTGAAAGACAATGAAGTTCCATCTATTCGTTTCCTACTAGTACAGGGACCTCCCGTCGTTATCTACCTACCTACAAGTTCAACTGGGCCGAAGCCCGGTCCGTGAGGGCATCCATATATTTAGCGGCTTCACACGCGGGCAACAGTGGACAGTTGTAGACTTGCTGGATGGACCTGCATCCAGATGCGATTCCAAGTATGTCAAGCGGTGTCAATTATACGCATCGAAGATGTATGGCCAATGCAAATCATAATCATTCGTCTTTCTAGATTGTATTTGCTACATCATACATCATACATCGGAACGACAGCGAGAGCCAATCTGAGCCGAAGTATCCCAAGTGGGAGACACATATCCAGGCACTTAATATTGAGTCGGGGAGATGCCACGTGATGCAGATGGCGATTTCTCATCATGAGAGGTATGCTTGTCGCTTAGGTTTACCGCAATGAAGGTCTTGGGTAGTTTAACTCTGTATGCAGGTGATTAGTAAAATGGTCCAACAAGTCGAGGACACAAGGAAACTTACGTATCAAATTTTGCTTTCAGGGTCTCAATGACCTCCTTCCAATCCTGGTGAGCCGTCAAGCTTCGTCGTGGGGCACAGCCGATGGCGTGACGGGAATCGAGTTGCACGTCAAGCGGGTCAAAGGCGTGACATCCGGGGCTGACCGAGATGCGGATGGAGTATGAGTAGGAGTCGGATTCGCTGTCCCGAGCCTCATATAGTTCAAAGCAAATCTGAGAGAGATAGTCGAGTTCAGGGATGGCACTCCTGGCTATCTTGGTTTGAATTCCACCTTCCAAGATGCAGTTCAAGAGCGTGTAGATGTGGGATTCCTTGGTGAAATAGAAGAAGGATTTGGCATCCTGTGAAGCCTGCACCTCTTCTAAATCACGAACAATTTCTTGAAGAAGGGGCAGAGAGGTCAACAGACCAATTTCCAGTTTCTCGCTGTCGGTGATGCCGTATTCCTGAGGCGTCACATAGTCAAACAAAACCTTGGCCAGCTTGTACAGTTCCCGAAGCTTCGAAAGCCGCTCGTCCATCTTGGACTTGGAGGATTTAGCGCCGGGGAAAAGCTTGAAGTAATGATCGTATGAATCATCGAGTGCTCGAAGATGTGGTAGCGCCTCGAGCGCATGAAGCCGTTTTCTCAACCCGAAGCGATGAGCAAAAGTTTGGCTCTCAGCACGCTCTTCAAGTTTGTCGCTTCCGACTTCCTGTTCAAGGTTTCCGTCCACAGTGCTCTTGCGTCCTGGAACCTCTTCCTCATCATCGGTACTGTCCGGTGGCATGAAAACCCACTCCAAGAACTGCCTGTTGTGGAGTGCATCGAATTTCATACTATCATAAAGTTCGGAGAGCTTGCTCGGGTCAACCTTCTCCGTATCACAGAACTCTGCAAAGAGTTTCTCCCATCGTTCCTTGAAGAGTCGAGGATCTTCACCCGCGCACCAGCGGCCCTGTATGTCTGATATATCGGGGTGATCCAGCCGGTCCGTAGCAGCTGGCTGGCTCTGGGTTTCAGGGTCATTGGAAGTCGGTGGGATGTGATCGGAGCAATTGAGTTGCTCAAAGTTGTGTCGCATGACGCTCCGATGGAACTTCATGAGCTCAACTACTGTAGCAAGGACAACAGAAGGCTCTGGTATATTGCTGTCCTTGGGCCAAGCAAATTGTGAAGGCGCTGACCCTTCTCGCAAAAGCAATTTGAGCTTCTTCTTGACTTTGTCCATGACGTCCTTGGCGGCATTTGAATCGTCCAGCAAATCTTTCCGGACTTGTATCAAGTCTTCGGGCAAATCTTTCTGATCCAAGAATGAGCAAGCCCAGATTTGTGCTAAAATAAAGCCGTTAGTCTGATTTGAACCGCGTCGAAGGACAATCCGATAAGGCAAAGAACTTACCACTGGTGCTCACTCTACGTTCTGAACTAGTAAATAGACGGACGTTATTCAAAGCCTCCTTATTCATCAGTTTGAGATCATCTCGCATGTTAAGTCCGAGATCCTGGGATTGATAACGTGCGGCATGTGTGGGCTCGCCACCCCACTTGATCACAAGCTGTAGTTTATCGAGGATCAGGTCATTCTCAGCGGCAGAGAACCGAGAAAAGGTTGCATCTGAAATGGAATCACTTCGTGACAGTAGTCTGCGTAGATCTTCGTTCTCCGTTGTCTGGCCGTCACTTGGCAAAGGCGGAAGCGGCTCTTCATTGAGCGTGCCCTCAGGCACTGAAGATAAAGTTGCCGTTGGGGCCCGTTCTCCCATTTCCTCGGGAGTTCGTTTCCGGAACATAGGCTTGATCTGCACTTTGGTCCCAGGCCAACCGCCCTTCTTCTCTAGAGATGTACGCAGCAACTTGAGCTTGTCCATGTCTTCGAGCTCGTTCTCCATAGCCACCTTGACGGCATCAGACACACTGGCCAACGCAGCCTCCCCCTTGATCACTATCTCCTCTTGATGACCCTTCAATAGGTTCACAAAGGGCTGAGAGTGGAAGGTGAATTTGAACTTCTGCTTCGGAGTTCGATCTGCGTGTCGGATCACTGCCACCATTCCTTTGAGCTTCCAAGAGTGCTTGGAAGCAGGAAGGGGCGGCAGGGCTTCCTCATTGGCGTGCTGGAGTGAAAGGGCCGGGGACTTCGAGTTCGATGGACTATATCCACGAGGGGTGGAGTGGCCTTCCCGAGAATTCAACTTGCTAAGAGCAGCGCCAACATCAGCGCTCTCTACACCGGATGACACCATTGACGGAGTGGCTGCCTCTGAAATATCAGTGGACTTTTGGCTTTGGTTGTGAAGCCTGGAAGCACTAGGGGACTTCAACAGTTCCTTAAAGGCCTGCCGATGAGATCCCACTGTGTTCCTTCTAGATGGACCCTCTGGCGATGGCGGTGCGGATGGTTCCGAGGCAGCTTCGCATTTGCGCGTCTCCGCCAAAAAGATATCTCTAAGAATGTTGGCACACTTGTCGTAGTAATCATTGTTGTCCTTAACGAAGCTCCAGCCGTTGACGTCGATAACATAGCTTTTATCACCGACACGAAGCATGTCAAATCCACAGATTCTTTGGCCGAATCCATTTGAGATCTTTGATGCGATGATCGCTTCCTCCTTGCCAAGTTTCGTGATGTATCGTATTTCTTTCCCGTGAGTATTGCGCCGGACAAGACCGTCAACCACGGGGGATTTGCGCGTCTCTGCGTGGCAGAAGTCTGGCCCAACGGTGTAAGCTTTGACATCTTCAGCATTGTCGACCCTGAGGAATTGTTCGTAAAGGTAACTTGTATCACTTTCGGTAATGGATCTTGGAACAGTGAGCTTAGGGTCATATTCCGAGCTCTTGTTGCCGACTTTTCGAAATAGCCTTCTTCCACCGCCGCCGTACTGCTGATCGTTGGGGAAGTAGATGTGAATGTTATGGTCCTCGCCGTTAACAGGTTTCTCAACAAAGGGCTTTCTGAAGACTTTGCCATCAACGATCAAGGCCTCACCGTCTTCAGACATTGAGACACTTTGCGTTCGAGGAGCCCCACCACCCACTCCATTACTTGGGCCTTCAAGCTTCACACCAGTCAGCCGATAGATATGTTGGCCTAGTTCTGGGGATTCTAGAACCGGACCACCATCACGGTTCACTTCCAGTCGCTTCGGGGTGGGGACGCCCATATGATCTAGAATTTTCAAGCAGAGTCGGCGATCCCATAGAACCTTTTGCATAGGCAGGTCGTTGACGCAGAGTGGCTTTCGTAGCTTAGCGTACGCGATGGCTTTATCCAAGGGGAATCCATCGGAAAAGAAAGCGATCAAAAAGTCACAGACGGGCCAATTCTCCACTGCTTCATCAAGAATGACCTTGTCTCCAAAGACTATCACTTCGAAATCACCCTTCGATTGGAGCCGAGTCAAAATATTTTGGCTCGGTTTGCTGCGTGCCTTCACATCCAAAGCACAAACTCCGATCCTCCATGGTTTTAGAGCGCCAGTCTCCACTTCACTAATAGAGCTTGCAGCGGTACTGGCAGCTGTGCTTCCGCTGAACCTTCTGGTTGCGTGGCTTGCGTGCCTTGCAGATTGTCCGATTCGACCGGTGGGGCGAGTATCGGCATCGACCTTTGCGAATTGGGCTGGATTGGACTTTGCATGTTGCACCGTCTGGGGTGGTGCCATTGCAGATTCATGGACAGGTTCTGTGGGGGTATGATCGTTGTCTTCGGAATCGATATCGGGAGGCGACGAAAAGTGGGCTTCTGTAGGTCTCAAGGGTGCGGCAGAAGGGCCATTGCTGTGCTCAGTGGCTTCCATGAGAGAAGAATGTAAGTCAGAAATCTGATCCGAGCATGGAATAAGAGTGAGGAAACGATTTCAGGTAGTTTGAAGAGAAAAGCTGAAAGCCCGGGAGCTCTCCATAATTAGCAAAGACTGGGTCTTCCGCATTTGCACAGGCGGAGAAGAGATGACGCTCATGGGTCCAGTTTTATTCCTTCACTCATGATCGGACTGACAGGATAAATAGCACATGCGTGTGTACTGTGAAGGTATTCACATCATTGGGTATTCTTGTACATTTTCTACGGCATAACAGACCTAGAAGTGCACAAATCATATCCAGGCTGGTACTTGTTGTGGAGGTATTGAATACTTCACATGTTAATCCTTCAGAACAATTGATTATGAGATACTGTGGTGATATAGAAGTATAGTAGACATACTACACATTTGAATCTATTTAGCTTGAATCAGCCAATTGAATACCCAATTTCACCCTGTTCACCAAATAATGTCAGAAGTTCTGAAGATATGAAGGTCGTTTATACAGCCCAGAAAGGTACATTCCCCAGATGAAGGCGGTCTAGTGCCTGCAGGGCAAAGGCGGGGCAGAAAAAAAACAGCGGAAAAAAAAAGATGCAGCATCCAGAGGGAACCACCTGACAGACTTGATTGACAAGTCCGAAGCGAATCTTCACCTAAAACGCTAGGTACTCTGAGTTCGCTTCTAGTCCTGCTATATTTCAGTCGCAGGTGTGACCTTCGATACTATGCCTGCTTTGGCAAACGACAATTTCGATCTGCCTCTTGCGAAGAGGCAGAAACGCGTATCGCAAGGTGCTAAGGCTGGAACACGAGGCTCTAAGATCTTTGCTCCCTTCCGAGTAAGTATAGTTGGATGTGTGTTTGACTACTTTGAGACTGACTTGTCTTCGTAAAGACACTAGGATTGGTATCACCAACACCCGTTCCTTTTACATCCGTGCGCCTGGGTAAAGCAACCTTTCAAATCACAACCTCGGTGGGACACTCGCTGCAGACTTACGATTTACGCCGGGGTTTGAACCTCATCTTTCTGACACGACCGCAAACACCGGAGATCATTACGGCAACATGCGCGTGGCAGGATAAAGTATTCGCAGCTTGGGGCTATCTGCGGCCGCAGTCTCCTGGAGGCATTTGGGTCTTCAAGCGTGGAAAGAGAATCGCAGTCCTAGAGGGTCCCACCGACCTGAAGGGCCCCATCAAGAACTTGGTGGTATTTGGTTCATGGATAGTCGGTTGCTGGGCCGGGGGCATCGAGGTCTGGAGAACAGGCACCTACGAGCATTATGCTAGTCTACGCCCCCAACCTATTCGGGGATCCTCTAGCGAGCAGATATACTCTGGCGTAATGTGCAACATGCCGACCTATCTGAACAAGATGTTTGTTGGACGATCAGACGGAGCGGTTGATATCTGGAACCTTCGCAGTGGAAAACTACTTCACACCTTGCCTGCTTTGTCGGCAGATACTGGGCCTGTCACTGCGATTCAGCCCACCCCTGCTTTATCGCTTGTTGCCATTGCCTACAAGAACGGTGCATTGGCAATTCAGAATGTGAATTCTGGCCAGCTCATCTTGTCTCTTAAGAACGCATCATCCCGCGGTCTCCCAGTGACGTCTATAACTTTCCGAAGCGACGGTTTGGGTGCCGGCCACGATGGTCGCAGCTCAGGTGTTATGGCCACAGCATCGAATGGTAGCGGCGATATTACACTTTGGGATTTGAACAACGGCGGCCGCATTGCCGGCATTCTTCGTGGAGCCCATCAAATGTCGAGCGGCGAAAAGGCAATGGGTGCCAACCGTGTCGAGTTTTTGGACGGACAGCCGGTGCTTGTGTCATCTGGCGATGACAATTCCCTCAAGACTTGGATCTTCGATGCAACCCCATTCTCGCCCATTCCAAGACCCCTTCACAGAAGAAATGGACACTCCGCTGCCGTCAGCGCTCTTGATTTCCTACCTACGTCGTCGGATGGGTCTGAGTCCGGTGGCAAGTGGCTGCTCAGTGCAAGCAAGGATTCCAGTCTTTGGGGGCTTAGTCTGCGCAAAGATAGCCAGCATACCGAGATTTCTCAGGGTAACGTGGAAAGCAAGTCTAAAAAGGCCGGGGCATCGAACAACTTGGATACAATGGCAATCGAGGACCTCAAAGCTCCCGAGGTCACTTGTATTGCCTGCAGTCTCAATCGTGATGGTGGAATGGGAGTCACCACCTCTGGTCCCATCTGGTCGAACCCGACGGTAACCAACGCGGATGCTTCCAATGCGACAGGTTGGGAAAGCGTGGTTACTGGTCATCGGGGCGACAAGTTCGCACGTACTTGGTTCTGGGGTAAAAAGAAGGCAGGTCGTTGGGCATTTGCGACGAGCGATGGAACAGAAGTCAAGGTACGTATCCTGCACATCGGTCGCCTAAACGAATGCTAATTCCTGTGACAGAGTGTGGCGGTCTCACACTGTGGAACTTTCGCTGTCATCGGATCAGCTGGAGGTTCTATCGACATGTTCAACATGCAGTCAGGTCAACATCGACAAAGTTTCCCAGCCCGCCCTCCAGCTTCCCGCACCAGCAAATCCAATGCCTCGGTATTGGCGGCGGCGGCTGCGGCCACAAAACACACCAAAGCCGTCACCGGCTTGATGATTGACAGCTTGAACCGTACTGTTGTCAGCTGTGGCTTAGATGGCAAAGTCAAGGTAAACCCATCAGCTCTTCTCTTCGTGTGCCTGCAAATTGACATATTTTATACAGTTTTGGGACCTCCTCTCCGGAAAGTTCCTCGACGAACTAGACTGGCATCCAATGGCGGCCATCACTGGTCTTCGCTATAACAAGGCGAGCGAATTGGTCGCTTTTAGCTGTGACGACCTCTCTATCCGCGTGATTGACCTCGAAACCAGAAAGCTCGTTCGTGAATTTTGGGGATGTGTTGGCCAGGTCAATGACTTCATCTTCTCCAATGACGGACGGTGGATTGTGGCTGCCTCGATGGACTCGGTGGTGCGCGTATGGGATCTTCCCACCGGCCATCTAATCGACATTTTCCGAGTGTCAAGCACGTGTGTCGCTTTGGCCATGTCCTCAACTGGTGAATTCCTTGCCACCGCGCACGCCGGCGCCATTGGTATCAGTCTTTGGAGCAACCGCAGTCTTTTCATGCCTATCTCAACAAAAAATCTCGATGAGAATGTGATTGAGAACGTTGGTCTCCCGGCAACGTCAGGAGAAGGCGGTGCTGGTCTTATCGAAGCAGCTTTCGCAGAAGTTGCCGAGGAAGACGAGGCAGAAGGCCCCGTGCTGGCCACAGAACAACTACAACACGATATGATGACTCTGAGTCTTGTACCCAAAAGCAGGTGGCAAGCATTGGTTCACCTAGACTCTATTCGGGTAAGTTTCTTCTTGTTTAGCCCGGCTTCAAATTGCTTAACTGACACTTCCAAACAGGAACGTAACCGACCCAAGGAAGCCCCCAAGGCACCGGAGAAGGCTCCATTCTTCCTTCCTTCTCTCCTCGGGTCCAGTGGTCCGGAGTCCGCCAAGCAAGCGTCCGGCGACGAGGTCACTGATGCGGCATCGGTGGCCCAAAGCGCCGAGGCCGAAAGGCTGCGAATTTCCAAGTTGCAAGCTGGTGGAGATCCCACCGCCCAATCTCTGTTTACTCGGTCATTGGCATCCGGGCATAAATCCGGCAACTTCGACTCATTTATCGACCACCTCAAGTCTTTGCCTCCGGCCAAAGCTGATCTCGAGATCCGCTCGCTGGATCCTCGGGTGCGTGACGGGCACTCTGAGTTGTCCGACTTCGTTATTGCCCTGACGAGTCGTCTCAAGTCAAAGAGAGACTTTGAGCTTGTGAATGCCTGGATGGCGGTCTTCTTGAAGATTCATGCCGATACTGTGGCTCTCAGTTCTCGTGATGAGCCTGAGTACCGCCTCTTGCAAGAGGCTCTCGCAATTTGGTCTCGTGAGCAACAACAGGAGGGAAAGCGCTTGGCTGAGCTGGTCGGCTACTGTCGCGGAGTGGTTGGATTCTTGCGATCCGCCCGGTAGTGTGTATATACGGCTTGATATTGTTTTATGACGGTAGAGCCTTTTTTTTCATTTCTTTCATGCTTGTTGCATCCAGTCAATACATGCGGTTGTTTATACATAGTTCGAATTCGATGTACGTACCCCAGAAAAGCCTGCAGGTACTATCTGGCGTGTCGTCTTCAGACCTCCTCTTCTCCCTTTCCGCCCTTTCACGCACTCTTAGTTCAGACTTTCAACCTCTTTAAAGATCAGTTATACCGGACCAAATGGAGAGTCGTAGTCGTTGGAAAGGCCCACCTGCAGGGCTGCCGGGCTTCAATTCCTGACTAATGCAATTTCTTTTCCACCACTAAATCCACCCGACAACGGACAGTCGAAACTTTGCACGCACATTGGCCATGGGAATTCCTCAATTGACGAGGCGTCTTCTTCCGTATGCCGAAAATGTCTCGCTGGGCGGAAAGACAGACGAACAGGCGCTTCCGTGCGTTCAATCTGTTGTCATCGATGGGCCCAGTCTAGTATACCACATCCACCGTCGACTACTTGGTTGGATGGATCCGGACAGTGATGTCCTTGACTATCAACCGACCTGCGACGAGATCAGCCGTGGAGTATGCAGCTATCTCCTCCAATTGAGCCGACTAGGAGTTGAAATGTAAGCCACCTCAAATGGGTTTGAAACAATGCTATATACGGTCCTGATATCTTTTTCCTTCTTTCCGTGTCTCAGACATAAGATATGCTTTGATGGTGCTCTGCCCATCTTCAAACGCAAAACTCGTCTTGACAGGATTGAAAAGCTACGACAACGATTAGAAGTGGCTCGACGGAGCCTGCCTCTTCCTGCATCACCCAAATGCCGCGATGTGATTCCGGCCAATATGGGACAGGTCTGGTGTAGTCGAGTCTTGCCTCGTCGACGTAGAGGCCTTCCAGAGAACCCTTTCATGGTACCAGCGGTCTTCGAGGATTTGCGCAGCCGATGGAACAAGGAACAGCTGCGAAAGGAGGTTGACGATGATATCAGCTGCCTTGCCGCCCATAGTGACTATCCCTGGGCGGATATCACCATCATGGTTCCCGGAGAAGCCGATGTTGAGTGCGCTCGTGTCGCCAGACTCACCGGTTGTGCAGTGTTGACGGACGACTCGGATCTCATGCTCCACGATCTTGGCCCGGATGGCGCGGTTGTATTTCTTGACACCGTGCAAACATCCTCAGGGATATGGGATCCGGCTGAGCCAGATATTCGCGGAATGAGAATTTGCCCACGTGAAATCTCGCGCCGATTGGGGATCACAAGTGTTCAGTGGCTTGCTTACGAATTGCTAAATAACGCTCAACTAAGTCTTGCTGAGCTCACTCGCAAGTCCAAGGACGGCACTAGGGCAACCGAGGATTCGTCTGAATACCGGGAATTTCTTCGAGAATATCAACACGAGACTACAGAGTTCGAAGCGATATGCAGGGCAGGGTATTCAGCTCGACCCTTGGATCCGAGGGTATCGGAGCTCTTCTGGCAGTATGAACTTTCCGATATCTACTGCTCGGGCGAACAAGCGCACATCTATCTCGGAGTGCTCAATGAAGACTCTTCCAGACGATGTGCCTGGGAGCAAGGCCGAACATACAGGAGCCTTGGCTATTCCTTTCTGAACAATTCTCGCCCTGCTGCCAATCGATTCGTTGTCGTGCATGAGTTCGTTCGCAGAGGTGGCAGGGTTGTGGCCGAGGAAATCGCTTTAAGCGGAGCAAAGACCGTTGCCTCCGACTTGGAGCTCCTCCAGGCACGTCTTGCCCATGCGCAAACTACTTTTGGCAATGGCCTGGCGGCGGAAACATTCTGGTATTTGTTCGCTCTGTCCGAGATCTATCGGGATGAATCTAGCACAACCACACTTCCGAGTGCGAAGCAGTTGCAGAGCTTTCTAACATTGGGTCGTATGCTTCAAACTACCCAATGGCCGGACATACACCTTCTTGCTCAGATGCAGGCTGTATTGTATTCTTTACGAATACTGAAACAGCTACTAGATGTCGCGGCTCCTGACGATGACTTGGAGGAACCTAGGCCACTTCTTGCAAGTTTACCTCCATTATGCATAATGATGTCGCGACAAAGAATAGCTCAGAGCTTTGCCGATACTCAATTTGTCCGGATTGCGGTTCGTCAATTGTTAAAAACATACAAATGAGGAGAATATAAATGTACACTGCAAGCCAAATGCATTGTGACCTATGGAATAGAGCGCGGTCACCGGGCCCTAGGGTAAAAAGCTACGGGTCCGTGATGTTTTGTGAGACACATTTGCATCAATGCCTCACTATTGCCCAACATGTTGTGTTCGGGTCCATCAAATCATTCATAGGCGCAAAATTCAGAACACTGAGACGAGCTTTGGAGGAAAGATGATGCTGGTACTCAATGCCACCGTACGGCCGGTTGACAATGTTCTCTGGTCCTGCCAACCGCGACCGGTTGCTTTTAAGGTCCCTGGGAGGGGGGACATAGTCTGCAGTGTCGTTGTTGAGCCTTTCTGGTAAAGAAGGAGAATAATACATATGTGGGTGCCAATCTTCGAGTCATGTGTACAATCGCAGTGATGACAGACGATTGGCGGGTATTGTGCAACAAGGAATCGTTCAAGCAGGTCGCTCATTTTTCGGGGGCATCAGGAAGTCGTTCAATCACATATTTTCCACGAGCGACACTCATGATGGGTGCACCGGGAATCTTGCTATTATGAGTGGTTAGATGATGGGACAGAGGCGATTGGGTCGAAGATAACATACCGAATGCGTCTCTTGAGATCACGATCGTTTGTAGCGATGATGTAGACACGGTGCTTGATGACGCGGTCAACTAGACAGTCATCTGCATAGGTTCCCTTGTGATCGCACTTGACTCGCTCAAATCGAGGGTCTTTGGCTACACGCAGGGCAAGTCGGTATTTCGGGCCGAGTTTTTCCAACTCGGCAAGTACACAATCTGTGATGATCGGTATACATTTGGCATACAAACAATCCAACATGCTTGGGATCACCTCGAGTTTGTGCTGAATGGTGTGGGAAAGGAAATTGGTATCGACCAGCACAGAGTATGGGGGGGGCAAGGGCTGTGTTGAATTGGAAGAACATTGACGAAGGAGCCTGGGGACTAGAAGCGAAGTTGTGAGTATGTCTCTTTGTCCTCAAAACATACGAGTAGCACTTACGCTTCTCTGACAAGATCATCCTTTGCGGCTTTGGCTTTATCTGGCTTTTCTTGGTTTTGCTTCCTATCACCATTGTTAGCGACTCATGGCCGGACTGTGTTGGGGATTTGCGACGTACAGGCGATTATCGCGCATGGAGATAGCTCGCTTGGCCAGCGCAAACTTGCGAGTCTTTTTCTGAACACCCATGATGACGATTTATGAGTGGCGATCTGGTTATGGTGAAGAAGGCCGATTTTTTTTCTTATCGGGAAATCTATCAGGTCGGTCCGGAGGCCTTAGGCTCAGATTGCTGACTAAAATGTCATGCCGCCCCCGGGCAAAGCGGGGACGGACAACCTCTCGGTCCGCTTTGATGTACAAATCCTCTCCTTCAGACGACATACTGTGTACATAACCATCCAGCGCTGTGAAACGCTCATAATGTCCAATCCAAGTCCAGACCTTGACCTTCAAAAGGTAAGGGCCTTCATCAATTGTCTACAGATAGCATCGAATTCCCTGGACTACCCTGCTTGACAACGTCCCTCTCTACCGTTTGACTAGCTAACTCATGACACAGGCATTTGCTGCTGTTGCAAAGTACGTGAGCCTAACCTGAGAGGACATGTATAGATTCACATATTTACATTATACGTATAGGGGTGAACTGACTGCAACGGCCTTGGAACAACATCTCAATGAAATTGAAGCCAAAATGAATGCACTCGATGAACGCATGCAATCCTTTGAGAAGGAACATATTGCTGCAATGGAAGCTGCAACAGAAGCCAGAGCTGCGAATGGGACAGGTCCTAATCAACCAGACAATCAAACAGTGGACTCGTCAAATAATCCACCCAAGTGAAATTGGCCATCGGATCCCTTCTCCATAACCCCGATCTCTGTGATAATACCATCTATCAAACTCGCCGGAGTGATGTCAAATGCTGGGTTCCAAACATTGATCCCTGGTGCGGCGATTTTCACAGTTTCGATCTCCACCTTATCGGTAGTCGTAGATCCCCCGCGGGGACCCTTGATGCTGGTCACCTCGGATGCCGGACGTTGCTCAATGATGATGTCGTCCCCGGATTTTGTGGCCATATCAATGGTTGTGCGTGGTGCTGCGACGAGGAATTTGACACCGTGGTACTTTGCCAATACAGCCAGCGCGTATGTGCCGATTTTGTTGGCCGTGTCACCGTTGGCTGCTACCCTATCAGCTCCCACCACAATTGCGTTCACGCCCACATTCTTATCCGCGAGCAGCGCAGCTGCCATAGAGTCTGTGATGAGTGTAGCTGGAATCTTGTCGTGAACCAATTCGAAGGCTGTAAGGCGAGATCCCTGGTTATAGGGCCTAGTCTCTGTGCAATAAGCGTGTCGCAGGATGTTCTTCGAGGCCAGCGAACGAACCACACCCAATGCCGTCCCGTATCCAGAAGTGGCGAGAGACCTAGCGATTCAGCGTCAGTCAAACCATGCAGCTTATCGCGCAGGTAATTGCGGACTCACCCAGTGTTGCAGTGCGTCAACACAGCAACTTCAGAGCTCCCTGGCTTAGCCGCATGAGTCGCGATCCATTCTGCACCATTGTGCCCGATCCTCTGGTTGTCCTGCAGATCACTTCCCATCATATCCTCCGCAGCCTGGATGAAGGCATCTGCGACTTCGCAGCCCTGTGATCCCGACGTTTTCGTGCGAGCGACCACCACGGCTTCCAACTTGCGCGCAGCATCGGCGAGGTTGACGGCAGTTGGCCTACTCGTCACAAGATATGCAAGCTTCTCTGTAATGTATTGGCACACCTCTTCCGCCCCTTGTGCAAGCTTGCCAGTCTCGATGGCAGATGTAAGTTCGGAGGCTAGAGAAAGCATTGCTACGATTGCAATAGCAGGCGCGCCTCGAACTTTCATGTCTTTGATTGCGTGCCATCCATCTTCTGTCGTTCGCACGGGAATGAATGTTTCGATAAATGGAAGCTGTAATTGATCCAGGATCTCAAGGTTGCCCTTGGAGTACTTGATTGCTTGTAACATCTTTGCGGCGTGATTGTCAAGTGTTCCAGAGCCCCGTGTCAGCCCGCAAGAAAAAGAATCTTGTTGCCCCGCGGCCGCGGGGACGGAACTGTTTACCTAATCAGTGATTATCTCCGGGCTATATCCGAGGAGGAGAGGGCCGTTATCTTACTGTGTAGAAAGAGCAAACAATGTCTTGTCTATACAAAACCTTGAGTGGTAGGAATTTGGGTTCTGCAGCTTTTAACTTTATCAATTATCTTGGATCTTGACAGTTGACTGGCCAGTCTCCTCACATACACAGGGCACGATGCTTTGGTTGAGGCTGGAATAGGCCTAAAGCCCCAGGCAAGCACGGTAACTATTGCATAAGGTTGTCTGTCTGCAATCATTTGTTGGAAATAATATGGCCCTACTAGTACGTTTGACTTCTATTTTTTTAATTTTTATGTCTTGTTTGCAGCTATCTTTCAAAAGCAAGGACGTTAGATCGAGAGATCTGATCGAATGGTAAGAGCGGTGGTGTAGCAAGTCTACCTTGCTCCTGCCTGGGAGGGAAGTGAGAGTCGAGACTTCCCTTGATGATACTGTGATCACTGATCGCACCTTCCAAAACACCAAGTCCTTATTCTCATTTCTTCCCTTCTCCTCAACCCACCACCCTCCCTTCTTTTCTCCCACCACAACTTTCTATCCCCCTCTCTCCGGTGCGTCTCTTCACAGCCGACATCGCACATCGAGTCCTGCATAAAGGGTGATCACGACCTGGCGATGCACCACCTGATTTCTTCGAGTCGTCAAAGGAGCAGACCCTGGAGCGCCATTCCCACATAGCAGCATATATATAAAGCGAGCCAAAGCGAGCCAAAGCGGGTTAATGAGAACATCGTCCTCATCATCATCGTCATCATGATTATACCCATCCCTACCTAGGTCATGGAACCCCGAAAGAAAACCCTCGAGCCAGATGAGGCGGTCACACAGACATGACAACGGCGAAACATGGAGGCCCAAAAGCTCCGAGTCTCGGCGCATGCGGTTCATCAGCGAGCCAGGTAGCTTCCGGGGCTTAAGATTGATCACAACCAGTATCTTCTACTGAAGGTCCTGTGGGATATGGAGCGCCTGACGCTCACGTTGTGAACAAACTTGGCATTGGTCAGTTTTGCCATACCAGGCTCCCAAATGGCCAGCTACACTCGTCACATTTCAGCAATATGTCAACCTCCTAGAGGGCCCGACATCGCCTACCGTCGATATAGGGATTTTCGAGATTTCAACTACCAACAGCGCGAGGTGAGCAAGTTCTTCGACGAAGAACTCAAGCATGACGGCCTGAGAAACACCAACGAGGGAAACATCAATGCCTCACTTGTTAATGTTTCCTCCCTCGTGGCAATCTGTATGTGGCACCCAAATGTGCAGGCCACATGGACACCTCAGCGCGCCAGCCTCGTTGCAAAGTTCCGGAATCCCACCGTGGAGTCGGAGCAGCAGAGGTAACAGGAGGCGTAACCGAAACTTGCGGGGACGAATGCATGCTCGTCGAGATTCTGTACTCGAATTCGCCATCCCACCGAAACTGATCTTGGAAGCGAATGTCAGACAAAAACCACGCCCCCAATGTATTCTGACGCAAGGCCGCGGAGTATATGGCCGCTTTCATGCCGCCTCCCAAGGCCCGCCTAACAAAGAGCCGGTAAGTTGATTTACTTTGCGATCATACATCTCGACAAATCAAGTGCTTATTTGTTGCTTAGGGTGTTTCTAGTGTCCCAGGGCGATGAGGAGCTATGTCCCGACGGCCGTTCCGATTACCAAGACCCGGATTTCCTGCTTCGTATGAAAGGCCTAGCAACGAGGCGGACCCTCTTTAGACCAAGCACCGGGACCGACGAGGACAGTAACCGGGGACCGTGGAGGATGAACAAGTACAAGCATGTCGAGGAGTTCGCAAGCCTGATTTTAGCGGTAGTCCTTTCGGCAGAAGAAGTGTCGGCCCAGGATCGATAGATAAGAGCTGGTTTAATGGGACTCAACGCTGAACTATATTAGGCCATCATCTAATTCCCAGATGTACCTTAACCCCATAGTACAAGATCTTTCAACCGCAGTCTATGCGCCGTAAGTACCAGTATAAATCGCCCTGAATGGAAATGATAGTATTGCTATGCCAGGTACTTGGCGGCAATCAAATGGGGTGAACGACAAATCGTCGCATAGACAGGAAACATGACCAAGTCACCCGGCAAACAAGTGAACCACCAGCGCTGTTATGAACTCCACCAAAATGGCAAACGAAGAAGCGAAAAAAAAGGTCATGGCGGCCAGCTATGTAGCATTAATGTTCCCAAGCTCGCAGTTATCTTCAACTGTGTCACGAGAAGGTTCGGTATGTCGCTACCCGGCATTGTATCCGGGTTTCATAGCCAGAAGTATACCAATAACATAGCAGTGGTATTCAAAAGATGTCTTCCCGGTTCAATTGCAAGTTATCGTAGATGAGCGAGCTCAGTTGATAGCAATCGATTCCCGGATCAACTAGAAGAGATGTAAAGAACTATAGCTCCAGTCAGAAAACCATTCATATCACTTGCAAATCAAACCGGCGAAAAAAGGATAGACCTACCATTGTTTCCTCGAACGAAAGCATCGCCGTAGTTTCGTCGCAGTTTTCCGTTCACGAATTCCTCGGCCTTTTCGAGGGCAATGTTCATGTATCCGTCAACCGATTGCAGTTCGCCTGACTGGAAGTTAGCACCAATTGTGCATATATTCGGGACTGAAGCACATACCCTTGTAGACAACGCCGGAGTTCAATTTCACGATCACAGGCGCGCCGATGATCTCACTCAGAAAGACTGAGGGGTCTTTCCCTTCGGTGGGGGCACTGTTCTCCATATCGGTCCTGTATTTTCAAAGCCTGTTAAACGTCAGACAGAGCAAAAGTAAACTAGATCAGGAGGACATACCAAGTGACGTTGTGTCTCAAAGCTGGCGGAGGGATGAGGGTGTGAGTGACCAGGAAGGCGGTGAGGGTGGTGAGGTGGATTAGTGTGAGAGCACGCGGGGTGGAACTCAAATCAGACGCCGCCTTTATATTCTGCCGGTATTACGGCCATGAAATTAAATGGTTTTGTTTGTTCTGCAGCTAATGGGAAGATTTCAAATGTACACTGTAGATCATGCAGTTCAGCGGTCAGCCAATGAAGCTCGTATGCTTCTAAAAAGGAAACTGCACTGGCGGAGTGCTTTCTAGCGACGAAGCTCCTCGAGTTACTCCGTAGACACGCCAGATCGCTTACAGTAGGCGGTGGGCCGGATGATATCCGACGAGTCTGGAAATATGCGCGTGCCCACGCGGACTACTACTATCACGGTATCACCTCGGTCCTCGAATGATGCACACCGTCGCCCTTTATACTCATCCACTAACTATTTCTGACGATATCCAGTGCTTCACGCCACTTTGGAACACCCGTTGAATCAATATAACACACTTGGTGTTCTTTGGACTCGATAAACCTCGGCCCTGGAAGTCAGAATGAGCTCCTTCTTCAAAAGACCAGAGTGGGCAACGAAGAACGTAGAAGAGGCGGGAACTGAATTCTATCGACGCTCAAAAAACACATATTCTGACATCGTCGCTGCAACCCGAGAAGCACATCGAAAGCCGAAAGCTTCAACGCCCCCCAAAGATCCAAAGCCCAAAGATCCAGAACTGTCAGAAGACGCGAATCCAAAGAAACGGCCTCGGTTATCCGATGAGACCAAGAAGGAGCATGAAGATAGTGATAAGGCTCAGGATAGAGATCTCGAGACAGATGGCGACAAAAGTGTGCTAGCAAAGCCACAAGAGGCCCCAAGCTCAGCGCGTGATTTTTCACCCGCGCCAGTCAATCAATATCAGGCCAGCCCACAACACGGCCCAGAAAAGCAACTGTACACGTTACCACCAAAACCCAAATCCCCGGTGAAACAAATTTCCTTGCCTGTCAAATCACCGATTGTCCTGGTGGATGAACCGAAAACCCAAAGCCCTCAATCTCTTCCGGCACCGACAGTCCAGGCGGTTAAACCGGTAATACGGAGTCCCCAACCTGTCAAACCGACTCCTCCTCCCGCGAATGACCCTGTTGTTCAGATCATAATCTCCTCCGACATTTCAAACACGAAACCATTACTCGTCCAGCGGAAAATGTCACAAAGTCTCGGAGACGTGCGGATAGCATGGTGCAATCGGCAGAATTTTTCACCAGAAATTCAATCATCAGTCTATCTGACCTGGAAGGGCCGACGTTTATTCGACGTGACAACGTGCAGAAGTCTAGGGGCGCAGGCTGTGAAAGGCTCGTCGTCCATTATCGACCTCGAGGATGACAGCCAGGACAGCCAGGACGAGCTGCGTATACATATAGAAGCGGTTACGGATGCACCCCCTTCCGAATCGGCAAATCACTTCGCCCGATAATAACGAATCTCCTGAAGTGTCCCAAATTCCCGACGACCGGGGCGAGCCAATGAAACTCGTTCTCAGAAGTCCTGGATTGGACGATTTCAAAATCAAAGCAAGGCAGACAACGCTGATCTCAAGGCTCATATCTGCTTTCCGGGACAAACAGCAGATCTCTGTGGATCGTGATATCTCCCTCGAGTTTGATGGAGACAAACTAAAACCCGATTCATGTCTTGGCGACTATGACATTGATAATCTAGATCTGGTGGATGTCCTGATCAAATGAAGGAATGAATTTATATAGTAATTAGCAGCTAGTCAAAGCTAACAGCTTCTAGCGAGAATATAAAATAATGAGCCTCATACATACTACATTCCAACCCAGACCGCCCAATATGGTGGATATCCATATCGATCACATGATATCCGATAAGCTGTGGGGCTCTATTTTTTCTTCCTTCTGGAGGGGCCGACAACGTTCAAAGCATTATATCCTACCATTCTCTCGAGACCAGACCATTACTTGCATACCAATCGAAACCTCCAAGACCCTTATATCAGACCTATACCAACCAATCCTCGAAAGCCGCCCCCCAAACCACCCACAATGAAAGTCCTCACCGCCAACTTCGTGACATGCGCCGTAAAGGACTGCAAGACCTCCCCCGCCTCATTCCCCCTACACTTCCACGACGCCGAACTAGAGCAAGAAGAACTAGAGTTCCAGCCCGAATTCATCCGCAACATCCTCCCCCGCATCGACTGGCCTGCCCTATGCACCACCGCCAACGAGGTAGGACATAACCCTAGCCTGTCACCTGCAATCACAATCCCAGATAAGGAATAGCAAAAAAGAGATAAGCTGACGGAGAGAAAATAGCTTGGATTCCCTACTCTCCCGGAATCGAAACCGGAGGGTGATAAGCTGGAGGACGAGCAGACGTTGAAGGACTTGCATAGGCTACTACTGGAGACGCATGTGACGGAGGGCAAGTTGGCTTGTGCGAACTGTGGGCATCAGTACTCTATTAAGGAGGGGATTGCGAATTTCCTTCTTCCTAGTCATCTTGGTAAGTTGATCTTCGTTCTTTCAAATGCGTGTTGATTTGGGAGTCGAGTTTTGCTAATGTTGCTGTGCTTTAGTTTGAATACACAATTCTATGCGCTTTTCACCCCCAATTGCTACGCAAATTGATACCCCCCCGGGACAGAGACCGGTTGTCGAGGACCGATTTCTTTCCTCTCTTTTACTTCTCGTGAAAATCGAGCTATGCGGTGACAAGGGTATCAGTCTTCTACGCTCTAATATTGTTTTCCATGTCAATTTTGGTCCCGGACCATGGTTTTAGAGAAGACTGGCGAAATTCTTTCTAGAATTGTTGATATTGTACAAGATACTGGTAGTTTATGAAATCACGATCGCCCTTGAAACAGGCTTCAATGCTCCCACCCTGAGAACGCCAGTCCGATTGAACGCCACCCGGTAGATGGGAGTCAATATACCTCCCCAATGACCTCGCTAGATAGATTTTGACCATGATATTAATTGAGGAAGCCCTTGCAGCCCGTTGAACCACAGAGGCAGGGAATTCGGTCGTCACTGCCCCACTCGCGCTCGAATTTGTAGTCGTACGTTAACTCCTCATCTGATAGATAATGTTAGCATATTGTGTTGTCATATGAGTGAGGGCAGTTCACAAACCTCTTTCGATATCCCTGAGCGCATAAATCACAATTCGTTTGCTACCATCGACCTTAATGATCTTAGCAGTGCAGTTGGGTGTGCAGCTGTGATTGATGAATCGCGCAATTCCTCCTCTCTTCGTGGCATCAATGACGGTGTTCTCATCAATTCTGAAGAGGTAACTGCTGCCAATCCCGCTCTTGAGGTATCGTCTCTCTCTCATGTCCGCAACCTGCTGTCGCACTTTCTCACCGACATACTCGATGATCATGTCATTTGCTGTGATATTCTCCTCGGCATACAAACCCCAGTTGTGGATAGCGGAACGAGCGAAGCGCACAGGCTTTTTTCGCTTCTTGAGTTGATTGAAGCGAAGAACGTCCCCGTCGCCACTCGCCGTGGGAAGGGCCTGTTTCTGCGCATTGATGTCGGCGATGAGTCGGCGATTGTTGACTCGCGTCGATCGAGACGTCGACTTCGAGATGGTCTTCGCGGCTGCGATTCTGGCAGCTTCAGCTGCTGCCGCTTGAGGGTCTGCCTTGGCATTCGCTTCACGCTCTTCGCGGGCCTTCTGGACTTTGATCCGATGAGGTAGGTACTTGGACTTTTCAGCCTCCTTGATCCTCTTCTGACCTTCCGTCCGGGCAGCACCTGTGGGATTCGGCACATAATAGCCGGAGATACTGACAGCGTCCTGGCCAGTACCGCTTTCCAGACCGTTGAGGGCTTTGATCTCCTTTTGTTTCCAGCCCCAAGCAGCAAGATTTACGATATCAGATTCTGACTGGTCCTGTAGAACCTCTCGCAAGAATCGCAAGTCCTCGTCATCTTTGACCAAGTTTTGCCAGCCATCCAGATCAAGAACGATATTCTCATCGTCCTCGACAGTGGCGCGAGGCTCATCCTTGGATACGCCCCAATCGATCTCAGTTCTCGGCTCATCAATAGACTCGGCCTTGCTCGCTTCGCTGACTGAGAGATCATCATCCTCAGGATGTTTGTGGGTGACATCTCCGGTGAGTTCGTCTGCGGGTTGGTCGTGCGTTGGGACCTTGTCGCCATCTCCTGCAATTTCGTCCTGCACCGTCGTGGGCATCTGCAACTCCTTCTTGACATCCTCATCCCCTGCGATGATTTCGGAGTCGATGCCAAATAGTTCATCGTCCTGCCGCTGCCGCTTTCGTGCTTCATCGTCTCCACTGAGTCGTTTTCTCTTGCCCCTGGGAGACACTTCAAGCTCATCGGAGATTTCGTTCGCGACGTGCAGATCATCTCCGGCTTGACGATCACGCTCTTCACCTTCCCGAGATGAGTCTAAATCCTCTGACTGATACCCTCCATCCTGTTCGTCATGCGAAGAAGTTGAGCTCGCGCGACTAAGGGGACGGCTCTCTCGCTCGTCAACATCCCGGGCAGCAGGAGTGCGCTGGTCGTCATCCGAATCTTCGTCGTCATGCAACTGCTGCAAGCGATGGTACAAGGGCCGAACTTCCTTTTTCCGTAGTGGTTGCCTGCGCCGTTCGTCGAGGAAGGCGGCACCCGCACGGTCAAGACCATGGGCTTTCCGAATACGAGGAAGAGCAAGAATATTCAGACCGGACGATTTGAGAGGGTCTCGTCCACCAGACAATTCACCACGAGAGCCAGGCGTACTCGAGCTACTGTCAAACCGGAAGACAGATTGTTTCGTACCTTCAGGGTCCGAAATACCCAACTTTTCCCGTTTGGCCGCATGTTTACTCGGCTCCAAATAGTCGTACAAAGCCGGAGCGGCGATACGCGATTTGACGTCCTCGAGCAGCTTGTCTCTCAAATCGCGAATGATGATAGACAACACCTCTCGGCACGGATCCAAATCAAGTGCGCGCTGCTTTTTCTCCTCCTCGATATCCAATTCCGCCTCCTTTTTTGTCCGGTCTTTCTCCGCCTGTTTTCGTCGTTCGGTCCGAAGGCGCTCGGGACTTGGGCTTCGCTGGTAGTTTGGGTTGCCGTAAGGATTGCTTTCCATGTTCATGATATAGGTGAACAATGGTTGCATGTGGCATACTCGATAGCAGCGCTCGGTCTCCTGCTCGCCGCGGCGCGAATTCTCGAAAATGATGTAGTAACCGGTTTTGTCACATCGAATTTGCTTGTAGGCGAAGAGTCTGAGCCTCTTTCTCAGATGAGGAACTGTCGTGCTGAGAACCGGGACGTAACAATGTGCAATGAATATATACGGCTCGCGTTTGATCTGACTCAAGATGGGTGTTTCCTCGACCAACGATGGTATGACAGGAGTTCGCGCAGTGGCCCTTGGTCCTTCGGGAATGACAACTCCCGGGCGTAGGGACGACCTGCCGGAGGGACCCTTGGGCGCAGTGGGTGGCGGTTCGCTCTTCTTAATTTGCAACTCCGGTTTTGGTTCAACAACGGGCGGAAGATTAATCTTGGAAGCCAGCCGTTGCGACTCGGCTGCTTTGGCGGCCATCCGATCCGAAACGATACCATCGCGATCCAACTCGACCCTGATCCTGCGTGTGCCAATGCGTTGTTCCTTTTTGCATTCGATGTACGCACGTCGGGCAGCGCTGGATGCTGAGCCCGAACCAATCACCCGGCCTGAGGTGCTGTCTTTGTATTTGATAGAGCAGAT
This sequence comes from Penicillium bovifimosum, assembly GCF_028826915.1. Classification (NCBI taxonomy): domain Eukaryota; kingdom Fungi; phylum Ascomycota; class Eurotiomycetes; order Eurotiales; family Aspergillaceae; genus Penicillium; species Penicillium bovifimosum. The sequence goes on along the minus strand of NW_026622714.1, from coordinate 2,705,607 downwards.
CCCCAGAAACCGACCGGTGATGGGATCTGTGCGGTTTTTGATTTCGGCAATATCTCCAAAACTCGAGAACAGCGCGCTGATCGGGGCGATTGGGGTTAACGGATCGAACCCAGTTACCACGACCTGAACCGGAGGCCCGGGACCAATGCTCGTTGCCGCATCGTATGACCATGGCTTCAAAGTATAGGGTGCGGGTCGGTATTTCGTCTTCTGCTTGCAGCCGGAGCCACGGGTATAATTGGCGATCGCGCGACGGGGATCGGGAGGAGCATCGGCTTGACTGTTATTCAGGATATCCACATACTCGAGCTTTTTCTTCTTTTCCTTCGACGAGGTTCGCCTGTCCAAATCGGGGTCATACACAACCTTGCAGCCTGTGACGCGGAGCTCAACAAGCCTTGTCTGCGACTGGGGTGTCGGAGGGGCGTGAATTGGAGTGATTGAGGATTTGGTAGTCTCGGTTTTCGGCCTAGAAGATAAACCCGGGGAAGCTTCGCCTGCGGTCTTCAACTGTGATGGACTAATTTCTTTGCAAGGGGGCGATGACTCCGCATTGGTGACCGGCGTTAGTGTGTCAATTTGTGATGGAACGGAGTTTGCTGCCGGTGGTGGAGGTGGCCCGGTCCTATCCTCCTCACTTTTTGGCTTGGCGGAGGTGGTTGATTCACGCTCCTTGACCGGTGGAGTGCGAGTTTCTGCCCCGTCCGTTATATCGAATTTGAGAGGCTTCTCGACGGTCGCGGGTGCGCCAGAGGCAGTAGACAAGGGAAACTTCGGTGCTTCGGAACGTTGGTCCTCCGCCTGTGATTTCCCTCGTCGTTCCTGTGTCTTGAAGCGCTTCTGCTGAATGACCGACGGGGCGGTCGGGAAGAAGTCTGCAAAGCCAGCCGAAGCGCGTGACATTGTGAGAGGTTGGCTACACGCCAGAAACCGTGGCGCGATCAGAAAGCAGCATCCTTGACCGTGGGTGATTCGGCTATTGCGAACTGATGCGACCGAGAAGGTCCTCGCGGCAGAATCAAAGAAATTAAAATGTTCGAGTTATGGGGGAGGTGTTGATGTCGACTTGTAGAAATAAACGGATCTGAGAGATCAGAAGAAGATAGGAAAAGAATGGTATGCGAAAGGTCAGGAGCCCGGTGAGACTTGAGGTGCCAGCTTTACACGCGAAGTCAAGAGTTTGCAGGAGGCTAAGACGCGATCGAGCGGAAGGAAGTGGAATGGTGGGACCGCGGGACTTTCAACGTTCACGCTTCAAGGGATACAACTCAGGTAGTAAGGGGAATAGAAGAATCACATTCAATCGTAAAGTTGAATAGGCAACATGAAGTTGAAATTCAATTACCCCGTCATTTGGACATGAATGATTAAGCAGTCCGGTCTTTTTTTTTTTCTTCTTTTTTCCCCATGAAAGGACACAGGTGACCTCACCGTGACCAAGCCAGTCACGTTAATTACATTGGTGGACAAGGTACCTAATAAGTATATTCATCACTCATTGGGAATTGGTTTGGTCTTGCATTTTCATTTCATTCATTCACGATTGAGAATAGGGTTGGTTGTAGCCTGGTGATGAGTCTGAGGTCATTGGTAGGTCTTATTGAGAACAAAGCATCCATGGAGTGATCTATTAGTTATGCTTGGACTAGTATGCTCAATGGATATAGAGTAGGTACCTAGCATTAAGCATACATCAATGCATGCACAACAAGATGAGACATATTTAAGCTCACTGGTAAAGCATGGCCCGTGGTGCCTTCCCTGCTCCCGTGCTTTATCAACCTTGGAATCACCAAAGGTCGAGTTTGCTGGATGTACTCCGACGCTCCGTACAAGGCAAAAGAAAGAGTACATAGGTATCCACGTATCGCATACAACATTATGCAGAGTCTATATTGGCCTCCAATGTTCGATGTGCTTAGGTGCAGAAGCAGGCAATAGCGTTGTAGGTACGGAGTACGGATAGAGTAGAGAGTAGTCCTCCATTTAGCCTAACTATTGTGTAGAGGATCTCGCCAAAAAGACATAGAATAGTCAACAGCAAGAAGACAGAGTGTATGTCAAACAATAAGTACATCGTAGAGTCGGCGATAGTGAGCCTCTCCAGGGGCCTGAAAATTGCTTAGATGGCTGCAGAAGCGTGGAACATCTGTCGAACCTTTCCCAAGGTTCCTTTTTCAGGGGACCCTCCCACTAAGGAATGTCCCGGGCCACTAGAAGATATAATTATAGAATTGATCCTTCTATATTGAATCATTTTTCTTTTTTTTCTTTCCTCTTCCGAGCTCCGCCTCATTCTTGTCTCGCCTCGTGGCGGGTGGCCCCGATTAAGAACCGAAAGAAGGAAACCAGTGCCGAAGATGAGAAAACCCACCATAACACCATAACGATATGTAACAAGGTCCTGGGTAACTAAGCACCTCAAGTCTGGGCTGCCAAGCAAAATAGAGAATGAAGAAAAAATAACAAAAAATTACAAAAAAATAAACAGAGTACTATTTGATGTACTCCATACTATCATGAACACTATCACTTTTACTAGTCGTCATGATCTTCCTCTAAATCCTCAAGTTAAGCTACTAAAAGTTCTAAAAAAAACAATAAAGATGTCAATTGTCTTACCAAACCGTAAAAGGTGAGACATCGATTCCCCTGGGAACCAAGTTGGTCCGAGCATCTCCGTTGCCTCATTGGATGAAAGCTTGCACAAGGAAAGAGCTAATAATAATCACATGGCTCCTTCCTCCATCTGCCCCTCCCCTCTATAAATACAAAACCACTGTTCCTTGTCTTCCCTTGCATCTCCTCTATTCTCTTTCCCCTCTCCGCTTCATTCGTTTACCCTTGAACCTCATCTCTTTGTGAATCTGTGATCACCATTGTTTTTGCATCTGCATATTCCCCCTCTTTTCTTTTTTGCCCATCATGTGGTAAGTTGTTTTTGCCTTGTTTTTCAATGATCGGATTACTTACAGGCTTCCAGTGGAATCTTCGGTTACATCAACTACCTCGTCGAGAAGGACCGCCGGTTCATCATTGATACTCTGCTCAATGGTGAGTTGACATTCTCATTGGTTCGAATCCGCTTCTTGCTCACCGTTATTCCCTGATAGGCCTCTCAAGATTGGAGTACCGTGGTTATGATTCCGCCGGTATGGCCGTGGATGGCAACAAGAAGAACGAAGTCTGTGCATTCAAGGAGGTTGGCAAGGTCGCCAAGTTGAAGGAACTCATTGAGGCCAGCGACTACGACATGACCAAGACCTTTGAGTCTCATGCCGGTATCTCTCACACCCGTTGGGCTACCCACGGAACCCCTTCTCGTCAGAACTGCCACCCCCACCGGTAAGTTTTCTCCATTGGCTGGGCTGAACACAACTATTGAGATATTGTGATGCTGATTGGGATGATATTAATAGCTCCGACCCCACCTGGGAGTTCTCCGTCGTTCACAATGGTATCATCACCAACTATAAGGAATTGAAGGCTCTGTTGGAGAGCAAGGGCTTCAAATTTGAGACCGAGACCGACACCGAGTGCATTGCCAAGCTTGCCAAGTACCTTTACGACCAACACCCCGATATCGAATTCACAGTCCTGGCCAAGGCCGTCATTAAGGAACTCGAGGGTGCCTTCGGATTGCTCCTCAAGTCCGTTCACTACCCCCACGAGGTCATTGCTGCCCGTAAGGGTTCGCCCCTGGTCATCGGTGTGAAGACCTCCAAGAAGATGAAGGTGGATTTCGTGGATGTTGAATATTCCGAAGATGGTGTCCTTTCCGCGGAGCAGGCCTCCCAGAATGTGGCAGCCAAGAAGTCTGCCACAAGCCTCCTTGCCCCTCCCGACAAGTCGTTGCTGCACCGCTCTCAGTCCCGGGCATTCCTGTCCGACGACGGCATTCCCCAACCCGCCGAATTCTTCCTTTCTTCCGACCCATCTGCCATCGTGGAGCACACCAAGAAGGTGCTCTACTTGGAGGATGATGACATTGCTCACATTCACGAGGGACAGCTCAACATCCACCGTCTGACCAAGGATGATGGCACCTCCAACGTCCGTGCCATTCAGACCATTGAACTCGAGTTGCAGGAGATCATGAAGGGTAAGTTCGATCACTTCATGCAGAAGGAGATTTTCGAGCAGCCCGAGTCTGTCGTCAACACTATGAGAGGTCGCCTGGACGTGGTCAACAAGAAGGTTACCCTTGGTGGTCTTCGTCAGTACATCTCGACCATTCGTCGCTGCCGACGTATCATCTTCATTGCCTGCGGTACTAGTTACCACTCTTGCATGGCTGTGCGCGGTATCTTCGAAGAGCTCACCGAGATCCCCATCGCCGTTGAACTCGCCTCCGACTTCCTCGACCGACAGGCTCCTGTGTTCCGTGATGACACCTGTGTGTTTGTCTCCCAGTCCGGAGAGACCGCTGATTCCCTCATGGCTCTTCGCTACTGTCTGGAGCGTGGCGCCCTGACTGTTGGCTGTGTCAACGTCGTCGGCTCCTCCATCTCCCTCCTCACCCACTGCGGTGTGCACATTAACGCTGGTCCTGAGATCGGTGTGGCCTCGACCAAGGCGTATACGTCGCAGTTCGTGGCTATGGTTATGTTTGCTTTGTCTTTGAGTGAAGATCGGGCCTCCAAGCAGAAGAGACGCGAGGAGATCATGGAGGGTCTTGGACAGATTTCCGAGCAGTTCAAGCAGATCTTGAAGCTCAACGATCCGATTAAGGAGTTGTGCGCCAAGTTCTTCAAGGACCAGAAGAGTTTGCTCCTGCTGGGTCGTGGTGCCCAGTTCCCCACTGCCCTTGAGGGTGCCCTGAAAATTAAGGAAATCTCATACCTTCACTGCGAGGCTGTCATGTCCGGTGAATTGAAGCACGGTGTTTTGGCACTTGTTGACGAGAACCTCCCCATCATTATGATTCTCACCCGCGACAACCTCTTCACAAAGTCCTTGAACGCCTACCAGCAAGGTAAGTTTCCTATGATTGAACATTCTATATCTGTCCATGACACTAACTTTTCACTAGTCATTGCTCGTGGCGGCCGCCCCATTGTGATTTGCAACCCTGACGACCCCGAGTTCTCGTCCGCACTGACCGAGAAGATCGTCGTGCCCAAGACTGTGGATTGCCTCCAGGGTCTGCTCAATGTCATCCCATTGCAGCTGATCTCCTACTGGCTTGCCGTCGGCGAGGGACTGAATGTCGATTTCCCTCGTAACTTGGCCAAGTCGGTTACCGTCGAGTAAATGTGTGTTTTGGTTGGGGCTCGGTTAGACGATTATCATGATCCGGTCATCTTTTTATTTTTAAGGTGTTTTAGCCGCGAGAAATGGAACCTCGCTTTGTTTTTAATAACCAATTAACCATGATTTCTGGAATGTATTACTTCGAGGCTGTATAGACTGAAACTAGGTACACAGTAAACAAACTGTTGGAGCCTCGGCGCTGAATTGCCGCGTTCGGTGATCACATTCCGCCTTCCCCCGCCAAATGCGGGACCGATGGTTTTCGCCCCTCGAGCTCTTTTTGGTTCATAACACTCGTTCGAAGCTCAATTATTCCGCAAATCCATATTGTATTCCTCTGACCACTGCTATTCTCCAAAATGACTACTATTAAAGGCCCCGGTGCTGCGCAGACCCTCGATGGTAAGGACATCCACCAACCCTTGAAACCACCCAGCTAACCGAGTCTTCACAGGCTCTGGCCTTCGAGTCGCAATTGTGCACGCCAGATGGAACACTGTGATCATCGATTCACTCGTAGCAGGAGCCAAGAAGAACCTTCTTCTCGCCGGCGTGTCCGAGGACAACATCACCGTCCAGACCGTCCCAGGCAGCTACGAGCTACCCCTCGCCGTGCAACGGTAAGCCCAAACCTTCCCACACACCATCTCCAACCCATCTAACACTTCTTTACAGCCTCTACTCCGCCTCGCAGCTCCAAGCCAACTCTTCCGGCGAAGGAGCCAGCGCAACAGACCTGCTCTCATCGTCGACGACCGACCTCTCCGGCTCAACGACGGCAAGCAGCCCCAAGCAGCCCTTCGATGCGATCATTGCCATTGGCGTTCTGATCAAGGGCGCGACAATGCACTTTGAATATATTGCCGACGCTGTCAGCCACGGTCTGATGCGTGTGCAGCTTGATTCTGGTGTTCCGGTTATCTTTGGCTTGTTGACTGTTCTTACTGAGGAGCAGGGGTTGGAGCGTGCTGGGCTGGGGAGCAGTGGGATGCATAATCATGGTGAAGACTGGGGGAGTGCTGCTGTTGAATTGGGATTGAAGAGGAAGGAGTGGGCTGAGGGGAAGATTCTTTAGGTTCTGTTTTGCATGGTATGTGTGTTTTTTTGTATCTAGGGCTACGATTTAACCCTCATACGTGTTTTTTGGTTACTCGAACAGGCTGTTCATTGGTAGATTGGAGTAAAGAAAGGAAAAACAGGCTGAGCATAAACCTTTGGGAGCATAATCTATTAAATATTTCACTCTTCCATCTGTTCGCCTTGAGTCTTCTCTTCCTCTTCCTCGTCATCGCCCACCATAGACTGCTTCGCTGCTTTCTCTGCTTCATCGAAGAGCTCCTTGGGCACTTCCTCGTGACGACCCTTGGTCGGTCCGTCGACAGAGCTGATCCACGTCATCTCTAGCTCAAAGTCCTTGTCCTTGCTATCTTCGTGAGCAACATAGATAATGCGAGCCGCCTCCTTGACACCATCTACCAAAGAGAGATTGCCCGCGCTCAGGTCTAGTTTCTCCAGCTCGGCTTTGGCGGTCTGTCGGCCCTTACCGGTAGCAGCGCCGTAGTAGCCCTGTAAAACTCCATATTAGCACGACACATTCAACCACACGCCACACAATAGACACAACATACCCAATACAGTCCACTGGGCTCAATCATGTATAGGCCAGGTCCACCGGCTTTGGCACCCTCAACCTTTCCACCAGAGCCAGACTTGGGTCCGGTGCCGACCTGTCCATCGACAGGAAGCTCCGCCTCGCTATCCCACCCGCCGACAATAGCAGTTATGCCAAACGGCCGTACGCTGGAGTAAAGTGTGTACGCCTGCACGTACCCACCGAGACGATTGGCAAGCGCGGAGGTCGGAATGGGACCTTTGTATGTGCTTCTCCACGAAGAAGCCTCATCCCTAGCTCTGGAAACGAAGTGACGGCCATCGGGAACCAGTCCAGCGGATACCTTTAGAGTAAAAAAACGCAGGTCAGCAACTAGCAACTTTGAAACACCCGACGGTGCGGTTTGCGGCAAGGGTCATCCGTTCGGGGAAGGCGATGTGGAGAGGAGGATAAGGGTATTCTTACGATTCCAACATGGCGATCGACTGATGCGATTCTCTTGTTCGCCCCTGCCTTTAGGAGCTTGCTCGTGACGATCTTTTCCACTGCCAACACTACGCCATCCTTGCATCTGATGCCGATGGCGGTGCCGCCGTTCTCAACTGCCTTGACGGCGTACTCGACCTAGATGGTGTGGTCAGCAGCTTGGAACGTGGGTCTGTAGCTCTTTCATGAGCGGGATTGGCGTATTACCTGGAAATTCCGGCCGTCTGGCGAGAACACCGAGTTGGAGAGATCGTAGCCTGTGCCGATTGACGTCTAGAGAGGTGAGATGTTAGACCGGAGGATTGTAATAGATCGAATTGGTCGATCGGAAGCTGACTGACCATGATTTTGGTGAGAATGCGATTCGGTGAGGTTCAAGGTCAGTCTGGGCGGGCCAGGCAATCGAGAAAGAGCTGGTCTAAATAATTGACAGGATATGGAAGGAGATGACCAGGTCGGAGATAGGTGGATAGGTAACGTGAGGCTGGAAGCTCTGGGGATGATTAACGGAGGTTCGTAGACACTAAAGCAGTGACGCTGTCGCGTCACGGGGTTGCCTGGCAGAGCTCCCAGTCACATGATCTTGCAGTACCTGGTTGGTACTTGCACTTTTCCTGTCTCCACTGCTGTTCTAGTGGGTACCAATCAAGTACCCAACCCTATCAGGCGTCTAATAGGCCCGTTACGCAGTATAACATCTGAACATCGCCATTAGTGGCTCGGGCTGCAGCCCAATCAAGCATTTGGGCATCCTTGCCCCTCTGACCTTTAGAAAAGAAAAAAAAAAGACGAAACATCCCAGTTCACTTCCTATCTTCAGTTCTACAGTGTACAAAGTCGAGACTCGAGAGTTCCAACTTTCCCAGTTTGTCCTTCCATCTACATATCCAACCCCGCCATGTCTTCGTCGATATTGCATCAGTGCCCGCACTGTGGTCATGTCTCCGATATCTCCAACGCCCTGGCAGCCTTCATCGAGAACCCCCACTGTAAACAGGTAGTTTCTGCATTCTTCATCCTGTCCCAAGGAATCCTGACCAGGAGCATCTATATACAGTGCGGCCTGTCTGCTTCTGAAAGCGACTCGAAAATGCAAGACGAACTAGCAGCACTGTTTGATAGACAAATGAGTATGGCACAGCTGCATCCCGCCAATATAGAGTCCATGTCCATGACCATCCCCCCTCAAGAGCCTGCGCCTCCCGCATACAGCATCACGCAGCTCTACCAGTCTGCTCAAAGAGTCGCGGAGCAGCCGTCAAGCGTCGATGTACTGAGATATCACGGTCTGGACCCGAGTACCCTTACCCCGGAGCAGTGTGGACTGTTTGAGAATGCTGGTGCGGAACAGAGACAGCGGTTGATACAGACGTGGCTGCTGTACTCGCAGTTAGGGAATGAGGCTAGTGTGAATGATTCTGCTATAGATGATTCTACTATGGATGCTGGGGGCGATGGGAATGAGTATGCCGAGCCGTACATGGTGTCCGGGTACCGGTCGGTTCCTAAGCAGGCGGCTCATATTCCCACGGAGCCTACTACTGGGGAGACCTATATGGGCTCGAAAGATCCTGTGTATCAGGGACAGGGTTGGTGGGAATTGGCCAAGGCGGGGCCTGTGGAATCACAGTATGGTGCTTTTGAAGAGACGATGAGGTATTACCCTAGCTGTGGTGTGTACCGCTACTAGATAGTTAGGGAATATATTCAATGGATTATGTTGAAGTCGGGTATAGATAACCGGCATGGGCTGTCGTTCTAGGGCTCCTAATTCAGAATACAGCCCTTCATGACAAGTCAAATTAAGTACCTACTCCAGTCCAACCAGACGTGGAACCATCGGGCGTGATAACGTAGTTTCCAAGTACATGACACTACGCTTGCTGCTTTGTTTCTGTTCGGTATGCTCTTCTGAAATACACGAATCCGCGTGGACTCTGTGAAAAGACGATGCCATGGAGCTCTTTAGGTAACCTTGAATGTCATACCTATGTCTGACGCAACCCTAGCTCTTGTAGTGCTTGACCATTGTATAGGATTCTACTGGTAAAACATTGCGTTTCTCGACTCTAGGTAGATACATATCTCTTAGATGATGATCCATCAACCCCACAATTCATGGAAATGCCGATTCAAGCTGAAATCAATGCTATACCAATGGTAAAGATAAAAGAGTGATCGCCATTGGGATTCTCCGAAAACACCCCATCACATGCCCACCTGGCTTTTCCTGGGTGATTCTGTACCGAAATAGAGTCGAAGGTGTTATGGACTAGAGTGTCAAGCATACTCTATCGAGATGTCTTGCACCAACGATCTCAAAGTAAATAAAAAACTAGACAAGTCAGTCTGTACCCATGCATCGAATACATAGAACCATGAACGTACATTTACTCTTCGAAACCAGCATCATCCTCAAGGTCAGCCATGGCGACGGCAAGGTTGTCGGTGGTGCGCTTGACCTCCTCGACAGCATCGGCGGCACGCTTGGCCTTGTAGCAGCCCTGTCCGACGTGGCCACACCACTTCGAAACGGAGGTGGGCACGGTGTAAGCCATGGCCTCAGCGAGAGCACTGGCGGAGCGCTTGAACTCGTTGTGGGACTCGACGGTTCGCTTGCAGCCCTGGCCGATGTGACCACACCACTTGGGAACCGTGGTGGGAAGACCTGCTTGTTGCGGGGATGGGGCGGCCTGGACGGCACCGGCGGCCGCGAGGGCGACAAGAACGGAGGAGAACTTCATGTTGATTGGAGGTGGTAAAACCGGAAGTTTGGCAAGTTGGTTTGAAGAGCGAAGGACAGAGACTGAGAGAGCTCGATGATTGAGATGTCTGGAGAAAAGAACCCAGATGGCGAACTTCATCGAGGTTTATATACCCATCAAGATCAGGTACCATGACTGGCTCAATAGCTGCGTCGTAATAGAGAGTCGAGTAGCTTCCTCGCGAATTAGAAGAACTCGGCTCTGAATAGAGACATGATTCTGAATAGGGCTTTGTTGATTCCACCCTAGGGCTAATTGAGGTGCTGATGGAAGTTCGGTTCTCAATAGGAATCTTATTGAGCGGTGTCAGGTTACCACCCTATCAGTGACTTGAGGTCTCAATTGGCAAGGGCTAGGGCAAGCCATCTTCAAGTTGCTTTGACAAGATATTGGGCGTTTCCGCCAAGACATATGAAACTGGGAGTCTAATTAATTCACGTTCTTTTGTTTGAGTTGATCACGGACCTGGAAGCTAGAAGATCAAGACCCAAAACAGGCTGTCAATAAGGAAACATAAAGAAGTTGACTTGATCGAAGTAGAAATGAAGAAGAGTGAAGAAAGTCTGAATAGGCGGCTTTTCATTGTTTTGATATCCACGCGCAACCAGATAAGATCGGGCCGGCGCTAACCACAGTTCGATGCCGAGCCCATCCGGAGTCTTTTTTTCCCGTTTTCCCTCTGATCCTTTTCCAACCCCTCCCACGAAATCTTCGTCTTTGTTTAAACCAACCTCGGAATTCACAAGATGTTCTCCAGAACGGCACAGCCCGCTCGGGTAAGTTTTTCTTTTTCCTGATTTTTCGGTTTCGCATTTCCGCCCTTTTGACGCCCCCCAATTGAGAGCTCATCACTAATCCCTCCCTATAGACTCTGCTCCGCAGCACTTCCGCAGCTCCCTCTGTCGCTCGCTCTATTCCCGCTAGATGTACGCCATTGATTATCCTTGACACCTCCGCCCGGAGTTTCCAACTAACTTTCGCAACCCAGCCTTCGCTAGCATCCAGTCCGACATCTTCAAGCCTACCAAGTATGGTGGCAAGTACACCGTGACTCTCATTCCCGGTATGCGACACACTTTTTGCGCCTGTCTCTCTCTACATTGCGCTTGGTTTTGACTAACATTGGATAAGGTGACGGTATCGGTGCTGAGGTTGCTGAGTCTGTCAAGACCATCTTCAAGGCCGACAACGTGCCCATCGAGTGGGAGCAGGTCGACGTTTCCGGTGTGGACAGCGGCAACAAGCACTCCGAGGAGCTTTTCCGTGAATCGCTCGCTTCCCTCAAGCGCAACAAGCTCGGTCTCAAGGGTATCCTCCACACCCCTGTGGAGCGCTCAGGCCACCAGTCCTTCAACGTCGCCCTGCGTCAGGAGCTGGACATCTACGCCTCCATCTCTCTGATCAAGAACATCCCCGGTTACGAGACTCGTCACAAGAATGTCGACCTCTGCATCATCCGTGAGAACACCGAGGGAGAGTACTCCGGTCTCGAGCACCAGTCCGTCCAGGGCGTCGTCGAATCCCTGAAGATCATCACCCGTGCCAAGTCCGAGCGCATCGCCAAGTTCGCTTTCAGCTTCGCTCTGGCCAACAACCGCAAGAAGGTCACTTGCATTCACAAGGCTAACATCATGAAGCTGGCTGATGGTCTCTTCCGCAACACATTCCACAAGGTCGCTGAGAACTACCCCACCCTGGAGGTGAACGACATGATTGTGGACAACGCCTCCATGCAGGCTGTCTCCCGTCCTCAGCAGTTCGACGTGATGGTCATGCCTAACCTTTACGGTGGTATTCTGTCCAACGTGGGCGCTGCTCTCGTTGGTGGACCCGGTGTTGTTCCCGGTTGCAACATGGGCCGTGACGTTGCCGTCTTCGAGCCCGGCTGCCGTCACGTCGGCCTCGATATTAAGGGCAAGGACCAGGCCAACCCCAGTGCCTTGATTCTGTCCGGCGCCATGCTCCTGCGCCATCTTGGTCTTGATGACCACGCCAACCGCATCTCCAAGGCTGTCTACGATGTGATCGGTGAAGGGTGAGTTTTCTCCGTATAAAGGCCCCCAAAGTCAAGGCCAGACAAAGTCAAGGCCAGATTGCTAACTTTCTTTGTAGCCACACTCGGACCCGCGATATGGGTGGTCAGGCTACCACTCACGAGTTCACCCGGGCTGTTTTGGACAAGATGGAGGCTTCTCTGTAAATTTTGGAATCTCCGCTCCAATATACCTCCCGCTACGATTGAGGATGCTGCCTCCTGATTTTGGAAATGTACTATGCATACCGTGAATCGGTCGGTGTGGTCCTCATTGATGTATTATCTTTCTTTCATTTTTAGCTCGAAACGTCCCTGTTATAGCAATAGACAACATTTCTTTTGTGATCATAACATTCATTGCATTAGAATTTTGGGTATAAACATCAGATGGCCATATATCTTCGGGCTTAGTTCATAGGGTGCCCAGAAGGCGAGAAGAGGTCAACTCTTCAGCCCTAGAATGAGGATGCCACGGACTTTGAGTCGGACTTGCTGTGAAGCCACGGACATCCCTTGACTTTTGATCATGTTCCCCATTCAGATACACAGAATGGGGCTCAATTCTAAGAGGAAACAACTTTTGTTTGCCAACCAGGCCATTCCCCTCCTGCCTTTCGAGCGGCAAGTCAATCATAACACAAAAACACTTCGTAAAACAGAGACAAATCAGAAAGCGATCCGTCGCTTGCGGCCAGTATATTTCGACGAAGCCTTAACAACCTTACCCTTCCTCTCCATCTGCTCCTTCTTCCTCAAAATCCAAGCCTTATCACCCTTCCTCGGAGCCCTAGCATTATTGATCTCCGACGCCTTGCGCCTAGCATCCAAAACACTAACATCATCCATCCCATTCACAACACCCGTAATATCCCCCGTCAACCCACCACCACCAACAGTCAGCACCAGATACAACTTGCTGCTCTTAGTGCCAGGGTCATCCTCGAGGATACCGGCCCCAAAGCCGGCTTTGATAGCAGCCCCACTGATCATACTGCGCTGCACATCATTCTTAGGATAGAACTGACAGACCGCCCGCCCACCGCGACGCAGACTCGCATAGAGACCCTCGAAAAAGCGCTTTAAACGACCTTCGGCGGTTACGTCGCTCGTTTCTGCGTTGCACAGCCATTGGATCGCACTGATGCTGATTGCCGCGTCGAATGTGCCCGGTCGGAAGGGGACGCCTTGCCCGATGTCCGCGAGGAAGAGGTCGCCTTCTACGTCGCGTTGGAGCGCGACGTCTAGCATGCTCGGTGATATGTCCATGCCGATCCAGGTGTGTGGCCCGCCTTCTGAGGGTGGGACTTCCGAGAGCATTTCGCCTGATAGCCCCGAGCCGCAGCCGAGATCGAGGATTAGGGAGGGGGATTTTAGGTCGAGGAGTTCCAGGGCTCGGCTGGTCATGTTCGCCTGGATGTTGCGGATTCGCGAGGATTTTGTATACTTTCGCGATTCATTGTCGTTGTAGAAGAGGTCGGGAGGGCTGGGGGTTTTGGATGTGTTAGTTTTTGATGTAAGGCTGTGTAAGGCTGTGACGGAGTGTCATACAGGATATCTTCGGGGCGCGACATGTTGTGTGGTGGTAGCGAGTTTGCGGGCAAGTTGAAGTTTTGGGGAAAATTCCATAAATTAATTTTTGGGGCGGTGCTGCCTGAGGCATCGGGTACTCCCAAAACGTCCACGTTTCTCCGATTGCATCTTCTCGAGTCTTTTCCTCTCTCTCGGAGGCTTGCTTGCCTCTGCATCTATTTTCCAACCCTATGCTTGACAAGCTCTGACTATACTCGACGCAATGTGGATTCTACCGCTAGTTGGATATTTGGGTGTGGTTGTCGGGTTTGCATTTCTCACCTTGGCCATTGGTATGGAATATGGAATACTTGCGGACGTCAATAAACAAAGAAACTGACTTGCTCCAGCCTCGGGACTCTACTACCTATCCGAACTCGTCGAGGAACATACAGTCCTTGCTCGCCGCCTGTTGAGCCGTCTGATCTACGGCATCGTCACAGTTCAGGTTATGCTTATGATATTCGACCGTTTCCCTGTGCCACTATCGCTGCTGAGCATTGTTTCGCATTTGGTCTACGCCAGCAACCTGCGCCGATTTCCCGTCGTCAAATTATCCGATCCTCTCTTCATCCTCTCCTGCGTTCTAGTCGGTCTCAACCATTGGCTATGGTTCCGACACTTCTCTAAGCCTCTGCCTCCGTCGGATAACTGGCGAAACCCGTATGGGGTCGATTATGAGAATATGCCGTCTTTCAGCGAAGTGGCTTCATACTTTGGTCTTTGCGTTTGGCTAGTTCCGTTCGCTCTGTTTGTCAGTCTGAGCGCGGGAGAGAATGTCTTGCCTACCATGGGCTCTGAGCATGTTACTGGCGAACGTGATAGCTTGGGTCCCTCTGATGGCAAGTCTAAAAACAAGGGGATGGCTAAAGCTTTGGTGGATGGTGTGCGAGATTGGACAAGTGAAACTGGCGAACTTATGGGTCTCTGGAGAGGAGAAAGGACAAGACGATTCTGAATGAGTGAACGATGTAGCATATATAATAGAATGAGATTTGTATTCGGCCACCAATCGTGTAAAATGTAAAACTAAATCGCCTAAGCGTGCCACCAGACCCAACCGCAAGCTTCTGAGACAAATAAGAGCAGATCATCAATATGGCATAGAGTCCGAGTGGAGGCGCTGATGGGGGAAAATAGAGGAAAACTGAAGAAAAGAAAGAAAGGGGTATAACGACGGTCAATGCTGACCATGGCATGGGAACTTTCAACATCAAGATGGGGAAGCCATCAAATTAGGTGTCATCTTGATTACAATTATCATTAAACATTCCCTCGCGACTCTGATGGCTGTTGCCAAGTGAAGCCGTCATTCTGCAGTCGTGCAAGTCGTAATGTTTCTGGGCATCCAGAAGAAATTGGGAGTAAGAAGAAAGGAACAATGGGAAGGCGAATCGTACTTCACTTGCCCTGGTAGAAAGAAGGATCTGGGAAGAATAATCAGCATAGCTTGTGAGAACGATCAATTTCCTAGGACTCACCGTCCATAAACAGCATGGAACTCTCCCGTCGCTTCGTCTTCGCCGAGCGAGTATCTTCCGAGCCAGGCACCAGCATGCCATTCAAAGAAGAATACGGAGCAGAGGCACCCGGGCCCGGAGGTTGGTTATACTGCTCATGCCGGGACGAAGTTGGTTGGTCATAGCTAGGTTGCATTGGGATAAAGCCAGTGTCGTAGTGGTTTCCGGTTCCCTCAGAAGGACCGTTCATATCAGTATTCCGGAAGGAAGTCTGCTGGTACGAAGGAGTAGGTATATCCGAGAACATTTGGTGACGCGGGGATCGAATATCGTCGGGGGAAAGAGTATTTTCGACTGTCAGCTCCGTACCAGGCTTGGCATAGTTCGAGTCGGTATCGCCAAAGATGCTGTCATAGTCTGTGAGGAACATTGAGAAGACCGGCGCTGGAATGTTCAGTGTTGGCGCAAAGACAATGCCCACGTTCCTGACGGTCATCTTGTTCACATCAGAATTATTGACAATCTCAATCAAGAACTGCGATAGAGCCCGAAGCAAGGCTAGATTAGGCCTCGGCAGTCTGTGCACCAGAGAATTGAAAGCTAGCACCTTCTTTTGGCGGTCGTCGAGTTCTGTTCGATCAGGTTAGTCGTGGAATAGAACAGAACACCCGATCAGTACATACCGAGAACGCGAAGGAAGTCCAGATGAAGCTCCCGAGTCAATACGGTGGTTGGAAGCTCTCGAAGGTACTGTTTGAAGAGAGAAGCCACGGCATGGATGTCATAATACTGATCACCAGACACGAAATCAACATCGCCTTCAGTGTTGAAACGTTCCTTCAAAGCTTTGATCACCACATTGGAACCGCTTAGGCGGAAGATACCTTCCTCCAAGGCTGCTTCCTTGGCATGGAGATATTCGATACAGCGATAAACCACTGCCGGCAGTTCGACGTCAATACCTGGCGGTGCACAATCTTGTACGGCCTCGGCCAAGGGGATACCGAAGACAGGTCGGACGGGCCCCGTTCTCTCAACGTTGGTTGCTGTTGATGTCTCGCTGGTCTGGGCTTGAGCGGCAAGGTCAAAAGAGGATCTGGTTCGGAAACCCCAGATACTGCGTTTCTTCTCCTTCGTCGATGTCTTTGCCTTGTTACCCCAGGCCTCCACATCCTGGATGACTGCACCGTTCGTGGGCCTAGATATCATTCTGGGGGATTGTAATCCTTGCTCGGGAGAAGACATGGCCAGTTCTCTGAACTCCGTAGACATGGCAGCTGGAAGTCGGGGAGATCGAGGTGCTTGTTCGAGGGTGGAACCGATAGTTGGAGGGTCGGCTTGCACCGCGTCATCAAAGCTGAAACCCTGCACGGAACTTACCGAGTCTTGTTCGGGGCTGTCAACTCCACGTCCAGACTTCTTAGTTCCGTTGTTGAATTTAGACTTAGCCTCGGTCGCAGATTGCGGTGGCTTTTGTTGGAGTTGGGATTCATCTTGAGACTGAGGCTGGCCCTTGGAAGATACGCTGCCACGTCCCTCATTCTCAGAGGAGGCGCTCTCGACGTATTCCATGAGAGCATCGACCCAGGTGTCGCGCTCTTCGTCGCTCTCGGCGCAAAGAACGTGTCGCACGAGTGCCGAGGAATCCTTTTTCTTGGGTTCCAAAATCAAGAATGCATGGCGATACTGGTTGTCGGAGTCATCTTCCACCCCGGAAGACGAAGCGCCCTGATCGGCAGATTTTGGCGACTGTTTGCCTATCTGCGCACGATGAAGTTTGATCGTACCCATGTGTGCGCCCCCTGGAGATTCGTAGTACCTCAGTTCAGGTCCAGTGAGAACGAAATATCTTGCTTTCCAGCCACCAAAGTTCTTGCCTCGTTTAGTCAAGTAACCTTCTTTTTGTGGCTTTCCATCTGGTCCACGAGGCATATCGGGCTTCGCCTGAGCATGACCCTTCAGTAGACTTGTCTCGTCATCTCGAGGCTCAATAGCATCATTTGTCAAGAACTGGCAGATGGCCAATGCGGCTTTTTCGTCCATTGGTGTATCCAAGAGTCCATCGAAGTATGCATTCAGTGCAGCACGTCTCAGGTCAACCTTAGCAGGAGAATGGCCATTGAAGATATTTCTATCTGGCAATTTGACGGGGAAAGCGGAAGACTGTCGGACTTTTTGATCTAGCTGAGGCAAAGATCCGATGATCTTTTCAACTCGCCACAGTTCTGACATCTCTGAGCGGGAAATCACACTGAGAGTAAAGACAGGTTCCTCGTCTAGGGGCTTGGACGCCATATAACTGTTCCTGGAAGGTCGAAGCCGCGATGAAGATACTCTGACTTGAACCAAGGGGAGCGCATTCGGGGGCAGAAGCAGGCCAGGATATTCATCAGACATCAGCCCTTGATAAATTCGGTTGTCGGTGAAATGTGCGGATCTCGGGCTGTCAATCATTACAGAGGGATCGATTGACGGGAGAGGACCACTGGGCCGTCCATTCGAAGGGATGGGAGCGAAGCCCATAGGCTGGTTGGCCATCCTTGGCGATGAAGGCAAATTCGGGGGCTGATAGCCAGCTGCCATGGAACCGGAAAAGTCGCGTGGCATGCGAGGCATGGGAGAACCCATAGGTCGATCTTCCGGCCTCGGGCTTAGTGGCAGTCCAGGGCTCATGGGCATGGTAGCGATAGAGCGCCCATTGAATGACGACGCAGGGGGGGGCCGAGAGCCCAAAAGTGATCCCAGGGAACCGGAGTCACCTACATTCGGTGGTGATCTCGTGGAGAGCTCCCCGGGAACCGTTTCTGGGCTAGACATTGCCGTGTCCCGCGAGCTATGGGAGTTGGCTGCCTGGGTTGCTCCTACCGAACCAGTAGATTCAAGCCCATCTTTCTGCAGTGCAGCTTCACGATCCTTGTCGTCTTGTTCTCTTGTCTTTCTCCGCCCACGGTCCATACCCGGGGTCTCATTCGCTTCCTGGGTATCGCCATAATCGGAACCAGAGTCTGATGATGTCCTTTTGTTGGCGTCTGCTTGTGCCTGTGGCTGTCGCAGAGTCAGAGGCGCAGGCGGTGGTTTGCGACCTGGGTGTGGCAACCTGCTCTTTCCGTCTCCGATGGGAGATGGGATATCTGTGGCAGAAACCGGACTGGTGGTATCTTCAAAGCCCCGCCGGGAGGTTTCAGGAGATGGAATGATCGATGGTTGATCGTCTTTCTGCGACCCTGTCTCCTTATCACTGCGCGATGCGGCCGCCGGTACTGGCGGAGCATCTTGTAGTTCCTTCAGCTTCTTTTTGTACTTCTCCTTCTCTTGCAAGGCACGCTCAAGGTCCTTGTTGAGGCCGAGGATTAACGTCCTTTGTTTGTCCACCAATTTCCACAGTTGCGTATTCTGAGAGGCGGATTGGTGTTTCTCTTTCAAGAGGTGCATGATAACAGCCTCGGCAGATCCAGCGGCGTTGATTAGGTTGTTAATGTCGTTTGGACTCAAAGAGTTAACATCAAAAGCCGATCTCTGAGAGTTGGAAGACAGGGAAGAGATAGCAGAGTCAATCGACGAGGTGCGAGGCATGACACGATGCGGTGGGCGATCTGGCATCGAGTGAACGGAACTGACGGATGAAGTAGCAGATCGATCGGGCTCCGGCGCACGGTTTGTTCTCGACATATTGCTCTCGCCAGGCCGGGCGTCGACATTCATTGATTCTGGCTCTGCCGTCTCGGGTGTCTGCGACAGGCTGTGACCGATGCTAGAGGGTGGCGCAGGAAATGTAGCATTGGCCACGCGAGTTATTGGTGACGTCTGGGAAGGAGGAGTGTTGTTGCTCGATCTCGGGGATAGGGGGCTCTGGGTCGACGCGGGACTGTCCACACGGTATGACTGAGGCAGGAAACTCGTCTGCAACGGAGAGGGGGTGATCTGTCGGGAACCACCAGCGGGCCCGGAGCGCGGTTGGTCGGATCGTGCTAAATAGTCGCGAGGAATGAGGCCGCTGTTGATGGATTGGTAGCTGGTTTGGTTCTTAGATGAAGTCGCCGAGCTTTCATCATTCCCTCGCGGAGCTTGCGACATGGCTAGAGCAGGGGTCGAGACTCATCAGAGGGGTCACGTTCGGGGGGGCGACACGAGGCGAAGGCCCAAGAGGGGGCGAGAACGCGGAACCCCGGAAGCTGAAGCTTAAGCGCCAGAGAGAGAAAAGGGGGCTTGCGAACCGATTGGAAAGAAAAGAAACCTAGAAAGTAGAAACCCTAGACAGTCCCCTGGGCGCAGAGAGATAGTAGGGGAGAGTAGAGCTTGGGAAAAGTGAAGTGGGGAGGGGAAAAGGGGGTTGGAGCTGAAGAGAAGAAGAGATAGAATTAACGATAACAATAAAAATGAAGGGAATAATAGTTGTCAGTACTGGACTTGGTCAATTCAGTACTTTTGAAGAAGTTAGAAGAAGACAAGAAAAGGTTGGGGTCACTTGGGGGAGTTTAATGAGCTTTGGTATGCAGAACTGATCCCTTCTGTCTCTCGGAGTTTGCCTATAGAGGTAATCACATTATGTACATAATGTCGATATACGCCTCTTTATATATCTTTTTGTTATTTTATTTATTTCTACTTTCTTCTCTCTACTATATCACCTTGGTCCGAGGAAATTAACTACACGAGGCAGGGTTTCTATTGTAGTACAATCCCGTCCCAGCGTTCGGCGCAACCACTGCAGTGGAACAAGACAGAGTATCCAGGCCGAAGAGTGATAGAGAGTGAAAGGGAAGAGAGTCTTTGATTCGAATGGGGATAAGAGTAAGCACATGGGTATACATGTGACACACATGGGGTCTCCGAATAGAGCAATCACATGAATTCTATGGAGTTGAATGAGATGTGTAAAATAACCCAAGACTCCCGTAAATGCGACCGCAATGACTATAATACAAATCACCAGATGAAAGAACGCCAGTCAGATGAAGTACATAAAAGTACAATTAGGCGATATTGCCAGCCATGCCCATGAAAATAGCCTGCGCGGCCAGCTGAAGGGACCAAAATCCAACCTTCTTGAACCGACGCTTGCGGGCTTGATCGTCCACAACATCTCGGGCGAACGCGTCATAGGTCTGTATCATGATCAGTAATGTTCGTTGCTTGCAGTACAAGTATTAATGGGAAGGGTACTCACGGCGGCTGACAGGTCATCCATCAGACTACTGTCGAAGATGGTCCAACTTCCGTCGAAGTCTCCAACACGCTTGACCAAGCGGCAATTGATAGGAATAAAAGTGCGCTTGGAGTTGATGTAGGCCACGATAGGACGGATCAGAGCGTTGTTGATGTAAGAGAGGTCCCGAGTAAAGATAGGCACGACAGCCCGAACGTTGTTAAGATGCACGCGCAAATCCATGGCAATAAATCGCCGATCTTCAGTCTCTGATTCTCCATTAGGGTCCGAAGACATAGGCTCTGGATAACGATTCGAGGTAACGGTAGCTTCTAGCCGATCATAGAAATCGGCCATCACCTTAGCCAAGCTTTCATCGTTTTCTGCGGGGAACATGATATCGGCGACGATATCCACGGTCCCCTCGTGAATCCACGAGAATGGGCCTTGCACACCGCGGTTGAGATGATCGACATTAAGCCCGTCGACCCGAATTCTGTTGTGCTTCTTCCACGGGCTGTGCTTGCCTTCGTCTTCTGCTTCAGTATCCTGCCGTATACCCGTAAATCCATGGGTTTGACGAGCATGAATCGTAAACAAAGAGTTATCATATGATCCGGACATCATGTTGGCGGAGAGGAAATCATAGAAGAGCCACTGTTTCCGCAACTGAGGGAGGTCACAAGAGAAGATGCTGACGGAGAAGGGTCGGAAGTTGTCCGGTTGGTAAACAGTGACGAGCAGGTCGTGCATTTTGAAAGAGTCGATTTCAAAGTCTCCGGGGTGATGTTCATGTCGGTAGGATTTGGGATCCAGATCCTCTTCGGGCCAATAAACATGGCGACGGTCGACAACACCCCGAATGCCTTTCACCTCAACATCATGAAGCGGGCCCTTGCCGTTGAGCCACTTGGTGAATGATAGCGTGACGTTGACTGTCTCGATCGACAAGTCGAATTGTGTATAGTTAGTATCTTCTTCTTCATCAGATACTGCCAGCGCATCCTCCGATCCAGTTTTACCTCGAGCTGCGGCCGCGGCTGCTGCAGACTTCGATGAGCCTTTGCTGACATGACCTGTGCCTTGCCCGGGGCGTTTAGAAACGAAGACATTCTTGAAGGTGATCACGCCATTTCTCCACTTAGGCACAATTGCAGACTCAAAGACAACTTTAACCCCAGATGACTTGGTGAGGTAGTTGCCCACCCATCCTGCCAGGGTTTCTTGAGAAGCAAATTAATAATGAGATACCACCGCAAGAATTGTTTGTGACGTACCTTGAGCGAAAACGGTGTTGATCGCAAGGATCAGGAGTGAGAAGAAAGTTGTAGTTCCTACAACGACCCAGACGATGTGACCCAGCAAAACCCATGAAAATAGAGCAGTTATCTCATCCAAATTGAAAGGACGAACACTTCTTATGGAAAACCATTTGAATCGTACTTTCAAGCGAGACCAGAACCCAGTTGCTGCAGCAAGAAGCTCTTCTTTGGATGGCCGATGTAGATGAGGCATATGTGGTAAGCGGTCCATCAAGTGGCGATTGTGTGCTGCCGCCGGTCCAGGATCTTTGGGCGGCTTGGGCTGTGATGAGTTCGTGGTGGATGTATCCTTCCCAGATTGGCCGAATTTCGGGGAGTGGTCATTCTCGTCGTGCTTCTCAGCATCTCCCGGAGTCCCCTCCCCACGTCGGTCATCATTTCGAGTATGTAGAGCTCGCTTCCATACTTGAGCGGCAATCTGTCGAGGGGGGATGATGCAGGCTGTAGGTTCCGCGGTAGTGGAGGTGTGTGAAGCGCTGATAACGAAGAAGCCGCCAGAAGCAAATCTTTTAGTGAGGTGGGCAGGTTTCTTAGAAATCGTCGAAATACGTCGTGAGTGATTGACACTAAATGAATCGAGTATGGATCTCGAGCTAGAGACTTCCGGAACCGATATGCGATTTATTCGAATGCGAGCAAAGAATGGATTTGCTGTATCCCATATATGGGCATACAGCCGGCGTCCCAAATTGGCAGACATGTTTGTCATTACATCCTGTATTTGAATGAGAAATTTGATGTATGATCCGAAGCAAAAGACGGACGCGGTCGAAGATAGTTGTGCTTGTTGACGGGGAAGCTTGGAAGCTGTGAGAGTTGGAAGAACCAAAGATGAAATCATGCCATGTTTGTCTTGTTTGCATCCCTTCCGCCCACACTTCATTTTGTGAGGGGGAACTGATTAAATTTTGCGATAACAGATTTTATGAAAAAATAAAAATCCATCGCTTTCTCTTCAACACAACAAAATGTCGGCACCTACAGCTCTTCGCCAGTCTGAACAGGCCATCGAATCTCGGCCTGAGAATATCGCTCATGGTTTGTACTCGGTCTGATCTACGATATTCCCATTCTTCATATCTGACATGCAATAGATCAAGATGATGAGATTTTGATCGATGCTCAAGCCACGACTGAAGGCGCCCCGATTAACCCCGTTGCCGAGTCTGCGGAGGACACCGAAATGCGCATCGATGAGGAAGGCCGCCCGGTCTTCACCCCGGCCAAGGACGTCGCTGCCGCATATCGGATCGAATCACGAAAGGTGCCCGTCCCACCGCACCGTATGACGCCCCTCAAAGCGAACTGGGCCAAAATCTGTCCTCCTATCGTCGAACACCTCAGATTGCAAGTGCGCATGAACATCAAGACCCGATCTGTCGAATTGCGAACCTCCAAGTTTACCACCGACGTGGGAGCTTTGCAGAAAGGCGCTGATTTCGTCAAGGCCTTCACTCTGGGCTTTGATATTGATGATGCGATTGCCCTGCTTCGACTTGATGATCTGTACATTGAGACTTTCGAGATCAAGGATGTCAAGACTTTGAACGGAGAGCATCTCGGTCGTGCCATTGGACGTATTGCAGGCAAGGACGGAAAGACCAAGTTCGCGATCGAAAATGCCAGCCGCACACGAGTGGTACTTGCAGACCAGAAGATTCACATTCTCGGTGGATTCAAGAACATTCACATTGCCCGGGAGGCAATTGTCAGTTTGATTTTGGGTAGCCCTCCGGTAAGTTTTGACTTCTATAACTTCCCAAAAGGAATTGCCGCTAACATAAAAACAGGGCAAGGTATATGGCAATCTTCGCACTGTTGCCTCACGTATGAAGGAACGCTTCTGATCCCGCGACTCATTTATCTCCGGCATGGTGTAGGCGTTTAGGTGCATCGGTTTTTACCCTGTCTTCTATTTTTATGATAATAGGCCATGACGACGTACAACGTAAAGATATCAGTTCATGGAAATTTCAAGTCATTTCAATTATGTTTGTGACCAAACGATCAATAGAAGAGTCCGCACTCGGTGCCCAGGCCATGCTTTCTCACGCCCTGCACTCTAATCTTGCTTCAGAGGAATGAACACTTCCTCAATGCCCTCCTTCGTAATAATCATCATTTGCAAACCATCACCAACCTCGATATGTCTCTCCACAGCACTTGTAAAGGCATCCCGTACAAGCTGCTTGACTGTGTCCTTGGGCAGAGGCTCAGCCTTGACGGCTTCAAGGGCATGGCCTGCTCCGCTTCCAGGGATATATTGGTTCTTGAAGTTGACTTGGTTGTCCAAGAAAGGCATGATCAAGCTGGATGCTGCACCGGCAGCGCGGCACTGTTCACGCTCGTAAGAGCCCACCGGGTCGTAGCTGTACAAAGCACCGACGCCTTCCTCATCCAGGCCAGCCAGGATAGCATGCACGTAGTACGGGAAGAATCGCTTCTCGTACAGAATGGTCGACAATCGCTGTGCACATGCTGAGACTGACATGGGTTTCCCGTGCTTGTACTTGTACATCTTCACCATGGTGTCCAGCTTTTCCTTGAGAGCATTGCCGTCGGCGGCGAAACCGACAACGGAGAGAAGGACCTGAGCTCCCTCGCCTGTCTCATCGTCACCGCCAATTCTGAAGACCTTCGGAACCATGCGAGAGTTGATATTGTAGCCTGATGTGGAACGAGTATCTCCGGCGAGGATAGCGAAATCAGAGCCGGTGATGCCGAGGGTGGAGCCGCCGTTGTCGGTGTAACTAGTATCATCGTCAGTTCATATTCCTGCTCAATGTGACCAAGCGATCTCTTACGGGTAGAAGGAATGTTGTTTGACATTAGCGGACGTTGGCTCGGAGAAGGAGTATCCGATAGTCTCACCACGAGACTGGTTACCCATGAGCGACGTCATTTTGGAGGGCTGAAGCTGATAGAGTCTAATTTATCACAAGTACAACTTGAGGGAGAAGGTAAAAGGTGTCGAATGCAAAGATTCTCGGGATTGTGAGGTCTGGAAGATGGATAGCACCCGGGCAAGAAGCTGGCCGTCTGACGCGGCGGTAGGTGCCTTCTGATGACTAAGAAGTACCCAAGCTCCAGCCCTTGAAGGCTATCTCGACGGTGCATTGTTCTCGACGCTCAGTCTTAAACATTTAACTGAGGTATACTCTGATTGAGAAGACAAATTGTGATCCATTTCCTTCTTCATATCGTGTGCCCCTGGTCTCTATCCGCTCTTGGACGCCGATAGCTAGACACGGACTGCAACGTCATGCTTGGTCTAGGTGAATATGAAAGCAGCAGCGAGGACGAGGTAGAGCGCAAGGCTCCTCCTCTAGACTCCCAGGTATCTTTGGATCTCAAAAGCATCGCCTCAAAGACAGGCTAACTCCGGATGACAGCCGCAAAAGGATATACTACCTGAATCCTCACAACCTGGCCAGAATGAAGGTAAGATAG
Organism: Penicillium bovifimosum; assembly: GCF_028826915.1. NCBI lineage: Eukaryota > Fungi > Ascomycota > Eurotiomycetes > Eurotiales > Aspergillaceae > Penicillium > Penicillium bovifimosum. Next base: position 2,680,509 of record NW_026622714.1, on the reverse strand, counting down.
TCTCCGGAAGCTAGTATTGAGCCCCAGAGATGTTACTGACACTTTGTCCAGTTCAAAACCCCATCGGAAAACAGTCTGATATAGCACCGTCTTCTGCTCCCACCGAAGCAAATGGACCTGTCCTTGGCCCCGCATCTATGGAGATGATGCCCTCCGAGGACAAGGATTCGACAAATGGACGCACATCTCCCTTCTCGGCTTCCCGAGCTCTGATCCAAGATCTTACGCTTCCTCCGGTTCCCAATCTAGACATCCCACCGTCGCCTCCCGGATCTCCAAACCCAGCTGTGAATGCGAACTTTGAGCATTTCCTAAACATCAAAAAGCAAGGTGTACACTTCAACTCGAAACTTGCTAGTTCATCATCTCTTAGAAACCCAAGCTTGCTGCTGAAGCTGATGGAACATGCCGGGGTCGATGAACAATCGCAATATGATACGTCGTTGCCGGCCGAACTGTGGAATCCGTCCAATCTACCCGAATGGGGATTCAAGGAGGAGCTATTGAGGACACAACAACAACGCCGCAAGAACCTAGAAGAGAAAAAGGCGTCGGGCCAACGGACTTCGGTTGATTTTGTCGCCGGGTCTGCCTGAAGGGTCATTCGACAATGAACCAACAAGACCCTGGAGTATGCTAAACCCCCATGGGCAAAGCCAAGTGAAGCTGGGCGCATCATTCCCTTCGGGGAAGACTGACTCCAAAAGGGCGGCTCCAGCGCCTAAGCTATATATAAATGCTTTCGGCCTTCAGTGGAACGCTACATCACCCATACGACAAGGAAGCTACTGTTCATGCCACTTCGTTTGAAGAGAACCATTGCTCTATCGGTGGACGAACTTGGAGACCCCGTATATACTCTGAGAGACTTTCGTGGTGTCTCCAGGAACTCCCTTGAGACTCTTGAGAAGAATACCAACAAACTCAACGAATCGACATTGACATAATGCACTTTGACCCTGTGCCTTGCTGTGCTCGGGACTTGGGACATGTTTCTTTAGCCGCCGCCGCCACTGCCTGCACCGTGTCTACGCCGCCTCGCCTTCTCACAGAGACTCAGACAGGAAATCAAAACCATTCGATCAAAATCCGTTCCGTATTCCGCCCTGATCTGAAGTTTCCCGACTTTTCCCGGTCTTTTCGTGCCTGTAAAAACAGCCACAATCTGCTCGGTTTGCTCGTCCACCAGTTTGTAGTTCTGCGTGGTCCATTTGGAGGGTGCCGAGTCGTCAACACCAACACTGCGCGTTCGCTTCCACAAGAAAGAACGCCTTTCGCCCTCAGTCCGAGCAAATTGGTGTTGAATCGTCGTTTCGATGCGGTATCTCGATTTATAGATGACCTCTCTGGTCATGTCCTCCCATTTCACACTGTTGATATCGTCCGGGTCCCCAAGGCCTAGTTTGCAGCTTCCGGACATCTTCTGGAATTTGGAGACGGCCACAACTGGTGCTTGGCCGTTGGCACCGGCATAGAGAATAAGGTCTGGCTTGCTGGGAGTGAACTCTGACACTTCGCCATAGAATAGAGGCTGGTCGTCGGCCGATTTAATGTCATAGTGCCGGTGCAACATCGGTCTCAGAATGTTATACGCACGCGAAGGGCCATTGTCGTCAATGGGAGGCACGGATGCATCTGATCCGGAACGAGTCGAACTCCGGGAAGACATGAATATAGAACCTTGGAAGTAGTTGGAGTCATAGATTGTCAGGCAGAAGAGAAAGCTGCTGAGAGCACAACCTCGTATTTATCGTGCTCTAAACTTAGAAGCGAGAAATTCTACCAATGAGACTCTTGGACGGGACAGCGATCACGCGAAGAGACAATGGGCCAAAATTGAGGCCCAAGAGCAGTCAGAAGCCTAGTATACCATGGTAATTTGATTATCTTCATTTCCTCCGAATATTTGTATGCAAAGTAGTTGATGGCCTGGGTCAACCTTAGAAAGAGCAGCCGAACCCGCGAAACTTAGTCAGCCGAGAGCTCTCCGTCAGCTCGACTGCCTAAGGTAGCTCCCCATCTATCGTCATCGCTTTACTGTGCTCTTCATCTTTTGCCTTTCCTTCTTCTCCCCTGAAATTTATCTCCCTGCTCAGAGCTCCATTTGAAACCCTCACTCCCATTCATCATGAACCACTTCCCTGAAGCCTGGGGCCGCGTAGGTGGCACGAAGTTTCCCAGACCGCGCTCCGTTGCTAACTATCTGTCCAGCCCCGAAACGACGTCTACGGAGCCTACGACCACTCATATCTGCAGACCACAGGTCCCAAGGCTCATACCTCATCGCCCGCAGTGACCGGAACGTCCGTGGTGGGAGTCAAATTTAATGGCGGAGTTGCTATCGCTACCGATAACCTGGGTAGGTTATTCCACCTATCCACTTTCATGTCTCTTTTCGCAGCATTACCCCATCTAACATGCTATGGACTTGTACAGCTTCATACGGATCCCTGGCCCGATTCTCCGACGTGAAGCGTCTGCGTACTTTCGGCGATAAAGCAATTGTTGGTTTTGGCGGTGACGTTTCCGACATGCAATATCTCGACCGTCTACTCGCATCCATGGATATCAACGAGAACTACTCGCCCCGCGGCAACATGCTCAACGCCAAGAACCTGCACACCTACCTTGCAAAGGTCTTCTACAAACGACGCTCCGAGTTCAACCCGCTGTGGAACCACGTTCTCGTTGCAGGCTTCGACGGGGAGGGGGAGCCGTTCCTGAGCTCGGCGGATTTGCTGGGAACGACATTCTCGGCTCCTCACTTGGCTACGGGCTTTGGTGCTCATCTGGCGGTCCCGATCCTGCGTCGCAAGTTCCCCGAGGGTATGCCCCTTGAAGAGATCAGCCAGGAAGATGCCGTTCAGGCCTTGAAGGATTGCTTGAAGGTTCTGTTTTACCGCGATGCACGGAGTATCGATAAGTACTCGATAGCCGTGGTCACCAAGGATGGCATTGATCTGAAGGAGGATGAGCAGATTCAGGGTCAGAGCTGGGCCTTTGCCGAGAGGATCAAGGGGTACGGTGCCCAGACTGTTTAGATCCAATTATATCTTCTTTTTTTTTACATGTAATGCACACGGGGTCGATACAAAGATAGGGCTCAAATCCAATGACCAATGATCAATTGCGACCAAACTGTGCATTCAGTTATATACACCAAACTAAAACCCGTACCTACCGCGTGAGCCCTTTTGGACATTATATGGAGGTCCACAAAGAATCTAGTATCTACAGCTTGGAGGCAGGCTTCTCGAAGACGACCCTGTTAACACAGGACCCGACGCCTTCAAGCGCAACCTCGACCTCATCGCCATCCTTCAGCCACAAAGCAGGCTTGCGGCCCATGCCCACACCCTGGGGTCTATGAAATAATTAGTTCAGACTGAACTACCCATGTGTCTGCTCATCGGGGAATACTCACGTCCCAGTGAAGATCATATCTCCGGGCAACAGCGTAGTGCCCTGAGAAAGGAAGGCGATAGTCTTAGCCACACCAAAGATCATATCCTTCGTAGAAGAAGCCTGAACCGTCTTCCCATTCAACTTGGTCGAGATATTCAAAGCATTAGGATCCGCAATCACTTTGGGCGAAACAATGCCAGGACCGAAAGGCGCCCAACCATCGAAACCCTTACCCAAGCTCCACTGCCCACCACCCAACTTGATCTGCCAATCCCGGTGGGAGACATCGTTACCAACAGCATAGCCCAGGACATAATCCAGAGCCTTACTCTCGGGAACGTTACTCGCCTCCTTCCCGATAATGGCGACAAGCTCACACTCGTAATCCAGCCCTTCGAACTCCTGTGCGATCTTGGGCACAGGGATGTCATCTGTAGGCCCAGCAATGGAGGTGATGGGCTTGTAGAACAAAATCGGATACTTGGGAATGGGCATGTTGGACTCCTTGGCATGCTGCTCATAGTTCAGACCCAGGCAGCGGACTGTGCCGATGTCCTTGCGGGCTAGGGGCGAGAGGAGCATTCGAACATCTGCGACTTTGTCGGTGACCCGGTGCTGGCCGAAGATGTCGCCTTGAATGATCTTGGCTTTGGTGGTCTTGGCGATATCGCTCACTCCGGATGGGAGAAGAGCATCGCCGTAGTAGACTTGGCCATCTTTGGCCAGGAAGCGGATAAGACGCTATGAAAGAGATTAGTATATGTTTCACGCGATAGACCTATATCAATGCCATTCAATACTCACAGTGAAGGTAGCCATTGTGGATGTGAATGAAATATGGAGTATGGGGAAATGGGAAGTTCGGGGAACTCGATCTCTGGGCACTCTCGGCCGGTAAAGCCCCCGTGGAGTCGTGGACACTTTCCCCAGTTCAACCGGGAAACCGGAGCTACCTCATTTAGCTCCACCAATGATTCACATCTTTCCTTCACTTTGATAGCAATGGCGCGGCTTTCTGGTCTGCAGAGGGACGTCCTGTCTCTGTATCGGAAATGTCTCCGAGAGATCCGGAATAAACCTGAGGTAGGTGGAATCCCTTCATATCCGACGTTTCCTCTAATTGACGTGCTTCTAGGATGCGAGGATCAACTTCAAAAAATATGCTCGGTAGGTATTCAATTTGCCTGCCCTTTTTCCCTTTTGCTTTTGCTTTGTTTCCCCCGACGTCATCGTCTCTTAGTATTCCAGTTCGGCTGACATGGGCGCGTAGGTCGGAGTTTCAGAAGCATCTGGCTGTGAATAAGAAAGACTTTAGCGCCATCGAGTATCTTTTGCGCAAAGGCAATCGGCAGCTCGAGCTATATGCTGACCCGGGAATTCGCAATATCCGATGAGCGGACGGGCTAAAAATCCTTGCTCTTTGGACACCTGAAGGGCTTATCTTGTATGTCTTAGGCCTTTGGGATGAAGCATCTTATCTTCAAAATCTCACATTGAACAGGATCGGAGCTTCTCGATCGCTGACCTCTGGGGTATAGCCTGAGGGAGAGACAAACATTTACCTTCAAGGCGTGCCCATGTGGCTGACCTCTTGTGGCTTTAACTTTTCTCTTTGCTATCTGTAACATAGACACTCTGTATAAGTATAACTATCATAACTTGTAGTTGTTGGTCAATGTTGGATAATTGCCTACCATTAGTAATGACTCTATTGCAGGTGATTCTGGTCTATGTATTCTCTTTGAGTCGGCGATAGTTGACTCAGCGAGTCAGCAAGTCACAATGACCAATCTCACCTGAATTAGTGAGTAGTAGTAAATGTTCTACAATAATCTAGAAAGTGCATTTGTTACTGTGTAGATGATTCCATAATGAGGTGGTTGATTCTTAATGCTGCTAGCGGCTTGTGGACTGCGCCACAAGTTTCTGGATGTTTCCACCCGAAGTATAAGCAACCAACTCTAACCAGCAACATTAAGCAACAGAAAGAATATAAAATAGCAGACATAGCAGGCCAAAAGAACACAATTCAATCATCAGAAAGCATCTCTCAGATCTCAAGCCACTCAAGCCACTCAAGCCACTCAACCTATTTCAAACAAACCCTCTCTCAAACTCTCCATCAAAACCACCAACAATGGCCTTCTTCGCCCAACCCAGCCTCACCCCCCTCCTCCAACTCCTCAACGACTACGAGTCCACACCCCAGGAGACTCAGGAGTACTACAAGCCCCGCCGCAACAACACCAAATCCTCTCGCGGGTGCCCCAAGCTCCAAGCCCCTCCAGCCCCACGCTCCTTCATGCCCGCCTTCGACGTACGCGAACTCACAGACGCCTACTACCTAGACGGCGAGCTGCCAGGCGTGGACCAAAGCCAAATCGAGATTGAGTTCACCGACGCCCACACCCTCGTAATCAAGGGCCACACAGAGCGCAACTACAACAACGAGGACAACGCCACCCCATCCTCCAGCCGCAGCTCTTCTCCTGCAGGCTGGCACCAGCCCACTGTCGAAGACGAAGATGCAGAGTCCACTACCGGTAGCTCGGCCGGCAGTGTCGACACCGCTGCTTCGGGCCAGGCTCAGGCAGAGAAGGATGAGCCGCACTATTGGGCTGCGGAACGCTCCACTGGTGACTTCCAGCGCACTTTTAGCTTTACGGCGCGCGTGGATCAGGATAATGTCCGGGCGAGCTTGAAGAATGGGATTCTGTCCGTTGTTGTTCCTAAGGAGGCTACGCCTACGCCGAAGAAGATTCGCATTCTTTGATTCTTTGATTCTTTGATTATCTTTTCTCGTGGGATTTTTGATTTGCATTGGGATTGCGGGATGGGATTTGCCCTTTTGTTTCTATGCTGCATGCTTGTACTAGTTATGACGATCTGAATTTATAATGAATTGAAATTACGCATTTGATAGAACTTCTGGATCCCAGCTGTAGACAGGTAATATGCATCTGCATTATGATTGTCGTTGTAGACTAGACCGTAGGCCAGCCACACTGACCCTGCGTCTATAGAGCCCCCTTGCTTGACTCGGGAACCTTGCGATGTATAGTATATGGCATATCGTATATCGTTCACAGCCACACTTACACAGTAGGTACGGTGAAGATCTCACAGGAAGTAATAGCCGAAAGATGAGATCAGATTCCCTATCGGGAGTGGCATGCATTTGGGCTACACTAAATGTCCAGCTAAGTGAGACCCTGAAATGAAACAAAGACACCAGTTAGCATATGGTAAAAAAGGTAGCATATGGGAAAAAAAACACTAGCATATGGTAAGAAAAGACGCCCTGCACAGTCCTTGGATCTGTGGAAAATTGCTAATTCACGCCAATTCCAGTTCGAATGCCAAAAGGGTATACCTGACAACACTCCATATGCCCATAACTCCGTCAAACAGAACGCGGCACCATGAACTTTTGTAGACTCCATAAAAACAACATTAGACAGTATAGCAAAAGCAAGAGGAAAAAAGAGATAAAAACACACAAAAAAAGATGGGGTCATATGAACAAATCAGATTGGGGCCGCGATTTTGTCAACCTACGACGGCGGGGGTCGTTGCTCCGGCTTCGAGGCCGGCCTCGTATCGGTTCAGGTTCCAGCTCGACATCAAGGTCAAGGTCATCCTGCAAGTAACCCGGGGAGGTAATAGTGGGCAGTGGGGGAGCATCGACCCCCGGCTTCATGGTCCAGATGCGACTTCCCAGTCGACTTCTAGAGCGCGAGCGGTGAATCTCGCACTCTGCACGGAAACCATATTCAGAAGCGGACCTGCGAAGCCGCTCTTTGCTTTCCGTAACCGCCTGTTCGCATTTGAGATGTACCTCTGTCAGAGAAGAGGCCTCAGTTGACACAATGTCGGATGACCCCAATGATAGACGATCTCCATAGAACGGACCCCTAGTCAAGCCCTGCTGGTTCTGGCATGGTAGAGCGAGCCCGGCTGTGTAATCGACGCCGAGGATGGATTCGCGTGCGGGATACTCGGTGTACCGTGGTGCACACAGTGTTGACCGACGCGAGCGCAAAGGGGTGAGGGGACTCGGGTCGCTGGGATCGTACCAGCGAGTAGCAGATGGATATGGTCTCGAGTAGTTCTCCGGCGTTGACTGGAGGCTCAAATGACGTTGCACCTTGTCGCCTGGTCGGTTTGAAAGCGACCCGTTGGAGATGCTGGCGTTCTTTGAGCTGTCTGTAGCACATGAACCGGATGTTTGTGAGCCGGTGGAACTTTGGGTCCGGCTTCGCTGTATGGAGTGGACCGAGGTGGCAGAACTGTAGCCACTGTCGGACTTGTTGAGGGAATGAGACACGCTCCGGGCTAGATCGGCGTCCGGAACACCTTTCTCGAGCTGGATTCTGGTATCATCGCAGAGAACGATTCCTTCGTCGTCTGAATCCGGAGGGAACAAGGACTTGGTTCGAGATGGGGTGGCGAGGACGGGAGACTTCTCAAAGGAGAATGGACTGCCTGGGAGATCGTCGGATTTCTTCAGGTCGGGTAAGACTGGAATCTCCAGTGTGGAAGCCCTGCTGGGCCTCGTAACTTTCACCACGTCCACATTCTCAAGGCCAAGTCCGGGACCTGAAACGGAGGGCAAAGGAATACGCTCGCTCGGACATGGAGATGCCGAGCCATTGACAACACGCAAGGATCCTAGTTTGAGGGCCCCAAGCTGGGTGTAGCGGGCATCCGTCGGGCTCGTTGGTCGTGCTGGGGGTGGGAGCTGCAGCGTCGAAGGCAATGGCCAATGCAGAACAGTCGACTCGGTTGGATCCTCGATCGGGCATTCGGGTTCTCCAATTGGAGATGGAACGCGTCGAAGTGTGCTTGCTGTACGTCTTGTGGCAACTCCAGGTCGTGTTAAGAGCGATCGACGACGTGTTAGTGAAAACCGCTGGTTGCCAACCAAAAAGTGGGTGTTGGATGAGGTTGCGTCCCCGATATGGGTTTCATAGACAACGCTACTGTGCCTCTGTAACCCAACCCGAGTCGAACTGGCCCGTCTTAGTGGCTGTTCATAAATGGAAGATGCCGGGGAAGCTGGATCCCATCTTTCCGACTGGTAGGATGTCCTCCTCGAAGAGCTTGCCGTCAACACGGTTGGGCCAGACAGATGGCGCGGCGTGGAAATCTGATCAAACGTAAAAGCGCGCTCCTCAGCGGAAGTCTCTTCAGACGAGTCTGTCTCAAAAAGCGTTGGAGGGATTTCTGCTCTCTTGGGGTAACTGCCGCGTTTCTCCGCAGGTGTGGCAGGTATAGAGGCATTTTGCTGAACCCAAGGATTTTGCCATCCTATTAGCTCAGGGCTGGTCGTTGGATCTGTTTCAGGACGCTGAGAGCTTCGGTAGGCATTAAATTTCTTCGTCAGAGGCTTTGAAAGGCGATTGGAGCGGCGGATCTCATCTTTGGCTGCAGCAGATTGAGAGTTGCCCATGACGCTGAACCTCCAAATACAATGCAGGTAGATTCAAAAGCTCTGACTGAATTCAAGCATGCGCATGGAATATGGCCAGAATGATATACAATTTGGGGGTAAGGGCTTGGTGACAGGCTGGTGAGCACTGTCCCTCGCACAACAATGGGGTGACCTAGCTATGATCTTTCCAATGTTTAGATCGACTTCTCCTGATAAGATCGGACCCCGGACGGTTGACGTCAAGCCACGCCCTGATTGCCGGAGGATGCAATCCGGGCCCCAAGCTTGTGCAACGGCCGGGTTTGGAATTGAGCGATTGGAGGCTCAAGGGTTTCCCAAGAGACGGGAAATTAGGAGGAGGCCCGTGTTTCAAGTTGGGTGCGAGGTGAAAATCGGTTGGTCTGGAGCGATGGAAAGACGGGGGAGCTCGCTGGAATTGAGGTTACGTCAAATCCAATGATCTTGGAAGCCCCCGGCTCTTCTCCAGGTTAAGCAGGATTGTTCAGGAAGATCTCGATTTCACGGGATGAGGTGCCAGACCCAGGGGTAGATCAACGAGACAGTTGGATCGACATCAAAGATTATAGACAAAACAAAACAAGACAAAAAAAAAGAAGCCCCAAAGTAAGAAATTTGCGGGGATATTGCTACAGTAGTGAAGAAGGGGGAAACACACGATATACATAAGAAAGTGGAGAGCAGGAACAGACAAACGAAGTATATGCAAATAAACGGCTAGAAACAAAAGAACAAGACGCAACCGTTCTCGCCACAATTCCTGAATCCACTTCCAACAGCTCCATCGAAACCTCAGAGTCTGCATGCAGAACAAGGAAGAACAAGAAAAACATCACGCGGGACAGGGGGAGGAGGGTACCGCCTTACCGCCTCCCTTCTGCCGCAACCGGGAAGGTACTGAGTACTTCATCAAACTATGCTACAACATACATTATTTAGGTACCAGATACTTCTCCCCACAATTGGTATCCCTACAACTCCATTGTTTCCTCTCCACCTAAACAACTTCTCTCTCTATATCCGGACCACCGCAATCGTCCACAGGTCATTTTACCCCATTACATTACAACCATTGTGGATTTTATTTTATTTTGTTTTGTCATTGTTTCCTTTGACGCGTGTACAGTGACAGTTTCAAGGTCAAGTGCTCTCTGTTGCGAAACCCGTACCCCGGCCACACCGCATCGACAGCTGAGCCTTCTGCAACCGGCAGTTAGTGTACTGTAGTTGACAGTCCCCGGCCCCCCCGCCTAGGCCCCAGCCGCATGGCGTATTGCTCTACATTTCCTTTTCTGGCGCAATCGGAGTTCGTGAATGCATGTCAAGCTCTGGTTGATCAATGCACTTCGGCCCAAGATATTGGCTGGTCCGCCATTCGACTGCTCACAAAGGTATCCCTTTCTTTATCGTGCATGAACCCTGAAATCTTAAGTTTATGCTTTTATATCTGGTTCCTAGGATTTTATTTCCGAGAATGAAGACTAATGCGATGGCTTGAACGAAACTAGCCAGATGGAACTGGCCTCAGAATAACAAAAATTGTCGATGTCCCCAACCCATTAGAAGCCACGTCGTTGGCCGAGCTTGAAGATTCACAGGAAGACGAGGATCCGGTCTGCAGACTTCTAGCCCCTCGAGGGACGTGTCCACTGGTCCTGACCCTTCACCGCAGGAAGCTCTCGTTCGTCCCAACCTCCAAACCAGCTTACAGATCGACTATGACATCTTGCTATCCCCCACATATCAGGTCCCTGTCTTGTACTTCAGCCCGAGGTGGCACAGCCACGGCCCACTCGGACTAGACGAGGTCTACCAGTATGTCGTGCCGGAACAGTACAGGCAGCAATTGAAGAGTGTGGGGGTAATCGGTGGGATTAGTATGGGCGTAGGTGCATCTCTCAGACCCTCGTGACAAGAGCTCATGTCTTCTTTTTTTCTTCTTTCTCGTAGTACCATCCTGACACTGGTGCCCCGGCGTTTTTCGTCCACCCGTGTAACACCGCGGAAGCCATGGCGCGTATTGCTGGAACACAGAGCGTCGCCCCCAGCTCATACCTTCTCATCTGGCTCGGCGTGGTAGGTCATTGCGTGAACCTGCACGTACCACGCGAGTTTTTTGCTTAACACAGTACCAGCCCATGTTTGTGCATATGCTGGAAAGCCGAGAAATGAGAAAATTTCAGTGAGGACTTCAAGGCTTCTCTCACTCCCCACCAGTAGTGTCATTGAAATCTACTCCTCGTCGGAGGAAGCCTCCATAGGTACGTCGCTATCCTCGTCCATGGGCGCTTCCTCGTCACTTTCTTCACGGGTTCGCTTCACACCGTGGCCCTCCGCACCGGTATCGGCTGCGGGTCGTGCGGGGAGTGCACCCGGAGGGCCACTGAAGATAGACTTTTGGAGATCTGTCGACACTGGAGCTGGGCCAGCATCAACTGGCGCAACGTATGTCCCGCGTAGCTTAGCAATGACGTGTGACGACCCTTTTGCATAGACGATTTTCTACATATCCATTGTTTGAGCAAGCGTTGCCGAGAAAGGAGGGCAATGTGCACGTACCATTTGTTTCCCAAAGAACTCAAATCCTTGTAAAGCCCGCATCGCCTGCGTACTGGCTTGGACATCCTTGAACACGATATGAGCCTGGCCTCGCATCTTTTCGGTTTTCATGGCTACGACGTCGAGAACGGTTCCGTATGTGGAGAACAGGGCGTAAAGTGAGGTCCGCAAATCATGTTTCGTAATCTTCTTGTCGGGCAGATTCGTGCAGTAAAGCCTGGGAAGTTTTAGCGACGATCCGCGACAGTCAATTGCACCCAGAAAGGAAAGCTCACGTCTGGTTAGGAGCACCAGTAGAAATGGCCTTGCTGTCAGTGCCTCCACGGGCTGGCAGTGATTTGGTAGCCATTACTTAGATTGTTAGATTGTGAGCGACGTGGAATAAGCGGTCTTGGGGTTGGCAAGGGATAGTTGTCGCGGTGTGTGGGAATATGAAGCTCAATCGCGGTGTCGATAGCATCTCAAAACCTCGACACGAAAGTAGCTTGAGGTCATGTGATGGTCTTACTCAGCACAGCAACCCCCGTCATCGCGGGCCAGCTCCCCTCAATTCCGCAATGAACCAAGTACACAACGACGGTAGAGAGATCCTCCTGTCGTTTTAGTTTTCAATATGGCCGCTCCTCAGGTTCACCACCTCTTTCATGCCCCAATTGCAGACCACTCCTTTTCCTCCGACAAGAAGACACTTGCTGTCGCTCGGGAGAACAATGTGGAGCTGTATCAACAATCAGGCAACAAGTTCACGCTGAGCGATGAACTCAAGGGCCACGAGAAGCTCGTAACCAGTGTCGATATTGCTCCCAACAGTGGCCGAATTGTTACTTGCTCGCAAGGTATGATTTGGCATTGGTATTTCTCTACCATGTATTCTCTCTGACAGCTGTCCGCTCTATAGACCGCAATGCCTACGTTTGGGAGCAGACCCCCACTGGATGGAAGCCCACGCTGGTCCTCCTCCGAATAAACCGTGCAGCGACCTTCGTGCGCTGGTCTCCTTCGGAGCAGAAGTTCGCTGTTGGCTCTGGCGCTCGCGTGATCGCTGTCTGCTACTTCGAGGAGGAGAACGACTGGTGGATTTCCAAGCACCTGAAGAAGCCCATTCGCAGTACCATTACAACTCTGGCATGGCACCCGAATTCCGTTCTGCTGGCAGCCGGATCGACCGATTCCCACGCGCGAGTGTTCTCAAGCTTCATCAAGGGCATTGACGCCCGCCCGGAGCCTAGTGCATGGGGAGAGCGTCTCCCCTTCAACACTATTTGCGGCGAATATCTGAATGATACTGCAGGTTGGATCCAGGGAATTGCCTTCTCGCCCAGTGGCAACGTCCTCGCATTCACTGGACATGACAGCAGTGTGACCGTCGTCTACCCCAGCGCTCCGGAGCAGCCCCCGCGCGCGATGTTGAACATCGCTACCCGCCTGCTGCCGCTTAACAGTCTCATCTGGAATGGCGAAACCGAGATTATTGCGGCTGGACATGTGAGTCTTATTCTGTTTTATAGTAATTCATTGTCTTGCGCTAACCTCATGTAGGATTGTGAGCCCTTCCGTTTCCGCGGCGACGAGAATGGCTGGCAACTCGCCGGTTCTTTGGAGAAGAAGGCTGGTGAAGTCGGCGGAGCCCGCGAGGAGTCTGCTTTGAATATGTTCCGGCAGATGGACCTGAAGGGCCAGGCCCAGGCAGATACCAAGCTCAAGTCTACTCACCAGAACACCGTTCACACCATCCGAGCCCACGAGGAAGCCGGTGGAGTTGTGAAGTCTTTCAGCAGTAAGATCATCCTCTTAGCATTTTGAAATCACGAGAAACTAACATATCGTTATAGCGAGCGGTGTCGACGGTCGTGTTGTCATTTGGTCCGCCTGATTGGGACTACCCTTCACTGCTGACTCTATCCGATGACCAGCCTGCATATAGTATTTGAACAGATTTTTTTGAGTAACTTCAGTCCCTCGCGACAGTTCATAATGCAATATTGGTAATTCCCGTGTGTCTAGAGGCTAGATAACATCGCCTGATCTCTCATTCCAAGGGAGACGCCATCAACAAGCATGTCGGTGAGGACTTGACGTCGGGTTGATTCACTCTATGATAGACTGTCATGATTATCTTTTGGCTTATAACGAAGGGTCCGACGGCGACTAATACGCAGTAGACGGCTAGACTACCTGGAATACGTGTAAGGATCATTTCTATAACAACCTGAAAGTATCTCCCGTCATAGCAAAAAGAGATCTACGATCGTCCAATGAGGAAAGAGATCAATGACATAATTAAAGTTACCCCGGATTTCAGTCACGGGCATCTCCACATCACACGGCCTTGTTTCCTCCTCTTCTCTCATTCTTTCTTTTCTCTAGAGATGAACCTCCACATTCCTTTATACCGAAGCTAGCATGTCCAGTCATGACTAGTATCTTCCTCATTCTTTTACTTTTATACACCCATTTCCTGAGGCCTACAATAGCCCAGAATGAAACAAACCATGTCTCCACCAATCTATTCACCTCCCTAGAAGAGTTATCCCGCCTCGTGGACATTTCCTACTGCGTCGGCACAACAGGAGTCCAAAAGCCCTTCGAATGTCTAAGTCGATGCATCGAATTCCCAGACCTGGAACTAGTAACCGTAAGCACCACCTTCCGTCCCATCCATCCCATCAAAAACCAAACCCACGAATAAGCGAATAAACTAACATCCACAGACCTGGAACACAGGAATCCTCCTCTCCGACTCCTGCGGCTACATAGCTCTCTCCCACTTCCCCTCCCGGAAACGAATAATAATAGCCTTCCGCGGCACCTACTCAATAACAAATACAATAATCGACCTATCCGCGATACCGCAAGCCTACATCCCCTACACCGGCGACGAAGACGCAAATCCCCAAGATCCCCAAGATCTAAACCCCACCACATCCCCACGATGTAAGAACTGCACCGTCCACGCAGGCTTCCTAAGCTCCTGGCTCAACACGCGTAAAACCATCCTCCCCCACCTCACAGCCATACGTCAAAAGCACCCAGACTACGAAATCACGCTGGTCGGCCACTCTCTCGGCGGCGCAGTCGCAGCCCTCGCAGCCCTTGAAATGCGCTTAAAAGGCTTTGATCCGCTCGTCACAACGTTCGGCGAACCGATGGTGGGAAATGAAGCATTCGTGGCCTTCTTCAATGAACAGTTCGGACTGCTCGACGGTGTCGCGGTCGATAGTGGACGGTTCCGGCGCGTCACGCATGTCGATGATCCGGTTCCTCTGCTCCCGTTGCGGGAGTGGGGGTATGCGGCTCATGCGGGTGAGATTTTTATTGAGAAGGCTGGGTTGCCGCCTGAGTTGGAGGATGTGCGGTTGTGTAAAGGGGATTACGATCCTGGGTGTATTGCTGGAAAGGGGGCTGGGGAGGGTTTGAGGGGGTTGTTACGTGATTTAGGGGTTTCTGGGGCTTTTGGGATGGAGGGGTGTCGAGAGTCTGGTGGGAAGTCTGGGGATGGGGGACAGGTTGTTTTGGAGGATGGTAGGGATGTTGCTGGGTGTGGTATGGGAGATGGAGATAGGGAGGATGGATTGGAGCTTGTTAGGTTGAATTGGTCGCTTATACCGGCGAGATATCGGCTTTGGGAGCTGTTTTATGCTCATCGTGATTATTTCTGGCGGATTGGGCTTTGTGTACCTGGAGGGGATCCAACTGGATAGACGAAATGTTTTCATTGCTGGCGTTGGCTGGGTCTTTAGGTTAGGGTTGACATGTTTTTTTTTTTCAGTGGATACCCCGAGTGATAGTTTCAGGTCTTAACTATGCAACCTTTGGTCTTCGAGACGTCTAGTACTTTACATCTCTACCTGTAACCCTAAAGCTAGGCAACATTCCATAAAGCTCGTCAGAACAGCAGATAGTTTCGTCTCATTATCACAAACAAGACATGTACAGGCCAGAAGACCAAAAAGAAACCAACATTGAAATGAATATCAACACGCCAAATTCAATATCAAACAAAAACAAATAAAAGATATGCAAGAAACCCCCAATCTCCTCAACTTCACCCTCACGGCTATAGCCTATCCCAATCTACCTCCCATGCTCCAAACAAGGCACAATAACCGGCCCAAACTTAACAACACTCCCCTGCTGCCCCTCGCCCTGCACCATAAAATCCGCCGCCAAACTCAACTTACTATGCCCACCGGGCGTAACCTGGCCATAGGCATTAATAGCACTAATAGCCTCGGGATCGTAAGCCACAATAGCAACATAGTTGCGTCTCGCCATAAGCTTGCGATACTCGCGCGCCTGCCCGTTAACATCCGTCTGGAAGATCTCCATCATATCCTCCTTGGTGTCGCTGGGCTGGGCGGAGGATCTGTGCCCGTTGGCGGGCACGTACAGGGGCTTGCTGTGGCTGTGCAGGAGTTTGACTATGTACGAGGGGGGAGGGGTGTTGACGACGGAGGAGGAGATTAGTTGGTACATTGTTTTGTGGTCGGTGGGGTTTGAGGGGTCGTGGACTAGACCGGCGCCGCAGAGGTTGACGGCGCCGGAGAGGAAGGTCATGCGGAGGGATTTTTGGTGGGAGATTCCTTGGAGGGTGCGGATTAGGTATGTTCTTTCCAGGTCCTGGTTTGGGAATTAGTAAAGGTAAAGATGGTAGGATAAGGAATAGACGGGGGTAGGGGTATTACCTTTGACTCGTGCGTCCATTGGTCGCGTAGCTCATCCATGGAGCTGAACTCGCCGAATGGACTTAAGATTCCACCCATTAATCCAGATTTGCCTACAGCTCGCTTAACAGAGTCAAAGCCAGAGCCGACAAAGTCTTTGGCACCTACGACTCCAGCTACAGAACTGGTAACCTTGCCTAGGACATTGTAAGCGCCAGTCACGGCGCGCTTCCCCGTTGCCACGGTTTGGACGATGTGCTCGGCTGTTTCCAGACGGGGGTAGATGAGCGGTACGGCAACCATCCAGAGACAGTGTTGGACGCTGGGTGGGAGCATTGCAATCTTCGGGAAGAGACCTTGGTAGGTTGGACCGGCCATGACCTGGTGCGGGTTCCGTTCTGAGCGGCAGTCGGGCCCGACGACGACTACGCCTGGACCTAAGTATTTGACGAAGTGCCAGCCTGTGCCGGTGATTGTGAAGAGGTCTGTGTCGTTGTTCACGTTGCGGAGGATGTCGAGGGTTGTGTGGTGCTGGAAGAGGAGGTACATCTCGATACCGATGCGGCCGATGTTCTTGAACATGTTTGAGAATTGCATGTGGTCGGGATACGAACCGAACCCATCGAAGCTACATCGGCATCTATTAGCAAGACTGGGTGAATGTTTGCAGGGTCGACTTAGAAGACTCACATGTCATGATCATCGATCTGGCAGACATAAGGGATCTGTGCAAAGGACTCCCTGATGTGGGGTTGGTCGAAGTGGCTGGTGTAGTAATGGAAGTATGCGTGGGAAACATCCTGCTGGTTAGCTGCCGTCCAAGGAGCGTTCTTTCGAGCCTCCTTCCCGCTGATCGTCAACCACTGCTTGAGCGATGGAATCTCCTTCCACATGCGGTCTGCATAGATCTGGCCACCCAGACATAATTGGGCGTGGAAGCCTCCAATTTCATTATGCTTTTGCATTATATCCTTCCACATGTAGCCGACACCGCCAACACGAGCCCGCTCGTTAGCATTGACGTTGAGCGAGAAGTCATTTCCAGAGGTAGCGATGAACCGCCAGTTGGTCTCGTGTCGGCCAGCGACGAGGAACTCGTAACGAGTGCAGCCAAGGTGTGAAGTGATGGCGTAGGTCCATTTGGCAGGGCCCGCGTCGTCCATCTGCAGGTCAATCTCGTACTTGTAGAATGTCCAGCGCTGATGGGCTGCAATGTCAATTGCCTTCAACTGCCTTGGGTTGGGAGACAAGTCCACACTCTGGTGCATGTGAATGGTGGGTGGCTGGGCGGCATCTGTCACGAGCAGGATGGATCCCATCCAGATGCCCCGCTCGAGATCCATATTGGTATAGCGCAGGTAAGGACCAAAGTAAACACCATTGGTTGGAGTGGTTTTGTATAGATCCATTCCACTACTCGGAGGAGGTCCAGAGAAGCCAGAGACTATAGGTGACTGGAGGCTTTCGAATCCAGGGGTCAAAGGCACACCCGGGGATGCAAGTGGCTTTCCAAAGGCTGAGAGTCCTGGAGAACTCAGTGGATGGGCGCTGTACACACTGTTCACTGGAGACAAGGGGGTGTCGTTGAGGTTTAGTGGAGTAGGTCCTTTCGGGAACTCCCACTGAGTCGACTGCGTAGGTAGGTGGATATAATAGTACTGTCCGGAGCTCGGGTCCATGTGTGCAATCCATCCTTCGGGGAGAGGAGGTGGAGATGCCGGAGTTGCCCCAGAGGGCCCGGGAGAAGTCACCTGAATGGTCTGCTGGTGGAAACCGGACAAGTCACTGGCATTCGCAGTAGAGGCCTGTAGGGATTGCCCCATTTGCTGCTGCCTCGGGTCATTTGCGAAGGCAGGATGGTCCTGTGCCGAGGCTGCCGGTGCAGGGGAAGGTGAGTTGACAGCAGGAGGGGGTTGATTCGCAAGGGCTGGGTGCGCCATTGCGGCAGCTCCAGCAGGGGTTGGCTTCTCAGTGGGATATCTATTCGAAGGGGATGGACCGGATACACTCGAGTAGGCGGGCGGGGGAGAGGAGCTGAGACGCATCCGCTCCATGTCTTGTTCCAACGCGCTCGGACCAACTCTCCCAGGCTGTTCGTGCTGCTGCTGCTGTTGGGGCTGCGGTACAGCGGCAGGGTGGGCCTGGGACGGAGAACCACTGTATTGGCTTGGATGAGCCTGGAGTGGTGGGGTACCATATTGGCCAGGATGAACCTGGGGCGGCGGGCTACCATACTGCCCAGGGTGAACCTGAGGTGGCGGACTGCTGTATTGACCAGGGTGCACCTGAGGTGGCGGGCTACCATATTGCCCAGGATGCGAAGCCGAAGGTTGGTTATTGGAGCCGACTACCTCACCACCCTGATAGACCGTAGGAGGACCATGAGGCTGAGAGCCAGGCTGCTCCGTAGGCGTCCACGGCCGCTGCTGCTGCTGCTGCTGCGGAGGCTGCTGGAAAGCCGTCGGATGCTGGCCCGAGTATTGCTCGGCGCGTCTCTGCGCCGCAACATTATGCGATTGGATTCCCTGCAAGGTTCCAGTGCCAGCAATACCAGCCGCAGCATATCTAGCCTCAATATCAGAACCAGGCTGCTGGCCGGGTCCAACGATGGGAGTTTCCGGCGGCGGGGGCGAGCCACGCTGAGCGCGGGTAGTGGAAGTGGAACTGATACGGCTGAGCGGGCCCTGTGGGGCCTGGAGACTGGACGGGGGCCGGGCCGCAGAGGTCGAACTTTGGCGTTGGGGAGGCGGGTAGTATTGCTGACGATAATCATATTGATTTGTCTCTGTGGGAGCAGCCTCTGGGGGGCCCGGGACTGGACCTGTCGGCGGACGAGGATATTGTCTAGCAGCTAATGCGTCGCGATCTGGTGCGTCCGGACCGGGCGATTCGGGTAGCGGCTTAGGGGCAGCACCTCTGCGCTCGGCTAACGTTGCGACTCGGGGTTCGCGCCCGTCTCGCGGCCGGAGCACAGGTGGGTATTCATTTGGACTGATAGAGCCGGAGCCAGGACCAGCTGGCGGAGACCCGTATCTGATGTTGTCGTTGTATCGGTCGTTGGGGTTTGAAGTGCGTATCTGGGGATGTTGACGGTCGTCGGGGTAGGGCAGCGGGCCGTTTGGTGGGGGACTGGAGCCTGCGGCCGATGCTGGCGATGACGAGTCCCGTTTGTTGATGCGCAGAGGGCCGATAACTGGCGATTCTTGTCGGCCAGGGCCGTCGCCGAGGAATAGCTCCTCCGGGTGAAGGGCGCGACTGCTGCCAGCACTCATGGCACCGACTACGGAAATTGGGGCTGTTGGTTGAAGCTGCAGAAGACAGAATTCGGCTGCAGAGTATGTTCAAGGTACCAATCACGGGAGATAAGCGCGATGATCGTTGGAAGTTTCGCGGATGAGGGGCAGGTGAATGCGGGGGTGGGAATGGAAGAATCTTTTCATCTATTCATAGACATGGATTGATTTACGTCCGTTTTAGGGATGTGAGAGTCTGAAGTGAAAAAGAAAAGATACGAAGAAACGATCAGGAGATCTATTTTCAGGAGTTGAAGGCGCCAAGTTGGCGAGACGCCGACCCCGCAGGTGACGAGAATGATCACAATTTCTGCCTTGGGGCCTGGATTTATAGGAGACTTAGGAGTTACTTAAATACACCATCCAATTAGGCATCAAGTAGGAGTAAACGCGTGTATTGTTTACATTTTGCCAATTCCAACCAACGGCCCGGGCATTTCCATGGATCCAAGAAAGAGGTTCCAAACATTCGTTTCTATACATACAACCCGTATACATCGTCAATCATGCAGGTGCTAACATAAACCAAAACGAGAAAAAAACAAAAAAAAAAACCAAATATGCCCACCCTCATATGCGCCCATGCTTTAGAAGAATCAAAATCTCACCAACTCCACTGACCACTGCAATAATAGCAGTCCAATCAAAACCCGAAATTGACCATCTGAAGACCCTCCTGAGCCATGAGATCAGACCAATCAACATCAGAAGTACGACCCACACGCATGAGTCGCTCCAACTGTCGCTCGTAGACAACCTGCAGAATAGCACGTGTCGTTGCAGTATTACGGCCCAACCCGTCTTCCTCGTCTTCCATGCTCGTCATCAATTCCATAGCCATCATTTTCAGTCCGCTGGCTGACGCCGTAGCACCTGCCAGGAACAACGGGAACACTAGGAAATGTCGATCGGCCCGGCGGGTGTGTGCGGTGCGCTCGGCCAAGCGCAGGATCTCGGTTGCGTGGTGGTCGATTTCTCCATCTTGGGAGAACTCGGACTCGCCGCGTTGCCCGGGCCACATGCTGCTGTAGGAGAAGAGTTGACAGGCGTGGTATAATGTCGCTGACTGGAAGGGGGTTAGCTTGTGCGATAGATCAGGGGAATGAGAAAGGAAAGGGAAAAAAACACTGACCTGCTGCATGATTTCCCGAGACCGCCGAGGGAGACTGTCCTGGTGTTGATGCAAGAAGGCAACATCGGGAGACTCCCACAACGGCCCGAACGCCTGACGCAGGTCATATAACTCTTGTAATCTCTGACTGAACTCTTCGTATGGTAGGTTCTGTTTATCGTGGCGGAGTCGTATAGCCAAGAGGCCGAGTTGAGCGGCCAGTCGGAATGTGTCGTGGTATAAGCGCATGATGACCGGTAAGCTCTCGTGCTCGTCGGGGTAGATCACACTGTAGCCTTCTGGAGCAGAGGGATAGAGAAGACTTCCAGACCCAGGGAGCATCTGATGTTCGATGACAGCCTGTACGAACTCGCCCGTTCCTGCGCCACTGAACAAAGCGTACAAGTCGATGTGGCACACCCACCAGAGGATGAATGGGTGGGGTTCCCGGCCATACTTGGCCCGGCGAAGGAATGCGATGTGAAGGAGTCGAGAGATGTGGTGAGACCAGAGGTTTGAGCCATGTGGCTCAGCAGCGGCGACCTGAGGGAGGTTAGTACGTAGGCCAGAGAAGCTCAAACTATGAACCTTTACCTCATAGATCAGAAGCAGGAAGTGGGTGAGAAATAGCCCGTCGGACACGAGATCGTCGTTGTTCCGTAGGCTGACTTGAAGTGAAGGGAAAGCTTGCTGATAGTATTGTAGCGCATCGACATTGTGACCTGTGCCGCTGTGCGAGAGACTAAGGGCGGATACAGCCATCATAGCATGGGAAAGCTGGGAAGGTGGATTAGCACAAATATGAATCAATTGAGGATTGGCACTTACAGGAGGGAAATGGATGGCTTCCTGCTCCAAGAAGTCCATGCTGAGTGTCATGAAATGGCTATCAGATCCAGACGAATCATCCAATCGATGGTCGTGAGGGAACAACTGCCTCCACACCACATGACGGAAGTGGGAAAAGAGCTTAGAATCTTGGCTTTGCTGATCAAGACGCGGATCCAGGAAGGTCATCGGCTCTAATTTGACATCTGGCGAAGGAAGCGCAGTGAAGCCCGGGGAGAGGGACAAGTTGCCGAATGGATCTGAAATCTCGGAGGTCGGAGAGATCCTCGACAGCTTCCCGGTGGAAGATGAGCGCCGATTGACATCCTCGAAGGTCTTCAGAATCACCACGTTCGGATCCTCTGTTACACTGCGCTCGCTATTAGGTGCACCGGGGCTATTGGTTGCAGAGATCCTACACTCGCTGGCGGGCTTTGATCTAGATCTCTCGGTATCATCTGCATATTCTGGCAGTGAGGAGAAACTGTCGGGCGTCATAACGACATGGTACGTGCCGGGACTAACCGCCTCGGCTTTCCTTTCCCGCTCCTCGTCCGAGGTAAGCAAGGAAAAGGGCGGCAGGGGGTCGGCGAGAGAGAAATATTCGGATCTCTCGTCATTGGAACTCGGCGAGGTAACTACGTTAGAGTTAGTACTATGAATTGGCCCTAAATCTCAGAAAGATACGTATGCTTACGATCCCAAACGACATGGCCGTTTGTCTTGACATCGGCCATTCGGCCCATGATACGAGGCGTGTCATCGCGAAAGGCCAGCCGTGGGCGGTAATCGCAAGTATGGCCTAGACGTGTACATTGCTAGAGAAAGCGTCAGTGTGTGGAAATGAGTATGATGCAAGGAATGCATACATTGCATTGCGGATGTCCTTCATCACATTTGACTAGAGAATGTATTGTCAGCCACGGGAATTGAAGCGGCAATTGTCAAGTCCACTTACCCTTTCGACTCTGCCAAAAGAAAAAAAAAAGTCAATTAGCTCAACTGAGGTTCGAAATCCATCAGGGGGAACACAAAGAAACTCACTCGACATGTCCTAGAACAATGCGTGAGCTTAGATCCAAATCGGAATTTTATAGAGACGATCATAGAGACGATCACTTACCAGCAACCAGTGCGAGACCGCGGAGGTAGGCGGATGCGCGGTGGAGCAACTAACGTCTTTTCGGATTTGGCAAAAGCGTCTGCAAAAAGATCTTCCTTGGGAGCGATGATGGGCAATCGCAATGGAGGTTTCCCAGAGGCTTTGCTCCTTCGGTTTTGCATTACAAGACTGGTTACGGTCATAAGGGCCGATGCTGTTGGAAGGTCAGCGATTGACGGAGGAAAAGGGAGTGACACACTTACCGACGATATAGATTATAGTCTAATGAGGTCTAAGAAGAGAAGAAATGAAGAGAGCGGGAGAGGCAAAATAAAGGGTAAATAAGGAATGAGGTGATTACAGTGGGGAAAAGACTGTTGTGTTCATAGAAAAATGCCAATCTGCAGTGAAGGCAGATGGTTCATGGCGCAGCTCTTGACGGGTGGCGGAAAAAAAAATTGAAGGAATGCAGGTAAATAATAATAGTTTAATCAATATCGAGAGCAGTCAAGACTCAAGACCGAGAACGAGCTAGAGAAAGACTAGGGACTAGGACTCACTAGAGAGTGCAATACTATACAATCCCATTCAGGGCAGAGGAAGTGAATGGAGCTAGAAGGAACAAAAGCAACCCAAAAATACTAAAAGTACTAAAAATACTAGAAAATACCAAAAAAAAGGGAAAGGAAACCAAACAGGACAAAGGATGGAGATAAAAATAAATAGAAATGCCCGAGATGGCACGCAGATGCCAACCATGTGGGAGAAAAAAAGAAAATAAAAAGAGTAGGTTAGTGTACTGTTTACGGAGTACTAGTAGATTGTGATCAGTCCTGATCAAAAGAAGAGGCTATCCCCGGGAGACTAAGGGGAACTAGGGGAAGGGAAAACCAAAGATAGCTCGGTGAAGAGGAGAACGAGTCAAGGGGCTGAAGCGTCAATAGGAAGAGGAAAAAAAACAAGGCCTTTTATCGGAGCCGAGGAATGTTTTAGGTGTCTGGGGAAAAGGAAGGAAGGAAAAAGAGAGTCTCGATCGGCCCGGGCCCCCGGTCTGGATCAACCAGAAGCGAAGAGATCACAGTTTAACCCTCCGCATTCCCACGGACATGGCCGAGGATTAAGCGAGTGGCGTGAGACAACTTTCAAGGCAGGGCTGGCAGGCTATCGAATTCCAGCTGTTTAGTGTTTACCCTGAAGCTTTTCACTTGGTCCGATTGGCTCGATTTCGAATCGTATCTGCATAATACGTTGAACTTAATACACAGTAGGCTATAGAGACTAGAGCTAGAAAAATGAAAAATAATTCATAAAAAATACACTCATGATTCATGATCGACCCCAGACAGTTGCCGGGGGTCGATCAACCACGTGGAATTCTTAATTCGGGAGTGTCAGGGCCTCATCTAGCACACGTTGAACCGCTTGCGATCGTTCACTGGCTCTCCACTCTCGCACACTCGTCAGAAGTGAGTCAGGCACACCCGCTTGGGCATGCGGACACAGTTTCAGGTACGCCAGAATTGCCTCTGCGCGACCCTTGCGGATAGATTCGACAGACCCATCCAGCTCATTTGTGAGAATCTTGTCTGCGAGAGCAGTCAACGCGCTTCCGACTTGTTCACCGGAGGCATCCGGTGAAACGCTCCACTGATCCACTCGGGTAAAGAACGCCCGGAGCTCTTCGTAGCCCGTGCTGACGACCTGTCGTCCACCGTGCTGGAAAACCTGCGCCAACGGACCAGTCATCTGTTCTACGTATCCTCCCAGCGCTGTGGTTAGTGTTAGCAAGGCATGACGCTAGGGGGGTTTCCCGCGGGGCACTCTCGGCATTTGGGAGGGCGTTGATGGACTGACCTTGGTTCGAGTCGGTGGGGTTGAAACATTGCAGGAGGCATTGGACACATGCGGTAAGGGTGTCGTCCTGGATCGAGCCGGGCCCATTTTTGGAATCTATCTCCATCTTGTCTTCGTCTTCTCCCACCATTTCGTCAACCACACCAGGAATAACATTCAATGCGTCCGGCATGAAGTTAAGGTCCTGGCGTACCTGCGCGATCTCGCCCATGGCTCGTAATCCATGTGGCCGGTACAGCGCGTTAGCTCGCTTCGCTTCGCGAACCGTAATCGTCTGACATGCGTTAGCATCATTTCCATAGCTTATCTGCGTCAACGACTCCTCGTAATATAATAATCATCATCCCCAAACACTAGGATCATAATGGGAAAAAGTGGCGGGGATATCAGCCCACACTTACCTTCAGCAGGTTACGCAACTCCGGCTTGGCTTGCCACAGCTTCTGAGCTTGGCTACTAAATTTCACTAGTGCCTTCAGCACCACTTCTTTCCCATCCCAGGTCTTCCCCGCCAGGGCGCGCTCCAATACCGGCCAAACCAATTCAGCCGTCGCGAGGTCAATCTCTGCGTCCAGTGACAGCACTGCTCGCGCGATTGCCCGTGCGGCCGTGTGCTTGATAGCCCAGCGAGGAGAGTCCAAATTGTCCGAAACAAGACCCACTATCTCGCGGATGTACATCGTCACAGCACGCGAACCACCGACGTTATCTTGCCACGTTTTCTCAAACTGCTCTCTCACGTGTTCGTCGCCATCGTGCTTACAGACAAACACAAATGGCAAGGCGCTTGTCGCAAATGCCATAAACCGGTCGTTGGACAGTTTGGACGCCGAGTACAGGATCTCCCCAGAGATCACCCGCGGCGTGGCATCTTCGGCTGTCAGATAAAGATTCTTGGCAAAATCAAGGGTCTTGAGGACCCGATCGTCCGACGCCAGCCGCAGCAGATAGCCCATGGATGAACAGTAGGAAGCGCTGACAGTCTCGTTTCGGTCCACCACGTACTTGGTAAGGATTTGGATGAATCGATCTGCGTACGGACGGAAGACCAGGGTTTTCATGCTGAGCAGCGCCAGAACGCGACTGCAGCCTACCTTCGATGGCAGGCCTACGGCCGACCGCAGCACATCTTCAAGTCTCTGGGCTAGTTCGTCAAGGTTGCTTTCATCCAAGTTATCGATCAAATACCGCTCAATGACCTCCATCATGGGAGATGAGCGGATGCTGGACAGGCGCATTTTGTCAATCTCTTGACCGGTGAGACCGTATTTGTCGGCATTAAGGTGGACGTAGTTGACAGCCTGGGGCTCCAAGGAGCTGAGAGCACTGAGGAACTTCTCCAGCATATTGGGAACATGTGGGCGGAGCAAGCTGCCAGGGCTCTTTTTGATCATGGAGATAAGAGCGCCAATGGCATACCCTTGTACTTCTTCCACACTCGAGTCCAACCCCTTATCGCTCAGAAGGAATGGAATAGCACTTTGAAGTAGAGTGCCTGCGCGTTTCTCCGTGCCACTTGTCTCGAGTGTGCGGATGACCGAATTGGTGATGGTTTGGCACAGCTTCAAAGCAGCGGTGCGGACAGACTCCTTAATATCGTCCAGTAGCTTGAAGGCTTTGCTGTAGATCTCGTCCAGGTATTGGGAGTATTTCTCTGGACGGCGACCATGAATCAAGTCTGCTACGGCAGCGCAACTCGCTTGCCGAACACGCCATTCCCGGCCCGCTAGGATACTCTTGAGCAGATCCTGCATGATATCGTCAAAGTGTGTATCGACCACAACAGTCGGATCCTTGACGAGGGCTTGCCAGATAGTGTTCATGGACCGTTGCACATTCGGGTTCGGATCGAACCGGTAACGGAACAGCTTAGGGTAGATCTTAGGGTTCTTCGCCAGATATCCGTCAACGCTAGAATCAGAAAAGATGCTGCTGATGCCAAAGCGGCCAAATGCAGCACGATTCGTCCAAATGGCATTGTTTGAAGCCAACGACATGAAGCGGTAAACGAGAGTCGGGTCACCCGCCTCGGCGGCCAAGTTCATGATATCCTTGTAGGTGTTGACGGACGACCCCTCACCAGTAGGGAGCGCCCCAGGTTCGAATAGCTGTGTGTCAGCTTCTATCTTGCCCCCTCCGAGATTTGGACCGGTCGAGGTGAATGACTCGACCAGATCTTGAACCAGATCGTCCTTGAGGGATTGGTCGCCGATTTCATAAACAAGGCTGAGTCCGTGCGCTCCAGTCTCCTGCACCACCTCGTCCCGGTTTCCGAGGAGGCTGCTGAAAGTAGCTTGGCATTTGCGCAGTCGCCCTTGCATTTCCTGCATGTGCCCGCAGTTCTTGACTAGCGACAGCAGCCAGATTGCAGACGCCTTCCGCAGAGATGGCTTAGGCGAGATGCAATCCGCAATAACCTTGTCACATATAGTTGCAAACACTGAGCGCGGGACGTCTGAACCGGGGAATTCCGCATCGACGTCGAAATCTTGAATGAGAGCTCTGGAATCCCATCCAACTGCGACATTGCATATGGCCTCGCCCACAGTGAACTGAACTTCAGGACTGCGGATTTCATGTAGACTGTAAAGTGAATTCAGGAAGTCGTTGAACAAGGTAGTGTCAGAGCCAGACCGGGAGAAGGTCAAAGTTAACAATCCTAAACAGATGATAGGAATCCGATTCTCGGTCTTAGCATCCTTCGATAGCTTTTCCTGTATCTTTTTCCAGCCATCTTCGTTGATGATGTCAAGAGAAAGAACACCAGACAAACTGAGCTGTCCAATGGCTTCTTGTGCGGTTCTCTGTAACAGAGTGTCCCGAGCAACATCCAGAATATCAAAGAGAGTCTCAATGAACTGTTTGCCCTGTGCTTCTGGAATTGGGTCCACAAGACCTCGGTACGCAAGTCGACTCAGTAAATACGAGAGCGCCAAAATCGCCCCACGGACGCGCATGACTTCTTCACCGACAGCACTATTCCATGACTGAATGGTACCCGCTAGCTGAGCAACGAAACTCTTCAGTTGCTCTTCTGGAAAACCCGGATGCGAAGTCAGAATTCCAAAAGCGCGTGCAGTGATGCCCTGATTATCCTGATTGTTGCTGCAAATAGGCTCCATCAAGGACTTTGCACGCGGAAGCAAATGCTCAACAACGTCATTGGGAGCTAGCGAGCAGATTTCCACAAAACGAACACCGCATTGCCGTAGTCCTTCGCGCCCGCCGCTTACAAGGCCTTCGAGGGTGCCAGACAAAAACGACAACACCGACTCCTTTGCGGACTCACGGATGTACCGTCTCACGGCTGAGCGAGCTTCAACGCTGGTAGAAAGGAGAACCTCAAGCTTGTAGTCCCAATCTTGCTCCAAGTCCGCAGTGACTCCCGAGGCAGAGAATGCCTCCCAGAGCAACATGTTTCGGAGGAACGAGATGGCAGGCACGAAGGAACCTTTGTAGGGGCCAGACAGGAGTTGCGAAGCGGACTGTGCCTGAACGTTCATGAGTTCCTCTTGCCCTCCAGGCCCAAGCAGGAAACGAGTAGCCGCATCGAACTTCGGGAATTCAAACCAAGATTCATCCTGTACCGGCGCTGCCGCTGAAGTGGAGCGTTTCCCGTCCTCAGTGGGATTCAGTAGTCGGTACCAATAAGGGTGGAGGCCCTTCTTTCCTTCCTCGACGACCTCCTGTTGCCGTTCTGGGCCCCTTGCAATGGCCATCAAGTCGATCCAACGGGCGACCACATCGCCGAATGGCAGGAACCGATTGGCAAACCGCACTGCGGCATACTGGACTCCTCGAACAGCTCGGTAGCCTGTGTCGGGGTCAATATCACCAGGTTGCATGCTCATCTGATGAACCAAGAATGGCCGAAGCTGGTCCTGGAAGGTTTTATCGTGGCTGTTCAAAGAGGAATTCAGGATACTTCCCAGCGCCTGATCAATGCTCACGAAAATCCCAGGACCAGAGTCGTCTGCTCCTAGCGAACCAAAGAGCCATCGGACCAGGTCAAATTCAAAGTTCTCTACTGTATCGGCCTGTGACACAAAGTCGACTTTGGGGACCATGATACCGATACATTCGTAGGCGAGCCCGCGCAAGCTAAGGTCTGTTGTGGGCAATCTCTGCCCACTAGCTGCCGGACTGGGCCATCCTTGAGATTGAATGAAGTCCCTCAGCCCTGCGATGAGTTTAGGGGCGATTTGCTTGAGATCAGAAGCTGCGCCCATACGAACTACCCACGTGGTGAATGTAAAAATTTGGGTCCTTAGTTTTGACGCTTGCAACCCCTGAGCTGATCTAGCGGTATCGGATAGGAGGCCATCCTCAATGAGCCTCATGATCCGCTGCGGGTCCGCAGTAGCTTTGATGGATTTTCCCAGATATGTAAGGAGCTTCACTTGGAGTGGCGGCCGCGCCGGAGGAGCACCATCAGGCGACGAACCGCCGAAATACAGCTCATACAGCTCATTCACGACATCGGGATTGTCGATATCCGCAGTAAACCGCTTGAGAGTTTCATCGCCCAGATCAGCCAGACGAGAGTTGGGATCCGCAGAAGCAATAAGTGAAGGCAGGAAGCGTTGAGAATCCTCAAAAGCACCACTGCCGATGAATCTCAGGGCGGTGACTTTCGTCTCAGTCAGGTTCAAGCCGCCATCCTTCGAAGGGTTCCAAGTCTCGTTCGCAGGGGCACCCTTATTCAAAAATGCATACTCGTCTGGGGAGAGACCGGGGCACGTCACAGTTTCCTTGGGACCAGGGGTCAGAAGTAGCAATTTCGCCAGCCAAAAGGACAGGAATTTAGAATCATCATCTGAGAGTCCGAGATGCTCTTTCAAACGGCGGTCCTCCTCACTGCCTCTCACTGGGAGTTTGAGTAGCGGCAAAAGACGCAATACAAGATTAAACACGATAGCACCCTGAGTGGGCGACGTTCCGATCTTCGAGATACCCTGGAGCAAGGGTAGCAGGATCTCGACTCTGGCTGCGGAGCCAAGTCGATCAATGCCTTGCTGAGCATATATGAGATCAAAATGCCTGATCAGCTGAGAGTTCTGTTCCTTGAACTGCTTCAACAAGGCTGCCACGGGCAGCTGAACAGTGGGGGCTTTAACACGAGTGTTGATATGCTGGCAGACCGAGATAATCTTGTTACGCACTTCCACGCTGTCGGACCCGAGCTTCAGCAATAAAGGGGCCAGGTATGTCCCTAGTAATGACTGCAATTTCTCATCTGAGTCTGCCATTGCAATTCTGAATTCCACCTTCCCTATCAGGCTCAACTCGCGAGCTTCGGGGCTCTGAGGGTCCGCCATGATGAGAATAATTTGCAGAGGACGGCTCTAGTGAAGCATTGAACACGAAAGACCAACAAAAGCACAATAACAATTCGCAAATATCGCGAGATTCTGAAATGATATAGGCAACCACACTCACGTCATCGTTCAGGTGAGCTCCTCTATCTGGCCCTGGCGACATCGTCCTCCGCCGCCGCGGCTCCACTATGGATTAGTCAACCGATTAGTCATTTCTTGGCATCCCCGCCACAATCTGTACCTGCCAAGTGAATGGAGTCAACTGGTGACTTCCGGGCAGGACTTGTGGCCCGGAAGGTGGAACAGTCGAAAGTGCATATTTCCCTAAAATTTAGGCTCTCGAGAGTCTTCGGTGGTTACTATGTAGCGACCTCATTAGCAAAACACCTGGCATATTTCTTAAGTAGCGATATATCCAACTAAATAGTGTATATACTGTGACAATCAGTGCCGGTTCCCATTTTCCCTTCGCTGCTCAGCAGCTTCACCCCTCAAGAATAAACCGACTTCCCTCTCTTTCTCGGCTGAATGATCATTGCCATTTTTCCGGATGGTGTTTCCAAAGAGACACTGCCACAGGTCATCCTTCTTCACCACCTCTCCTCCACCTAAGCCACGCTGCATCAAGTTCATCAGAGTAGCATCTTGCATTTCCATGGAATTTGCAGATTCAATAGCCGCCTCGCTAACATCACCGCCGTCAGCAGGAGTCAATAGAGCGACCGCTTTCTTGTCCTTCTCTTTCTCGATGATGTGAGCCAGGCGTCGGGTCACTGAGAGCTCATATATGGACTCTTCGACTGTGTCGGAAACAAGGTACATCCACACCGTCGTTGGTCGATGTTGGCCGATACGATGGACTCGAGCGATGGCCTGTAGCTCGATTGCAGTATTGATGAGCGGCTCGCATAGGAAGACATGGGTTGCGTTGATCAAATTCAACCCGGATGATTGTGCTTTCCCGTGCAACAAAAAGCATTCGACCTGGAGATAGTTGGTTAGTGCATGATTTCAGGAAAGCAGGGAATTCAAATTGCATACCGCTGGGTCTTTTTTGAACCTCTCGATGCCATCTAAAGAGTCAATACCGGTGCTGATGATTCCAAAGCTAGAGAATGCCGCCTGCAATATCTCAAGGAAGGCTCCGTATTGTGAAAATATGATGGATTTTGCACCAGGGTCGTGTTCGCGTAACCATAAGACGTGTCGGGCCAGAGTATCAACCTTCGTTCCGTAAGAGCCATGCAATTCGACTTTCTTGATCTCATTGAGATGACCCGAGCTTATATCGCTATAGATGGCATTTTGGGAATGACCCTCATGGTCCGGTCTGATGTGTGACGTTTCCTCTTGTGCAACTAGATCCTGGGGCTTGTATGTGATCTGATGGA
Organism: Penicillium bovifimosum; assembly: GCF_028826915.1. Classification (NCBI taxonomy): domain Eukaryota; kingdom Fungi; phylum Ascomycota; class Eurotiomycetes; order Eurotiales; family Aspergillaceae; genus Penicillium; species Penicillium bovifimosum. The sequence goes on along the minus strand of NW_026622714.1, from coordinate 2,649,532 downwards.
AATCCTTGCGCGACAGAGACCTTTTGCACATTGGACAATTCCGGTGTGCAGCCCACCATAGCCGCAAACACCCGCTGCAGTACTTGTGGCCACACACGGTCAATACGCCTATATCAAGGTCAGTCCGAGACTTGATGATGAAATACAGAGAAGGTGACACTTACCAATTTCAATGGTGGACTGGCAGATAATGCATGTTCGAGAGCTACTGTCGGAAGTAGTGTCGTCCTTCAAATGAAGGAGATATCTTGCTTTGCTCTTGAGAGAAGCGATCTTCGCCTCAAGAATTTCCTCTTGTTCGAGCTTCAACGCGAAGGCCTTCTCGTCCAGCGGCTTGCCTACACTTTCCTCGTCATATGGGGCCACTGTGTCCGAAATCTGCTGCAAGTGACGATAATACTCCAAGCGGCTGTTCATAGTATCGCGGAACATCTCGACTTCTCTCTGCAAACTTGACGATACTTTGAGTTGCTCGGCCACCATTCGACCGGCATTCTTTAAGACCAATTCAACCATCTCATGTTCAGCACGAGCACGCGAATTGCCCGCGCTGGCTTGCCAGTCTAGCGATGTCACGAGACTGCGCAGCTCGCCAACGATGCTGCGTAGCGATCCCAGAGTAGGATCAGGCATAAGCTCACTGCGAGTGTTCATGATCTTGAGAAAGAGTTCCGGAGAGGGCCCTTCGCCTTTCTGAGCCTGGATGATGCCCATTTTGACTTCGTGAGAGATCAGCTGGTTCTTTTGACCGGTGAGAGCATCATGACGGTCGGCATACATGGAACGCAAAGCCTCCATGTAAACATACATTTCATCCTGATGTTTCGTGGACCGCTCATACTCATTACCTTCCAGTTCTGCGTCTTCCTCCTGGTCAATAAGTGACTGTGAAACCAACTTGGCCATGACATCCCGCCATTCCTTGTATTGCTCGGCATGTTTGTTGAGAGCCGTACACAAGTCTTCGAATTTGTTGAGCAAATGGTATGACTCCACACCTCTGCTGTACAAATGTGGTTTCATTTGCGGGATGATTGTGAACTGCTTATCTCGTGCTTTGGTCTTGATTCTTTGCATGGACTGCTCAACCTTTCGGGAGATCTCCGTCAACATCTCCTTGCGAATGACTTTCGCAGCTTCATAGCCATCTTCTTCGCGTTTCTCGAGCGCTTTGTACTCATCTGAGTCTGGCTGTGTGAGATTTGTATCACTCTTGATTTGGTAATATGCGTTTGCAGTGAAGAATACTGCAATGTGCTGGACCTCGAGTGCAGCTCGAAGCCTCAGTCGGCATTGGCCGAGCCGACTGTTCTTGTCCGCCTCTTCGGCATCCTCATCAGACATTTTGTCGAGATGTTCGATTGTCCCATTCCTGTCATTGACAGCATCATTGGCTTTAATTAGACGCAATTGTTCTCTGGTTTCATTGACTAGCTCAGTGGCATAATTCAATGCGTTTTGCCACAGAGCGAGGGCTTCTTGGCGGCGTCTTGCATTCTCTAGAAGCTGACCTCGTCGAAGTTGAGAGAGAAGGAGAGACCGCTCTTCTGCACGAATGGCGGCCACGTTGGTATCAATCATGACTTCCAGAACTTGGTCCACAGTCCGCAATGGACCACCGGTCATGCGTAGCGCTCGACGATTGCTTCCGCTAACCTCTGGATGAAGACAGGTCTGACGAAGTCTTGTCAACCAGGTGCGCATCTTTTCTATAATTGCAGGATCTTCGGGGTTCCAATCGGCTCGAAGAGGTCCCCCTGATTCGTTCAACCCGCACTGTTCGCACATTTCCTCAAAAAGCTGCTTATAATGCTGTTCTTCCACAGCTGTGAAGGGTGTAGTTATCACAATGCGTTTTTGGGGCGGCAAACGAAGCTCATCAAGTAATTGGCTTTTGCTGTGCCGAAGGGTGATTTGGTTGATAATCTTCGCTAGGACCGGTCCGAAACATGAGCACAACCTTTTCCATAAAGAGGATGAAAAGCAGTAAGGCTCATAATGGAGGAAGAGAAGAAGACCAAACAGATCGTCTATGTTCCTGCGCAGCGGAGTACCAGTCACAGCCCAGGCGATCTCTCGAGGAATCAGACGAGCGACTTTAGCTGCATTGCTGACTCCACTTTCAACCATCTGTGCCTCGTCCAGACATACACGCCACCACGAAAGGCGAACCAGCGGGGTTTTTCTTTGCTCAAATCGCTTTTCATGCCGTAAACTCCGCTGTGGATGCGCGCCAGCGTAGTGGATTTCTTTGGCGATCACATTGTAGGTGGTTAGTACTACATCAAACTCGGCAAGCTCGCCGACAATCATTTCATCGGACTCTTCTTGTCCGCGTTTGATACCAGTGTAATGGTGAACACGCAGCGTAGGAGCATGCTCCTTCAGTTCTTGTTTCCACTGCTCAAGGATCGCGGGTGGTGTGATAATCAAGGTGGCACCGGTGGGTATCAATCCATCTGGATCAGTCTTGAGCGGCGTTTTTCGCTTATTCAGACTTATTAATGCCATCATTTCGACCGTTTTGCCTAGACCCATTTCCTCTGCAAGAATTCCGCCTTTCAAATGATGTCCGGCATCATACCACTGGGAAAGGTCCCTTGTCAGGACCATAAACAGTTGGCTGAAGTAGTACGTCCGTCCATCGGCATCTTCCCTGGGATGGAAAGATGCCGGAAGGTCACTTTTACAAATCTCCTTCATCGGCACAACCTCGCCGTTCTGTCGGATTTCCATCCCTTCCCTCTGCAAGAGCCAGCAAACCGCTCTTGCCTGGAATGGAAACAGCTTACATTCAAGGGCAGGACATCGAAGATTTTCCGCAGCACTTTCTTCGGCCCGGGGAACGTGAACATTGTTGTAAAATTCACGAGTAGGCCATTCTCGGGGGGTCCCCAACATCCTGTTCCGATATTCGCGAGGCCCGGCTGAACTTGGGGGAGGAACACATCGTTCCTGCAGGACGTACGTCGTAAAAGCTTCAAGATCTGCTTCCCCTAAGCGGTTAAGATCTGGAGCTTCTATCGAATCTTTCCACAGAACAACCGTATTGAGGACAACAGTGTCATCATCTAACGAGGCAGAAAGATGGGCTTGGTAGCAGGCTGTGGGCACCTGGTTGAAGAAGCGATCCACATGAGCAAGTCTGCTAGCGCGCCGAAGTTGCGCAAGGACATCCAGCAATCGCGAATCCTGGCAAGTATATAGTATCAATTCCTCCCCATTGAGTCGAGATATTACTGGTGACAGAAGATCGGCCTCGCCATCAGCCAAGTTCAATCGTGGCTGGTTGTTAACTTCTTCGTCGGGCGATGAAACGCTTCGAAAATCTATGATAACTGGGGTTTGAAGGGTTGACAGGTTCGGTCTATAGGTCTCTTCGGGCTTGGATATGCTTTTCTCCGATGGTTTCTGCAGAGGAAGGTCACGGGTCAGTCTTCGCTCGAATGCGGTAGAGTAGTCGGGTCATACCATGCGCAGTGTTAACCGTGCCAGGGGAATATATCCTAGAGGTATGCCTGTTGCCGATACTCCATTTTCTGTAGTCAGGCTCCTTGATCCACCTCTCACAGTCTTGCGCCGCTTGGCCGGACGTTCGTCGGGATTCGATATATCGAACTTTTGGAGTTTGTCGCGTAGAGGCCGGAGGACTGAGTCTAGAAAGAGATTGTCAGTTTGTCCGTGCTTCGCTCGTGTCTAAAGTCCTGTGAAACAAGAAAAGCTTACCAGGCAGCGCGAGTTCTTCCACCACGACACCCATTCTGGACAAGGAACCTATGCTGTCGCCACAATGGGGAGGGAGATGAGGGCGAAATGCGGCCTGAGTTGGGGCGATTCTCTTATCGTAGGAATCACGCGCAGATAAGATAAGCGGTTAAATTCCGGTTAAACGGGACTTTCGGCTCCACCTACGATCTATGAACCTCTCTCCGAATGAACACCTACAATTGCATTTGTCTAGGTATACTTACTGTTTCCTGCGAGGCCCAGGATATGTTACCATTTCTCTAACTAGACAGTCACTGCCTCCTTCTCTATCTTTACGCAATTTCTCGTCACACCCATCTGCTCACTATCCTTGAATCACGAACTCAAATCACCCGCGTTCCTCAACTTCCATTTCCTTGACCCAGCTGCTAACATTCTCACACGCCTCTTCCGGGCACCGCTTATACTGCAAAAGAAAGCCTTGTACTTCTGCAAGGCTAAACCGCCTCTCTGGCAGGAGCTCTGCAAAACGCATCGCAAGGTCATCCAGGCCTGCTGGTCGCTGCTTTTCTTCTTCTGCGTGATCTGCAAGATTCTGGGATATATCACTGTACATGTTCAGGAAAAGGCTTCTCAGCTCTTCGTGAGACGGAAGCTCGAATTGAATATGTAAGTCCACACGGCCTGGTCGAATCAGTGCGCGATCCAGACTTTGCGGCGCGTTAGTCGTCATGATCAATATGCGACCTTCATGGGATGATATGCCATCAATTGCGTTCAGCAATCCAGAGAGAGATACCGCAGTCGTGCTTGGTGCCACTGCTGTGGGTTCCGGCGAAGACTGCGCAGCCGCAGATCTGGACTTGGTAGGCACGATATTGCCTCTGTTCAACCCTGCGGCATCGATGTCTTCTAACAGTACCACGCACCGTGTGGGCACCTCCGAAAACAGCCTGATGAACTGTGATTCTGTCACAGTTGGATCTAGCAGACTCAATACGTATATGTCCAGACCGAAAACACCAGCGATTGCGGAGGCAAGGCTTGTCTTGCCGGTGCCGGGAGGCCCGGAGAACAGATATCCACGTCGATACGGGATGCCATGGTTGGCATACCATTGCCTTGTATGCGGATGAAGGTACTCGTTAATATCTCGCAGGATAGTCTTCTTCTTGTGCTTATCGAGGATGACAGTCCTGATGTCTCTGGATGGTCTCGAAGCAACTGGGCTCCATCGGATGACTTCCCGGGAGTTAGTCCTAGTGCGGTAGACCGTTATGTTGGACACGGACACTTTGCGACTGTACGCACGGACTTCGTCGAGGAAATCCTTGATCGGTGAGAGTGAAAGGCTTATGCACTGCAACTTCAGCTGAGGCCTAACCTCGATTTGTGGATAGCGGCTGATGTTTTCATGGTTGTTCGCCGCATGGCTGAAAAGGATCCAGCTTCGCTTGAAGCGAAAAAGACGTGATCCGTGGAAAGGCTTCAGCTCCACAGACGAGTCGTCTTCAACTCCTTTGTAGCTGACCAGCTTATCAGCATCAAGTTTTTCAGGCAAGGACCGGGTTATTGCTGTGTCGTCAGAGCTTTTGGAGGTTTGTGCTAAGACAGAGCGGAAATTGCGACGCTTGAATGCATGGTCGTTCATCCAAAGGACGATCTCTTCGTAGAGAGGATCGTCTTGCTTCACGTGCACCGTTGACAAGCATGTCTTTTCGGCAAAACTGTGTAAGATGTTTCCGGCTAAGCGGATCGAAGTGATAGCACCGGTCGCGAGAATCCAAATGTTCGCGAGGACGAGGATGTCTAAGTTCAGACTTTGGCGGACCAGGTCCACGAAGGAATGGACTCCACTAGGCACTGGGAGACCGGTGGACATGAACATCTTGATGCAATATGGTACAGATCTGACATGCCTGGAGTTAGAATTGACTTCAGCCTCCATGATATGCACCCTGCTGTGGTGCACCGCCAAATTACCGCCACGAATGTGTCAAACCTGTAGGGGCATCTGAGCGCAGACGCCACTGCATTGCAGGGTTTGATTGGGCCACGTAATAGGCAGGGTACTCCGTACTCTGTACGTATCTGCAATTCTGCGTGACAGGCCGATGGTGGCGTAGCTGGTCTGTACATAGCTTGGGTATCTTGGACTAAGTGGACTGAGTGGACTACGTTAAGTGGAGTGGATCTCCGACTAGTCACAGTGCAGTGGACTAGTGTATGAATCAGACCCAATGAACTCAAGTATATAGTATCCGCTTAATAACTATTAGCCAATAGTGCAGCGTCCACATGAAGATCTACAGCCACTATCGAGAAAGTGAAGAAGTAAACGTTATGGCGGAGACCCTTACATCTCAAATTCTCGTCATAGATCCGAAATACAGTCCACAGTCTTGCATCGCTCGAGAACCATGAACGCTATTTAAAATCCAGTACCCATGCCTACGACTTGACTTTCTTACTACCTTTCCCAGCCCTTTCCCACTCAACCGCTACACAGTTCTATAGTCAAAATGCCACGCATCGACCAAAGAGTTAGAAGTGTTGTCTCTGAGCAACTTGGTATCCCAGTGGAACAGGTACATCCATATACAATATACATTTCTTCCTACCCTCGCCACAGCAATATACTCACCCTCTCCAGATTGGGGACGATGACAGGTTCGTGGATGATCTCGGAGCTGATTCCCTTGATCTCGTAGAGATCATCATCGCCCTGGAAGAGGTACGGTGTTCGGTTACCACTACCTATCTTCTCCTATGCTGATCACATATACAGGAATTTAATATGGAGATCCCGGATGAAGATGCACAGCAAATCACTACTGGTAAGTTCATTCAACGCACATGGGATGTGGACTATGCTCATTCTATTTAGTCCGGGAGGCGGTTGAATATATCCAAAGTCACCAGCGCTAGTACTTGTAGTAAAAGAACAGTCAATGTTCAATAGAATGCTCCCAATATGCATTGACAATGGAGAACACATACATACCTAGCGCAGGGCCCAATCACGAAGATCATTAGGTACGAGACTGAGAGAGCTGAAGACGAAGTACAGTAGTAGTACAGTAGATACGAGCAGCTTGTGGGTCCTGCATAACTATTGACAAAGATCTTCATAGATCGATCCTCATAGATCCGATATCAAATTCATAGACGACGATCCCTCAAATTCACCTCGTAACCTCGGGATATCGTCGGGCCCCATATTCGCTCCTTACATATTCCCAAATCAGAAAAGCGACAGAAGGAACTACAAAATGCGACCAAAGAGTTAATATCACTTAATAACGCAGCAGCATGCAAATACCGCTCTGTCTCCCAACAAACCTCACCCTAAGCAATCCCCATCTACCGGAAGTTCGGAACCATTACCGGGCTGTATGCAAGATGTCCTTGACAGACGTCCTACCCTTCCCATATCCACTAAGCGTCGGCACCGACATATGCCACGTCCCCAGAATCCAGCGAATTCTATCCAACGAGAATGAAGAGCACGTTACCAGATTCAGTCGAAAAATCTTCAGTCCAACAGAGCTGCCCGGTTTCCAAGAGCGGTATCAGGCAGTCTTACGATTGAGGCGGACGATGCCAGCTCGGGCACAGATCGAAGAAAATCAGACCGATGATCATGGCTCTGGGGTTGATAATGATGTGCGGTGCGATAAATACGAGCGAGAACTTTTGGGGTTCTCGAAGTGGGTAGCTGGTCGGTAAGGCGCCAACCATATTGAGGATGCAGAAGCCATATGAGGAAAAGCGAGCTGAAAACTACTAGGTTTGCGGCCAAAGAGGCGGCTATGAAGGCATTGTCTCCTCATCGTCTTGGGTGGCATCAGGCTGAGGTGTTGACATTGCCAGGGAGGAAAAAGCCAGTGCTGGTGGTTCATGCGCCGCCGCCACTAAAAGCAGAGAGTAAGGAGAATGGGGATGGAGGACACCAAATGCTGAGAAAACAAGTCGCGCAACTTTCAATCAGTCATGACGGGGATTACGCTACTGCCACTGTGTTGGCGGTTAACTCCTTTGGGGCTGATTTCGGCACATTGGAAAGGTAGACGAGAAGTGAACGACCTCGTACTTCCTTGAAACTTGACTGAAGATAACTTCGGATACCTGACATATACATGTAACATTTAACGATGACAGAAATCATGACTGTACATTTGAGGAAGAAGCTACCTTTACAGAATTGCTGTGAAATCATGACAAGTTCTTCTTTCAATCGAGTCATCCTTGTCAAACGAACAGCACATATTTGCCACCTTGGTCGTATAAGTTCACACAATTCCCCCTCATCTGCCTCTCTACTCATCAATCTTTCCATCTTTCCCTGGCCATACTGTTAGTCTGCTACATCAGATTCTCTCAGCCTCACATCTTGCATAATGCCACGTCTAATAACCGGCACAAGTGAGATCTACTTCATCGATCACATCAAGCAAGATATCCTCGACCACCGAAACGACAAAGAGTACGACGTGATATACTTGTCACCACTCCCCGAGTCTCGCCACAACTTTCGCATCCAAGTTCACGACTTTGTGAACCTCGATTTCGATAACCCATCTAAGTGGTCTTCGGCTTTCCTCACAGCTTACGGCCATATCAAAGAGCCCTCACCTTACGGAGAACCTTTTCTCGTCACGCGTATTTGTAAGCCATCATGCAATCGCGAGCATTTGACAAAAAATCGGCAATCCTCGCCCCCCTCATGAGCGCCGGCTCCTAGGTAACCGCCGCAGTGATCCCCGAACAGGCTGGCAACTCCACGAACGCGCTGGAACCCCGGATCTCCTACTTCTCTTGACGTAACTTGACTGAATATGAATATGACTTCGGATACCTAGCATATACATATACCATTTATTCTATGCCCCACGACCTTGCCTGGGAGGTGTTCCCGGTCCCTTCCCAAGTATCGCCCTCACACTCTCTCTACCCGAGTCACCGTGATCTCGCAAGAGAGAAGGCACAACCCTTCCTTTATGATCCGTGTCAGATACGATAGTACCATTGACTGCGTGAACCGATCGATGATATGATCGCCCATACATCCGGCTCTCGAACTCATCGACCGTGTCACCCCAAGAGCTTGAGCTACCGCCAGTGACCGACTTATACTTTGCTGCCCCAGACTGAACCGTGTGCAGAGAAGCCGGCCCCGAGGCCAAGGTGTAAGTGGAGACGCCCAGCCCACCTGTGCTCTCAAAGGTGAGACCTCTCTTCATCCATGAGTCGATTGTCATTCCATTCGATGTGATTCCGTAAGTTGCATTCACAAGCAAAGGGTATTCAAATTCAACACTATTCGAGACAGGTGTATCCCCCAGCTCCATGATGATGTTGTTACCAGTCGTACGCTGTGTGTTGACCTGGCTGTACCCTTGCTGGTTGAGTAAACCGCGGTTGGAGAAGGACAAGGTCTGAGACCACGAGTACGAAGATGAAGTTGCACTGAAAGTCCTCTTGACGCTCACTGAATACGACAAGGAATCGCTTCCCCCAGTCTCGTTGAGAACGAGGTTCCGATTGACACTGAACTCTGGCGGAGGGGCTTCTACCTTGGGTCTGTTGTTATCTCGAATGAGAGTCGCTTCATTGGTCGAGATGTCATCATCCAGATATAAGAAGATATTTCCCGTGACCACCCAATATGATCCCACGGTGCCTGCGAGCGTGACACTCCCATCATCTGAGACATTGAGACCGGTCACCCGAATCTCAAATGAATGTCGTTTGCCATCTTGGAGCATTGGGAGGAATGGGGAGATATCGATCTCCGGCTGCCGAAGATCAAAGGCATCAATACCAACAATCGGACGCCAGTATCCTGGAGCCACGCCGCCTGTGAAAATAATAGGAAACGGCCAGACAACCCCAGCAAGTATCCCATCAATATAGAGTTGAATTTCACGAAAAGGTGTGTACCCATACAGCGCACCGACGGTACTTTCAAACCGTTGTGTATCCTCAGAGAAGACATTCGACCACCAGAACTCTTCTTCCGATTGTCCACATGCCGATATGGATACAACAGCCCGCGATGCCGCAGCAGGAATCGTATACAAGACAGTTGTATTGTCCGCAGGGAATTGGAAGGCGCTCGAAGAATTTGACGCTGACCTCTTGGCAGAGATTGGAAGAATGGTATCCGGGGTCCTTACGTTCTGCTCTTGAGTGAAGTGCGCCGTCAACGTGGCATTGAAGGGACCTGTGTAAATATCGTTGATGATGTTTCCCAAGTCGAATATCAATTTCTGGGGGCTTTTCCACAACGAGGTATACTGCGACATGTCTTTGACATAGCTCCAGACAATGCCGTTGTTCGTTGGTTCGGCTGTTGAAGTCCGGAATACTTCACTGTCTCCAAGGTACATGACTGCCAGCCGGTCATACTGCTTTCCCCGAGAAGTCACTGTGAGATTGATTCTCACGGTATCAAAGTCACAATCCGGGGGAACATAATTGCCTAAAATGGTGAAAAATTAGACAATAAGTCGAAGTACCACTTGATATCACCTCTTACCAACAAACGGTGCTCCATAGCTTGATCCGAAGACATGATCCATGAGCAGGGTCTTGACACCGCAGTTGTCATTTTCACAGGAATCCAACGGCACTGACTGATAGACCTGGGAAACATCCTGCAAGCCAGTCGCGATGGGTGCGGGGGTCGAAGAGCGAGCAAGAGACTGCAACCCACTCTGAAGCGAGGAAGCCAGTTGCCCGAAGAGTAACAGTCCACATATGCCCAACGACAACATTGTTACCCGCAGTGTCAAACTTGACTTGATTCCGTTCTGATCGCCGGGGTTCAAGTTTGATTTCGAATCGCAGTGATGATTAGACCAGACAGTCTTAGTAGTTGGGCAAGTCTCCCAAGACTTCGGTGATTCTTGATCAACTGGCGAATCTGAAGATCGACTGCAATGCTTTCGAGATGACTTGAGCAACTTATACCTTGAAACCGCCAGCCATAGCGGAAGGAAGATGAAGAAACATGCAAGCAATGGGGTTAAGCAATACCCCATGGCAGACTTGGGGTCAGCGGAGATAAGTGAGAAGACTAGCATGTTAGCGTGCTCTAATCCGGTCCAGATAGGTAACTATTGCGATTCAGTTTCAGGCTAGCAGGGGCTAAGTGGCTCTTTGCTGTGATGCAACATGAAGATGTGCCCCTGAAGATAAGATGCATGAGGGGAACCTTCCAAGTGTGTCCCGCATCCATAGTAGTACACGGGCAGTAGGTAGGTGGCACAAGAAGAGGTCTATTCGGAACTATAAGTCCGATAAATTACATTTTGATAGTGACCAAGCAATTGGTATTGTCGAGACCAATACAAACAGCAGGGAGTTTACATAGTAGTATCTGTACAAGAAAAAGCGGAGACACTCAAGTCTAAAGCAAGCAAAATGACGAATCGCTCCATATCCAATGCAAATGGGGGTTTGTTCCCAAATTTCACATAAACAGGCGCCAGGCACCAAGAATAAGAGCAGCAGTACCAGTACAGACACCCCTAAAGAAAAGAAGGTATTAGTATATGCTCGGGGTTAACAAGGTCTCAGTTCGGGGTTCATACATGAGCCATTGTAGGGTGGAGAACTTGACAGCTTCAACTCGTTCTCTCAACCCTGCGACCTCCTGTTCAATTCGCGTTTCGGTCTCTTTGATGCGCATTTCTTGACCATTGGCTTCCTCACGTATCCGTCCCTTTTCAAGGTTAAGATCCAACCGCACCGAGGCTTGTGTTCGGCCGATCTCATCCCGGAGTCGTGAGTTGAGTTTAGCAAGATCTGCCGCGATCTTCTCATGTGATGACCGAGTCAATTGCGCCTCAGTCGAATCGGCATTGAGTAGTTCGGAGCGCAATTTGGCAAAGTCCACCTTTTGTGTATAGGTCGATCTCTCCGAGTCTAATAAAGCATTCACATTAGCTCTCTGGCAGACATAACACAAATAGTGTCCAGGAATCACCATCACATACCTTCTCGCAGGACCATCGTCCTTGTCAGGTTCTGGATAGATTCTTGAATGACATCATTCAAAACTCGCATCATGGCCACGGACTGCTCCTCGCTGAAGCCCTCTTCCTGCAGACGCTTTACGAATTTCAGGGTATCGAAGTGATGGTCACGGGGTCGGACTGTGGTCGCATGGAAGGCGCGGCGAGCAGGGTGGAACGTAGCAACGTATACACCATTATGTCGGATGGGATTGCCGCGGGGTGTCGTTGGCGTTGCCGGGGTCGTTATAGAGATATTTCGGGAAACGAGGTAGGCGGATATTAACTCCCGGGGTGATGTGGAGATGAGCCGAGAAGACTGAGTAGATAGGCTCTGGGAAAGGAGTTGTCGTTTCAGTGGTGTATTGCCTTGGAGGACTGGTCGTGTTTGGCTTGTTGTAATTGCGGGACAATGAGTGACGGTGACGAACGGGCGCGACGAGGAGCTGTTCCAAGTCAGACGGGGAATGAGGTTGCGCGGAACCTCTGCGACAGATTTTTGAGGCGCCATGTCCGGGACAGTGGGCAAGGATGTTGTATGGGATTCGAAAGTTGAGAAGCCTGGAGGCAGAAGGGAAACCTTGGAAGATTCCGGGATCACGGACTTGGATCGGGAAAGGGCCGGGATGACTAAAGGACGCTTCCAGTTTCCCGGCACCAGATTGCCATGATCCTACTTGTACAATATTCCTATTTCATGCAAGAGGATTATGTATTAGTCTATCTCGGACTGGATTCATTCTCAATGGTCCGAATCAAATTCGCATGTAAACGCTATCACAAATCCATGCCCGTTCGCGGTTATCGACGATCAATCCGATCTTCTTGGGGGCTAATCCGCGGAAGAGCTCTACAGGTCAAACAGCTTCTTCAACTGATTGATAGTGTCTTGAGGGCCGTCAACGGAGTGTCCAATGGTGCGAGGGTCTTCGTAAATCTCATAATCGTTTCCTCCAACGGAGGTTTTGTCGCCGAAGAAGTGGATAGTGGTGTATTCGATACCCGAAATGTCCTTCTCGGCCTCGACGTGTTGCAGGCAGTAGGTCTTGTCCCAGCCGGTGGGGAAGACATCGAAAGAGATTTGACCGCCGATAGAATATCTGTGTTGGCATTGGATTAGCCCGATGTTGGAACGTCGATATCGCCGTATATGTACTTACGTGAGGCCGTAGTCTGGGAACTCCTTCTTCAAGGACTCCACCAGAGTCTTTCTGATGTTGTGGATCTTATCGAAACTATACCGCAAGTCAGCCAGTATTCCAGACCATAACCACATCAAAGTAGTGGCCAAAATGGAATAAAAGCGTCCGGACATACGCTTCGAACTCGTCGCGCTCTTCAACGCTAGCAGCACGTCCAACGGGGCTGATATTGACCATTCCATTCCGGAACTCAATGAAAGTACCGCGCTTGCGAGGCAAATTGGTGTTGGCAATGTACTTAAGAACGAAGTTGACCAGCGCTTGGTACTTGTCCTCCCCAAGCCACTGAATGAAGTTGTTGCTGGCGAGCTGCTTGCCAAGGCGGTATGCGGTCAGGCCGTTCTCGGAGAAACAGAAGTCAAAAAGTGTAGTGACGTCGATTGTAGGCGAGCCAAGTTGTTCTTGCTGCTTCACAAGGTTCGAGCCGCCAACCTGGAACACATTACGAAGTTAGGAACGGTATGACTGAATTCATTGGGGGGTGGACAAACAAATCCGATGGCGCACTTGTGTCGCAATCGAGAGAGCAACTCGAGCATCTCCGGTGAGGCATGCTGCAATTGACGCATATTAGCATGGGCAAAGCGTCCGGCTCTCATTGTAACATACTCGTCTGGCGGGGGTGAGAGTCTCATCAACATCGAACAGGACAATCGTGTTCTTGATGGGACGGTCCACCAAGGAGGGGTAAACACTGGCAGCTTCAGTCATTTTGGATAGTTGCAACAATTGAGTGTCAGAGGATTTGGCGCAGGAAAAATCGCGAGCAACTTGGGGGTAAATATAGACTGGGCCTTATTTTGGCCGCAAGCGGTGAGGGAGGGAGCTTAGCGCTAAGCGTTGGGTCCAGAAGCGGAGAGAACCTTGGAAGGCCACCTGGTCTGTCTCACTCATTTTGTGAGAAAGGTCATGAGGCAAATGACTCAAAATTGAGATCAATCCCCTATTCCCCTTAGCCCTACATAGATGATAGATGTACGGAGTACACCGAATACCGTCCGAAGTTTACACCATGTTGTGCTGCATTGATATCGAGACCGGACTCTGTGGCTGTTATCGATAACTTATCGGAGGGGTATTCTACGAGATAAAAAGAAGATACATGCATTGGTACAACAATTCTATGTACGCAGTATTTGCTCTGTAGCTAGGTAATGCACATCAACCTGTGCTTTGCGGCCTATAGCCACGAATAATTACTATCTGAACGTCATACCTCAACCCAATTCATCATTCATGCCGAAGCTAGTGAAAACCAGTCCCCAATTCCTAAACGCCCAAACCGCAAAGCAAGCTGCAAGCCCTCACTGCCCCATAGTAGACCGGAACACCTTAGCTGCAAGCTCACTCAAGAGTCGCGTCCGATCCGGCGTTGGAAGGTCCAAGAAAACCTCATAGACACTTTTGCCCTTAGCATCGCGAACTGCACCGATACGATTACCCGCAACAGCGCCAGCCAGCGCACCAGGCAAATTGCCAACAATAAAGCCCAAGGCACCACCGCTAGCTCCGCCAACCAGTGCCCAGAACCGACCGGTTGGACGAGACCCTCCATCTCTATCCTCGGCGAGACCTTCTTCGCGCAACATCTCTTCAAACACAGACCCAAACTGGTCGCTGTCACGGTGCTCGCGGTCTCCGCCGAATCCAAAGCTCGACCAAGGGAAGCTACCGGCAGTCGGTGGTACTTCCTCTTCTGCTTCCTCTTCCTCGTATGCGCGGGTGGCGTCGTACTCTCGCCGGCGTGCAGGGTCTGATAGTGTGTAGTAGGCATCGTTGATGTCCTGGAACTTTCGTGTGCGCGCAGGTCTCTCGGGTGAGTCGGCGGGGACTCGATCGGGGTGGGATTTCAGCGATTCCCTGTGGGCTTGGTTAGTGACTTGTTTTGGGGCAGGATGTGGTGTGCTTACCTCTTATAGGCATTGCGAATTTGTTGTTGGGTCGCATCTTGTGCGATATTCAGGATCTTGTCTGATTTGTGTTAGATAGGGTAATTGCATCTTGGATCTTGGTCCTTGGATGACGTCTTACAGAAATCGGGTTCTGCGCGAGGATCAGTAAATCTTCAGTTTTGCAGGGATAGGGGAGGCATAATACATACTCGACATATTCACTCTTGTTTGGCAATCTCAAATAGACACTGCGACTGGCAATATTGTGGAAGGACTTTCGTCAAGAATCAGGTCGAGTGATGGAAAGCCATCACATGCAGTGACGTAGATGCCGCCTGAGGCATGAACTTGAATCCATGGTTGACCTGTTTAATTGGCAACTTTTAATTTGGAAACTATATCCACAAGTTTGTATATCCTTCATCGTTTTCTAGACTTTAGCAGTATGAAGGCAATGTTCATGCATAAGGTGGATTGCTTTTGTATGTACTCCGTACTCTAGGGTGAGATCTCGGCACGGTGTAATTTGTCTCAGGCAAAATGCAGTTCGAAACTAAGTTCAGCGGCCGAACCCCCCAGCCACTTTATCCCGTCAGGGGCCACTGTCCAACCTATCCGAAGATCCCCTCAGATTCGCCTTGGACACAGATTCTGCTATCACAATCTCCTCGTCTCCAGGTTCTCCATCGTGTGAGCTGTCAAAACCATTGCTTGCATTGGAAATCCACCAAGCCAGTCCACATCTCGGCCTAGACCACAGATTGCGCATCTCCGCAGCAGCTAGTGGCTGACTTGCATTTGTCTCTTTCAATTCTTTCAATTGCCACACAGAAGCGCAAAAAAAGGAGAAGATTCAGGTGCGATTGATTACCAGGGACATTGTTTGACAACGCACCCCGGAAGTCATTCTGTGTACCAATCTCACCACAGTTCCTTTGCTAGCCATCACCCCTCTAGGCTTTCTCAGATCAGAAGAGATCTGTCTGACCGCCTCAAAGCGCACAAAGCCCTACCCGTAATCAGCTTCACCACACTAGCACAATGGGTTGGTTTGACGGTCGATCGACCATTTCCTCCTCGGGATTCGTGCGCAAACGGTCGCCGGCATCCAGCACGCACAGCGGACGCAGCACACGCAGCAAAGCCTACTCCACCCACCACACACGACACTCGGCACCCTCCTTCTTTGGCGGACTAGGCGGTTCACGAACCGGAGGACGATCGAGCCCATCTGTGTTCTCCTCGTTCTCATCCTCGTCGCGACGAGCCAGACCCCGTGAGGGATTTGTGCAGCGCATGATTCGCGATATCAAGCGTCTCTTCCGTGACATCTATCGCTGGGCCCGTCGTCATCCGATGAAGGTTTTCATGATGGTCATCATTCCTCTCCTGACCAGCGGCGTTCTGCCCAGGCTGTTTGCTATGATTGGTATTCGCTTGCCGCATGCTATTACCAGCGCCCTCGGTGGTAGCTCGAAGGCTCGAGCAGGCGAGTTTGGAGCTGGTAGGGGGATGTCTGAGAACATTAGCAGCTTGATGAACATTGCCAAGATGTTTGCGTAGGCTTCTCCTGGCTAGGGCGCTCAAGTTGCGTCTTTATTCCCATGTTTTTTCCATGCTCTGCCGAGATTCAGCACATAACGATAATGATACACCGACTGTCTTTTGCCTTTGTTTCCTTGTTTCTGATACTCAGTTTCTGTTGCTGAACGTTGCCTCTTCTATCATGAACTCGGTCGCTTGCCTGTAATTCGATAGAATCAATCTTCGTGAAAAAGCTGCGGCTTTGTTTACGCAATAAAACCATACCGAGTCTCAAAGCGGGTCCGCGGGAATGGGACATCTTCTTCCTTATATTCAGTTGTCAAGTGTTGGTGCCCAAGCTGGTGAATCTGACGCTGGGACAACTGCCCATTGCACTAGCAGTAAAGTGTGCAGCTTGCAGGAAGTGCACTGGCCTTGTCACAAGCCCGCTCAAGGTCACATTTGACGCAGTAGTTGCAGCTATTCTCGTGACTGGCAGACTATCCATGCGGGTGCAGTGCCACGTATGCGATGGACCCGCAAGTGCACAGTTGGCTAGCAACCCCGCCAATGTGGACTTGTTTACAGAGTAGACTGTGATAGTGATGACAAGGAGACACGGAGCATATCTGCATAGCTTAGGCCAACGTTTCAGATTATTCAAGGGGAATATGTATACAATTTTGTGTTTGCCTAGGCAAGGCCAATATAAACTCCAAACAGAGATTCTATAGTAAAGCCAACTTTTGTACTTTTGATTAAAAGCCGAGAAAGCAATAACCAACGCCCGGGGTGCAAGTACCCGTCAGGTATATCTCCGAATCATGATCGCTGGGAGCGCTTTCCACGCTTCCGAGGGCGGGACTTCGATGTAGCAGTGGTCTCGGCCTCCTCAACCAGGGCTCCTCCGCCTCATCGGAATCAGACTCCTCCTCGGCGGGAGTTCCCAACACTCGGCCAACTGTCCGGTTAAAGCACCAGATGGGAAGCTTGAAAAGCATTGTCTGACGCAGAGTGGGGCGTTCAATCTGATCAATGTCGAGCAAGAACTCCTGGCGTTCGCCATCCTCGTTCTGCTCTTCCAAAAACACGTTACCGATGGAATCAACAATCAGAGTCTTGCCATTCTCCGCAACAACGCGCTTTCGCTCGCCAGTGCTGGCAGTCTGCTCAGTGGGAGTGGAGGTTCCCGAATTACGAGAACTTGCGCGACCTCCTCCCTTCTTATCCTTCTTGTTCTCCCTGTCCATCATGCGCTTCTGTCGACGGTTCACGGCCATGGCACCACCCTCGCTGGCTTCGGGGGCAGGCGCAGGCGCGGCAGCCGTAGAGTCAATTCCAGGGATACCGCGAACACCCATTTCATCGCCCCAGGCAGCCCTGCGGGCCTGGCGAATGTAGCGGTCGACAAACTCACGCTGGCGCTTCCAGCCGAGGATCAGGGCAGCGTAGTGAGCACCGCCGCCGAAAACCAAAAACAATCCCACCATCACGGAGCCCAGACCGGGGCGGAAGCGCGAGTAGTAGTATCCGGTACCTTTCCACAGGGGGAAGCCGTTCTTGAGGAAGTGGTCGTAACGCTCACGACCGGGGCCGCGGAGGACGTTGGCTACCAGATTGAGACGGGCTGAGCGAGCATCGGCGTCCTTGACGGCAGCGTCAATTTCACGCTGGGTGGGACCCTTGTTGACATTGACACCCCCGTGGGACTTGGCCTTGCTCTTATCCTTGGCGTAGTTGGCGATAAAGGCACGCTTCACCTTGTCCGGGTGGATGGTTCGCGATTTCTTGCGGTAAGCCTTGGTGATCTGCTCTTGATTGGCATTGGGACGGATCTCGAGGAGGTCTGCAGTAGTCCGAGTATTGTTAGATATGTATCCTTACGGAGGGGACTCTGGTATTCCCAATTAAAAATTTACGTACCGTAGAAGGTCACGTTAGCACCTTCATGTGCAGCCACCTCATCGCGTAGACCAAAGATCTCATAATCTGTTCGATTTAAGTGGTGAGTATGGGGGTTTCAGGAGCATCGGGGGTAAATAGTACCTTCTTTAGACCAGGCAGCAACGAGGCCGAAAAAGACAAACAGCGAGAGGAACAGAGCAAATGGCTTCATGATTGTGGAGCGGTCAATGCCGCGGAAGCCAGAAGACGCAAAAGTTGGCTATTGAAATGAACGAATGAGCGAGTGTTGGCTAGTGGAGGACATGTTGCAGGAAAAGGGCGGTCGGGCAGCTGGCGAAGTTACTGCAGAGAACCCAAACGTGGCCCAATCGAGTTGATGAAGTTATTTCTGCATATTACTCATTTTTCATGTGTGAGATCATATTGTATTTCGACTATGTCTAGGTATATATAGACCTATGTTCTATCTTGTAAATGTAGGTAGTTCTACTTTTCTCCCATATGGGTGTCTCCATCCGGGGTGTCGAAAACGATTTCCGCACCCAGAAGATGGCCAGGAACTGAGGGTCCATGTCTATTATTAGTTCGGCCAATAACTATTTCCCGACAATTGTCGTTAAAGGGTTACTTGGCTTCTAACTATTGAGAGGATTCTTGTGATCATCTAGTACTGCCACACTGAAACAGCCGTGCTCTGACTAAAACCGAAAGGGGCAAAGCCAAAAAAAACGGCGACTGCCTTACGACGTGTCAGCCACAGTCTCTCTCTCTCTTTCCTCTCTATCACATTTTACTCCCTTGCAAACCTTCAATCCCTCACTACTTTTCCCACCTCCTCACCCCTTCATCTTTACCAATCTTCAAAATGGTCTCCATCCCAATCGACATGATCACTTCGCGTTTCGGCGATCGCTTCAACAACATCCGCAGCACCTCGTTGAGCACGCGTTTCTCCAATCTGCGCCCAATCTCCGAGTTCCTCGACATTAAGCGCCTGTCCAAGCCCGCCAACTTCGCCGAGGCCCAGAGCCGAGTCAACTACAATTTGTCCTACTTCTCCAGCAACTATGCGGTCGTGTTTGTGATGCTCAGCATCTACAGTCTGCTGACAAATTTGGCGCTACTGTTCGACATGATCTTCGTGACCGCAGGTCTCTATGGAATCAACAAACTGCAAGGTCGCGATCTGGATCTGGGCTTCTCGCGCTTCACCACTTCGCAGCTCTACACGGGACTGCTCATCATCGCCGTCCCCGTCGGCCTCTGGGCCTCCCCCCTCACGACTGCCCTGTGGTTGATCGGCGCTACCGGCGTGACCGTCTTCGGCCACGCCGCTTTACTGGATAAACCTATCGAGAATGCTTTTTCCGAGGAGGCGGTTTAGGTGGTCGACCGCGAGCTCCTTACGATATGCCCCCATGGGGAAGACCACCAGGGGCACGAATGGGGAGAAATACTAGGGGACGCGCGGCGTGGGGCGAGGCACGAGTGGAGGAGGTTGATAGTGACGAGGATGGATATGGGCGGGACTTAATACGGGGTGGTCGATACACGAGAGGGCTGGACTATGAAGGGCGCGGGCCACGTAGGCGACCTGCGGAATATGTGGATCTGTCGGATGATTCTGAATCGGCGGATGGGGGAGACTTCGATTTATACGATCAAGGGGATAGCACGGTGGCCTATGCGATGCAGTTGGCCATGCGGGACAAGGAGGATCAGTTGGTGGACCAAGCGCTGGAGCGGATTCGCCGTGCACAAATGTTGGGGAAGAAGAATGTTCGGTTATCAAAACGGGAGCTGGATGCTTTGGAGCGTAAGCGCCAACAAGTGGACAATTTAGGTGGGACCCGGCGCCCAAAGCAAGGCGCCAATCCCCCAAAGGCGTCGTCGCGGCCATCGTCGAGACGAAGCGCGGCAGGTTTTCCGCCAGAACAATCCGCCGCGTATCCGCCTTTTGCGCCCGACCCATTCAGCACCTGGGCTCGTGGGAGTGCGGGAGGGCCTGGCCGGCCCTCTAGTTCATCCTCCGCTACTGGCCGCCCCCGGACTCCGACAACGCAATCGCTTCGTCCGCAGCAATCCAATTCACCACTTCGGCCTCCCTACCCGCAATACCCTCCTGAACGCTTCGCTCCCAATGGCCGGCCGCAGACGTTGCAGCAACCGCCTATGTACCAACGGCCGCTGCCTGACGATCCTCAATGGGCTCCCTCCTACTACAATCAAATGCAAATGAGCCCATATGGAGAACCAGCGCCTTACCAACCGCAGCTTCCCACCGATCTTAGAGCGGGACTGCATGGTCGAATGAGCTATCCTTCAGGTGCTCCATATCAAGCCCAGCAATCTCCCCAGGGTAAACGCCCATCCCAAGGCACAACGCAGGCCCAAGACACAGCCGCAGCTGCTGCCGCAGCTCCAGCTTCAGTGTCTGCCGAATCAGAGTCGGGGTCGTCCAGTGAAGAAGAATCGGAGAGCAGTTCAGAGGATGAAGTGCAAATAGTCAAGGTGACCAAGGTGGCGGAGCGACCAGCCGCGCCAGTTGCAGTTCCACGACGGCGAACTGTGTCTGGGGGTCGAGGTGGTGCTCGCAAACGGACCAGTCGGTGAAGAAGTCCATCCTCGTGGCTTTGATATCCCCAAAAATTCCTTTCTGTCTCGGTCTTTTTTCTGCTTTACTGTTTTTAATTTCATCGTGGCGGTCACACGACGGGCGTTATATTTTTAGTAGACCAGCTTTCTGAGTCAAGCACATACACAATACAATTGGCTTTTCATCCTGGCCAGGCTTCAAGTTGGTAGGCCATATCTAGTAGGGCATTCTAGATCTTAGTGGAGCTTGGTGATCATTATCAGGTGGATATCTCGTGGCTGGCGTGCTAACGTGTACCTTAGAACATCCATGGATGCCTTCTCCCGCAACCACGGATAGGTTTAGACCAGAACCAAGGATGCTCATTGCTCGCCATGTGCGTAAGCCAATCTGACTTTGCCAAGTCCTCAGCCACCCGCTCCCGATCTTAACTAGTGGCTGGACAACAGGCATTAACGTTTTTATACGCGGTACGGTCTCATGAATAGATAATCTTAGGACGGAAATGATGGCAGTGAGGAGCACGCATATGGCATAGTGTTTATCGATAGTAGAAATTGTAGATCATTAGTGCTGCGGATAGGACCAGAAGATGGGTGGGGACGCGCAGAGTGGTCTGCCTTGGCAGGCGATGACGTCGAAATCAATAATCTCATCAGTTACATAACTGCCTCTGTCGGGCTTGTTGAACTGGTTCAATTCTTATTTTCCTTTTTCTCTCTTTGTCGTCGGACGTCTGCTTTTTCTTTCGTTATCTAGTCACCTCCTGGATATACCGCTCCTCGGCGCTTCATCGTCCTACCCAACTGCGATTACATCCCTTGGTTTGCCATCTAAGCGCCACACTGCCGCTTGACTCGTTTTTTTTGTTTGGCCGATTGTTGGGTGTGGAATGCTACTTTCCCGTGGAATTCTGTACATAGTAACATAATTTAAAAACTGGTGAGTCTCTCTTTTCGCAACCGGCTGAGCCTAGAAGACCTCTCGCTCTAGGCCATCGCATCGCGTGGAGTTGCGACTAACGTCGAGATCTTGTAGATCCGCTTGCACTGGACTTTTTTTTAGCCAGTTACCCTCATTCATTCGATCCGATATCCCACTGTCTGGAGTCTCGGCAATCGGCATAGGAGGTCCCATATAGCTTCATCGCATTTGACCCGGTCTTGCTGCTTGCAACACAGTACAAAGTCGCAAAGATGTGGATTGTATCATTTTGGATGTTCCCACTGATATCAGCATGCATGTGGCTTGGTAAGGGCACCTCCGGACTGCACATTTCGATCTGAACTGCAGCTAACCATGCCCTAGCAATGCTGATCGCCATGCTGGTCAGCTGGGTCCAAGACGGGAGGCCCGTATACCCCAGTATGGACAAAGGACAAAGCATAGCGTATGTCTCCTCCCTATCGTCTGCTCCCTCACGCACGCTAATTGAAGCCTTGCAGGTACATTTCCGACGTCGGCGCAGCGCGCTTGAAGCCGCTTTTCATCGCAGGTAGCGTTGTCACAGTCGTCTTTCTCGATTTGGCCTTCCTATCAGAGCGATGGCTCCGCCACTCGAACCAGTTAGCTCCGAACAAGGGCAAGCTCGACAAGGCTTGTGCGGTTCTTTCGATTTTCTTCGCCATCGCCGGTGCTGCCGGTTTGATCCTGCTCTCCATCTTCGATACCGCGCGCCACCCGAAGCTGCACGATGGGTTCCTCGCCCTCTTCCTGTGAGTTCTGTCTATTCATATCTGCAGCCTGTACATAACTAATAGATCCCCTCCAGTGCCGGCTACGTCGTTAGCGCCGTCTTGATTTGCGCCGAGTACCTCCGCATTGGAATCTTCTATCGTCGCGAGCACCGTGTTCTGTTCACCAGCTTCTTCATCAAGCTCGCTTTCATCATCATCGAAGTCGGACTGGCAATCGGCTTTGGTATCTGCACGCGCAGCAACGATGTGTCGAAGCAGAATCCCGGCGCTATTCTCGAGTGGACGATTGCTTTCGTCTTTACCGGCTATGTGGTCTCCTTCATTGTTGACCTTTTACCTTCCGTTCGCACCCGCAACCACGTGCCCCAAGGCGAGAAGTACTTGATGAGCCAGAATGGCTTCCGCGGAGAGGAGCAGGCTGTCTCCATTGAAGAGCCGTTGACCCATGACTCGAGTGGTCCGACTACTGGCTTCTACCGCGGTCAGCGGGTTTAATCCTCTGCCGTTACTTATGATGTGACGATGTGAATGTCATCTAATACACCATTTGCTTTGATTGCTGATTTGATACCTGTCTACGGATTCATTTTGTTTGTAATATTGGGACCTGTGAATTTCCCTATATATACTGTTTTAGGAATAGCTCTAAATCATTTTGTCACGTGGGTACCTTTGACAGCCTGTCAGCCTCCTACGATGTTTTGATTGACGTACTTATATGTTCGTGTCCTATTGGGTCGACCATATTGACTCTCTGTGGTTTTATCGTGATAGTTGACTGAAATACTTATATCTTCTTGATCATTACCAAAAGCTGATCCCTCTTAGAGCGATATATGGACGAGACACTCCCAGATGATAGGGCTATCATTGCCCCAGTCCCCACAGTAGACCTAACTGTTGAGGACCGGTTTCGGAATTTGAAGACATCAGACATCAGTCACGTTGTCGTCCAGTAAGTGGAAGGTACTTTGGCCCTCATATTATCAGTCATTCGACTTTCCAAATGTTAATTGGGTCTATCTTGAAGACTCTCTGATAAAAGGCTGGACTCAATCATGCAGTGTTGCGCGGGCCTCGGTTATGATCCCGACAAACCTTGGCCTTTCTGGTTCTTCATCGGCAAGGCCCTATCGAAAGCCCTTTTTGGCGATGAGCAACAGCTTAAGTGGCTGAATTCTGTTCGAGTCCGGAATCGGGAGTTTGTCGCATTCACCAATATGAGGGGGGAGAATATGTCAGACCTGGAACTACTGAATCGTGACAAAGGAAGACTTCAGGTGATCGAAGTCGATTTCTCAAAACCTGTACCAGGTGGAGATCTGAAGGCTTTTTGGAAGCCTGCACGGGAAATTATATGCCAGAGAGTTGAAGAGTGTGAGTGTCCAGGAATCGACCGAGATTTCTCTGTTTTCTAATTTTGAAACGGACAGGGCTTGAATTTTCAAGAAGGAGAACCACGGGATCGAACGGCAAACTAGACACAGATTCCTCTGCCGTCTAACGATAATGTGCCCTCAGCCCTATGGAATTGATTGCGGATTGAGCAGCTCGAAAGCGTTCTGGTTAAGCGTCGTTGTACTCCCATATAAAACACGCTCAGGAAGCAAATTACCATCCAAGTACCTTTAGATGATCAAATCAAGTTTCAAATGGTTCAAATTCAGCCGCGTACGCGGACGAGTGACTTATAATACATGCAAGCAGGAAATGCGAAAGGTTACCACATTCTCACGACTACTTTCGTCTCCGATTGACCCAAACGCAGACAAAACCGAAACCTATGATACCTACCTCAGTTGTAATAGATGGCTTCTCGCGTAGAGTTGACCTTAAGCACTCCCACAGAGTAACAGGCGTTTCTCGGCAACGTTCTGGGCGCATATAATGGCTGAAATCGCCCCGAAGTTGGCTCGGTTCAGAGTACTGGGAAGCCTAACATTTGTAGATGATGCTTTGGTGTTTGAGACCATCAATATTTGGAAATATCCGTGCATTGTAAAGGCTTTCCACTTCGTCGATATCTTCGATCTCGTCATACGGTCGGCTCCCAGTAGAGATCTCATAGATCAGACAGCCCAGTGCAAACAAGTCGGTCTTGAAAGTTCGTGGGGACAGTGGGGAAATTCGGTACCGGTCCTCCTCCTCAGCCAATGACCGCAAGTCCCCGATGGCTGATCCAGCAAAGTCGCAGAGTTTGATCGATAGGTCGTCGGCCATGAGGAAGTTACGTGGGCTGATATCAGCGTGCATAACACCATGGGTATGTATAAAAGCGACAGCGTCGTGGCGAAATGGGCATACACCGTTAGATGGGGGATACTATACGGTCTTGAATATTCACTTTCTTTATACAAATCTCAAGTGTACAACGACAATACTGAATTCATTCTCCTAGGTGCTACCGTAGACCCAATACCTAATATCGAAACCGAAGCACTATCCTCCACCATTAATCATCAATGCATCGAGTTCATATTCCTTATGCGTATGCATCCCAGGGTCATTATCATATACTGCGTATATACATCGTCCGACGTCCATAGGTATCACCATATATCCAAGTATCCAAGCACCTGCAAAAGGGAAGAAAGAAAAGAATCAAACAAGCAACATCCCCCTAATCCTCTCCTGCAACTCCAACCCAATCCCAATCCTCTCCAAATACCCCCTAACACCCCCAAACCTCTCCAAAAACCCCACCGTCTTTTCCACAAACCCATCCGGACACCTCGTATACTCCTCATCAAGTCCAATAGCCCTAATCTCCTCCAACCTCTCCTCAAACTCCGACACCAGCTCCCCCTCCGAGCGCGAATAATCATCAACCATCGCATCCGTCGGCACCATCCCCACCAACAAAAGCACCAATAAAACCACCAGCCCCGTCCTATCCTTCCCCTGCGTACAATGCACAAGCACCGGGTATGACTCCTCGCGCGCCAGGATCTCAAAAACAGAACGCATCTCGGCCGTGCTTGATTCTAGCGTGTCTTGTGCTAGGCCTGTTAGGCCCCGGGGGAGCATTACGGTGCTGCAGATTAGTCGGATGGCGTCGCTGCGGTAGCCGGTTGTTGCAAGAGTTATTACTTTTCTGGAATTGGATTGGGGTTAGTTTTTGGTTATTATTTTGGAAATATGACAGGGCATCATCATCATCGTTTGATGAAGTATCTGGGTTAAGAGGAACGTACATATAAGTGAACCAGTCTAGCTTTGATAATAATGCACGCTCGAAGCCTTTGCCCGTTAGACTTATCAGGGCGCGTTGTGAGTTCGGGATGTCGAGGAGGTGTTCTTCTGGATTTGAGGGGACGGGAGCTTCAGTGAGGTCTGTTGATGAGTCTGATGAGGAGGAATCTAGTGAGTTGGCGATTTCGCTGCGGCGTTTGCGCGTGGCCATTTGGTGTTCTGTTCTGCTAGGATTAGTCTTTTTCTCTTTTTCTTCTCCTCTATTTCGTGGGTTTGAGATTCAAGTAGTGGACGTACTGTGAGCGGAGGTCGATGACGGTGTAGATGTTGAGTTCTTCGGCCAGACGCCGTTTATCGCGTTCTGAGGCATCGTCGAGCTGGGATTTTATTAGCTCCTCTCTCTTTGTTTCTTTCTGGACGGGGTTGGCAGTACCCTTGCACTGCGGAAGAACACGCCTTCTTTTAGGATTCTACGTGATCGTTAGTTGAGTTGCACGGATTAGAGGTGCTATCTTGACTCACTCTTTGCGACAGAATTGATTTATCGACCTGCCGATATCGCGGAAGTTGATGATGTTGTCGAAGGGGCGATCGGGCGAGTCTAGATCGACGCTGTTGTGTCGTGACATATTGTATATTAGAGATTATCGAATATGGGGAAAGGTAGAAGAAGCGAAATCAAGATGTTTACTATCAGACTATCTTTGACGCCAGATACGGGCCCGTCTTTCTACCCGTAACTTTGGGCAGCGAGCCGGAGCTTCACCGCTCGGGGGCCTGGGTACTTACGCGTAACGCGGAGTACTGCCGAGTGGGTCAGGGACGATCTAGCCCCAAGGTCATAGCGTCATGTCAAAACAAGGTTTAACCAAGAATTACACAATAAGTAGAGTGTACTCCGTAGAGACTTCAGGATGAGATTGATTACTAGACAAAATAAGATGGGAGTTTGTTTCTTATAATGGTGGCAGGGGACCAGGGGTATCATTTCGTACATACAAAAAAGACATGAGAAAGAAGTGAAAGCGAGAGAAATGAGAAAGAAAGGCCCTTTAGAGGCGTCGAATGCCCCGACGGCCAGAGCCCTGATTCCCCTGGCGAGCGGAACGTCGCTGAGAAGCAGGTTTGCGGCGGGTCATCTGTTCGGTGCTCCCTGCCAGCTCGGCCATCTGTTTCTGCCCTCGCAGCTTACAGGCTTTCACACCACGCCACCATCGAGTAATCACCTCACATGCAAACTTCACCCTGGCCGTGGCGATACCGCACACGTGCTTATTTCGTCGTTCTGTAAATGATCGCCATGCCCGTTGAATAACGACCGCGGAGCAGGCACGGTTTAAGGCAGAGGCCAAGGGATTCCCAGCAGGTGGTGAATGTTCAAACTTTTCGGTGACTTCTTTTTGGGGACTCTGGCGACCTCGAGTCACATCTAGAGCTACTCGCTTCAGTGACTCTGGTTGGGCTTCTTTTGACTTGGTTGTCATGCATGCTCTGAGACTGGTGGTTTGCAGGACTGGACGGGCCATCCTGGACGCCGTTGAATGACATTCTGATTTGCTTTTGTTGTTGCTGGTGATGACGGAAAATCCAGGAGGAACGTTTTCTTTGCCGTCACCTGTTCCAGGGACATCAACTGTTATCGCCATTGGCTGGGCAACCTTGAAATTTTGCTGAAGCGGAGCTCTGGGAGTAGATCCTGCCAACGGCTTTTGTACCTGGCGTCTAGCACGTTGCGATCTGAAGGTGTTGATCTCAGAATCACCTGGGATATGTCCAACGGTGTCTCTGATTTGCCGCTTCGGTGAACTGTAAAGATGCATGAAGCTGATGGGAGTAGAGTCATCAGACGGAACGTATATTACATCACATCGCCTTGAAAGCTCCTGCCTCGACGAGCGCGGAGTCGGACCTTCGTCGTGGAGACCAGGCATGATGTCGAAACGCCCTGATAAGACGTGAGATTTCATACTGAGATGAAAGCTAGCCCAATTGTCTTGAAAGCGAGGAAATATGTTGGAATTGTTGTTGCGGAGAAGCGGTGAAATCAATCAAGGGATGGAATCCGATGCGGGGAAGACGCGGGGTGAGGCCTTGGTGTTATCAACAAGCTCAGGCGATGGTACAGTGGCGGGTCAAATTAATGGAGATGATAGTCTGATAGATGGAGAATCGCGTGTCTGGAACACTCGATTGCTACGAGACCCATGTTGACCTGTGGACGGGTTGTCCAGGGCAACATGTGGGGGTCAACACGTGAAGTTGGTTGATGCTCGGCCCGCGGGTAGGGCCTAACCCGATTGGGCTAATGTTTATTCTACGATAGCTTAGACACATGGCTTCAGCTCCCGATCTCATACCTTAGAAAACATCCCGTGATTGCGAGGAAAGAGTCCCCAGTCCTATTCGGAAAGAAGCCTGGAACTGCCTGGAAGGCCCTGGATGGGTCAGCTTAGCCACTTAGGGAGTTGAGTTGAATCATGCCTACTCTTAACTCTGTACTGATAGCCAAAACATGTCGGACGACAGATTGACGAAATTCAGTCATATGCATTAGTCTAATATACTTCAATTGATCAATTGACAAAGTTAGTCTACAACAAAAACCACTTCTTCTCTTGCCCTGCGCCAGCCAACCCAACCTTGCCCTCGTCGGCCAATTTCGCCAGAACCTGAGCTATAAACGGTCCCGCCATCGCCTCCATCTCAGGCCCGTAAAGGTATATGATAATCTCTCGTGTCGTCAACGCTGGTCTAGCCATGCTGTTACCCCCGATAAAAGCCGACAGAACCTTCTTTTCTCGTAATTCCCAGTGTCTGCTCCAGACGATGAGTTTGGCTGGTAGGTCGTCAATCACGGCACCATGCCCTGGGTATCCAACTATTATCTCTTCATTGCGCGCACTTTGGGCCATGACTTGCAGACTTTTCATGTATCGTCCCAGGTCTTCCAGCACAACACTGCTTCCATGTCCAAGCACATTATCACCTGTGAACATGGCACCGCTTTCCTCCAAGACAAAGCACATGTGGTCTTGACTATGTCCAGGCGTGAACAAGGCTCGTAGCGTGCTTCCTTCAGCGGTAAAAGTCTGTCCATTGCGAATTGACTGTTGGCCCTGGTCTGGATGGGCCTTGTAGACTGCTGTGGCCAGATGCGGATACTGAGCTAGTAGGGCCGGGAGACCACCGGTATGATCGTGATGCCAGTGAGTCAGCAGGACCTCGGAAATGCTCAAATGGTGTTGGTCAAGATAGTTGACCAGTGTAGTGAGCCAGATTGGACATCCCTGTTGACATGGTTAGCTGCTTTAGTCGCCGACTCACTGGAAAGTACCAAATTGGGGTGGCCGGAGTCACTCACTTGTCCAGTATCTATCAAAATGCGTTTCTGGCCACGTCCAACTAGGTATGTATTGGTCCCTTGTAGTTGCATATCTCCTGGGTTTCCACCGAGTATGCGCACCACCTCTGTGCTGAGTTCCGCGACAGCGGGGAGATATGGCAGTCCAGCGGTCTGGGCAGATAGATATTCCTGCCAACTTGGCTGCATCCACACTTTCGGAGGGGACATTTTCTTGTGTGATTGACTCTAGATAACCCGATAGGCTTTTGCGACTTGAGTAAGCAGTGTTGGAACTGAAAGTCCTTGAATTTGGTGAGCACACGCAGACACATGCATGGCTGCCTGATATACCAGGCCGTAGTATTCAGCTGACTAGCCCGGTCCACCAGGGTGAGCCCCACCACTTCTCCACCTTCTACTGCGTACTCCACGGAGTAACCTGCCCCAATCACCCACCATCCATAACCTGCCTGGATCTAGGTACGGAGTATAAGGCGTAGCGTTAATAATAGGAGACATTGCTGTAATACTAAGGATAGACCTAAGCGTCACGGAGAGTGATTCAGTCCCACAATATCGTTACCTTGTGCTGTGCAAACAATCCCCCCCCCCCTTGTCCAACATCGACATTAGTCCATACATCACGCATATTGTCGACGATTATCCTCCCATCGCGGCTGCAAATAAGACCAATTCTGATCAAAGTCGAACCCAGAGCGATAAGCCCCATATGTAACAAGATCCACCTGACTCAACTTCGCCCCTTTGTCCGTGAGCGCCCACAGACTAATCGCCAAAGTATTCTCCCCACGATTATTGATCACCCCCCGGCGGGAAAGGGAATCTACTCTGCGGGCCGAGATGGGGCAAATAATGACCGAACTGGTACCCGTTCATAAAGATCTGGACTACTGCAGGTGTATCAGCATCCGCGTCCAATTGCAGCCCAATCGGGACATCCAGGTCGGCGTCCAAGTCGAGCTTGAATGTCGTCGTGTAGAATCTACCTGCTGCACCAGAGACTCCGTCGAGCGGGCTGTCGGATCTGGCTGTGTGGGGCGCTTTGTATCCCGGCAGATGCCAGCCGAGACGCTCTCCGTAGAGACCTCCTTCGTTCATGGGTCCGCGTACGGGGTCGATGTTGGCTTCGCCTCCGGCGTTGCCTTGGATGCGCCAGGATGTGAAACTGCCATTCTCAAGTGTGGCGCCGAGGATCCCGCGTGGGTTTTGTGCGCCGTTGGGGGATACATTGGCCTCATCGTGGCCTGTGTAATCCATAACGACTGTCAGGACATTATCGTGCCCTTGCAGAGTGGAACGGTCGAAGACAAGCTCTGCAGATGTCGCTGCGAGGGCGGGATCACCAATTACTCCGCCGACGTAGACGCCGTTTAGCCAGGCGGCCCAGCCGGCAGCTACGCCGTTTTGAACGGTGAGATTGGCGCCCGTGGCGGTTACTCCGTCGAACCGTCCACGGTAGATTTTGGTTCCGGCGTGATAGCCATAGTCGCCGGAGTAAAGCACCGGGAGCGTGAGTGGTGCTACAGAGTTGGCCGAGGTTGTCTTGTTGCACACCGTCCAGCGAGAATCATCGTAGTCCGCCTGGATCTCCGGGAGAGTGTCTTGCGCTTTCCAGGATCGTAGAGCTGGTAGTGAGATCTTAGCATCTTCCGCTCCTGGAGCCGATCCGATCAAACTGCCATAGGCTGTCTTTTTAGTCGGGATGTTTTTGCCATTCCACTTGATCTTCTTCACCTTGGAATCTCCCGTGTAGACCCTAAGAATAGACATTAGCTGGGCATAACCCTTGCAAGATGCAATCATACTCACTCAAGAGAAGTCCGATTTGCATTATCACCGACAAGACTGACGGTATCACCGTGGACAGTCGCTGTGCGCACGAGATATGGCCCAAGCGCAATGATCTGCTCACTTGGAGACACAGTGGGATTGGAAGTGGTCGGCACTGCAAAGAAGTTCCAGGCTGTCTCCTTGTCGAGAAGATAGACGAGCACGCCGTTGGAGAACTTGACCACTGTGGTGCCGTCCCCTTGAGTATAGGTGTATTTGGTGCCATGTGCCGATGCAGAGGACTTCACCTTGGAGTTGCCGTACACCTTGAAAGTCAAAAGTGGTGCATCTTTGAAAACAAATTCACCTTTTTGGTCGATATTCAGGTAGAACACAATGACATTCACGTCGAGCGTGGCGTAGGTCAAAACCTCAGCCGTTGAATAGAGTAAGCTCGACCCCTTTCCGATGTGATAGTCAGTGACTATAATCTTGCTTTGGCGGCCGGCCAGCTCGATGTCGGGAACTGTGATAGCCCCTTTCAAATAATTCCGGTTAGCACACGACTGTAGCCACTGCTGCCCATCAGATATTAGAAGTACCTACCAACGGTGGTGTTGATGTTTAGTGAGGTAGTAGTCACAGCGCGAGAAGAGCTGGTAGAGTGCGCGAGAACATAGAAGCCGGCTTTAATTTCCGGATTTCGCAACGCCCAAGTGTAGATGCTGGGGTCACTGGTATATCCCGTTCCGTTCCCTTCCATTTCCGTCTGCAGAAGACCAGACGAGACACGAGTAAACAAGCCGATCAGCTTAGTCTGCTTGAGCTTGTCCCGTATCTCGCGGGTCTCGCGCATGGGTGCAGAGTAATCATACGATGTGTAGACAACCGGAGCAGCGCTCTGACCCCAAGAAGTCGCCCCCATCACCATGTAGATGTTCTGCAATGTGACTCTCGACCCGATATTGTTTTTATAGTAGACGTCGGCGAATTCAGGCGAAAGCTCACTCGAACATTGATCATAGAACGTCCCTCCCCAGGGAGAGAACCAGCCGCCCTCAAACTCTGGAAGGTATTCGGGTTGCGAGCTCGAGTAGTTCTGGAACCATTGGTAGTAAGTGCGAACCAGATTGAACCCGGTGTCTGGATTGGTACAAGACAGACCACCAGGATAGGAGTCCAGACCGTAGACGTTGACAGCACCACCGACGTCCTGGTAGTCAGTTGACCAGCTCATTGAGCGCATCCCCTTCTCATTATGGGAGCTCGGGACAACGATGCCCGCCTCATTGAAGGCATCTTTGATTTGTTCCATGTACTTGACAACAGTATCGTTGGCATCATGATGGCCCTCCTGCAACTCATTCTCATGTTGATTGAGAATCACCGGCCCGCCATTAGTGATTTGGTTTGCGGCGATGATTTTTCCGATTTTCTGGATCCACGGATACCACCGGTCAT
This sequence comes from Penicillium bovifimosum, assembly GCF_028826915.1. Taxonomy (NCBI): domain Eukaryota; kingdom Fungi; phylum Ascomycota; class Eurotiomycetes; order Eurotiales; family Aspergillaceae; genus Penicillium; species Penicillium bovifimosum. The sequence goes on along the minus strand of NW_026622714.1, from coordinate 2,617,200 downwards.
AGTATGAGCTTGCGCTGGTACGCGTTTTGCCCATTTGACCATTAGAGGCCCACAGTGCAAAGCCGCCAGCGGAGGTTTCAGCATTGCAGTATGGACCAGCGCGCGCGATCACATACAGACCGGCCTGCTTAGCGTAATCAAACACGTGCTGGACGTCATGGGCGCCGCTCTCGAAGTCGAAGGTATCTTCGGAGGCGGAGTGGAAGCTCCAGAAGAAGTAGACTAGTCAATCCGACGGGCATTAGTGCAGTTCACCGATCTTGTCGATTTTACTCACTGGATACCGCATTGAACCCATTTGAACGTAGTTTCTGAAACACGTCCAGCCACAGCTCGGGCACGGGGAGTCGTTGGTAGTGGAATTCTCCGGAAAATACATATATCCTTTCTCCCTTGACAGAGAGACTGTATTGGTCCCATGTCACATCGGTGGTCTTTCCATTGTCCGTTGCCGAGACGAAGTAGCCCGGCAGCAGTCCCAGGAAGACGAGGAAAAGCGAAAGGAGACGCATTGTGGGTCGCTACATGGGGTAGGCCTCATCTTGGAATACTCCTTCATATACTCTCACCGGGTCTCGGTCCTTCGCGATAGAGATACCCCGTGGAACTGCCGTGCAACTGGGATTGGTGGATGTTTTGTATGTGACGGAGATCAATACTGCGTTAGGGTTAGGCTATCTTGCAGGATGTCGAGGATTGTTGAAACGCGGGGGAATCTCACGATCCCCGCCGGAGTAAAGCGGCCAATCCCTGAGAGTAAACAGAGTCCTCAATTGCACCCATTGAACCCTAAACACAACAAATGTCAGTGACGCGTTTGCACAGTCGTGAACAGCCTATAAATATCGACATCCGCGGTGACAGTGTGACGTGTCTTCAGTCTGAGTCAGCCTCAATGACCAGCCGCAAAGCGGGTTGAGCGTCTTTGGAAATTGTATCGATGATCGGTCAGCTTCTTGACCAGGTGGGCCATGACCCATGGGGCATATAAGGACAGACTAAACCCCGACATGGAGTTGTAATTCCGTCCTGGAGTGAGCTTGCCAAGTTGAAACACCTACACGATGACCTCTGAGCCAAAAGGAATTAGCGACCCCAGCCCCATCTCTGTCAGAGAGATCTGGGAAAAAACCATAGTTCGATTTCAGCAACGAACAGGCGAAAGGCTCGATGGCGTCTCTCGGGGGCCTCAGGATTTGCGACAACTTCTTGACGCTCATTATGCCACCCGTGAAGATAGCAAAGATGTTGCGAAGGCTAAGGAGGTGGGATTTCAGATAGTTAGCTGCATCCAGCTCCTAGGCGGTATCGTGTCCGAAGGTGCGTCAATGGTAAGTGGTGATCAGCTTGGATAAACATGTCCCAACACGTGGAATTACGTGAGTTTCTAATCTTTTGTCTCCCAGGTCTTCGCACCTGCAGGACTATGTTTCAATGCTCTTTCCTTTCTGCTGGAAATTCCCAAAAAAGTCCATGGTTTTCATAGCGAGATCGACGCCGTCTTTTCAGAGGTCGGACCGGCCTTGGCCCAGTTTCGGATCTACGAGCGGATGGACGAAAGCGCGCAGATTGACGAGTCTCTGCGGCTGTCTATCGACCAGGTGATGACGAGTTTTGTGGACCTTTGCGCCGATTGCATCAATATTCATAACGAGGGCCGCTGGAAGAGCTTCAAGCGCAATACCAAACGTATCCTCTTGGACGACGGGTCGGTTCAGGGCGATTTGGCGCACTTTAAGAAACTCACGCACGACCAGCTGAATCTCCAAGCGACCCTGACCCTGGAGGCTGCAGTGGAAACAGGCCAGCATGTTCGATTCATGAAGGAAACCACCCTTGAGGTCAATGCGAATACAAAGGCCATCAAAAGCGACGTATCAGGGCTCGTGGAAGCAGAGCACAAGCGCAAAGTGGATGATGAGCGGAAGAGAATTCTGGCTACCATCAGAGCAAAGCTTGGACAGAAAGAGGACGAGATAGCTGCGATCCATGACGCCCGTGATAGAATGTGGAAGCGCGCCCTGAAAAATAGCGGGAAATGGTTGAACCAACTTGATGAATATAATCATTGGATGGATAGAAACAGTGATGCAGATTTTCTCCTCATGCTGACCGGTGAACCTGGAACAGGCAAATCCTTCCTGGTCTCTGCGATTGCCCAGGAGATCAGATCTGCAAATATAGGGACCACAGCCGAGCGCAGTTTAATCGGATATTATCACTTCTCCATGGTTGATAGAATGGACAGAGACAACGACAGGCAACAGTTGGAGACAGCGATAAAGTCAATATGCGTCCAGCTCGCTGAGCAGGATTTGGTCTACGCGAGACGTGTTTCTAGTGCATTGAATGACATCGGAAGGAGTGAGAAGTACTTCAGAGATGCGAGTTGCGCAGACCTCTGGGCTACGTTGGGAGTCGGAATGCCATCCAAGAACACGACGCATTACATCCTTCTTGACTCTTTTGGCACGCTCAGTACTGGAGACCGGGAGCGACTTCTGAGGGCGATCCAACCAAGCGATGAAGGCAGGTCCAGCCATGTCAGATTGCTTGTCAGCGGCGAAGCAGGGGCATTCCAGAAGGTCCAGTTCCTCCCTTCTCGGACGCGGACCATCGATATCACAAAGTACAATGGGGGCGACATCAAAACATTCATCGCGGAGGAGCTAAAGGGCGCGGCTCTCTTCCAAGGAGCAGACGAAGACTCGCGGCGACGCAGAAGAATGGTTGAGGAAAGGCTCCTGACGCGCTCCAACCATTCCTATGCAACGATCCAGCAAGACCTCCGCAAAGTTAAGGTGATCATTGCCTCAGGCGGCACCGAAGAAGAGCTGAACCAGACGTTGCATGAGTCGGATACGGATCCACGGGAGCTCGTGCGGTCAGATCTCAAAACAATGGAGGCAATGCTCAAGCCCCGAGAGATCGATGAGATAAATGAAATCCTAATCTGGGCTGTGGCTGCAGGATCGTTCATAACCCTGGAGGAACTGGCAGCGGCCCTGTTCCTCCGCTTTAATACTGTATCGCTGCAGCCACTTGATCAAAAGATCACCGGAAAATACTCGAAAATCTTCACCTTGATATCGCCCATCAACGGGAAGTCCCTTGCATTAAAAGAGCATGTGGAGGACTGCGTGGTTGTTCAGCGTGACCGGCCTCGGAATTCACCAGATGACCCGAAGATAACGGCTACGATCAGCATCACCAACGGAGACCTCCAGATGGTTCAGCGTTTCTTCTGGGACCTGAATCAATATTCATTCCTTGGTGGATTTGCGTTCGCCCGGATGTCCGAGCAGGCAAACACAGTTCAACGGAAGATCCACGTGTACAAAGCTGACGCTCACCTAGAGATTGTCAAGAGGGCCTTTGCCTTCTTCCTCAAACCAGTTGTCGGTGAAAGAGGCAAGGCAATCGGGTGGTATTTGATGATCAGTCTCTCAAGCCATCTGGAAGTCCTGTCTGAGGTGGCCGGATTAGACGAACTCCTGCCCGCAGATAAGCATTTCATTGGGTCGCATGTCTATAGTATGTTCACTGACGGGGATTTGATTGAGCGAAACTGGGAACTATTTCGATGGGGAGCAAGACGGTACTGTGATATTGTCCATCTCGAAACCTACTGGAGGTGGCTGGATGACCCCGTGGCAATCGCTACTCTTGGACCTCGCGACAAACGATGGCTGGCAGAGTTGAAGAGAGACAAAGATCCCAACTCGGGGTTATTGGCTCCAGTAATGACCATGGTCGCCCGGAAGTGGCTGCGGGAAACCGAGGGTGACGCTGTCGACGCCTACACCTGGATCGAGGCATTTCTATCCTTGGTAAGCACCCGTTGGACAAAATCCCTAAGCACTCCGTTTTCTAGTACTTATATATCCTTGAGTGCAGGGCAACAAATCTGAACATCACGATCGGACTCTTGTAGCCGAGGAAACGCGGATGTTGGATGAAAGCAACGTGCAGATTACCATTAACGAAAATGACTCCAGGCGCGAAAGAGTTGCGAAAGCCGAGCATTGGTGCAGGAAGACTCTGGGGACCACCGACTCAGACTACATATGGCACGTCCGGTTGGGCGCCACCTATGCCGTGTATGATGAACAGTTTGCTGCAAGACAGCACTATGAGAAGGTACGAACGTCACACATCCTACGCAGAATAGACCGTTATCTAACAAGACACGATAGGCTGCGGCAATTCTCCAAGCTCAAGAGCCCTTGATCAAAGAGCAGCTGCGAGATGTCTTTAAATCTCTAGGAAATCTGGCGACAGGCACAACAATTGCCATGAGGTATTGGGAAGAAGCTTCCAAGTTAGACGGAGACGATGTGGACATTCTTTATGGAAGGCTCCAGCAATATGTTGCCAGTAAACAGGAGGACGAAGCGCGATCAATCATCCAGAAGGCTCTTACCAAGAAGCTTCCCGGCAAAGACTCAACCATGGTGGTGGCATTGCTGGCGACCGCCGTGAGTAATGGTGATGAAAGTCACATGCTGTCCGTTTTCAAGGCAGTCTTCTCTCTGGTCTTCTCCGACCCGGAATTGTGGGCAACCTTTCAAGACGGGATGGAGGCGGCGATTGAAACCGCAAGAAAAGCGGGCAAAATCAATGAGCTTTCAAATTTGCTGCTGCTCCAGGGCAGCGCTGAGTACTATCTCCGCAGAGACTCAATTGAGATGTCAGCCACTGCCACACGTCATTTGCGAGAGTGCTTGGAGCTAATTCACGACTGGGATGAAGTCGCTTCAAGAGGCGAGGAGCGCCTATTCGTCAAACAAAGTGCCGTTGCCCGTCTCAGTATACTGTACCTTGAGACTGCCATGCAATCGAATGGAGAAGAGTCAGAGATAGCCGCCGAGAGATTGCGGCAGCTCCACGAGGATGACCACGCCGCAAATGATGCGAGGTCGACTCTTGCATCACTGTACATGTCCAAGGGACAGAAGGGCATGGCCCGTGGTCTCTTTCGCGCCGACATGGTCGAAGCATTCAACATCCTGGTTGACAGCGATGTCCAGAACGATGGAGACGGGTTCACTATGCTGCGTACCCTGTTATGCCACACTGGTGATTATGAGAATGCACAGCGAGCCGCATTGCTTTATTCCAAGATGCGGTTCAATACCACGATACTTAAAGAGCTTCTTGCCGAAGAAGAGCCCTCAATCACCGCAGACCTCCTCATGAAGTACGAAAATTACCAAAGAAATCCAAAGGCATGTCGACCAGAAGATCGACCCTGGTACGATCTCCAGTATGTCTGGGCAGAGGTGAGCAGACTTGCAACTGAATTGGAAGCGGTGGATAGCCAGCGGGCCATCAAGTATCGCAAGATAGAACAGATTTTTACAAAGCATGAGAGATCCCACTGGTGGGGATTTTCCTGCACAAACTGTGATCTACCCTGGGATAATGACAATGGCTTGCATGCGTGCAAGTATTGCTACAATGTTGGTTTGTGCGACGCTTGCTGGAGCAAACTGCAATTCAGCGAAGCAGGTCGAGCCTTTGTTTGCAGCGGAACACATGACTGGTACGAGTTACCGCCATGTACGATGGAGCAGTATTTATATGCATGTAAAGATATAGTCGTCATGAAGACTGACGATGGGGGCCAGGAGGCGGTCTCTGCTTCCAAGTGGTTGGGGATGTTGTGCGAAGAATGGGGGCTGTCCAAGACTGACTGGGGTTTTGAGTAGCAAGCAGGCAATTAAACACATTGAATAAATAACCGCGAGCTAAGTAACAGACAAAAACAGAAGCTCCAACGGCTCTTCTCAACGAGAACATGAAATTCGTAAGTATGCACCCAAAGCAGGAAGCATGGCTCAACAACGTTCCCTACTGCGGCACCTTCACCATCTGGCAATAACGGACTCTCGACTCAAGAGCAGCAGGATGGAATGTCTAACTCATCCAGTCTATACCGTCCGGAGCAAAGATGATAGAATATATACCCCGGGGCAGAAGCTGCCTTTTGCCGAAACTAGGTGCCGAAGTACTTTGGAGATGGAAGCCCGTAACTCATCAAAGTGCTTCTGCAAAGTGCTTGATATGCTGTCTTTCTCTGGAGATAGACGTCAAACGGGCGTCAAGGGGACGGACCTTAATGGCTTACCCGTGAAACAGCCCGAGCTGGCGTCGCACCTAGGTAGTCACCTAGATGATGTGGAACTTGGAGTGAAAAGTCAGTGCAGCGATAATTTCATTATTCGATATGTAGGAAGCACCTGAAGCTAGAGGTAGCTAGCAATTAGAGAGAAGCCATATCCAACTCCGTATATCCTCCTAATATCCGATTCCACCAACAAGCGCCAGTTAGATCGCCTGTAAATCCCCCCAAAATGAAAAACAATACATCGAAAGTCAAGGATTCAAATAGACATACATATCAACGTTCGAGAGTTTGATCACAGATCCTCAGAGAACCTCGATTCTCTTTTTGTGTTCATGGTCTCACCAAGATTCGGCGGCAATGGAAGGCCCTGGTCGGCGGCACTCTCTCGCAGACTATTCTTATCAGTCCCAGCGGTATCCTTGGAGAACGATGGAACCGTCGAGTTGCGACGCGAGTCACCATTTGGCATATCCTCATCGGAGCTACGGGAGACAGTCCTGAGGAATGTCTTGCGGAAACGGTCCCTTTTCCTGCCGTTGCCATTTTGCTTCGCAGACTCTTGGACAGACTCTCCAGCATTGTCATGGTTGACGTCTAAGTCATTGCTGTAGTAGCTCGACGACCGATTGTGTGTCTGGGTAGGCCCGTTGCTTTCCAAAGGGTGCGAGCTCAGCGCTGCGCTGCGGGATTCATCGCGGTTGAGGGCAGCTCCGCCTTGGAAGGCAGGTTCGCTGTCTGAGCTGTAGTCCGGGCCAGGCTGATGAGGATAGACAGGGACCGGACCACTGGAGCGGCGAACGAGACGATCACGGAACCAGGTTTTGAGCTTCGAGTCCGCGCGCGGGCTTGTCACAGGCGGCGTGAAATAACGCACGGGTGTAGGCCCTGAATCTATGATGGATTCTCGTTGTTCTACCTGTGGATCAGTCTGTCTTCGGGTGGGCCGGCGTGGGATTGCTGCAGGTACGTTGTCTTCCACGGGCTTTGGGGTTTCAACTTCTGGGGCTGAGACAACGGCTGCAACTGGAGTCTCGGTATTCGCCGCTTCTGGGGCTGAGACAGCGGCTGCAACTGGGGTCTCGGTATTCGCCGTCTCCGCTTGGGGAGACTCCTCTATAGACTCCTCTTTGGACGCCTCCTCTGGAATTGTATCTCTCGATACATCATTGTCCGTGGCAGTGGCCGTGGCCTGGTCCTCCGTAGGTTCCTGAGCAACGGGCAAGGCTGATTGAGTTGTATCAGCCTCAGATTTATCCGCGCGATCTCGTTTGCCCTTCTTCGCCCACAAGAAAAGCTTCGGGAGCTTGCTCTCGGATTTGCGTTCACGCTTGCCTGTGCCTAGTTCATGAGTCAAATGTTCTCCGTGAAAGAAGAGATAGGGCAACCAACCTTTGCTTTCTTGCTTTTCCAATTCTCGCACCTCAGCTTCGCGTTGACGCTCCACATCAGCACGTCTTTGCTGCTCCTCCGCATCCAGGCGAGCCTCAAGCTCCTGGGCCCTCCGTAGTTCGGCGTTCTCTGTGATCTCATCGAGGGAAGGCTGAAGCCGCTCGCGCGCGATAGCGTCGACGTCGGCCATGTCCATATACTTCTGGCCGCCAATATTGACTCGATTACCCTGTGTGCTGGCTGTTTCGAGACTCTCTGCTTCCCGTCGCACGCGCTCCCGGGCAACTTCATCCCACTGGCTCTGCACGGAAGGTGGAGCGCGGCCGGTGTCCGCGTATACTCGGGCTTCCATGTCTTGGATCGTCTGGTCCACATTCCGGCGGGCAGCCTGCATGAGTAATTCGCGATCCCTCGTCCGTTTCGAATCAACTTGGTCCATCTTGGTTCGGAGACTAGTCATTTGGCTCCGGATCTGCCGTGACTGCTCCGCATCAATCTGGGAACCATCTGCATCGCTCGATGTTCTTTTGCGGCGGCCGACCAAGCGCAACCGCTGCGGCTGCGGCTGAGGTGCGGTGCCATAGTATTGCTGGTATTCAACGTTCTCATCCTGCATACGCGCGAGCTTCTCGTTGGCTCGCTTCTGTGCTGCCTCTTGCAGCGCGATCGCACGCCGGACGGCAGATCCATCCGCAGCGGAGACTGTCTTGCGGTATCCCAGCTGACTCTGGCCGTGTTGAGCTGCGAGAATGGCGGGGTCTACTCCACTAGGAGTAGGCGGTGTTTCATTTCCCGTGACTTTGTACATGTCTTTTGCCATTGAGATTGCTGCGGCGCGCATCGAGTTCCTGTTGTTTTGTTCTTCGACTTCACTTTGAATGGGTGGTGTTGAGGTATACATCTTCGCGTTAGTATGAAGAGTGTGTTGGATTCTGCTTGCTTCCATCGCAGGGTCCAAGTGGTCAAGGGGACCCTCTTCTTCCACGCGACCATATCGCGACGCCCCTGCGGCTGAACGAGCATGTGGTGAAATGGGGGCAACCCCTGCATCACTAGGTGCCGAGTCGGCTCTCTTTCGCGAAGAAGTGTAAGCGCCTGTCGCGGCCATGAGTGCCTTGTCCTGCGGGTTGCCGCCAACAGCGGTGTGGTGAAAGCGATCGACAGAACTACGACGGCTCTCGAGGTTGGCAGCTTCAGCCTGGCCTACCGACGCTCTCTGTTCGCGAACGGCGATCTTGGCAGCTCCAAGCCCCTCTGCGCTGTACTGGCTGGTGGGTTGGGGTATCTGAGGCGGAGTAAAGTCCTTCACACGTAATGCCGCCTTCTCAGCAGCTGGTTGCCTATTCGGGGGCCGCCATATTTCAACGGGCTTGTGATTTGCGTGTGCGAGGGCGGACGCTGCGGAGGCGTGGCTGAGGCTTGGGGTACCGCCGACCGCGCGTGGGTCTATTGCAGACACCTTGTCAGCCGTGGGTTCCATTTCCAGGTGCATCCTTGAAAGATAAATACTCACTGAAATACTGCGTATTGTTTGCAGGTGGGTTTGAAATAGAGGTCTTGCGTTCAGGGTGCGTAACGTAGAGGGCAGCTGTCGCAGCTGTTTGGTGCACGTGAGGTTAGCCCATTCTAGTGTGAGATTGTTAAATGACGATCATCTTACCATCATCTGCTAGCCGGGATCGACCCGCAGGCAACTGCGCAGTTGCCATTGTTCAAAATAAGTGTGTCCTTAGATGAAAGATAAGATATTTTGTTCAAAAAGAAAGGTAGGGAAAGAGCAGAGTGAAATTTAGAGAGAGATGGAATGGAAGTCCGGAAAGCTTCTTTCATCCCCGTGACGTCGACTGTAACGGAAGATCGGCGTTTGGAAAGCCATTGCATCATCGTTTTAGGGTTGATTTAGGTTGTAAAAAAACTGGAGTTCATCCAGAGCTTATCCAGAGCTATTGAGAGCTCAAAGTGGAGATCAAGAAAAAGATAGTCCGCATTTGATCAGCGGAGCTTCTCCATCTTCTTCGGTGACGTGGAGACTCGCAGGGAACCCTGATCGACGCGCTGATCCTCCACATTCTGATCTTCTTCTCTTCACAACTTTATATGCTTAAATCCAGATATCCAGATCATCGCTAGATATCGGCATTACGGCTTGGATGATCTTAAAGTGGACTCGTTTGGCACATATTTTTAGAGTCTTTGGATGTAGGTGACTTTGGGCTCTGCCTTCTCAATATCTACATTGTGCTATGTCATATGAAGTATTGTAACAAGTAGCCGGGTCGAAGTCTGTAGATGGAGATGGGCCATATGGCAGTGATATGACGATAACACTGCTCACTAGAGTAGCGATCAGCTCGTGGGGCCCAAAATAGGTTACATCGAAGAAGTACCCGTGGCCCCGTACTATCGCCAATCCGTCTCAACGCTCCGAATCACCGCCTTCTCACCCCGACTCGGACACAAAAAAATTCGCCAGCACCCAGGCTTGGTCGGGATGATTGTGTTTGTCTTTTTGCAAGCTTCGCCCTTGTAAAAGTCCCACGTCTTTGCCTTCTAGAAAAGAGAGTGCTTGGTGGCAGAAGCAGGTTTCCTGCGTTTGGTCTCGGGAACGTGTGCCATGCATAAAGACCCATAAGTACATGCTTGCGCTATATCTCATGTCCTATAATTTGCCCGATATAGGTCCATCTCTGAGCTGATGGGATAGTCCGACATTATTAGTAGATTAACGGAGATGAAGCATCTCGAGGATATCATGACGCGCAAAGAAAGAGCGGTTCCATTTCCCGAAAACATCTATAACCGGTTAGTCTTGAGGAGAGAAACCACCAACTCATGTAGACCTAGCACACTTACACATGGGAATACTCAACAGGCAGATTCCCACTTGGATGCTACCAATTATAACCATGGTATGCTTAATGCCTCCATGGGCAAACCAGTCATAGGCGTAGAAGGTCAGGACAAAGCTGAACATGTTCTTGAAAATTATCATGCACGTAAAAGCCTCGATGGCCATCTCTCCTAGTATCGTCAGCAATCACATCAATCCACAGGCAAGCCTGGTAAGTTACATACGATGGGCATCGACAATATAGAGAGATCCCGCAACCGCCCCCATAACCATGCCGACGATCAGGAATGCGAAGAAGACGTCCGGCAATAGCCAGCCATAGCGGACAACATCATTCGCGGTCCACCCGAAACCATATAATCCGATGCCGCAGAAGATAAGCTGCGGTATCACCAGTAATATACGGAACTCAGGCTCATATCTGCCATGGTTGAATCGGATCATCAATCTGGTCATGAATTCGGTGAAGAGACCAGACAGAACGAGACCCACAATAGAACCAATGAAGGCGCCTGTGTAAAGGTATCCGGTCTTGTCTTCCTGAAACCACATGGGAGGTCCGAGGAACACAATTGCCAGAACGACACCAACGAATACCGCCCAGCCAATCACAACACCTTGGATCAAGCAGCCCTGTGCAAGGATCAGTGTCTGAAACTAGATTCGATTTGTTTTGCTTACCCAAAGGATTCCGGGATGCAGAAACAAAGGAAAAGGACGGAGAAGCAGCTTGAAGAAGCTCTCGTCTGTCTTCCTTCCATTGAAGAGCCTGAGCGTTTTAGCAAAAGAGTCCTTCTCGGGGATTATTGTCGCGGCTTGAGTGGTCCTCGAAGGTCCACTCAACCTTGGGTTTGATGTCAGCTCCTTAGTCTCTTCATTAGAAGCTCCACTGAGCGAGGACTCTTCGCGGCCACTGGTACTCTTAAAATCCGTGTTCAAGTGATCAGCGCGCCGGAAAGCAGTTTCAGGCACAAAGAAAAACATAAACGGCAGTGAAGCGCCTAGGAATATTGCCACAAAGTAGAAAGACCATTGCCATCCCATAGACTTGGTGACCTTGCCAACAATGACAGGAGTGAGAAAGGCTGCGCCGAATAGAGCAACATTAGACACAGCCATACGCTTGCCTCGTTCCTTTGTTTTCGTCAACCTCGTGAGATTTTACGATTGGAAAGAAAGCCATGGAACTTACATGGACAAAATACAGATCTCCTACACAGGCATTCACCAACCCCTCGAACGGTGCCAATGCAACACCCTGGAAAATACGCGACCACAAAAGACTATTCACGTTCTTGCCACTGACGCCCGACCAGATGCAACTGATAATCATCAAGACATGTCCGATCAGGAACAGATGGCGTTTACCCCAGACTCGAGCGGTTGGTACAATGAAAATACCCGCTACGCCGACACCGCACAGGTGATAGCCGGTCAACAATGCGGCTGCCGTGTATGTTATTTCCTCATAGTCTGCAATGGTGGCAGTGTTCGCGGCTAGAATGGAGCTCAGGGCGGTACATAGGATGGTCACGAAGGAGAGAATTGCGAGGATTACATCGCGTCGCCATAAAGGCCAGTTCTGATGGAGCCGGTTTGGTCAGCTCCTAGCTTGTAGGAAATGGGGTGCTTGGTATGATTCTTCGGAAGACATACCAACGGATCGTTCGGGTCATCGCTTGGTTGTGGGACAAGGATAATGGGCTGATTTCCCGACCAGTCGCATTTGAGGCCTGATGTATTGGGAAGCCGGTCGTTCACATTGTTGTCCTGCTCGTATATATCGGATGTGCCTGAGTGAAATGATGAGCAAGGTTAGATCTATCATCTGACGAGAGCAAAGGGCTGATAGTTGTACCTGGGACATGCGTGGACTTCGTATCCAGGACTCCAAGGCCCATGACTGCAACCAGTTAGTAATGACAAGTTGGGGCCCCGGGGGTTGAAGACGATGTAGGGTCAAGAGGGGTCTTCGCAGTTCATAGCAAAATAAACTTTGGCCATCCAAATCTTGTATTGGAAGGTACCTTATTCTGGTAATCCTTGCAAGGTCAGGAACGAATATAAGTCTACAAGTAATGGAGCTTGTCTCCCTTCGCTTCCACTGACAATTCAGGTCTCAAATCTGAGACGAAACCTGGACAAGACAAATCCCGCACACAGTTGGGTCAACATGTAACTTGAGAAGGTGTTCTGCAGTGTCCCCATTTAACGTCGTTGGGAAGTTATTGTAGTATGACAGCCGAATATTGTCCTCGGTACTGTGTGACGCTTGTTTTACAGCTGTCTTACAGCCAACCTGAAATTACCTGTCATAAATATTTGCAGACTTGCAGTTCAGCAGATACGTCGATGTACTACCTGAATGCGGGGAAGTTGAGCCACTGAGAATCCGGCAACCTAGTGGTTCCTGAGGTATGACTATGGGCGCTTAGGCCGAGGTATCACATTGAGGCTTGAGGATTTGAGTGGACGCTCAGGCCGCCGATGTGCATACATATAGCAGGTATTCTGCAGCTCAGACGGAAAATCGGAAATATTCAATAGGGTGACGAGAGTGGCTCCAGGATTCTCGTGGTGTAAACAGGGCACCAACTTATCTTGTGCGCAGGTCCAGGAACAAACAACCTTGTGCTTTGTCGCGCCGCCCTAACTGATTCCTTGGCAAGTTCGGCCTAAGGCGCCAAGAGTATGCAAACTCTACAAATCTCTGAGGACCATCCACTCAACACGTGACTAAATACGTCATGTGATAAGCAATGTCACATCGTCTTCACTGACGTCCTGAGCTAGATAACACTTTATAAAGCACATAACTGTCAAAGCAACTATTTCAGTGTGGTCGCGTTATCCACCAGAGTCCATATCTCGATCTGCAGAGCTCTATCCCGCACTGTTGGGCAACATTCCGCCACCGAACCGACGCTCCACCACGGCTCCTACGAAGCTCACACGCGAAGCAAAAGCATTGACGCCAAACCAAATCCACTACTCCGTACCAACCCACACATAACCATGTCATCAGCCTCCCCTTCAAAAGACCCCGAACTCGACCACGAGGTGCAATCAGGAGAAGAGCAAGAACAGGCAGACAAAGACCAGCAGGATGTGCACGGGCACCAAGGCGAGTTCGAGGTGAAGGAGCAGGACCGATGGCTCCCAATTGCCAACGTGGCACGGATCATGAAGCTAGCGCTGCCAGACAACGCAAAAATCGCTAAAGAAGCAAAAGAGTGCTTGCAGGAATGCGTGAGCGAGTTCATCTCATTTATCACCAGTGAAGCCTCGGAGAAATGCCAGCAAGAGAAACGCAAGACAGTCAATGGCGAAGATATCTTGTTTGCGATGACGTCGCTTGGTTTTGAGAACTACGCTGAAGCTCTCAAGATCTATTTGTCCAAGTACCGTGAAACCCAGTCTGCCCGTGGTGACAACCAAAGACCCCCCAGCGCGAGCTACACGGCTGGTGGGCCTGGTGGAGCCGGATTGGCCCAGACTGAAGGCGCAAATCAGATGTTGAATCCCGATCTTGAGCATGGGCAAGATGCTGCTGCCTATGGCTATCCACCCATGACCGGCCAGTCTCACAATGGTGCTGGTGGTGAATCATACTAAGTCATCTATGATGGGTATGGCTGGAGGACGACAGCTACTCTCGAGAGAAGGCGCATGTTGTGAATGGATATCGCAGACAGTATAGATACAGTGAGAGGAAGAGACTGGGCGTCTGTGGTCTCGCATTTTTGTTTTCCTTTGTTTTCTCGCGCTGGTGTCTCGGCTGCTTTGTTGAGTAGGCCTGATAGAAGGCAGTCAAGGCGTGGTCAAATACCCCCTATGTATGATGATACCTTGGAGTTCTAAATTTTAATTGAATATCTTCCAAAATACGCTAAATCTAATTTTGTGGAGACCCGCCCGTACAGCCAAAAAGGGAAGATTGCGGGGAAATAAATACACAGTACAGGGTGAGTGATTGGAAGCGACGACTGGGAGACAATTGACCCTGGTCACCCTGGTATCAGCGTATTTTTGATCTGTCTATGGAAGGTACCTTCCGTATTACCCACGACCGGCATCATGGCCGGACAAACAAACCTACGTCTCACATAAATATAAGCTTCCTCTCCCTGCTGCAACTTACCTACTTCAACCATCCGCCTCACATCTGCAAACATGAAGTTCATCGTCATTACCGTTCTGGCAGCTCTGCTGACCACTGCTGCTGCTCAAGGCCTGGGTGATCTACCCGGTTGCTCGGTATGTACACTCATTTCCAACACAGAAGGCTGTCCCACAGTTCACGCATACTAACCAAACCTGATACCTAGAAATTCTGCGCTACAGGTGCAATTCCCAAGGACTGCGGCCTTGATATCAAGTGCATTTGCGAAGCCAAGTCCTTCCTCACTGAAGTCACTTGCTGCGTCGCTCATGAGTGCTCCAAGGAAGACCAGGAGAGTATGTGATACCCAGCTCCACCCTTAGGCGAATATGCAAATGGGCACAATCAGCATACAATAACCATATACCGAGCTAACGTATCTTTTCTCAATGCAGCTACCATCAAGGCCGCCAAGTCCATCTGTGCCCGTGGAGGCGTGACCGATCTGCCCGAGGAAGTGGTCTGCCCGAACTCAAACTCCAGCACTGGCTCCGGTTCCAGCTCGACCGAGACTACCACCAAGACCGGCACCGTGACTGCTGCGACTAAGACTGACGGTTCGACTACTGTCACGGGCACCCACACTGGCACCACGACCTCCACCGGTACCTTGCTCGTTTCGACCTCTACTGTTGGCGCGACTAGCACTGCCATGGCTGCAATGCCCCACAAGGACTCTCTCGTGGCTGCTGCGGGCGCTGCGGCGGCGTTTGCCATGCTGATCTAAAGCATGAGCTGGGCCATTTGAAGGAGACATTTTTAGCGCCGCTGAGATGTCTTCATGATGAGGAAATGAATGAGAATACGGAAACTGGATATCGAAACTCTAATGCGCTGCATCAATTGTAGTTACCATACTCTTGATTGATTAGGTACACAGGATGCGTGAATGCAAAAATTCTAATGCCAAAGTGGAATATTTATGTTAACACACTAGTAGAAAGGTATATAGAGGCCACGGTCGAAGGCTCAAAGGTTGCGTGTATCTTCCAGCAACTTGGTCAGGCGTTCCTGGCGTTCCTCGCGGAGAGTAGCGAAATTCTGTAGCGCAGTGTATTAGCATGACGATCTCCCAGAAAAGATTCGAACGAGTCGATAAGGCCGTAATCGCTTACCCAGAACCAGAACATCATCTCAAAGAAAGCATAGCTGAAAACCACGCGGTTCTTGAGGCGATCCAAACCTCCAATCGCGACAGCGCTGGTATAAGACGAGACCAGGTGTGCACCCCTCGTCTGATAAATGAAGAATGCAATTCCAGCATATACAGCGAAGCGACACGCGGCAACTCCAATCCACACGCTCCAGTAAACAGTCAAGGACTTAGTGATATATTCGGGCAAGCGCTCGAGAACCTGGAGGTCCTCCGCGGGGAGATTGCCGTTTCGCAGGGGCCGAATGTAGGGCAATGCTTCGTCAAGGGCTTCGTGGAATGGGATGTTGGACAGCAGGACGAGGTCAATGACGGCCTCGACGAAGAGGAGGATGGCACAGAAAGTGAAAGGGGATTGTTGCGGGCTTGACAGGGATGGGAAATCCTGCAGCGGGACGTTAGCGAATAATTCGACTCTAGGTTGGTTCAATGCCAAATTGCCAGAGAGACTGGACTTCAATTTGGGATGTTGGTGCGGGACGTACAATCTTCAGGGCTTCGCCCATCATAAAGACTAAGTCACAGTCGGTGATCACCTCGGGGTTCTTGACTAGGTAGCCGGCGATCACGATCAGGAACACGGCATGTGCCTGGATGAGGGTCTTGGATGATATGAGAACCATTTTGATGCAGTAATGGCTCGATGGTTGTTGATGAGAAGAAGCCAAGCCAGGCGGAAACTTGGAGAATTGGTCCGAGTGCTTTTTTTTGGCCGCCAGGGCATGTGGGGAAAAAACAGCTCCGGTCGAGATTACCCCCCACCAACACAACGCTGTGACGATTGGATCTGACTTACGAGTTGATGCTGGTTCGAATTGTATTACCACTGGGAATGAAAGCTAGTTCCTATTAGTATCTCGACCGAGCATCCTACGCAATGACCGACCCAGATCCATCCTTCAATACTGAGCGCCATGTCAAATACTACCTCCGATGCCTGAAGACCTTCCTGCCCTCCGCCTACACTTCAAATGATTCCAATCGCATGCTTCTGGCCTACCTGACCCTCTCTGGATTGGACGTGCTCGGCGTCTTGCAAAGCAAAACCACACCGGAAGAGAGACAAGGCTACATTGACTGGCTCTACCACTGCCAGGTGCCCTCGGGCGGATTCCGCGGCTTCCCAGGCACAGATTTTGGCCCAGAGAAGCGAAACAAGGATAATGAAATCTGGGATCCGGCTAATGTGCCGGCAACGTTCTTTGCGCTGGTCAACTTGCTGGTCCTCGGAGACGACCTATCCCGTGTAAAACGGCGAGAATGTCTTGAATGGCTTCCTACCGCCCAGCGTGCGGATGGAAGCTTCGGTGAAATTGTCGGTCTTGGGGGGAATGTAGGGGGAGCTCGCGATTTGCGGTATTGCTGTTGTGCTGCGGGCATACGGTACATCCTCCGCGGGCGAAACGCGACTGGGCTTGAGGGCGTACCGGATATTAATGTGTCGGGCTTGGTTACTTTTATTGAGGCGTGCCAGGTATGTGGAGGCTTTCTAAGCCATCGTCTGCGGTTGGAATACTTACAGTCTGGCGCGACAGACGTACGATGGTGGCATGGCTGAGTCCCCCTTTTGTGAATCGCATAGTTCGTATTTCGCACTCTGCTCTACCCGAATCTCCTAACAATTTGCAGGTGGACATACATATTGCGCGATAAGTTCGTTGGACTTCTTGCGCCGCACATCCAATGATACGAAATCAGTGCCGCTGCTATCGGCAGGCTCTAGGCAGTTTGAGGCTTTGATTGCATGGTTAGCTTCAAGGCAGACAGCCGAGCTCGAGGAACCTGATGAGGAAGAGGATGACAAAGAGCCTGAGATGCCAGAGACAGGTTCTATCGCTGACAGAGTCCGCGGGCTGCCCAGTGTGCAATCACTGGAAGCCAACACAACATGCGCCGGCTTCAATGGCCGGTGCAATAAGTACGCAGATACATGTTATTCATTCTGGAATGGAGCAACACTGGTGGTAAGTGAACCCTGAAAAGTACTGAATGTCGACTAATGTGGATGCTAGATGTTGGATCACTACTACGTGGTCGACGAAGTTCGCAATCGTCGATATTTGCTTGAAAAAACCCAACATATTGTCGGTGGGTTTGGAAAGGGGCCCGGGGACCCTCCTGGTAAGGCTGAATCTGCTGCTGACAACAACAACATGTTGCTGACCGAAACTCTAGATCTTCTTCACTCGTACTTTGGCATGGTATCCTTGGCCTTCCAAGGTGAGGCGGGACTTAGCCCTGTCGATCCCACGATGGGCTCTAGTGAGCGCACAGTCCGACATCTTGAATCGCTGCCTTGGTGGCAATGAAGTATATAATACCATGCATATAATACCCATGCATAATACCGCGTATGACGATGGTTGTTCAGCCATTCTTTCAATTTGGCCTCAACGTGCATCAGCCAATTGGTGGAATTGACTAAATTAATTAGTGCCTTGGTGTACGTTTCCCACAAGGGATGTATCAGGTTGATGATTACATGTAGGCAGTAACAGCACAGAACCTCATACCTATTGGTTCGATCAATTTCATTTGATTTCAAGCAAGTTTCTTGAATTCCCGTAGAGAAACCATGCAAGAAACTATGAGAGAGTAGGTAAGAGGAAGAGGTGTGGATCATCAAATTTCCACAGTCCACAGTGAGTCCAGGGGGTTAATTTCCCGTAAGATGCATAAGGGATAGCATAGACATAAGATATCCAACTCCAAGTGAGAGTATATTGTATCCGTATAGATATATGGGTACTTCTTAAGAGACTTAAGTAGAGATACGAGAGTGACAGTTGAAAGAAAGGAAAAAGGGAGTTTCGAGTCCCGAGACTTCTCCACACGGTCCACGTTCCCGTTGACGTCTTGGAAATTTCCCCATGGCCCCATGCTTGTATGCGATTTTCCTTCCTCACTCTTCTCTATTCTTAGATTTCTATTCCCCCTTTCTAGAACATACACCAGTCTCCACACCCGGACATCCTTTCTCCACGCTCGTCTTTGAATGGCACCCGACACCAACCTCCCTCCCCCGGTCCCCAACATTTTGACGCGCAGAGATCTCCCAAGACCTGGCGATTATAACACATGCCGCCCCGAACAAGAGCGGGGGTTCAAAGCCAAAAACAGAAGGAGAAGGTGCGTCATGCGACACTCCCGTTACTTTCCTTGCGCGGAGTCTGGATATATGGGCTAACTCGGCTTCAACTACAGCTTGCGAACTCCTACAATGAACTACTCGAGTGAGTGGTCTCGCCCCCGATCTACACCTATAACGCTAATGCGGTACTTCACAGAGAGTTCTCCTCCAAGGATCTTCGAAGTGTAGGGAATTATACATTGGGGAGGCTTATTGGCAAGGGATCCTTCGGCAAGGTCTACCTCGCGTCGCACAAGCTCACCAATGGCTCGAAGGTAAGCGCCGAAAAAACATGGACTCAGAGGCAATACTGATCAGTCGCCAGGTGGTGCTGAAATCGTCAAGCAAAGAAGACAACAATCTCGCACGTGAGATACATCACCATCGCCAATTCCTTCATCCTCATATCGCACGACTATACGAAGTGGTGGTAACAGAGAACCTGGTTTGGCTGGTGTTAGAGTATTGTCCCGGTAAGTTGGCATGCGCTTCGCAGAGACGCGGGGATCAGTACTGACCGGCTGGTTATAGGCGACGAACTCTACAATTACCTTCTCCGACATGGCCCACTACCGGTGGAGAAAGTGAAGCGGATATTTACTCAATTGGTGGGAGCAGTTGCTTACGTCCACAGTAAATACTGTGTTCATCGTGACTTGAAATTGGAGAACATCTTGCTCGACAAAAACGAGAACGTGAAATTATGTGATTTTGGTTTCACGCGCGAATATGAGGGGAAGGCTAGCTACCTTCAGACATTCTGTGGGACGATATGCTACAGTGCACCCGAGATGCTCAAGGGGGAGAAATACGCGGGCGAGAAGGTGGATGTGTGGAGCTTGGGGATCATTCTCTACGCCCTTTTGGCAGGCGAACTGCCGTATGACGATGACGATGACCAAGTCACCAAGAAACGAATCTTGTCGGAGGAGCCGATTTACAACGAGAAGTTCACAGATGATGCCAAGGCTCTGATCAACCTACTGTTGTCCAAACGGCCATTGATTCGGCCCAGTCTGGACGAGATCCTGGCTCACCCTTTCCTTGCGGAGCATGCTCCAGAACAGCTTGCAATCTTGAAAATCCCCAGACCGTCGCCATTCACGACCCCATTGGAGAAGACTACCCTGCAGCGGATGAAAAGTGCTGGTGTCAATATCGACGAGGTGATTGAAAATGTTTTGGCTCAGCGATGCGATCCACTAGCTGGCTGGTGGGCTCTGTTGATTGAAAAGGAGCAACGGAAGGAAGCAAAGAGAGAGCGCAAGCGTCGTGAGCGCGACGCCGAGGCAAAGAATCTTCGTCGTCTGAGCGCTGCAAGCAGTCGTCTAGAGAAGCGATCGTCCGCGTTAATGGAGGTTGCAGAAGAAGGACAATCGAGCCCTGGTCTGCAGGATCGTGGGAGACGCGACAGACGGAGCTTGCCCTCTCAACTAGCAGTGCCAGAACTTCCTGCGCTCCCGGAACCGCTTCCTGTGTTCCCAGTTGATCGTACGACACCACCACTGCCGCTGGATAAGGATTCTATTCGGTCTCACAATTCAACACGACGCCGCCCAATTCCCCCACCAAAAGACAGGCGTAGATCACGACCCAGTATGCTGCATGTCAGCGCATCACAACCGGAGCTGACGCAGCATCATGGTCTCTTCCGCCGTCGCACTACTCGTCGCCATCATTATCCGATACTCAGCCAACTAGCATCTCTCAAACACTGGTTCGTAGAGTCTGCGAAGAGAGCTCGCTCTCCCCACGCCAAATCAACAAGCTCGCGCAAGTACCTCTCTGAAAAGTTGAGCCCAGCGAAGAGTCAGGATACTGGGAAGAAACCCGCACCCTTGTCATCTCCCGTTAGTGAGACTGCCGGTGAAGATGTCGCGACACCGACTCAGGTCAAACGAATCTCTAATGCTAGCAGCCTTGCTCCTAGCAGTGCCTCATACCCCCAAAATCGGCACTCCTACCCTCGCCAGCCGCGGGCACTAAACACGAGTCACACTAGTCACCGGAACTCACTTTCGCCATCACCAATTACACCGCGCGGATCCTATCGACGGTCATCAGTCGGGCTCCGAGGACGCAAATCAACATCCTCCTCGGTGTCCTCAATCCGTAGCATTCACCACACTCGCGCTCACTCCAAGGCCTCTTCGGTATCGTCCAACAGTGTAGATACTATCTCGACACCTACTGGCAGGGCCTCCAAGTCGCCCAATTCATCTATCAAAGTCCTGCCTACCACGCCAGGCGCTTCTTCCCGCTTCCCGAGCAATATCCGGCTGGTAAGAGGGCCAGGTGGAGCACCTCAAGACACCGGCCACCAAGCTGGTCAGATGTCCTCGTCTTTCAATGAAGCGGCGCCTGCACCTTTGCTCTATTCGCCCTCTTCAAGTCTGGTGTTCGCCAGGCGCAAGAGATCTCTATTCAAAGGCCCTATGATCCATACCTCCAACTTGATGGTTTCCGGCGGGGCCGTCAATTCCCCTTTGCCCAATCAGCCAAATGCCGGCGTTTCGGATATCGGGACGGGACGACCTGCTGCACGGAAGAGCCAAATCATCGAAGAAGAGGAAGATGATGCGGGCATCGAAGAAGAAATCGAAGAAGTCGACGAGTTCGACGACCTTGTCACTCCAGGTGAAGTCATTCCTGACGACCAGCCTAAAGGCGAGACTCCCAGAGCTTCAGTCGAGTCAGAGACAGGTCGTCCCTCGGACAAGACACCCTTTTCTCCTACTCCAAACATTGAAAGCAGTCCTCTTCGTCCTCCGCGCTCATCTTCTTTGCGCTCACCGACTGATACCACCCACAACATCGGCATGGCTGAATGATTGGCCATCCGACAGTGCTTTGCCCTCATTGCGCTCGGCCATTCGCTTTGTTCACATCCCCTTTTTATTTCTTAGACCATAGACCTTTTTATACCCCCACTGTTGTTTGCGATTTCCTTGGACTGTCCCTTGAATCCTTTGGGCCAATGCCCTTCTCTCAATCTGCTATTTCCTTTATGTTCTCCTTGTTCCCACGAAGCGCTTTGTTTACACACATTCCCCAGATATTCACGACTCGACCCTCGCTTGATTCTCACCCAACATTTCCCTGTCTCATATAGAATGCTGTCTCATATCATTCGCTGGACTTGACCAGAAACAGAATATTTGCATAAATGCGTCACCAATGATATCCCTGACCCCTGATTCTGATTCCATGATTATCTTTACGGTATTGGACGTCATATATTGTGAAGATAGAAGCACTGCATGTCATTTGAGTATCTCTATAAGAGCAAAATCCTAGAGGATTAAAACATAACCCAACACCCGCTTATCCATTAACCATTACCCATGAAGACGTTGAAATATAAGCGAAAACAATCCCCATCACTCCACATGAGTAGCTTGGTGCTTCTCCACGTGGTGAGTCTCCACAACAGCCTCCTCATCCTTGATATCATGCTCAAGACCAACAGTACTCTTGCCGACCTTATCAACCGTAATAGTATACGCCGGAACGAAGTTCACAGCAACAGCATACGTCCACGCAACGACCATGAACTATACTCATATTAGCCTCATCAACACCAAACCACTCACTCAGAATCAAAGACAGAGGAACATACCATAGTCGGAACGATATACGCAAATCCGGTATTATTGCGCATATCAGCAACATGACCCAGAATCGGCGGTACAATCGCGCCACCACAAACACCACCAACGATGAACCCAGAGCCACGCTTATAATGGCGACCCAGGCCCCGGATGCCCAGTGCCATAATCGTCGGGAAACACACAGACTCGAAGAACAGTGTTAAAACCAGCATTGCAAGTCCGTTTTGTTTCTTCTGCGTCACTGATGCCGCCAGGAATGCTACCGTGCATGAGAGGTAGACTAGGAAGACCCAGCGTGCTCGTACGAACTTCATTATGCCTGCGCCGAGGAATCGGCCTACGGCGAATGCGCCCTGTGCACCGGCGAGGTATTTGGCCGATGTGGCGTCTGGTGTGCCGGCCCATGTATCCCTGATATAGTTGATGAAGTAGCCGGCGATGGCGACTATGTTGGATATTTTGTTAGTTGGTTTTCGAATTTCATGGGATGGGCGAAAGAGGTAGGTAGATAACATACCCTGTGCCCCAGTGTAGGTAAATTGCGCCAGTGTCGCATGGAACAGCTTGTACTGTTTCCAGAAAGGCTTGTCCTGTTCATCGACATGTGTCTGCGCCACTTGGAACGCCATGTCCTCGTCCGTGACTTCGGGAATATTGGAGATGAAGAATACAAACGCGAGACAGAAGACGAAGATACCGATTGCTAGGTAGACCCATTGCACGCGCTGCAGGGCGGAGACATCGTCCTTTGTCTCGGTGAAGAAGACGTATGAGCCTAGGACGGGGCCGACGACTGTGCCGATGGCATTGAAGGCCTGGGCGAAGTTGATTCTGATTTCTGAGTAGCGGGGTGGACCGCAGACTGGATGGATGTGAAGATTAGTATGTCGTTGTACAAAGTGTACAGAGTATACAGAGTTCCCTGTGAGGTTTTCATTGTTGCCTTACCGGTTAGGTAGGGATTAGCCGCTGTCTCCAGGGATCCTAGTCCCGAGCCGATCACGAAGGTTGCACCGCAGAAGCCACCGAAGGATTGGTGTAATCCGGCTGGCCACATGCATAAGGCTCCGATGCCATACAGGCATAGACCGAAGATGAAGACGGCTTTGTAACCGTAGTGGCGGAGGATCCAGTTTGCATAGCCGAGGGAGGCTAGAGGGTATGCGCTGTGTTTTGTTAGATATTTCGAGTTCCATACTTTGGGGTTTCTTCTTGATTTCTTGGATGCATGTCAAGGATGTCCGTGGGGGGGGGTCGGGTAGGTACATACCCGAAGTATGCAGCTTGAAGACCAGATGAACGGCCCCGAGTGATATGCAATGTCTTCTGGAAATGACTATTGAGTGTATCCAACAAACCATAGGCAAAGCCCTAATTGAAGTCTTAGTACAATGGATTATCGATGAATCACACAGAACCCACCCATAAGAAGAACAAGATCGTAACCAGAGTCAATGGCCACAAACTCTGGCGGAGAGTCAGCGTAGCCGCGGAGGTAGTAGCACGATTATCCACGCGCAACCCGGATCGGTTCTTGATGAATTGCTTGATACCCATGATGAGAGGCTATACCAAAGCAAGCACGGGGAACAAGACACGAAGGAAAGAAGAAGAAGGAAGAGTAGATAGGAAAAAAAAAGAAAACAATCCCATATTTCAACGAAAGCATGACTTCCTCTCTCTCTCTCTCCGCAACTCCACACTTTGCCCCAGTCCGGGGAAATCCAACGGACGATCCCTGGGGAGAAAGGAGCTACAACCAATAAGCAGCTGCGAGGCAGTCATTGACCCGAGGATCATAGCGAAGTTTGTTTGAAACTTAGCGTCTGACCTGCTCCTGTGCCCCCTCTTCCCCTCAGACACGGCTAAAGTGGCGTCATGGTAGGTTGTTTTGACGCTTATTCTCTTGGTTGATGCGGGAAGCCATTCCGGTGGTCTTTCGGGGTAATGTTGCCCGTTGCTGGAATGTTACCCTGCATTTTACCCGAGGACTGTCCTTATTGGGAAGTAATGATCCTAGATTATGTGGCTGGTCTGGCTTTGACTAGTTAGTGGCTGGCAGTAAACATCATCTAGTTATTCCAGGGTACAGTACCCTTAAGCCACAGAAAGTCACAACAATTCTAGAAGTATGTTAGTTGTCCCGCCAATCAGAGCTGAACCATGTCACGCAACATTCCAACTCATTGGAAAGGAATTACTGCCCTCCAGGGGAGACATGGAAATCAGGGGCTGAGACCGGGTGAGGCGCACGGCCCCGGCACGGGGCTGTGTGGTAGGTTCAAGCCGGGGAAAGCTTGTTTCTACAAATTAGAAGCCGTCCTGCTGGGTTTGGAGAACAGTCGAATGTCAAATCTTTCATTCGGGTCTTTGATCTATAGGCATAATAGCAAGTCATAATAAGTCCCAGCACTCTCAAATTCAGTGCGTGGCCATTATTCAAGCAATCTGGTACAACACAGCTCTATCTGTATGCTCTAGCATCTGCCTAGACAGTAGTCCCTGATGTGACGTGGTGAAAGGCTCTTGCCAATACACCGTTTTCTCTAAGCCATCTTGGGCTTGCCGGCAATGCCGTTCTGGTGGACGGGGTTGACGGCTTTGGTGTTGTAGAGCTGACGCTCAGCGAACTTGAGGATTTCATCAATCAAGCTAGAACAGGTGTTAGCAGTCGTTCTTTCAAGGCTGAATGGGAAAACAGTCACTTACATCACAGGTGCACTAATAACCAACACTGCCTGCCACTCGTTCCAGTTCAAAGGCAAGATCGAGAACAGACTCTGGAGGAAGGGAATGTAGAGGATGGCGAAGTGAAGAAGCATAGACAGAGTGATGGCGTAGACAAGCATAGGGTTGTTGTTCAGGAAGAAAGTGAAGAGGGATTCGCTGGAGGAGAGTGCGTTCATAGCGTTCAACATCTCAATCACCACGAGGATGGAAAGGGACACAGTGGAGGCGGCCTTGCCCATGTCGTTGCTGAACATCTCGCAACCAATCTCGGGGAATTGAGCACCACACTTGTGGTAGTGAGACTAGGGCCATGTTAGTGACTCGTCGTAGACGACTGGGAAAGCTGAAACTTACCAATTGCCAGAAAGAGATGCCAGGACCCTCGGGGTTGTAGACAAACCACCAGACATAGCCAAAGACGGTGGCAGCACCAACGTAAATGCCGATCACCATGTAGCGGAAGAACAACCAGCCACCGACAAGTGCCTCATCGCGACGGCGGGGAGGGCGGTTCATGACATCGTGGTCCGGTGGGTTGAAGGACAGAGCAGTGGCGGGCAGACCATCGGTAACGAGGTTAACCCACAAAAGCTGAACAGGAACAAGAGCCTCGGGCATGCCAAGAGCGGCAGTCAGGAAGATAGAGACGACCTCGCCGATGTTGGAAGAAATCAGGTAACGGATGAACTGCTGAGTGTTGCTGTAGATGGAGCGGCCTTCTTCGACGGCGGTGGTGATGGTAGCGAAGTTGTCATCGGCCAAAACCATATCCGCAGCCATCTTGGCAACGTCGGTTCCGGTACCCATGGCTACACCAATGTCAGATTTCTTGAGAGCCGGAGCGTCGTTGACACCGTCACCAGTCATGGCAACAACGTGGTTCAGAGACTGAAGGAGATCAACGAGCTTAGACTTGTGGCTGGGCTCGGTGCGGGAGAAGAGAGAAGCTGTCTGGACAGCCTTCAGCTGTTCAGATTCGCTGAGGGAGTCAAATTCACGACCGGTGAAGCTCTTGCCAGTGAGATCCTCGTCAACGCCGAACACACCAATTGAGCGACAGATGGACTCAGCGGTGTTGCGGTTATCACCAGTGATGACAATCACACGAATTCCGGCGGCGTGGCACTTCTTGATAGAATCGGCGACCTCAGGACGAGGGGGGTCCAACATTCCAACGAGACCAATAAGAGTCATGTTCTGTTCCAACTTCGCATAGTCCTCGCTGGTGGTAGCGGTCTTGAGAAGAGGGTTACCAGAGACATTGTCAACGCTTGCGATAGCCATTACACGTAGACCGCGGTTACCATACTCGACAACCTCCTCGGAGAGAAGCTTCAGGTGGTTCTTGGTCACAGGAACGCGCGATCCATTGGCGCCCTGAATGACGTACGAGCAGCGATCCAGGATGCTTTCAGGCGCTCCCTTGACCAGCAGCTTCTGGTCCTGGCCCTCGCCGACGAGGACAGACATGCTCTTACGATCGCGGGAGAACTCATAGGTAGCCTTGAGAGGAAGACGGGACTCGTAGTGAGCACTGGCGGCATGCAGCCTTTCGGATGCAGGAAGGCTGTAGAGCTTCTGGTTGAACGTGGCATCGGAGGATCCAATCTTTTCAACCAGAACACGCAGGGCGCCTTCGGTGGGTTCGCCGATGCTGGAGAAGACTCCGCTCTTGGGATCGTGGGCGATGGTCGCAGCATTACAACGCGCAGTGACTTCGGCCAGTTGTCTGATGGTGGACGAAGAGACAGCCAGGTTTTCAACGACCTTACCACCGCGAGTGAGCTTTCCCTCAGGGGTGAAGGTAGTGCCTTCGACATCAATTTCCTCCAAGCCATTTCCAGCGTCATTCAGGTAAACAATCTTCTCGACACTCATCTGATTGGTAGTCAAAGTACCGGTCTTGTCGGAGCAAATGACGCTGCAGCTGCCCAGAGTTTCGACGGAGGGGAGAGAGCGGACAACGGCGTTCTTCTGGGCCATCTTGCGAGTACCAAGAGCCAGGCAAGTAGTGATGACCACTGCAAGACCCTCGGGAATAGCGGCCACACCAAGCGAGACAGCAATCTTCAAATAGTAGATAGCACCCTTCGTCCAGCCACCGAAAGCGGGATCGTTGAAGTTTTCGTAGTTGATAACCCAAACCAGGACACAGATGACAGTGATAACCTTGGCAAGCATGTCACCGAAGTCGTTCAGCTTCTTCTTCAGGGGTGTGGGCTCGGAAATCTGAGAAGCAATGCTCTCATGGATATCTCCAATGGCAGTCGAGCCACCGGTCAACACGACGAGAGCCGTAGCGTGACCGTTGACAACCGTAGTTCCAGAGAAAAGCATGTTGACCTGGTCCTGCTTGACCGCCTGTTCATCTTTGATCGCATGGATGTCCTTTGAAACACTTTCACTCTCGCCGGTCAGGATAGCCTGGTCGACACGGAAGCTGTTGCTGTGAATGGCGAGTAGTCGGCAGTCAGCCGGAACACGGTCGCCGACAGCAATATGGATCACATCTCCGGGGACCAGCTCTTCAGCCTTAACCTTGCGCGTCATACCATCACGTAAAACCTTGGCCTCGTTGGCTGAGTATTCCTGGAGAGCTGCAATTGCCTTTTCCGCGCTACTTTCTTGGGTCACTCCAACGACGGCATTGAGGATGAGGATTGTGAGGATCTGTTAGATAGGACACGCGTCAGTTAGTAAAACCGAACACCTAGAAATGCAGACGATGCTCAAAAAGGCTAAACACATACGACAGCGGGGTCCACGAATGCAGTCCAGTCGTCACTCTCTTCAAAGAGGGCGAGCACAAAAGACACGGCGGCCGAACCAAGAAGGATGAGAACCAATTGGTCCTTGAATTGTTCCAGAATAAGCTCCCACATGGGGGTAGGGGGTTCTTCAGCAAGAGCTATCAGAGGGCAGGTGTCAGTGCTATCAATCGCGTCATTCGGCAGATCGACTAACCGTTTGGTCCATGCTGCTGTCTGGATTTCAGCACCGCGTTCTCGGACAGACCGGTCTGTTCAGACACCTTGAAGTGCTCCAGCAGCTCAGCTGGAGTACGGAGAAAGGCGTTCTCCATGATCGCAGGCAGGCTCAACGGCAATGAGCACGATCAGTTTTAAAAGCCGTAAATATGATAAGAAAAAGTTGGGGTAAACAAGGGAAATAGGAAATGAGGTGCTTCTTAAATTAGATACATGCCTGGTGTAAGGCGTCGGAAAGAGAATGAAGCTGCAGAGGGGAAAAGGCGATATAAGAAGAGACCAGAAGAACTTCCAAGAAATTGAAGATACCGAATGGGGAACCTCCTACATAGCCAGTGGGGAGAGTCCAGACAACGTGTTCTCATTGATAACGGGCTGAGTAATCCGGACAGGGCTGAGCTTACCAACGAGGCTCAAGTCTCCTCCACTTCTTTTCCCCTGGTGAATTCACCTTGTTTTGCTAGGAATACATTTGTGCCCATTGAATCTCTACTAGATACCTCTCGTTTCAGAACTCCAAATCAATCTCTTTACTTGGTCTCCTCCAACGTCACAGCTATTAAACTCATTCAAGATATGGGGCGTCCCTAGGCTACATCATTTTTGCCTATCGGATGGTACCTGTGGGTAATCTCCTCTCTTGGCAACTCGGGCCCCAGACACCGCCGGAATGAATCCTGAACCTTCCAAGTTGTTCTACGTGGCTTGCCCCGTATATTTTCCGATGGCTTTGGGGCATGTCCATGGCTCCAAATGTATACAACCAGGTACTGTCTGATTTTTGCTGGGTTCCTATCGTGTGAAAGTGTTTGGTCTAGCCTCATCTACAAACTGTAGCTAGTGGTAGTTGGCGATTGCCTTGCTTCTGGGGTATAGATCTCCGGGGCTAAAGCACTGTCCCTGTTAGATGCGTCAGATAGTAGACGATTTCCAACCCCACGCTAATATACCCTTGCATAGGGCTGATGCAACAAAGTCCTTGACGCATCATAGATGGATCAAGAGTTGTCCAGCTCAACAGATCACGAGTATCTTGAGGCACATGCAGGTGGTAGTCCATATTCGCCCCCTCAGTCCTGTGGTCATCGAGCCATTTCTTCGTCGCGGTCATATTGAAGAGAACTCGGAATATACCAGTAGGATCTGATCATGCATCTGCTAATAAAACCTAAAATGAGAAGTGCTGCTACCAAGTCCTGGACTCCTGGTCACTGATAGGTAAGCCCGGACCACGTACCAAGATATGTACACACTGGAGCCCGCCGGGCATAGGTTCTTCAGGCGGGAGACGTGTACCTTGGTACCTAGATCGCTCGGTTTGCTTTTGTATCGATGTCTTCATACCTAGGCCGATCAAAAGTTGGAAGCCCGGGTACCTACCTAGAATGGAGGACCTAGGTGGGTATATATATCCCTGGTGTCACCGCACACATATGCTAGAACCTATGCGGGTGTTCATGACGGGAGGATTTCGTGACGAAGCTTGACCACACTCCAGGCTAGATTCCATTTTAGGTCTCATCGGAGCATCCTTTCAAGGAGCAGCCGCAATACTGTCAGCTGTAGCAATGGACCCTGGCCACATAGACCGGCATGCTTGTGGGCTTACCAGCAGGACACATATTCAACTGCCGACGCATAATTAAGCCTCAAACCTACTTGCAGTGATTTTGATTTCAAACAGCATGTTTTACTTCTTATCAACCAGAATGGTGCTCCCGGCGACTGGAAGAGAATGTCGTGATACTTGTGACACCTCCGTATCGGCTGATTGGCTACCTCTTGAATGGGTAGGTACGGTTGTTTGGGATTTCCCAAGGATAATGGATATTCGTATATCAATCATCTTCAAACTCTTACATGTACATCAGGCTAGATCTTCTATGTCAAATCCACACATGGGACGGGGTCTCGGGGAGACAATCAGGAATAACAGCTACACTAGCAGTACCATATCCAAGATTGAATCAACGTGACCCTAGCGGATACTGGATGATAGGTCGGAGTCGCTCGAATGAATTGACAAGCTAGGTCGATATGTAAGATATCTGTGTACCTAGAGGTGAAGAGGAGTATATATTGTAGGCGCATAAACAACCGTCAATATTGTGTCAGATTGGCAAAATCCACGTGCAAAGGAAGGAGAAGACGTAATGAATACGGTCAACTATACCCCGCCCTGCTAAATTAATTACGTATCAGGGGGGATCGACGGTAATCTCAATACTGGGCCGCGGTCTAAGTACCAGAGTACATACACAAAGTAGGCCCACAACAAGAAGCGCTAAGTACCTGGTACAAGACAACAGCGTATTGTTGTTGTGATCCAAATCTCCCCAACTCACTTCACTCCATCTCTCTTCCCCCCCCCCACTTGGTCGTCTCTACCCATCTTCTTCTTCTGCATCTCGTGCTTCCTATCTACTCTTTTAAATTTCTAGTTCTAACCGCCCATCTCGATTCAATTTTCACCATGGGTTCTGAGGTATGTTGCCGTCCCACCCCTCTATCAGCCGCTGCGTTGTCACCGCCATCGCATGGATCCCACATTCCCATCCTCATCTAAGCTCACCCTCCATCTGGAAATTTTGTTGGAAAGAACTTGGCTAACACGTCTTTGTCACCATGCAGCGTGAGAAGTATGGATATCATCGCCCCAGTTCACGTAAACATCGCCTGACATAACTGACCCCTCACCAGCAAGACGTTCCTCGCACGGCTCTGCGAGCAGGCTGAGCGCTACGATGGTAAGTCAACTTGCGCCGCTCGGTTGGACGTGTATACTGACCTCTCATTCTTCGCGTCACAGAAATGGTCACTTACATGAAGGTTCGTCGCAGTCCCTCGTGTTGTTTACTGTTGGAGTATCCGTGCTAATCAATGAACAGGAAGTCGCCAACGTATGACACCATAATTCCCCATCTTCTACGAATTTCTTTGGAAGTATTCGCGATTAACAAACATCATAGATTGGCGGTGAGCTTACTGTCGATGAGCGTAACCTGCTCTCTGTTGCCTACAAGAACGTGGTCGGCACCCGCCGTGCCTCCTGGCGCATCATTTCCTCCATCGAGCAGAAGGAGGAAAACAAGGGCTCCGAGGAGCACGTCGGCATCATCCGCGATTACCGCCAGAAGATTGAAACCGAGTTGGAGCAGGTCTGCCAGGATGTGCTTGATGTTCTCGACCAGGCTCTCATCCCCAAGGCCGAGACTGGAGAGTCCAAGGTCTTCTACTACAAGATGTGGGTTGCGCTCGGCTCAAACCATGAGCACTTCGGCTTGTAGCCTGTGCTAATCTTGCAAATAGGAAGGGTGACTACCACCGCTACCTCGCTGAGTTCGCTTCCGGCCCTAAGCGCAAGAGTGCCGCCACCGCCGCTCACGAGGCCTACAAGGTAATGCCCCTTTCTAATATGCCATTCACTTTGCGCATTCTCTCCACACTTCGGTCAACAGTTGCTGATCCTGTCACAGAACGCCACCGATGTTGCCCAGTCCGAGCTCACTCCCACTCACCCCATCCGCCTGGGTCTCGCCCTGAACTTCTCCGTCTTCTACTACGAGATCCTCAACTCGCCTGATCGTGCCTGCCACCTTGCCAAGCAGGCCTTCGATGATGCTATTGCAGAGCTCGACTCGCTCTCCGAGGAAAGCTACCGCGACAGCACCTTGATCATGCAGTTGCTGCGTGACAACCTGACTCTCTGGACCTCGTCTGAGGGCAACGAGGAGGGTGCTCCCAAGGAGGAGAAGGCTGAGGATGAGACCACTGCCCCTGCCGCTGTCTCCGCTGAGGCCGCTGCTCCCGAGGAGAAGCCCGAGGAGGCCAAGCCCGCCGAGACCGAATCCTAAAGGAGCAACATTACGGGTCGCGACGAGCCGTATGCCGTTTGGTAGGGTGGGCGTTCGCATTTATTCCTGGACGTGGTCATGCAAATCGCTTCTTTCTTTTCACCGCAGCACTGGGTTGGACCGGCAGATATCTTGCGCGTCTTCTGTACCGTGTGGGTCGGCCGGCGGAGTTTGATATTCGGTTGACTGAGCGGAAAAGGGGCTGAGTGGTATTTGCTCTCTCTTTTATTGCCTCTATTCCCACTCCAGCACGTTTCAATGTGTTTATTTTCCATTCCATTCGGAAATTCTTTGCCTGATATGCACCCTGGATGGGTTGCTTTCGTAGCCAATGATTCCCCTTAAACGTATCTGTTGCTGAAGTATCCCATTTCAGAGTAAAGTAGTCCTGGCGGGGATTGCCTGTAGTCTGCAACGTCCTGATACATAGCCGAATAGCACTTCTAAGTATTTGAGCATGTAATTTCTATAGGGAACTCTCGGAAGTCGACCAACGCATACTGTTCTCAACCCATCCCGTCCAAGGATTGCCTACATACCATAGTCTCAAATCCGAGTTACGTTGCAGTCGAACGATAGCAAACTCTCTATATACTCCCAGCAAGCCATCAACACAACGGACAATTTCAAATATCTAAGTGTACGCTACGCGATACCCCATAGTCACACACAATACATACTATCTTCCCCAGAGCCGAAGCCAAACCAAAAGCATCGTGAACCACTCTCCCCTTGGGCCCAGGAAAATCGAGGCTCTGCCGGTTCCTCCACCAGCTATCTGCCTTACTCAACTCTCTATCAGCCTAACCAAAACCCCCATCGACCCTCCCAAGGGCCAAGACAGAAACACCTGAACACAACACCCCGCTAAGCAAAAAGAAACCAACCAATTGAATCCGCACATACCAGCGCCACGGAGGAGGCCCGGGCACAGGTACGGATATGGCAGCTGGGCAACGCAATGGCCATGCAATGCACGCTGCAATATGGGGGCATGATAGAAAAGACCGGGGAGGCGCCACGAGGATGACAACGGCAGTGTTGGCGTATGGTGGCTTGTAGTGTTGAAGTGGTGTGTTGCTGTGGTTGAACTTGCTATTGGTTTTGGACTGGTGATGATTGATCCCTGAGATTTCCCTGTGGACCTGTGGTGACTGGGGTTCGCGGGTGGTTTCCGGTTTATTGCGTGTGTCGAAGGCTATCGCGGTTAAGGTTGCGCTATGTTCTTGGAGCGGACGGGTCTAGGGTGGGTTTTGTTTCTGTCGTTTCTTGGTTTATTTGGCAGTATACGGGGATTTGAGGAGACAACTATATAGGGATGGATGTGACTACTGACTAAACACATCTTGTCAAGAGCTTGATATTGACCTAGATCACTCCGTCTATAGTCCATGTCTTCCTATTGTTCAATATGATATACGACTGTCCGGATCCCATGGTGCTTGTCATGTATTGGACTCTGCACTGGGATCCAACCCATCGATTCCGACCCGTTCAGCAAGATGTAGGCTGTCGAACTATAAAGATAGGTCAGGATGGATACTGGGCTTGTTTGTCAGAGATTCGTAAGTATAGACCGGGAAGCAGCAGCCCTGATGCATGTCTTGTCTTCGTAGGCGAAGCTGGTTGAGGGTAGCCAGCGGTTACCATTCGCTGCCTCGAGCAATTGGAGATCCGGTATCATTCGACTCAGCCGGGCTGACAATCTGGTATGGTTTGATCTCGGAGTCTCATACATGGGCACAGGGCCCTTAAGGGTCTTGTTTGCTTGCCTTGGTTCTTGGCAATCGCTGGGATAGATGCAGGCTGCTGTTGGCGATCTTTTTGACAGAGAAGATCGGGTTTCAATCGGACCTGGCTGCTGATTGGATGTTCTTTCAGATATGCAATGAGAGGTTATTTCAGCTATAACCGGACGGCTCTTCAGCTCTTCATCGGGTTAGTGGTCTGTCTCTCTTGGAGTGAAAGTGACAGGTCTACTTTCGACATATTCAATACAAGAGAATTGGGATAGATGCTTACACTGGAAGTCTACAGACAGGCAGGTAAACACTGCCACATGACCAAGCCAGGGAACCCTGGTTCATTGCAGAAAAAACGTGCAGGGCAGCAGGGCAATATCAAGCTCGATCTACGCTTCTCACGCAACCAGACATCTGACAGCTGCAAGGATCACACATAAGTACATATTCGAATCTTGTCTAGGAAGCTTCGATATGGCACCCTCCCCTATATTAAGTCCATGCTATCGGGATATATCGAAAAAATGGGGATATGTGAGGGCAAAAAAACGCACCCCATACTATACCCCGATCAGTTCCACGCTCACAGAAACGAACAAGCCCCAAGGACTGATATAAATGGGAGTTCACGGCCACAATTCACAAAGATACCCATCGAGCAGGATATCACTCTTCACTCTTGCACCCGCGAAATCCACAACGATATAAAGCGTGATCTAATCCAACACAACCAGATCCAACATCCATTAGCAATGTCAATTCCCCAACCCCTCGCACTCGAACCCCACGCCCTCTACATCCTCCTCCTCGATCTAGGCGGCAGCTGCCACTTCGACTGGCAGCTCTACCTCGCCGCAACAGTCAACACAGGACGAACTTTCCAATAACCAACGAAGC
This sequence comes from Penicillium bovifimosum, assembly GCF_028826915.1. Taxonomy (NCBI): domain Eukaryota; kingdom Fungi; phylum Ascomycota; class Eurotiomycetes; order Eurotiales; family Aspergillaceae; genus Penicillium; species Penicillium bovifimosum. Next base: position 2,582,564 of record NW_026622714.1, on the reverse strand, counting down.
GAACCCGAGTACCTGGGAATGCAAAAGCGAAGCTGTGAATGATATAGCGAGCAGCACGCGGGTGGTGCTGGCGCTGCAGATTGGCGTTGTCGAGCCTGTCCTGCACGCTGCGCTGGCGAGGCGGCTGGCGCTTGTTCCGTTGGCGCTGTATTCGGTTCGGTTTTGGGAGAGGCTTTGTTGCCGCGTTTGGGTTCAGGAGGCTTTGTTTGCGTTGGATGATGAGGGGTATCTGGGGCTTGGGAGGAGTGTGAGGGATATTGAGCAGGAGGCTAGACACCTTGGGATTTTGAATAAGAGTCGGGGTGTTAGGTCGGTGGTTAAGAGTAAAGCGTGTGTTGACTGTTGAGTAATGTTAATATGTAATGATTTTGATGAGCTAGGGAGGTTGGTTATGGTGGATCATCTGGATGTGAAGTCATATAATGATCGGAATGGATTGGGTCTATGAGTTACTTGTGCTCAGGATTTCAGGGATGGAAGCGGATAAGAGGATGTACATGGTGAGATTTATGGCGAAATAAGGAAGGGGGATAAGATAGATGGACCCAGCAAAAGCATCTGCAGATACATGGGGGGGGGGTGGGGAAGAAGTTGTAGCTTTTCCTTCGGAATGCGTATTTTCAAGGATAAATTCCAAGGTAAGGCAATGGGGAAACAATTCGGAGACCAGTCGTGAGGCCCGTGATCATATTTACATAAAGTCATCATCACCAAGACCGTCGTCGCCATCGTAGTTGGTGCTATCCTGGTGAACATCACGGCTGGCATTCAGCGAGATCTTAGTCTTGGCCGCCTTAGTCTTCTTGTTGCCCTTGTCGGCAGCGCGCTCCTCGCGCATCTTCTCGTTAGAAGCGGTAGTGAGGGCACTAGCGATCTTCTTGATCTCAACGCTAGGCAACTCCTTCACAAGCTTGCGAGTGAAGTCCTGTGCCCAAAGCGTGTAGTGGGGTTTCTTGGAGTGTGGAGTGAGGAGCGGCAGAAGGATCTCGGTGAGACGGTTGAACTGGTCCTTGGTGACAGGCTTGAACAGCGGCATGGCGGACAGATCGATGGCGTTAGTGGGATCGCGTGCATCGGTGACAACGACAGCCTTGGGGGCACCCTTGTTGCGCTTGAGGTCGACTTCGCCGAGCAGATCCGCGGCGTGGGCGAGATCGGCCTCCTGCTCGGTCCGGCGCAGGCGAGCGCGACGCTCAGCCTCGTCCTCGCTGTCGGATGCATCGGATCCCTCGAGTCGTCGGCGCTGTTCCCGGAGCTCCTCTATCCGCTGGGCCTTGCTCTTCTTGTTGGCGGCGGCGAGTGCCTTGGCCTTGGCCTCAGCTTCGGCGGCCTTCTTGGCCTTCTCGCGCTCTACCTCGGAGTCTTCGGCGGCATCCCATGAGTCGAGGACCTAATCGTTCAAGATAAGTTAGTCTACTGGACTCATCGGAGGGATTGACGGCGAGTCGTCTTACATCCTCTTCCTCTTCGTCGTCGAAACGGCGGCGGGGTACGACAACAGGGGGAGGCGAGGCGCTCTCCTCTTCCTCATCTGTATGGGTTCAAAGATTTAGCAGTTGCAAAGACCTGATGGATGCGCCGAATGACTGTGGCGACCACTCTAGAAGGCTTGGAAAGATAACATACCCCACTTCGAAGGCGGCATTATGGAAATTATAAAATTTGTTGATAATAAGGAAAGAACGAAGGAATGTAATGCACTACACGGCAAGACCAAGAGAACAAGCCAACAGTCGGACCCAGCCGCAGGATGGAGGGGCGAGACAAATTTTATGTGGGACACTCATTGTCCCTAAAGTGGGATGGCACGTGATCTCGGGCATTGTATGCCCGATGGGTTCGATCTACTTCGATCTATAATTACGCTCTACCTTTATGTAGTGCTGCATATTTTGAAGTAGATGAAATTGCTTTTCATTCCAAAAAGATCCTATTAAATTCATAATCATCATGGGCGATGGCTCCGTGAATCAGCGAACCATCATTTTTGCCAAGCCCTTATTAGGCCCGATATATGCTGTCAAACTGCATTTACAGGTTGACAGAAGTGCGGAAGTTCTCGCCAGCGTAGATAGCGTTGGAACCGAGCTCCTCCTCGATACGGAGGATCTGGTTGAGCTTGGCCAGACGCTCGGAACGGGCAGGGGCACCGGTCTTGATCTGGCCGGCGCGGAGACCAACGGCGATATCAGCAATGGTGACATCCTCAGTCTCACCGGAGCGGTGGGAGACCATGACACCCCAGCCATCGGCGTAGGAGTCCTTGGCAGCCTGGATAGACTCGGTCAAGGTACCAATCTGGTTGACCTTGAGCAGAAGAGCGTTGCAGGACTTGAGCTCGATGGCCTTCTTGATGCGCAGAGGGTTGGTGACAGTCAGATCATCACCGACAATCTGGAAGTCGGAGGTCTTGTAGAAGTAGCTCCAGGCCTCCCAGTCGTCCTCGGCGAAGGGATCCTCAATGGAAACAATGGGGTACTTGGCAGCGAGGGACTTGTAGAGGTCGGCAAGCTGCTCGTAGGTGAGCCACTTGGAGGGGTCGCTGTCGGGGTTCTTGAAGTCAAGATCGTACTTCTTGGCATCGACCTTGTAGAACTCGCTGGAGGCAACGTCCATGGCGATCTTCATCTGGCCAGTGTAACCGGCCTGCTCGATGGCCTCGGTGATGAGGTCAAGAGCCTCCTCGGCAGTCTGGATATCAGGAGCGACACCACCCTCATCACCGACGTTACCAGCGGACTGGCCGTACTTCTTCTTGGCGAGAGCCTTGAGCTTGTGGTAGACCTCAGCACCCTGGCGGAGACCCTCAGAGAAGGAGGGAGCAGCGCTATTATTTCGTCAGTACCCTTGTTGTGGCGCATCTCAAAGCAAGATAGGACTTACGAAGGAACAATCATGAACTCCTGGAAGGCAAGACGGCCACCGGCGTGGGAGCCACCGTTCAGAACGTTCTGGAAGGGGACGGGCAGGACGTAGGGCTTCTTGGTTCCGGCAAGGTCGGAGATGTGAGCGTAGAGGGGAACACCCTTCTCAGCGGCAGCAGCCTTGGCAATGGCCAGGGAGACACCGAGGATGGCGTTGGCACCGAGCTTGCCCTTGTTGGCAGTTCCATCGAGCTTGTTCAGGAACTCGTCAACCTTGGCCTGGTCCTTGACGTCAATGTTCTCCTTGATGAGGGCGGGGCCAATGATGTCGTTGACGTTCTTGACGGCATTGAGGACACCTAGTTAACACGGGAGATATTAGCGTTCAGTTCCTCGTTATATATCTTTTAAGCTGGAGGTATTCATTCACATACCCTTGCCGAGCCACTTGGTCTTGTCACCGTCGCGGAGCTCAACGGCCTCGTGTTGGCCTAGGAATCAATGTCAGCAAGCTAGTCCTGTTTTCAATTCCTGTCCAACAGCTCTGGGAGGACTTACCAGTGGAAGCACCGGAGGGCACAATGGCGCGGTGAAGGCCGGTCTCGGTGACAACGTCCACCTCAACGGTGGGGTTGCCGCGAGAGTCGTAGACGGAACGGGCGTGGATCTTAGAGATAGGCATTTTGAAATTGGAACTGATTGTTTGAGTCAGTAAGAAAGGAGTAAAAGAGGATCTGGGCTGATATATGGCAAAAGCAGTAGGTGACTAAACGGCGGGGGGAGGTTCACCGATGACCGAAAGAGATTGGGTGGGAAGGGAAGAAAGATATGATTTGCTTGGAGCTCAATCAGAGGGGCAATTCGACCAACTCTTATGATCACCGGGAGTCTTGGTTGGGTGTAATTCTATGTCTTTCCAGAAGACTAGTAGGAGGTAGGGATATGGGATATTTAGTACTTGGTACGGAGTAGTACTAAGTACCTTCAATCATGGAGGGGTAGAGTGATGGGCGGGGTATCCATGGATAAGATGTTAGGAGAGTTTACTCACCTTGTTTGAATCAAATGTAAACAACTTAAAAAGAAATCAAAATGCAAATATACGGAGATACCCGACTATTTAAATACCATTTCCCCATTCACCCCCGGGAATTGCTCATGCTTGCTCCGATTCTTTCCAATGTGACGGTGGGGCTCCACGGCTGTGCTCCATCTATTGCTGGTTGATCCGTCCGTATGCGGCCTCCATAGCTACGAGATCTCCCGTCCCTCGGAAGATATTATTCAAGATGATGGCATCCCGTCCTCCCGATGATTCCACGGTCATTAGGGCCATACTAGAGATACAGATATGTTTGTCTTACCCCTCGCATACCCCTCCATGGCCTAATTAACTAGACAGTCTGTGTTAAGACAGTAGAAATCACTTGGGGAGTATCATGCAGGTCCAATGTTACAGTCTATGCAATCGAGTTGTATTCGCAGGTTGAGGTGTTCACTTCCTCTTGCGTATGTTGTAGCTCTGGAGCATTCCACTGACTTCGGGTGACGGAGACAGCAGTTTACGCCTCATTTTCAAGGTGTCAGTCAGGTCCTCGGACACTGTTCCGGGCTTTTGATCTTCCGTGTCGGCGCCACGTCATAGCCCAGCTATGAATCGATAGGACCTATCTCACTACTCCGTGCTCCATACTGGGTGGTAGAAAAACAAACAAGTCAAGGACAGGTCAAATCTGGTGGGTGTATTCATTCCTCAGAATACAGAGGAAAGACAAAAAAATAGCCCACTCCCGGGATTGAACCAGGGACCTCATCATGACCTTGTCAGGAAAGTACAAGTGATGCGCGACTACCACTGCGCCAAGCGGGCCGTTATTGAGGATCGGATTGATCTTCGGGAAAAGATATTCGGATCCGGTGCACCCTAAGAACTTAGGGCCGAAGCACCCTTGACCACTTTTATGAAACCATCTCAAGGTCGACTAGCCATACGCAGTACTGACTACTGGGTGAAAACAATATGTGCAGCGTGCTTGTTAAAGGGAAGCGGAAGGAAATACTAGACTCTAGAGCTCTTCTAAGCTATCCTGGAAGGAAATTGGCGGAGAATCCGATACTTAATTTAGACTCGATTGTTCACCCCCAGTCCACATTTTTTGAAAAAAAAAATACAATTAGGACTCGACTTGCTACATTATGCTCATCTTACAGTCCATCTTTCTATGCAAGCATAGATGACTCTGCGGCTCGTTCATCAACACAGTGCCTCAGGAGTCAGGTTCAAACTGTGCAAATATTCGGCCTGAGGTGTCAATTGATGACCAAGTGCATGACATAAGATAAGTCCAGGTCACATGACCATCTCACGGACGCCGCGCTGGAAGCTGGAAGCTCCCCAGGCAAGGCGCCGTGCTCGGTTCAATCACGATATTCATCCATTTCGCATCCACGACCCTACACGAAAACCGAATCACTTATCGGAGCTACGTCTTCTCTTTGGTTACCATCCCGCTCGTCCACACTTGGTGGATCCATCGTTCTTCCACCGTCCTTCATCATGAGCGACCCGGAGCGCACCCAGGCGCTTGAGCAATATAAAAGGAGCTTGCTCGAGCTACGAGAATGGGAGGCCAAATTGAAGGATCTTCGTCTGGGAATCAAGGACCTTCAAAGAGAGTTTGACGTTTCCGAGGACAACATCAAGGCACTACAAAGTGTTGGTCAGATCATCGGCGAGGTGTTGAAGCAGCTTGACGAAGAGCGATGTAAGCATCCAAATCCCAACCCTTTCGACCCAAGGGTCTGCATCAGGAAACTGACCCATCTGTAGTCATTGTCAAGGCGTCATCAGGCCCTCGATATGTGGTCGGTTGTCGTTCGAAGGTGGATAAGTCCAAGATGAAGCAAGGTACACGTGTGGCCTTGGATATGACAACACTCACCATCATGCGGATGCTACCCCGCGAAGTTGATCCTATGGTGTACAACATGTCTCTGGAAGATCCTGGGTCGGTCAACTTTGCGGGTATCGGTGGTCTGAACGAACAGATCAGAGAGCTGCGTGAAGTCATCGAACTGCCTCTGAAGAACCCAGAGCTCTTCCTCAGAGTTGGAATCAAGCCTCCAAAGGGTGTACTGCTCTACGGTCCTCCGGGTACGGGTAAGACGCTGCTTGCACGAGCAGTGGCCAGTTCGTTGGATACAAACTTCTTGAAAGGTGAGTTCAACCTTGTGCGTCTACGCTTCCCTGCATATCTCTGACCAATCTTCTCTTATTAGTCGTATCCTCGGCCATCGTTGATAAATATATCGGTGAATCGGCTCGATTGATTCGAGAGATGTTCGGATACGCCAAGGAAAACGAGCCCTGCATTATTTTCATGGACGAGATCGATGCCATCGGTGGACGACGTTTCTCGGAGGGCACATCGGCAGACAGAGAAATTCAGCGGACGCTCATGGAATTGCTGAACCAACTCGACGGTTTCGATTACCTCGGAAAGACGAAGATCATCATGGCCACCAACCGACCCGATACATTGGACCCTGCGCTGTTGCGTGCCGGTCGTCTGGACCGCAAGATTGAGATTGCCCTTCCTAACGAGGTCGGTCGTCTGGAGATCTTGAAGATTCACACGAGCGGCGTCTCAAAAGAGGGTGATATCGACTTTGAGAGTGTGGTCAAGATGAGTGATGGTTTCAACGGTGCTGATCTTCGAAACGTGGTCACTGAAGCGTAAGTGACTCTCTGTCTTGATACCATGAATCTGTTGGCTAACTCTATAATAGTGGTTTGTTTGCGATCAGAGATTACCGTGATGCTATCAGCCAGGACGATTTCAACAAGGCGGTACGGAAGGTGGCAGAGTCGAAGAAGCTGGAGGGTAAGCTTGAATATCAGAAGCTGTAATTGTATCTACCTTGCCTCGTGGCCCACTTCTAGTGCAAGTTTAGATCTCTATCTTGAAGCGCTAATGCTATGCATTTCAATCTATTATACTCTTGGGCCAGTCTGGGTCTGCAAAGTGGACAGGTGTTTTCCTAAAAAGAATAGTAAAGTCACCAAGAATATGGTCGATTTCCAATGAGCTACGTCGTAGACGTCTTGGGTGTACTGTGATAGAACAGTTACGCGTGCAAAGGCATGTGATTTGCGGATTGTCTAACGGCTCTCCACTTCCCCAGCTTCCTTCAAGTAAAACCCCTACGCCCTTGCCACGTTATTGCCAGGCATTTCCAGCAAGTTTGGTTTATGCTCGAGATCTCTGGCTTTTTTCCGCCTTCGAATTGAAACATTTGAGGACGGGAATAACCTCCGCGCTCCGCACCTCCGCAGAGAAACTGTTTACTAACCAGATCATCAATCTCCCAACTTCAGTGTAGGCGCGTTGCTCTTCTCTCCAACCTTGCAATTGATATTATCCCGCGACCGAGATCCAAGTACCAAAAAGCGCACTGCAAGTGTGTATTGGTAAGTGTTCTAGGTACCCGTGGACCCTCTTCGACGGGGGTTCCTCGCCCTGAAGACAACTAGGCCTGACACTTGTCTGAATAGCAGATCCGCAAACGAACTTCGAATGTGAACATTGGCGAAGACTACGCAATAACTAATACACCGATTACGCCCCAACATCCTCGTTCTTCCTATGTGGCGCAGTCAGTAATCGCAAGACCGGCAGAAATTCTCCCCCACGGCGCAGCGCAAGAGAAGTGATCGAATAGCACAATGGCGTACAAGCCATCACGCAGCCCTTTCGCGCCCGCGCAACAAGACGGCTATTATGGCAACCCTCGCACAGGACTCCGCGGCTACGGACTATCGAACCAACCCATCCCCCTATCGAACAAAGTAAACAGTTATTTCGAGAAAGACCACACATTACCCTTGTACAAAGATAAACCATTCTTTGCGCCGCGGCGCACAGGTCCTCGAAGGAGATGGAGGCCATTCCTGAATCTGCTGGGTGTATGTACGGTGTTATTTGTTTTGTGGTATACCTTCTATCTCCCGACATGGTCAGGGCTACAATCAAATGACAAGGGGGTAGAACTGTGGAAGTGGGCTCAGACATTGGAAGAAGGGAAATCTTCCGGAGACCTGTCTGACTGGACGGCGAGACGAGAGAAAGTGCGGGACGCCTTCATCGTCAGTTGGGAAGGGTATGAGAAGAACGCATGGGGTAGGTAGATCCAACAGCCTTTTGTACTATGGCAGTGCTGATGCCATGATTTAGGATACGATCAGTATCGCCCAGTGTCGAACATCAACCAGGAAGACACAAGCGGTGGCCTAGGCTGGATGATCGTTGACTCGCTGGACACATTGATGATCATGAATCTGACCTCCAAGGTCCACCGCGCTCGGCAATGGATTTCAACCTCGTTGCAATATGACCAGGACCGCGAAGTGAACACGTTTGAGACAACTATCCGCATGTTGGGTGGGTTATTGTCTGCACACTATCTGTCAACCAAGTACCCCGATTTGGCACCGCTCAACGATGATGACGTCGGTGCTGCTGGTGAAGACTTGTACATCGAGAAAGCGGCTGATCTCGCGGAGCGGCTTCTTGGTGCCTTCGAGTCTCCAAGCGGTGTTCCGTGGTCGAACGTGAATCTCAACACGTCGGCTGGGGTTGTGGTACATTTCGACGAGGGCGCTACGTCCATTTCTGAGGCTGGCTCGCTGCAGCTTGAATTCAAATACTTGGCTAAACTGACCGGCGAGGCGGAGTATTGGAAAGTGGTGGAGAAAACGATGCAGCTGGTCGACTTGCAAAAGCCGCAGGATGGCCTTGTCCGGCCTGCCATTCACCCTGATACTGGTAAATTCAAGGGAGACAGCATTCGTCTGGGGAACAAGGCCGACTCGTACTATGGTATGTTGGAAGCTCAGTCTTAGGTCCCTCCAAGCTGACTGCTGACTTTGTCTAGAATATCTTATCAAGCAGTACTTGCAGACCTCGGAACAAGAGCCCGTTTACAAAAAGATGTGGGATGAGGCATTGCAAGGCATCCGCAAGCATCTGATCTCGTTCACGAAGAACTCCCAGCTGATGGTCATCGGCGAGCGGCCCCAGGGCTTAGACCAAGAACTTTCACCCAGAATGGACCACCTAGTCTGCTTTATGCCCGGAACACTCGCGCTCGGCGCCACTGGCGGCCAGCCCTTGTCCCAAGCCCGAAAGTCCGCGGACTGGACTCAACAGCAGGAAGAGGAAATCCTCATGGCCAGAGAACTGATGAAGACTTGCTGGGCAATGCACCAGGCAACGGCAACCGGCCTCGCAGCCGAGATCTCCCATTTCGTCCTCGACTCGCCACCCGTCATGATGGCAGATAAATATCCGGACCCAGCTACGAACCCCAGTCACGCCTCCAAGCCCGAGGTCCTGCGCGGCATCTCTCAACCCATAGAACCAACAAGCGACTCCTCTGCGCCCTGGCGCAAGGACATCGACATCCACCGCAACGACCGCCACAACCTTCAACGGCCCGAAACTATCGAATCGCTCTTCTACCTCTACCGCATCACTGGCGACGACATCTACCGAGAATGGGGATGGACGATTTTCAAATCGTTCGTCAAACACACGGCAGTGGTTGAGAAGAAGAGCACATCCCGCATTCCGACATCAACGAGTACAGAGCCTGTCTTCCGCATCAAGGGCTTTACGTCTCTCGGTAATGCCGATGCGGTCCCTCCGTACAAGCGCGATAACATGGAGAGCTACTGGATGGCTGAGACGCTGAAGTATTTCTACTTATTGTTCTCGGATCGCGATTTCATCTCCTTGGAGGATCATGTTTTCAATACTGAAGCTCATCCTTTCCCGCGGTTCAAGCCTACTGGTGATCTGAAGACTGGGTGGGAGAGAGCACCCAGGCAGTAGTTGGGCACTAATGCTTGATAGAGCCTTGGTTGGGGCTTTTGATGACCATTACTTGCTTCATGCACAGCGAGTTCGTGCTTCTTCGCACTCATATACTTGTATATCAATCTTGTTGTACATGGTCGACTTATTGTAATAGAATCCACCTCGTATGGTGATAGAACAAATTGGTATTTCACATCCAAGGCCTGGTGAACCGACCAATCATTAATGCAGACAAACCCATGGTAAATTCTTGTCGCTGATGTCGAGAACGGCGCGATCGAAGATCACGCTCTGGGACTTGTGTACGGTTATGGCGTACGCAAGATTTACGGGGAGCTGGGTTGACCGTCTCCGTGAGGTGGAATCTTCAATTCTGCGCACCCTGGCCTCCAATAGCAACCCCAGAGCTGCGAGATTAGGGCCCATCGATCAGGGACGTGCGCGTAACGGGCAGGATTGGGAGTAACGCGCGGCCCTGGTCGTCCGTCTTCCAGGCCGGCCCAGTGTATCCATCGACTGTCACGATAAGAGCGCCGGGGCGAGTGTGCAACGGATCCACATCCGTAGCCGACCAGATGATATCCCGGATCGTTGCAAAGGTGCCAATGACGAGCCGCGTTCCGTCCAGATATTCTCCTGGACCATGATACGACAGCCGATCGAGACAAAAACTCGTTGGCCAGATTTCCCGCAACATCATCATCGGCTCTCGCAGCTCCGGGGTTGCTATTGGAGGCCAGGATGCGCAGAATTGAAGATTCCACCTCACGGAGACGGTCCCGGTTCCGAAGTTCAACCGCCGCCTGTTTTGGAAAGATGTACAGGGCGCTCCTGGCGCGGGACAGGATTTTGTCCTACTGGCCGGAGGACAACCCGGACACGCACCCGGAGGATTATGCTCGCGTTCGGCTGATGCTTCATCACCCCTTCAAGAGAGAGACATATCTATTAACCATAGACGAACAAGTTATCTTGACATTCAGGGCTGCCTTTGCGTACTGTCGTGCTAACCACTCCGACCACGAGGACGACCACTACGGAAATGGGGACGTCTCAGACGAACCGGAGGATCTGTACGATGAACCTACCCAAGACAACGGCCCAATAGGGTCTTGGGGGGCCTTTGCAGCACCGTTACCTGACCGAGAAGACCACACCGACGTCGTGGACGACACGGAAGCACTTGGTTGGCACGATGTGGACGTAACGAACGATTGGGCTGCACATCTTGGACGCTGTGCGCCCGAGCCGGATTTCTGGAAAGGCTTCAGAACCGAGCACCCAGCAGATCTTGTCATTACCTCCGCCGCTCATCCCGACAGCCTGAACGAGCAGTAGTGCCATGTGTACAGTCTCGTTGTAAGTCACTACTGACGCTGGCGCCGGTCCCAGGGGCACTTCGTTACGCCGTCCGTACGTGTACCGTGCTGCAAAATCCTCCCAAGACCGTTTTGGGCCGTCGTCCTGACCTTGGATAGGTTCATCGTACAGATCCTCCGGTTCGTCTGCGACGTCCCCATTGCCGTAGTGGTCGTCCTCGTGGTCGTGGTGGTTAGCACACAGTACGCGAAGGTGCTCCTAAAGGTCGGGAAAACTTGTTCATCGATGGTTAACAAATCTGTGTCTTTCTCGAAGGGGTGATGAAGCATCAACTGAACCCGCACATAATCTTCCGGGTGCGTGTCCTGGTTGTACTCCGGTCTGAGCATGCTGAGATAAAAATGTGGCCCTTGTGTTGTGTTGTACACAGTACTTGTGGGCTACGGCATGTGACCGGCACGGAAGAATCACTCTTCCGTGCACATGCCAAAACACCCTCTCCAGCCCCTGACTTCTCGTGAGTGTACAATGTGAGGCTTGTCGGTGCCCGGTGGGTATCGGTGGGCTTCTGACTTCAAATATTCATCGAAATCGATGAATTTGGTGTTTTCTTTATCTGTTACCAGGTGGCCCCAGCCTCAATTGCTGAGTGTTAGCTTCATCCACTTCTTTTTAAAAGCCAGTTTCAGTCCGTAGGTAGTCATGATTAAGTATCTCTTATCATGTTATATTGACGCTGCTAGTATAACTAGAGCTAAGAGCCATGTCAGTTATTGCTCACCCTGGATGTCTCAGTGTAGCAGCCTAGTAGCGTAAATAGTCTCTAGTGCTCTGTGAGTTTTCCTTCTTTTGGACGCCTATATGGATGCAATAGCTACCTAGACATGTATATGTGCAAGACTAGATCCCATGTTTGACAGGGCAATAGGTACAGGTTGATACCATATTTGTCAGGATAAGATGGATGCAAGAGACATGTATCACTCATACACCAACCTCACCCTTCTCCTCCCTCTCCAGCGCAGCCTCAATCAACCTCTTGTAACCCACCACAGCATCCTCAATCTCCCGAACATTCAAAGCCTCATGATCACCATGGGCAACAAAGATACTACCAGGCCCATACAAGTACCTCTTAACCCCAGCCCTGACATCCAAATTCGGCACATCAGTCCCATAATTAACAGTCGTAACCTCAAACCCATCAACATCAACATCCAAATCCTGCGGAGGATAAGACTCATTATGCGAAGTAAAGTCCAAAACAACCTTAGCCTCCTGGCCCTCAACAGCACTATCAACAGCCCGCTGAATAATCTCTCTCGCCTCAGCCGGCGTCCCAGCCGCCAACCTCACAGCGACATCAGCCCACGCCTCCTTAGGAACGACATTAGTCGCAACACCAGCCCGAATAACACCGATATTCAGCGTCGTCGGCCCGTACTTCGGCGAAGCAGGCAACCCGCCCTTTTCGACAGGCGTGTTGCCGAGAACATCGACGCGCGACAGTGCAGGCAGGATGGCCGAGACGGCGCTTTTTCCGAGCCAGGGGTAGCCGGAGTGCGCGGCTGTGCCGTGGGCGAGAACCTTGAAGCCGAGCATGCCCTTGTGGCCCGCAACGAGGGCTGCTTCCGTTGGCTCGCCGAAGATGACGGTTTTGAGGGATGATTTCGGGTTGAGGGGTGAGTCGGAGAAGACTTTCATGCCGTCGCCGCCGATTTCTTCGCCGACGACGAAGAGGAGGCCGAGGTTCGCGTTTGGATTTTTGGCGAGGGTTTCGAGGGTTGCGAAGATTTGGGCGGCGACGCTGCCTTTTGCGTCGACTGAGCCGCGGCCGGAGAGGATGATGTTCTCTCGTTCTGTAGTGGTGGAGGGTTCGGCTTCGTGCACGGAGTATGGGATGAAGGGAGGCACGGTGTCGATGTGGCTTGTGAGGAGGATTGAGGGGGGTTCTGTGGAGGACGTTGGAGTTGCGTAGATGTTGTAACGCGGTTTGGTGGCTTCTTTGCCCTTTACTTGGGGCACTTCTTGCTTTACCACGGTGAAGTCCCGGGCTTCGAGGTACTGGGCGACGAAGTTGCCGACATCGTGTTCATTGCCGGAGATCGATTCAATCTTGACTAGGTCGCGGTGGAGGGAGAGAAGAGGTGAATCGCGGATTATATCGTCTAGGCTTGTTTGGCTGTAGCTGGGCGCAGATGGCGCAGATTGAGATGGCACGCTCAGGAGCTGTTGCTGCTCGAGTGCGGGGTGCGGAGAAGCCTTGACGCCGGCGATAATGGCCGCAGCCGTGATATAGGAGAACTTCATGTCGGATGGGCAGATATGTTCCTGTAGGAACCAAGCTAAAGCTTTTTGTATCAAAAGCAATTGAGCAACTTCAACGCCCAAGAGCCGAAATGTGTTTGGGGTGAACTCGGCAGTTGGAGTCCGAGGTCGGAAAGTTGACCGATAGTATACGATCACGTGGATTGGAGATGGTTACACTTGGAGGTCGGAGCACACTCATTAGTTATGAGTTTCGTACATGGCATAGGCTATTGGAAAATAGGAAGGGGTCTGCACTCTGCACTCTGCACGAAGACATATTCATTATTCCATAACATTGTGAGATATTCACAGACGTCTACGAATATTCGTATTCGCAAGGCCAAGGCCAACTCCCACCCAATAAGAGAAAGTATATCACGTGCAGTTTGTTTGTCCACGGACAGTAACCTAGTGAATCTTGAACAGATCCAGAACTACCCCCGGACCCCATGAATTCCAACTGTCCAAGGTCTTTAATCTTTATCCCCAACCGTTTAGACGTTCCGCCGTTCACACCAGTGGCGATGTGGAAGTTCACGTGGGAGGACAAGTCCATTACAGCTCCCCCAGGTTCCATGACGTGATGGACAAGGGACTCGGCACGGAAGCCGAGCAGCTGGGGATTGACAGAGGCCATACCAAATGCCACCCGACCATACAATATCCAGTCCTCCTTCTTTCCCTTCACAGAGGTATAGATTTTAAGACATTCATGCAAAATGTCTAATTGCATATATTCGTAACGAATACCGTCATCGGAATAGCATGAACCTATCTATATTCGTTGTTCGGGCCCTAAAAATAGGACCCGCATGATCTAATCATCTTCAGATAGACATTTAGCCTTTTAGGTTGGATCTGAATACGCAGTTGTCCGGGGTTGAAGTTGTCCCCTTGCTAGGTTCATTTGGTTCAATTGGCTACAGCAAACCCTCCACATGGATACTTCATGAATGATCTCGCCCGAGACATCTCTCTTATCACGTCCATATGGATAAATGAATTATAAATCCATCTGGATCCAGAGTACCTCCTACCTAGAACATATCTACGTGTATACATTTCGGCTCTCGGCTCATGACGCCACAAAGCTTATGGATATCCCTAGTTAGGCATATTCGGATACACAGGAACGTCGACATTAGAAGATTGTAAATCAGAGCACAAATGGTAGAGTGCACAGTTAAGCACGAAATCCGCTTCATTAGATGTTATTCCCTCATATTACCTCCGTAGTCCGGCAGTTGATTGACGTACATAGGGCACGGGGTGCAGTAGTTGTGAAGCCCAAAGTCAGCACAAGGGCCCATAATGCTGGATTGGGCGGAAGTAAGCTTTGCCAAGTGGGGCTGAAAAGTATAACTCTCCATATATCAGGTGCTTATGCCTTATGAGTACCCAGTAAGGGTGATCTGCAAACTCCATCCCACTTGCCTTCTCTCTGACTGGGTTGGTAACAATCGGGTCTTCGGCCTTCGGTCTTTGCTTAATTGCTTTTATGTAAAGTTTGGAATGTTTTGAACTATATAAAGAATGGTGCCCTCTTCCAATGGATGATCCAAACACATCGCACTATTCTTTTCGTTACTTGAATCCAAATAGACATCAATTCACCTATAACCTATCTCTAGACCATGGAGTCCCACGTGAAGAGGCTGCTGGCAACAACAGTTGATAGCCGTGCTGCGGCAACTCCCAGCCAACGCTTTGCAGTCATTCCACAGGGATCGGAAACGAGCAATGGCTTCCGAGAGATTTCGATAAAGGACCTGGCGCAGGCTGTGAATGCCATGTCTTGGTGGATCGAAAGCACTATCGGACCCGCAACCTCTCGGGAAACATTGGCTTACATGGGAGGCAATGATATTCGTTATTTTATATTTTTGCTTGCTTGCCAAAAGACTGGATACCAGGTAAGAAACTGAAAGCATCCGTTGAAGTCAAAGTGAGAGCACCTAGCTGACAGAAGTCGATAGGCCTTTCTGCCTTCACCCAGGAACGCGGACGAAGCCCATGTTCATCTACTGAAAGTGACAAACTGCACCAAGTTCTTCTTCAGCGAGGAGCGCCAGGCACTGGTTTCGGGCATCCAGGCACTTGTTCCCGGCTTGAACCTCTTCCAACTCCCGTCGGTAGAGACGATCTTCAGTGATGAGAGTGGTCTGCGGCATTATCCGTACTCCAAGTCTTATGCCGAGGCCGAGGACGACACAATTTGCATAATTCATAGCTCTGGAACGACCGGTAAGTCTCATGAACGAGAGCTCTGAAACCCGCGCTAATTCCTGCCACAGGCCTGCCAAAGCCCGTACATCTCACCAATGGCTTTATGATGACTTTCGAAGCTAGCGCGCATCTCGCGGTGCCGGAAGGTCGGCAACCAGCTGTATTCTACAATCTGGGCCAAGAAGACACGATGCTGGCACTGGCGCCGAGTTTCCATCTCATGGGACTGCTAGGTTACATATACTCGGTATGGTTCGGGGTGCCTGTCATGCTCGGCCCAGACAAGCCCATATCCGTCGACTACATGGTGGAGATTTTGCGCACTGGCCGGCCCACAGGCGCGATGTGTCCTCCCTCGCTCCTGGAAGACATGAGCTACTCCGACGAAGCACTAGCCTGTCTGAAGAATCTCAAGGCGATATACTACGGCGGCGCATCTCTCTCCCCAGAGATTGGGGATCGACTGCGAAAGTATACCCAGATTGTGACGGTCATCGGGACCAGCGAAATCGGCTGGATTGCATCGTTGGTACCGGAAGATCCTGCCGACTGGGGCTACTTCGATTGGAGTGAAGCCTACGGCGTGGACATGCAAGAAGTCGGTGATGGTATCTTTGAATTGGTCATTCCTCGGCAGGAAAACGCTCGCGACTTCAAAGGCATCTTCCATACGTTCCCTGACATCAATGTGTATCCGACCAACGATCTCTATACCAGACACCCGACGAATCCACGTTTGTGGAAGTTCTATGGGCGTAAGGATGATGTGACTGTCCTCAGCAACGGCGAGAAGTTCAATCCTGTTGAGATGGAGGTCATCATTGAAGGACACCCACTGGTTGCAAGGGCAGTCGTGGTTGGTCAATCCCGGTTCCAGGCTGCGTTGCTCGTTGAGCCAAGTGATGGGGCCTCGGGTATGGACGAGAAGGCCCTCATTGAGGAAATCTGGCCGGCTGTACAAGCGGCCAACCAGACCATCGCTGCTCATGGTCGGGTGATGAAGAACAAGATCGGTGTCGCACCGAAGTCGAAGCCTTTCAAGAGGACCCCCAAAGGCACCGTACAGCGTCGAGCGGTTCTTCGAGAGTTTGAGAAGGAGATCGATGCAATCTATGCCAAGGACCTCGAGGATGACTTGGACCCTCTACCAGAGACCTTGGACAACGAGAGTGTTACAGCGTACACTCGCCAGATTATTGCTCGCGTCCTGGGAAAGTCGGATATTGCAGACACTGACGATTTTTACTCTGCCGGGCTTGATTCTCTGATGACCATCCAGGTCTCTCAGATATTGCAGAAGAGTATCCAACTGCGACGGCCGGATGTGACGACAGCGACCACCGACGCCCAAACCATCTATGTCAACCCGACAGTTGAGCGATTGTCGCAGGTCGTGATGAACATCCTGAATGGGGAAGTACAAGCTGGTGTCCCGCGAGCGGAGAAGATCCAGACTCTAGTGGAGAAGTACACTTCGGATCTGCCAGCACGGGAAGCCAAACCTCAAGGCGGATTGCCTTCGCCTTCAACGGTGATCCTGACTGGATCAACTGGTTCACTGGGAACCTATCTACTGCATACGTTGCTGAGTAGCAAAGGAATCGCCAAAGTCTACTGCTTGAATCGTTCGCCCGCCGAATCACGACAGAGAAAGAGCTTCGAACAGAAAGAATTGCATCTTGGCGCGAATGACTGGACAGACAAGGTCGAATTTCTGCAAGCTTCATTTGGAGAACCACGATTCGGACTGAGCGAATCCAAATACCAAGAACTACTTGGCTCAGTTGACACCATCATCCACAACGCCTGGAAAGTCGACTTCAATCATTCCGTCGATTCCTTCGAGGACACTCACATCCAAGGCGTGCGACGCTTCGTCGATTTCAGCTTGAGCAGCCGGCACAATGCCCACCTTCACTTCATTTCCTCCATCAGCACGGTGGGAGCCTGGACCCCTGAAATGGGATCTTCGGTGCCAGAAGTACCATTGGAGGACTGTGCAGCGGTTCTCCCACAAGGCTACGGTGAATCCAAGCACGTCGCCGAGCGCATCTGTCTAGAGGCATCGCGACGGTCCCAGGTTCCGACAACGGTGTATCGCGTCGGACAGATCGCAGGACCGACTAGCGCAAGCGGACTATGGAATCCGCAGGAATGGCTGCCAACGATCATCGCGACCTCGAAAACGATGGGTAAAATACCCAATAGCTTGGGCTCGACCGCGGTCGATTGGGTACCAGTGGTAAGAACCCCCGACAAGAACCCCCGAATACGAACTGCGCACTATGCTGCTCTGCACCATTGACCAATTCCTATCACCCGAGACTTACCGCTGATCATTTTCTGATTTACTTCATCTAGGATACTTTATCCCACATCATAGTGGAGATTGTCAACACACGTCATAGCAGCTCCCCCGAGCCATTGTGTGCGGTATTCCATCTCACGAATCCGGAAGTGGCACCTTGGTCATCGTTGATTCCCGCTGTTCAAAGCAAGTATGAGGTCGAGCCAGTGGCGTTATCGGCGTGGGTTTCTGAGCTAGAAAGTATACCCAATCCCAGCAGCGCGGATATTGCCTCAAAACCTGCGCTCAAGCTGCTTGATTTCTACCGTGCACTGCAAGATGAGGGCGGTGCCTTGTCGGTGGCGCTGGATGTCCGTCGGGCGAGAGAGGCGAGTGTCAGCATGCGAGCGCTGGGGCCTATTTCTGCCGCGCTGATGGCAAATTGGCTACAGCAATGGCAGTTTTGATCTACTTGATTTTTATGTTATATAGCGTCTCATAGCAGACACATCCATCTAAATTGTTCTACAGTAGCTCGCGCATTGAATACTTGCCATGTGATTTGCCATGCCTTTTGCCATGCGGTTCCAGTCAGACAGGTTTCTTGGTTATGACATAGCTAGTAACCAGCGGGCGGATTGCCTTCCTGATTAGGTTGCTTATCTCGGAAATCCCACGCGATTAGGTTTTCGCTTAACCTCCAACCGAGTACATATAATTGGCCAACCGAGTTTTCACACTTCCACTATGCCATTTCGAGGTGCATCACAGTTCCTGCTCTGTTCTAGTGAGCTGCAGGGATGCTTCTAGCGAGAGATGCGATCGAAGATCTCCAGGGGCAAAGTCTAGAATAGAAAGCAGGTGATATATCAACAGAATTGATTCTCAGCTGAAGGAGGTACTTTGTAGGAGAGGCAAAAGAAGAAAAACCGGAGACAGAAAGTGACCTATCTACAACAGATTTTTTTTTTCACGATAATCCCGGTCACTGTGCCAAGAACCAACGCCTCACCCTCGTCCAAGGGACTTGAGCCGGGAAAAAGGCCCCAAACCTGGTACGGGACTGCATTTACCCTCTCCGCCTCAGGCAGAAATAACCCTCCAATCACCATGGAACAAAGAATGTTCCCCGAATCCCCGAAGAACGTTGAAATTTTGGGTTGGCCATGTGGATCTGACGTCTGGTGCCAGAGAATGGAAGAGTATGGCATCTGTTCCTATTTCTTCCTGTGTCTCTGTGTATGGGTGTGAGATAACCGATGTTTACCGTGATTGGATGGATGCTTCTCTCTACGCCCAGTATCACTGACTACGCAGTATGTTGTAAGTGTGTGTTTGTATGTTGTAGTGCTCCGAAGTCCAGCCTAGGTCTCATTCGGAGTTCACAGAGGTATGATGCGTAGGACAGCACTATTCTATTATACCCGGCTAGCACCGCCCTAACTACGAAGGCGCCAGACAGATTTTCGAACTGGTAACCCCTCCAGGAATGGCCGTGCGACCTGCTCGTCATATTTCGGACAAAGTTCTGACGTCTACGGGACGGGACCTTGTCCGCGGTTACTCAGCGTCGTCGGAGCTCTGAATTCAAACGGGTGGATGCACCAGCCCGTGTGAATGGATGTAGAATTGGGGATGAGTATGTTTTTTCCAGGTTGTCAGTTGTCAATTGAAGATCGGCGATCTGGGCCAGATGACGATGATCAAGTAAACAGAACTGAACAGTCGATTGTGACAAACGTACTAGCATTGCCGTTGTCCGTGTGTTGTAGATACTACACACTACACCTGATATCCAACACAACAATAAGATTTATGGGCCAAGGACAGGACGTGTCCAATATCTTTTAGACTTTTCCCCACTTGAATGGCGAATCAGCAGTAAGCGACTGGAGGAAAAATGTCATCATAATGGCTTCCTATTGAATCCACTTCAGTCTAGATGTTGCCGATCGCACACACAAGAATAGACCTAATCGAGAAAAGGGTCCCGGAAGGATTGCAATCGGTAAAACATGGGGCTACACAGCAGATCTGTGTAGCCGTTGAGGTTGGTTTGAGAAACAATCGAACAATTGTATTTGAGGGTTGATTGATATTGTATTGTAGTATTTATGGACTAGACAGTTAAACAGATTTAGAGAAAGGGAAATAAATAAATTTATTAATTAATTGACAAAAGAACAATTCCAGACTGCTTAGTACCACGGTATCGATCGTGTCAACCATCGGAACTGACGGAGCAGAATTTGGAACCGATCGGCAACTTAACTTCATTGGCCTGAAGGTTAGTCACCTTTTTTCCAATGGATGCGAATCTGATGGAAGCGTAGAAAGTCTAGAGGGTCCTTTGTTGCTCATTTCTCTCTATCCTCTCTCTCTTTCCCTACAACATACAAAGTCCAGAACGAAAAGGGACAACAGGCAAGAGGTCAAACCTTTGTATTACCAGGATCTCCCTGTTCGCTCCAGCAGTCCGTTTGCCGATTGTAAGCAAGAAAAGAATCCCCCCGCGAATCCATTTCTGCCCAGCCAGCTGGTCTGGTCAACTTGTTTGGTCCACGTCGCTCGGTGGGATTCGTTCTCTGTTTCTGTTTTCCGCTGTTAGAGGTGTATTTTTGGCCGCCGTTTCCAACCTGGACAGAAATCATTCGATTGCATCGGTTCCTTGAGATTCATCGAATGCTAACTGGCCCTAGGCTTCAGTTCCCGCGTCTCCCGGACTATTTAGTAGTCTCTATCGACTCTGTTCTCTATCACACCGCCACGTCGTTTCCCGCCCAAAGGCATTTAGGGCAGGACTTGCTCGAAATCGAGCGCTGTCTCTCTTTATCTTGTGGCCGCCCCTCACATCCAATGCTGATCTGCAACCCTCCCCACCTATATACCAGCCTCCCCGACGTCCCTCAGCGACGCTCACCCTGTGACAATGTACAAACTGTCTCGAATGCTCGATGCGCCACGAGGGAGTCTCGACGCGGATTCACCTCTGCGCCAGCCGCGCTCCCCATTGACTATTAATACCTCTGCGCCGGCTTCGCCTGCCGTTTCTTTGTTCTCTGTCACCGGCCACAACCGTGTCTCCAGCTCTGTGTCATCTCTTGTCTCTTCAACAGGCCTGGGAAATTCCATGGACTGTCCTAGTCGGAGTCATTTGACCGAGGTTAAGGAAGAGGATTGCACGCGTGACTCAATAGAAGATCACTATTTCCGTATGTGTCATTCCAGCGCATGCGCAGATTTTCCGGTGGTATATGGTTGCTAACCTACCCTACAGAGCACTTTGATCATGACATGTGTACAGAAGGATCATATTTTTCACCAGTCCACAACTCAGATGACTACGATCTGAGCGATACTGGAATGGAGACTGCCCCATCACCGAAGAAGAGACGCTCAGACAGTGTCTCGCTGAAAGGCGTCTCACGGATCAATTCGCATATATCGACCATGTCAGCTCGATGGAAGACTAAACGATCCTCCGGTGGTGGCGAATCCGATATTTTCCCGGATGAGTTGCGAATGCGCGCCAACTCAGCCGCCTCCTCTGCCTTGGCCAGTCCCATTGTCACTCCCATGAGCCGATCCGACTCTATCCCGCCTTCTCCTGCACGAACGATCTTCGAGGAACGCCTCAGCGAGGCCGGCGTCCGCCCAATCGATATCACGCGGACGAACAGTTTCAGCCAGGACGACAACGACGTACAGCAAGCGACAACTCCCCTCCTGCCCCCATTCATGGGGGACGACCCAACAAGCGTCGCAGCCTCCCGCGTCCAGTCACCACTGCAGTCGCCTTCCGTCGCCGACGTGAGCGAACAGTTACCCTGCAACTACAACGTGACCTCCGACCCGCGATTCATGGGAGTTCTCCCCTCACCTCCGCTCTCCTCCAAGCCCTCCGTGGCCTCTTTCAACCGACCTCGGGCCAGCACCGTGCGCACAGTCTCAGGCGATGCAACTCCCCTCGTCCTGTCCGACCCCAACGACGAATGGGCCAACAAACTCGGCCACGCCAACTTCAACATCACACCCGAGCCATACGTGCCTGTGGTCTGCGACATTGGGAATTTCCAGCAGGTGCGCGCGGACTGGGACATTGCGCGGTCTAACTTTGCCAAGCACCTCGTCCGCACTGGCGAACACTACGGTGTCACCTCGAACATCTACAAGCTCACTATCGAAAAATGGGAATCCATCAACCGCGAGTGGGCCACGCAGCACGAGGCCATGCTCAGCCAACTGAATGCCGACGACGGTGTGGCTCTTACTCTCACACAGTCCAATATCAACCCGTGCCGACAAGTCTGCATTCCCCGTCTACATGACAACGACAAGTTTCCTGAGATGGGAGATGAGGATATCGTTGGTCCGATGAGTGTTGCGCCAGCTACGGAGATTCCAGGCCCTTGTCGCTCCGAGAAGAAGAGGAGTTTCTTCCGCTTTTTCCAGGACTTGGTTTCTCGACCTTAGACCGTGTCTGCCTTTTTTCCCTTTCGATTTCCTCCATTTCCACATCTTTGAAGCGCTCTGCAACGATAACGACGATAGAATATTCCCCGCGTGCATCTGTCTTCTCGCCCGCATCACGATTAATGTCTCTCTTTCATCTTCTTTTCCCTTGGACTCGTTAATGATTCATGACCTCACGATTCGGACAAAGCGACTACTGTTCTCGCTCCGAGTCATGCCTCTCCTTCGTCTCTACCGAATTTACTTTCGTGGTCTTGGTTTCTCTGTTCTTTTTTCTTTCTTTTCTTTCTGGTGTCTTGTCTCGCTCCCTCGCAAGCCACCGCAGCCAACAACAAGAAAGGAAAAAAAAAGGAGAATTCAACTTCCACCGACTGGGTCCACCACCCATCCTCTCCTTTTGTCTTGTCGCTTGTTTGAACTATACTATATACCCCATACACCAAGCCTACCTGCCGTTGTACCTATAGACTTTGCATCTACCCAAAAGCATCCGAATATACGGATTTTCCATATGTATATACTATACACAAACCTTACATGCCCGACAGTTACAATTCTTTCCTCAGAAACCCCGTCTTAGGTAGACTAGACATTCTCCACAATGGATAGATACATGGACACACGTGTGCATACACAGTACTTCCGTAATGCTAGAGGTTGACGCAGTGCATAATAGAATTCACAGTACCTACAGTAAGCAATAATGCCGCAAAGTAGGGCGCTATGAGTCACATGTACAATGGGAATGAAGCGGGTGACTTGGTGATGTGGGTCAGGGCCACGTTGTGAAGATACCGCCATTTGACCTTATTTAGGTAGGTGTATACATACTGTACCTTATCTATTACAAATTATTGAATATTCATCGCAGTAAAGAAGTTGATGTGGGACTCTGGTACTAAACAAGCACTTGTATAGACTAGTATGGTTCGATTGAGTTAAGACATGTCATTGAGGGCATGCCTTGTCTTGGGCATGTGCTGACTCTTAGGCTGTGAGTCATATTTCATTACATCTGACTAGAGGGAAACCGACAGTAGCTAGTTACCGGCCGAGTGTAGATGGTATTGTGAATCTGGCGACTTGTGTGCTTTGTAGGAAGTCTACGAGGAACATGTGCCAATGGATGCCAGGAGGCGTAGATCCATAGAAGTACATGGCCTTCGACGATAATGAACTCAACTATAGGATCTAGTCAATATCTAATATAAGTCATTCCGCAATCCAAGCCCCAGCTACGGAAGAGCCGAGGATGCTGGACAGGGTCTCTCAGATTACGGCACAAGGAACACGCCTTGACGCAGTCGAGTTCAACATCCGTCTATGACAGGCGAAGCCCGCCAGGGAATACGAGTGTTGTTTCAGCTTCAAGTCTGCAGAAGTAGCGTCAATGAAGATGATGATGAGCATAAGCTACAGGGCTTGGGTGCAGACGAGTCGAGCGATACTACATAGCCGTGACACCCTCAGACCCAATGCTGGCTCCAAAGCCTCTTCGCTTCTTCGCTGCCGCGGAACGTGAACTCGACGGGGATGATATCGTCGAAGCCTTCGTCCAGCGTTGGTGCGCGGTAGCGGCGGGCGAAGTCCCCGAAGGCGATGCCAGGGAGCGAGGTTCGGGATTCGGGGTTCTGAGTGGGATGAGAATGCAACGACGACTTTGGGGTTGGGGGTCTATTAAAGATACATACCAGTTCTTTGTTAGATGCTCGGACGGCGTTGTTGTGTCGGCATAGCTCTGGCGTGGAGATGAAATGGACACAGCGGATGGGAATTTTGAACTCTTTTGCGAGAGATGTCCAATGGGCTCGTGCTTCTGGGTCGGCATTGGTGTTGTCTATGGGGTCCGGGGTTAGTTTGGTCTAAATGTGCAGATGAAGGTACAGCGAAAGGCAGCAATGACTTACCGACTGCCACGGATCTTTTGGCCTCCAAGTGCTCGCGAGCAACCTTGAGGCACTTCGGGCGCTGTTGTTCGTTAGCGCTAGGTGTCGTCGTCAGTGCGGAGTGGGCGACGTACCGTCTTTAAGATATCTTGGTTTACTCGTTCATAGTCTAGAGGCTGAAGGTGATTCCAGTAGAATGTAGACTTCCCGGCACCTGGGCTGCCACAGAAAATAACAAGTTCCAGTGGATACTTGCGAGTGAACGGTTTGGCTATGACGAAAATCTGTCAATAAATTGCCAAAGTCTGGTGTCTTGCTGGGAAGGCAATTCTGATTCCGCATGTAATGAAATAACCAAATTCTAGATACATACCTGGTTCTTCAAGATCTGGCTTGACAAAGGACATAGGCTCGAAAAGCTTCGGCGCAGGCTCCGTGGTCTGCCCAAGGAAGAATTCCTCGGGGGTCTTGAACGGCATACCGATGTTGGTAGCAAGTCCCCTATGAGCAAAATCAGATCCTGCCACAACATGCGACAGCTATAGAACTCTTACCGGTCCACAGCCGAATGATCACCCGGCCTTCCAGCCGCATCACCGACGAAAATCGATGCCGGCAGGTCAACGCCCGCGACATCAAGGTCGTAGTCATCAAGGAACTCGCGCCACATTCCAAGACGGGGTTTCCGATATTCAGGGTCTGTCGTCGCCGCGTAAACACTGAGCGGGAAACCCAGTTCCGTCATAACGGCCGTGAGTTTTTCTTTGAAGTTTGACAGACTTTTCGATTCCGTTTTTCCACCTTTAATATCCTTTTGGACACTTATTCTCTTTTGGTTTGAGAAAATCACAACTTGATACCTGCGATAGAGTGAGCTAAAGCGAATCAACCGATCCTCCACTCCAATCATGAACAAACCCTTCCGAATGTAATTCCCTGAGCCGCCCAGGGACCTTGGTATTCCACCATTGCCAATCAGTGGCAGATTTGGGGAAGACATTGCCCGATTTGGTCTTAATCAAAGTTGAATCCTATATGTCGCCGTCAGCAAGGCGATCTTTTCGTTTCGACGCTGACTGCCATCGTCTTCGGTTTCGGCCACTGACCAAGTCAAAGCCAGCGATCCGGCGCTGTTTATCGGTGGGCGGAATTGGCTGGCCCGTCGTCTGTTTTCCGATAACGACACTCGTGCCGATGACCCGCCATGTGATCGGGGCGGGTTTCTTTTGCGAGGCGGGGGTGAAGAAATTTGCCGCCGATTTCTCTAATCAAGAGGTATCAGCGGGTGTAGAAATCCAGCGGCGAGAATAGACTCACTCGTTATCGTCGATTCAACCTTGCGGCGAAGTGGTGGTGGAGAGATGGCTTGGTTGGGGGAGGCACTCCTTTTGGCTACCCCCTCGGCCATTCTGGCGGTGCGAGTGAGGGAAAACGTCGTTAGGAATTTATATATTCAATGTGCAGTTAGTGATTCGATCGGCTTTTGACGAGTCGTAGTTGGATTTGAGGTCTGCAGTCCACGCGTCGGGAACGCGGGATGAATCACGAAGTCACATGTTCTAGGTCACTCAAAGTGGTCATTGACGATGGACCAGTACAATACAGAACGAGGTGACTTAGGACTACGAGTTTGAAAAGAGAAAAACGTTCGTTTAAATCGATTGCTATGATGGGTATCTTCAGTTATTTTGCCCGAAATAAAATATGTGTGAGGCGTCTATCAACGTCGTACCTCTTGCGGGTTCGTCTGACACCAAGGATATTGTGGTCGCCATGTCCGAACGAACCGACAGAAGTGTCCTACTTCGCCCGCGTATCAAGTGACAAGCGGTCTGCCTGTTCCAAGAGAACCGCGGGCTTCAATTGCTCCCGTAGCCCGAAGAGATGCTGCGAGGCAGTCTTCATGGTCTCCTGGTTGCTACCGTCCTGGACAATGATGAAGGCCTGAAGAACATAGCTTCCGCTCTTCTCTAGCAGAGTCATATCCTTCAGAGCAGGCAGCTGCTGTCGAGGCAAGTTCGAGTCACCGCCATCAGGGTAGTGCAGTACGCGATGCAAGAAAATAGCAATGCCATTGTGGACAAACATATCACCCTCGACGACATACTCAGTGACGAAGCTAGAGCAAACCGCGTTAGTGCCTATGATCATGATATTGATTCGATGGCGCCACTCACTTGTAGCCCCACGCATTCATAGCTTGCACGACATCCCCCCGCGGCAGGGCCGCGCTCGACATGAAACGTGACGTGACCGCTGACCGTGTCCCGGCTTCAGGGATATCCCGGAACTCCAGCCTCCAAGATTGACGTTCATAGTCATAAGATGAAGATGGAGAACCATCCCGCTCTGCGTTGTCCGTGCCGGCCATCTGAGTATCCTGATCGATTTGGGCAGTGGACCCGAAATCTTGTTCGGAGACCGAACCAATCACTTGAGTGTAGTACAAGTTTCCATTGAGCATCTTATTCAACCGCTGCAGGTCCCCCTGCTGGAGGTCCTGACTGGCTCCAGTGCGCCCCGCCAGGCCAGGTTTGCGGAAGGCTTTGAAGATCAACCGCCGCTCTAAGCAGTGGCGGGGCTGCATGGCCGTCAATCCAGCGAGCTGCTGAAGAAGTTCATGATGTTGATGAACCGGGACCGAGGCGAAAAGCGACTGCTCGTGCATATTGCCTGATGTTTCAATATTGTACGATGGACAAGGTACCAGGTAGCGGGTGAAGCCGGAATGTGTGGGTTAGTCAGGGTCCAAGCTCCTCGGTGGCGTATTTCGCGCCTTATCAGAGATCGAATTTTGATGTGTCTGTGCTATTGATAATAGCGTCTGCTAATGGGAGGCTTATTTGATCTTTTTGCTGTCCCCAGGGCTTGTTTTCTCGGCAAGGAAATTACCGATTGGGGCTTGTGATCTGCTTGTGATGGGCTTGTGAATGTGAGATTGTAGATCAATTCCGGGGGTAATGTCGGGGGGCGCTGTCAGGATGTTCTCCAGTCACACCTTTTGCCTCCGATTGCGGGGTGTTAAGCTGTGAAACAAGATGAAGAAATAGTTCAAGAGGATAGTGATTGGCGGGCTGGAGCTTCAGCGTAGAGGACTATTTAGTCAGGCACAGAAAATGGTTCACCGGTCCACCGACTTGGGGAAAGATCGGAGCAAATTCAAGATGGCTTCAAGCGGGGAATTGGAGAAGGAGTTCCGCCATGTGCCAAGGAGATGAATCGGGATGAGGAGTCCGCGGTGGTGTGTACTGTGTACTAGTTTGTGTATGTAGCAATGGCGTGACACTGTTGTACTCGATTCTACCGTGTACAAGGTGTACAAAATATGCAAAGTGTACAAAAAAGACAAACGCCAAATTTTATAGGCTCCCGGCTCCGAACCCGCTCATCCCAAAACGGTAACCCTATTTCTTATCTTCTTCTTCTCCTCTCTCTTTCCCTTCCCCTCCTCATCCCATCCTACTTCTTAATTCCCCATCGTCTCTCACTTTTATATCCTCGCCGTACTATACTCATTCATACCAATTTTCACCCCAATCAAACCAACCACTCCCTTAATTGCAACTCGCCTTACGGTCGGGTCGGATACAACCGGACCCGTTCAATTTCCCACACCTCGTGTCAAATTGATCTTACCAATCTCCCACCTTCACAACCCGCATCACAACCACCACAATGCGTGTCACCTCCGTCCTCTGCAGTGCTACTCGCACCCCTCTCATCCGCTTCGTTGGCAAGCGATCTGTCCCTAGTACGTGATGATTCAATCGACTCCGAAAATTCCTGAGCCCTCAAAGCTAACCTCGTGTTCCAGAGTCTATCGACCACTCTCCTCGCGTCCACCCCGCCTCTCCCACCGGCACTCTCCCTGACTCTTTCGCTACCTACCGCGTCAAGGCTCAGCAGCACGGTCCGCTCGGTCGCTCCCACTCCAGCAGCAGCATCGGCGGCCGCCCTGGTGCGGCTCTCGGCCCCGTCAAGCCCCAGGAGGGCGAGTTCTTCGACCGCGCTGAGCTTCCCGCCCGCTTTGGCCGTCTCCCCTGGACCCAGGCTGAGATTGATGCCATTGAGACTGGCGGTGCCAGCCTCTTCGCATAAGCATTTCGTCTCGGCGAAATATAAAAGTTTCTGAAAATGCATGTGTAACGGGGCATGATACTTCTCATGAATGTTGCGTGATGAGCGGACTCGAGTCTTGAGACGCTCGAGTCCGCAGCTTGTGAAACGCGGTCACGACGTTGGCTCTGGCCGACCGTGGGCAATGCCGTCGCGGTCGCCCAGGGCAAGTGACAGATCCGATGGTGGATCACTCGTTTCCGAGAGTTTTCAGACCCAAAATTCTCGTTTTATACCTTTTTCCTTGTCTTCTGGTCGGAGGCCATTTGCAGGGGCTTCTTTCTCTAGCGGTGAATCTTTGCCGCTCTTTTTTCTTTTGGTGTTCTGTTGTACCCGGCGCTGGTGGTTGAATTTTCTTTTCGGTGTTCTATTTCCATGTGCAACATGCAGCTGGATCGTCTTGATGTCGGAAAAGCTGAGTCGTGTGCTTTCTACACATAGATTATGGTGGTGGATTTTGTGAGGGGTTTCATAGGCTCTGGGAGCACTATTCCAATAGAGAATCAAATTCTCGATGTACGATGTTTCAAGCTTTCCTGGTAGACGCATAATATGCTGGCCTATAGACCACATGCATACATTTCCGTGATATCGGATTAGGGCTATCTACATTGGACTATGCATGTAGCCTTCGCATTAAAAGCCAGGGATAACGTGGTCTCACGTGCCCACTCCAACCCCATCTGGATTCTGGACGACTTCAACAGCCTACATTCCCTTTCTTCTGGATATTTGATTGGCTAAACATGCCCTCTAATATTACTGACGCGAACAGGGTCGCCTTTCGCGAGACTGACGAGGCTGGGAATCCCACGGCAACTTATGTCTTTTCCCCTCGTTCGAAGACATCCCCTGCGCGAGTAGACAAGATAGTGAGTGTCGTTTCTTGACTTCTGTTCCTTGGATCCTTGCACTGGAGTCTGGGCATGTATTCCGACCTGCATGTTCCCATCCGAGTCCAACTTCAGGGCACTCAACCCATAGTGGGCCTAAAGGACATCGGTCTGTATTATGGGAGACAAACGTGCTTTGTTTCAACTGGATATAGCTATCTCACCTCCCATCGACAATCCATGATGTGTTGGACTCGAATCATGACTCTCCCGAGCTTGATCAATGTGCTTGCATAGCCCAGAAAGACTTGCAATGTTTCTGCACCGAAGCCGCGAGAGATATCACTGACACATAGCAGGAACCTTCTCCATCTATCTCATCATGGTCAACAAAGCCTCTCATCAGCTCGCTGAGTGATATTTTCCTTCCTTCAGGATATCCACAGAGTGTCAGCGATGACTACCTTCCGTGAGTCAATGCAGCCATGGGCTTGTTCAACCCATCAATCGAATGGTATACAAAGATGCTGACTTCCACAACAGATATCAAATTTTCGTAAGCATAAATCATGCAGTGTTGGAAAACCCGCATGTAGACATCCAGGAACATCCGGAGCAAGGATCTAACGGAACCGACCTGTTCAGGACTCCCTCCAAGCCTTCTGCAGCTCAATCGCCGGCCTACTCTCCTCCAGGGCAGTTCTCCAAGGTTCATATTACATCCAAATCCAACCATAACAGACAGGCAACTGACATTGAAGCAATCCACAGGAGTTGGTGTCGGCAACGCCAACGCCTCTCCAACCTCCGCACTACTCCTCCATATCTTGCAAGACATTTCAGGCCGTCTCGCAACAATCCTCTTCGCCCACCGCGTCGGCACAGCTCTCGAGCCAGAATGCAAAACTTACCGACTGGCAGCAGACGTCTTCAACGACATCGCCATGATCCTCGACTGTCTCTCGCCAGGCGTCCCCGCGGGACCGATGCGAGTGACTATTCTCAGCACGGCGGGTGTCCTGAGAGCTCTCTGCGGTGTTGCAGGGGGTAGTTCGAAGGCGAGCTTGAGCGCCCATTTTGCACGCTCGGGGAATTTGGCGGAGCTTAATGCCGTAAGTATTATTCGTGCTGCTTTGCATTACGGCACGCAATCGGCACAGCTAACCCGTCATTTCTACGTGTAGAAAGACTCATCCCAAGAGACTATCATCTCGCTTTTCGGCATGCTTGTAAGTCCCCCCAATACCCTGACCATCCACGAAATCTCACTACTTACTACAAACAGGTCGGATCAGTAGTAATTTCCCACGTAACCAACTTCACCACAACCTGGCTCATCCTCCTAACCCTCCTAGCACTGCATCTAAGCACGAACTACTTCGCCGTCCGCGCAGTCCAAATGACAAGTCTAAACCGACAGCGCGCAAACATCACATTCTCAACACTATTCTCCTCAGACGAACATCTAAATTCGTATCTAACCTCCGACCAAAGCGAAGCCACAGCCACCAACACAAAGAACCCAACGATCCTCACCCCAGAACAAGTCTCCAAACAAGAACACATCTTCCACCGCGACGGCGCTTTACAATGGACACAACCCTCATCCTCGAGAACCCACCATCTCGGCTCCGCACAGATAGGCGTGTCGATGTCTACTTTCCTGCACGAATCCAGTACTCACTTCGAGGCCCTCGTGTCTCTCTTCACGGACGAAGAGTACATACTCCATCTCTCACCGTCAACCCCAGTTTCCTGTCATAAGTGGAACGCCGTCATTCTGCTGAAACGAGGCTGCTCCGTACCCAGCCAGCTAAAAGCATGGGCTCATGCCTTGCTAGCTGCGCGAATCCTGAGTCTGCAAGACAGACCTGCAGAGGCTTTACCGTCCATTCAACAGAGTCTGCGTCTTCTTACCGCCGGGTCCCGCTTCGAGGGGTATCTAGTTGGACTGCGGGGTGCAGGATGGAATCTTGATATCGCGGCGTTGGAGACGAGGGGTGGTAGGAGAATCCATAGCTAGTTTATATACTGCGCTTCCTTCTGTATGTATCCTCGTCTTCAGGCTTAACCTTGGTACAGTGCAGTATTGAGGTGCGGGCACAAATATACCCCAGTCCGTCATATTGTCGCTGCCATGCATCACCGGGGGTTACGTGTGCACTCTGTGCTACTCTCTGAAGTCTACGGATGGCTCCGTCGGGGTTCTCCGATGTAGGTGTAGGTGTCCGACGTGTGTGACAGGATTCTCCGGGGGTCTAGATGAAGCTACATAATGTTTCGGGTGGGAGACAGATACATAACCCGGATGGCTGCTTGACGGGTATATTTGCGACATAGGTATCGGAGAGATGCCCAGCAGTGGACTGTGGGGATACATGTATAGGTCGAGTTAAACTTGTTTTCAGGCTGGTGGGTTTGAAATTATCCTGGCCGTTGAAACTGCATACATGTAACTGCCGTTGTATCCTGTATGCAGGAGCTTCCGAGCTGTCAAGTGCTTGTGTGTGGGGATCACTACAGTTGTCACCTAGTTACTTGATTTAATGTTTGAAGATAAAAATGTAATGGAGAGGGGGTATCAAGTCTATTGATTTCGAGGAAAAATGATCTCGCTAGGAGATGAAAGATGAGACCAAGACGATGTCTCGACAAAACGCCGTGTCCAGAGGACCTGAGACAGGTCCCCATCCAATCTATAGATGAGAGCATGATATGATATATAGGGTTTCTTTTCCCGTGATGCCGTCGCCGGAGAACAAGCAATGAAAACAAGTGACACATGAAGATGTGGAAGAAATGCTCCGCTGGAGACATTGGAAAGAAAACAAAAAAAGAAAAAACGCCAGTTTCATATGCTTTGATGCATCGTGCTTTCATACACCGCCAATATAAACGCTCGACAAAAGTTGGAATCAAGTCGTGGAATGATGCATTTCGGTATTTCATGCAAGGTCTGAGGTGAGAAGTGTCGTTGAAAGTGTCATGGGTGTCGTTATGCGAGACGAAGAGGTATGTTTTGTAGGTTCCCGTGTGTCGACAAGAGTTGGAAAGTTGGAAAGTTGGAAAGTAGGAAAGTAGAGATGCTTAGTCGTCCATACCAAGAACCTTGGGATCGCGAGGGCCACCATTGCTGCCATTGCTGCCACCAGTAGACCGCTTCTTAAAGCCAAGCTTCATGCCCATCTTCTTCCACGGGTTCTCGGTGCGGAGCCTCGGGCTTTGAATAGGCAGATGCGGCTCACTGGCAGGCGGAGTGGTGGGCGGTGTCATTGGCTCCTCCGCGGTAGGACTGGAGCCAGAGTCATCGGTCAGAGAGCAAGATGCCGACTCGCCGCTGGGGCTGAGGAGGGCACCGGAAGACCGTTTGCCAAGGGCATGCACGGTGCCAAGCGACATGGTGGAGCGGCAATGACCCGTGGCGGGAAGGTCCTTTGTTGACGACTGCGGGGAAATGCGTTTCGACACGCGCGACCGGACCTTTTTTATGGGATTCTCGTCCAAGCTGGTCGATGACAGATTCATGAGGTCGACAGGGTCCATGAAGGGTTCGGTGCAGGGAGCCATAGAAGGAGAGGTGGTGTGGCTATTGACGAAGGGAAAGAAGATCGATTCCTCCATCAATTCGTGTATGCGTTTGACAGCAGAATCTAACGTCTCGGGCGGGGGCGGCACGCTCACGTCCGTGTACTGGAGCAGCGCATCTCGGACTTCGCTCGACAAGTTGATCTCGCGAGGCGACCCGGGGAAGATGTATGCGGTCAATAGACGCTGCCAGAGCATTCGGAGATGTTGTGTTTCGGGGCATTCGGAGTCCAAAGCGGCGGGACCGAGTCGGTCGACCAGAGCGAAATAGGATTCCCGGTAGCGGTTGGCCTCCAGGGTGAATTCTAAGGTCTCGAGACAGTGGTTTTGAGAGAGATAGGCCATGAAGGCGCTCAAGGTGTATGGCGGCGGAGCGATATTAGCCAGGACCTCGTCGAGTGTCGGGCGCATGGAGAGGGCCCCCGACGAAATGGCCAGGCTGACCGGTCGGGAGCCAGAGGATTCCATATCCTCTTCGGAGTCGCTGTCTGAGGAGGTGGGGGACAATTCGGGGGTGGCTGTCGGAGTATGATGCCGGAAGAAGAGAGACGGGGCCAACGTCTTCTTTTTAAGCATAGCGTAGAGTGTGCGTCGGGGACCCTTAATCGGCTTTTTCTCACCGGACGTCCCCTGCGTGTGAAACGAGACTCCAGATTGTGAAAGAACGGCGGGTTATCGGGATACAGGCATAGGAGGATTGCGACGGGGAGAGAGCGGTCAAGGGTATGAGAGTAATCTATGGCGTGTTCCAAGGGTCTCAAATGAAAAACATTAAGGGAAAGAACGACTAAAGAGGAGCGGAAATCACCGTACTAAAGAAGCAGAAGAAGAAAAGGGCACAGGGCGGGTTCTGGAATCATTCATGACGATACCTTGGCTAATCCTTACGGGGGGCACGCTCAGTAAGTTCGAGTGGAGACGCTAAAATAGTTTCTGTGCCCAAGTGGATTCTTTTTTCGATAAGATGTCATATTTTGGAATTTTTCTTTTCATTTTTTCTTTTTCATTTTTTTCTTTTTATTACTCGATTAGGATTATGGATCGATTTTCATCATTGGCATTTTCTGATTGGTTGAGACTCAGTCTTTTGTGGCGACACGCCGAACTCTCACGTTTGAACAGGCGCTGGAGATCTGCAAGGGATATTGGGAAAAATGTACATCATCAACAGAGGTACTCCGTACAGCGTAGCAGAACATACAGAGAGAAATAATCTGGCTACAAAATGAAGAGCACTTCGTAGCAGCCCGTCTCCCCATTATTATGGAACTCCCTGCGGGCCTCCGTGCCTACCCATGAGATCCATAGTTTACATCCTTGTTTTGACCACTCCACAATCCTTCCAGAAGTCATACGTGTAAGCTTCCACGGGTTCTGGAAAACTACCAATGCGCCCAACGTGGCGAATTCGAGTTTTCTTCCCCCTGAACTCAACCAGGGAAAGACGAGGAATCCTTTGTATTCCGCCAACTACGGAGTAGTGCTAGTTAATTCTCCTCTTATGTCTGTATCTTGCCTTTATCAGCGATAACGAATCATTCCGAATTCTCGATCTGGTATCGCCCGATGGCCGCTAGCACGCCATCCGAGACCGGAATGTCAATCCTCGTCCCACGGTTCTGTGTTATTTACAAGATAGTGACTGGCTTCATACCGATAGATTACCGATAAGGCTGTGTGACTGCATTCTTCTCTCCCTTGCATATCGAAGGCCTTGTCTTGCACGTCATCTAAAACCTCCCCTGTCACCTGGAATAAACTCAAAGATATC
Source organism: Penicillium bovifimosum (assembly GCF_028826915.1). Classification (NCBI taxonomy): domain Eukaryota; kingdom Fungi; phylum Ascomycota; class Eurotiomycetes; order Eurotiales; family Aspergillaceae; genus Penicillium; species Penicillium bovifimosum. The sequence continues at coordinate 2,548,015 of NW_026622714.1, read as the reverse complement.
AAATTATTTTCGGACAAAACCTTGAGTTTGTTCTTAGCTTTTTCACATAAGGTAGCCCTGTCGATCATGTTTCTAAACCCCGGTTGAATAACCCCGGTTGAATTGTAGGGAGATCATTTTGTACCACATCCTCTGGAATGCGCGTCGTACAAGCTTCATGTCTCCCTAATTGAGGCAAGTACATATGGAACATACTCGGGACTCGTGGACGCGTCTTGGATATTGCACAGGGATTGGCGGCAACAGTCTACTTCCTTTCGTACTACTAACAATCTGAGGCTTTAAACTTGTGGAGGCAAATTATTTGGGAGATCCAAGCACATAGAAAATCTCTCACGTTGTACATACACCGTCACTGGTGGAATGGAAATAGACTCCGTCGGAATCAACAATATGTAAAGACAGAGATTTCTCTCAATGCTACCTGGGTACTCACTCCCATGTACATCAACATCTGAAGCAAAGTTGTACTTCGTACGGAGTACTCCGTACACAATTTCGTAACAGTGTGACCGCACCCGGAATTGCGGCGTCCTTCCAGAATTCTAGAAAACTCCGCCGAAGCACCTTAGTCCTTAGGTTCACCGTTCTGCCCTATCCACACGATCGCCACATCCGTAAACCTTGGAAAAAAAGATTAACTACAACTCCACCAAACCTGTATGTAGACCAGCGAATGATGATTCGGTCACCCCTGACGGACTTGCCCAGCCCATTATTATCCATGGAATCAGAATTTTCTTCCGTCGGTTGCCACTTCCTGTTGCATTATCTATTGATTGTCTCACGAGTCTTCGCACACAGAACATGCAGCAGAGACTTATATGCACGCCAAGACAAACTACACCATCCCTCACAGTTGGCATGGGGGCCGTTGTCTTGACTTACATTGTGCGCCCTTCCCTTTTTTTTCCGAGTCTCCGGCCGAACAATGGCTTCTACTGCCGATACTCGAGAGTCATGGAACTATCATACTGTGTACTCGATATAGAATTATCATCTCGATACGGACGACTTGTAGGCAACTACGGAGTAGATACTCCGTAACACAGATCGGAGCCGAGATCCAGGCACGTGACCTGGATAACCTTTCCGGAGGCTTGATGGTTCTCCGGTAGATCCATATCTGCGCTACTGCGGATACGATAAGAGACTGTCATCCCATTGTCGACTATTAGCAATCAGGCGGAGAGGCCGGGGGCATGACTCGTGAGATCGCATGATCGAAGCCCGAGTCCCGACTAGTATTTGAATTGCACCCCGATTTGGGATAAGGTTGCCGTTTAACTTGGTTCGCAGAAGCTTGGCTCGGCCTATCATTGCACTTGGACTTTGTATTTGGAAGTCCCGGAGGACGTCTGTAGACCTGTCTAGATGCTGACTTTTAACTACATCTGCGTATCGAGGCCAGAACATGTTAGAACGATCAATCTCCTGGTTTGAAGATAGTGAGAAATAATCGGTTATTGAGAGAATATGTAATAGACGGGTCATTGAACTTCGTATATCGGCTTTATGGTATCTAAGGCTATCTACGGAGTAGATGGATCTAAAATGAAAGTAGCACCGGCAAGGTTGTACCTAACGTTCGATCGAGCACAGACGAAAAGAGCTTTCACTAGTACTAGCATGGAGACTAGAATCACAGAGAGGACAACCCATCGTCATGGATAGAGTAGGCCTTACGCCAATGCAGCACTAAGCCCAATAGTATCTCGGCAAGATGCGCACTAAACTTAAGCGACATGAACTGCCCAGACAATATCCCCCACGGACATCCCCCAGACCTTCCACCTGTCAAAACCCCAACCACGACTCACAAGCGAAGAGATCTGCACCCACAGACGCAGCACTGAAAACAATACTGACTGTGCATTGAGGGGGAATGCAAAGACTCACCATTCTCCCCATTTCCCAATACTAGTAAATAGACAGAGACATGCCAAGATTTATCCCCACAAACGGACATGAACCATGCGCCCTTGCCGTGGCAGCCCAATTGTCTTAGCTTTGGAGCCAGACTACATAGTTAGTCTAGAATGTGTTCCATATTTGGTTCCATGAGAGCTCTTTCCAACGTTCGTGCTGGATGTATACAACCCAGTCACAATTGAATACTACAATGATTCCAGAGTGGCAGTAGCCCGAACGGAGCCTCAAGATGTGGAGTACAGAAGCCTGGAAGCTGACATTGACAATACCCCCAGCCATAAATAAGGTCAAGACCGTAGCAACAATGAATATAGGCCCTACACAACCTCCTCTGGAATCCTCGTTTTCGAGCACAGTGAGCAAAAGCAACCAGGGACCAAAGCGGAAAGAGAAAGCTATGCCTGCAGATAGGTTCAAGGATTGTCACCAGGATGTTTGGCAGCACCTACAGCATGGACCAAGGGGACGCTTCAATGTATTGACGCGTTGCATGTTTCCACTGATAGTCGGGTCTGCACGATCCTTGACAATTCTAGGTATCTCCATGGGGTGTATAGTTAGCTCGCAAGGTCAGCTCGCAGGGTTACGAATTGAGTACACTACTACGGAGACAAACATAGCTCATTCCACGATCCAACCAAAACAGCCGACGATATCCGAGCCCGTCTGTGCATCTCATCTCCGCACAGTCACTAAAGCTGAAGCCACCAAGCGAGAATCTACCCCTGAAATCTTCACTTTAGCCCTGTGATATGCACGGCTGTACTCTTCCCCCATGACATGACATGCAGCTGAGACTAAACCACACCAAGGAGTAAAACCGCTGCGATAGACGACCTGCCAGTGACAAGGCAAGAAACAAAGTTGCAGAAGATGATCAGCACGGGATGATCACAGGACAGGAAAAGAGGATCGGTCCAGACCGGTGGACCATGGGTCAAATCTGGGATGTTCTTGCGCTAAACAGCGCTAAGAGAGCGAAAAACACGGAAATGACACTGGAAACAGAACAGCGTAGTCGATCAGACGGCAGAAGCCGCGGATGATATCATTTTGGATCCACTGCGTTTAACCAAATCTTGATTTAGACGTGAATTTTGAATGAATTGGAGTGATCGAGATCGAGTCAATTCTGGACCTGCAGTTTGCTTCTGGGCTTCGAGGTCTTGTGGGGTTGTGGGGTTGTTTGTGGCTTTGTGGATTTCGCTTGTCTCCTGGCGCTACGTGAAACTGGTGTTAGGCTTGGGCATGGTTGAGGTATTTTATTCTCTGTAAGAAAGTGTTGAGATGGAGATCTTATTATTTTGTGTGGATCTGAATCAATTTGACTGCAGTAATTCGGAATTTGATCTAGAACAGTAAGCTTAGGCGCTAAAGTCAATCTTCTTAACCCCATTTCTTTGAATCCTGAGATAAGCTAATTCGAGGCGCTAACTTGCTACTCGGGTGTTGATCCCGTTGCTTTATCTGAAATCCTCCGGTCTCGGCACTCTAGGTTGCAGGAGAATGGGGAGGGAGGGCTGTTTCAGGGCTGGCCTGGAAGATTGTATCCTGGCCCAATAGATGACTGGGGAGCATATACTGGGGTTTGGCTGATTTATGGCCTTCGATTACATGTACATATATCACATGTAGAGCTGAATAGATTCACTTGTAGAAACGAACAAAAAGCAATAATCAGTAGCTTCCATGTACGTACCCTCCCCCAACCCCATTCTCATGCATCGTATCTTTGCGAGCTACAGCAATAACACCCCCTCACCAGCCCATTATCCAATCCCAAACGGCTCCATACTCGAGCATGGAAGACCCCAGCCCAATCACACCACGCAACCCGCCCCCGCATAAGCCGTCAGCCCAGTCCATGCGTCAAATGGCCAACACAGAAAGACAAATGGAAAAAGAAAAGAACATCCCTGCCTAGAAGGAGTTCCCTTCCAGCCTAGCCGTACTAGCCTAGCCACGCCAAGGTTCTCAAATGCGGGGAATGCATTAGCGCAGTTGGCGCAGGCCGCAGACGTGCACTTGTCGAGAGCAATTCATTCCTTCCATTTCTCTTTCCGCAGCTTCCGCTACGTACAAAACTACAAATCCAATGCTATGTAGGAATGTCTACGGTAATACTAGAACGTACACACATTACGAACAGCTTCTAACTATAGCACGCAAAGTTTCATACCTAAGCTCGCGGTGTCAAGGCCAAGTTTCTGGCCGAACCGTTCACGAACTAGGTGACGTCCACATGGTTCGGAGTTAACGGCCCCAGGATGCTAACGCGTACATGCAGATAAGAGCTGGAGGGTTTAGTGTTTTGGCTGGTGACTGATAGGCCGTATTGGACTGTTCACACGTTCTCATTGGTGCCCAGAAAGCTACTGCATTCTAACCTTGGGAAGGAAACCTAAACTTAATGAGTAACCCTGTGTGGGTGGCTCCAAAGATCATTGGGTACTTGTTGTTAAGGTATGTATAAAGTACGGCGGGATGAGAGAAGCCTTGCTTATTGGTGTCCTGGTGGTGTTGGTGGTGTTGGTGGTGTCATGGGATAGGATGTGGTTAGTCTACTTCCTGTAGCCTGTCTGCTTGGACCCCGAAGGGTCTATTCGGTTTAGAGCTGCAGGGATGCCGAAATTGGTTACCTTTGCAAGAGTATACTTTAGAGTTTGGATCTGCAGAGTCTGGGGAATGGGTTGATGATCATTCAAGTTCACATGTTGACTAGTCTCAAGGTGGAGATGCCGATGTCGAGGTGCTCTTGCTTTGCGTACACACGCGTACTTAGTACTTGGATGGATAACTACTTACACTGTACTATCCTAGAGGACAAGTCATTGTCTGGGATGTGCTTAATGTGCATGTCTCGAGGCGACATCATGTCTCCTGACTACTCTGCCTTCTCAGTGATTTTGTTGCGTAGGTACGTCATTCTATGACATGCCACTGACTGGAGACCCTTGCATTAGCGTCGTACGATGTGTACCCTACCTCGATATAGAATTGCAGAGACGTTGTGGCTGAGCGCTGTCAAATGCCGATTCGGGAAGGCATGGGCCTATGTTTGCAGGGTCAGTGAAGAAGTGGCGGTTGTGTTACTTGCCAGATAAGTAACTAGTTAGTTATACTTTACTTAACTTACCACCTTCCAGGGTTTAATTGTTGCCTGTGGCGAGAAACCTATATCGATTAAGTACAAGTTGGGAGAAGAATGAGATGTTGAGCTGTCTACGTGGTCTGACGACTTCCTGTTCGGGAAGGACTTGCATCTACCTTGGTCTATCCTGGGCCTTACATTGATAGAGTGTGTCTCTGGGTTGTGATGAACCATGACAATATTTCTTCAGAATACCTACAATCTTAAAATCAACCTCCATAGATGTCTCCTTGGCATGGTTTCCAAGCTTTACTCTTCGCAATACGTCTCTCAATCTTGCAGCCCTGTCAATATGCTATGCTATGATCGACAAAAGAATTAGGACCACCAAGCAGCATAGCTAGAACAGCCCGGCTGCCCCTGTGACTCCAGATTCGCCCCGGGGTAAATAGTGGCATCAGAAAAATAGGTATGCTCATTGCCATTTGCCGATAGACTATATAGTTCATGCGCAACATACCTATCCTCCACGAGAGCGACGATGACAACAGACTAACCTCGAAGCCAGGATCCATGAATGCAACAGCTCTTGCTACAATGAATTTATATGCTATACGAATAGTCGCGAAAGACCAGTAACAATCAAACCAAACGGGGAAAGAGGAAAATGCTATCTTATGCCACAACTACCAGTAACAAGGACTCGCTTCTGAAACAGAGCAAGAAAAGACCAAAACAAAGTAAACAACAAAGACGATTATAGACATAAACAATAGATATTCAGAGCAACAAGAAGGGCAGAGCAAACGGATGAAGAACGGGGAAGGGGGCGGGGATATATGCAATATGCTCTTCCTCTAGGTTCTGCTTGCAGAACCATGCAGTGGAAAGGAAACCCTTTTGCCCGGATGCAGACAGAATCGGAAATGGCATTAATGACAGACGGACGGGCTAGAGGAAGCAAAGCACACAATAACCCGTCCGTTAATCAACAAGGTGAAATGAAGTCGAGGGCAATGTCCCAGAGACAAAGGCAAGAATCGCCGAATGTGCAACGTGTTTTGATTGCACTCCGATTCGTTCTCGGACGGGTTTGAGTGAGCAAGCCTGCAATCCGCGCGCACGGATTGTTATCATTGACCCAAGTCGATTATTCTCCGAGCCCGCCTTCGGGCAAGGTCGCAGGACAACAGACGCGTCAAGTGGATCAACCGCTGAGCTTTTGCCCATTTGAAAGACCAAGAGATCGTATTAAACGATGTACGCCGGATATAGTGACGAGACGAGGAATGCAATCGAAGACAAGACAAAATCTCAAAAGTTCGCCGTTCCAACCCGAAACACCATGAAAGAGTGATGAGACGTAACATCAATGAGAGAAAGGTTGTTCGTGCCCATAGTCAAAAGTGTGTAGGCTGAAGGGGCATATGGGACAGAAAGGAGTAGGGCCGAAAGGAGACAGGCCAAGAAGCACGATTCTTGCTCGACGAAGCGGCGCTGACCACTTGAACACGAGACAAGAAAGGAGCGAGAGGTGAAAGTAAACGAGAAGAAAATGAGAATAAACACCAAATCCCATGCCGACCTCTTGGGCCATTCACTTGACAGTAAGGGCAGGAAGCAGCGGTCAAAGCGTGGCGCGGTAGGTCTAAAGGCGCCATCCCTTCATTTGACTTGAATCAACCTGAATTTCTGAGATGAGCTGAGCGTGCAAGTGATGGATGCATATAGCCGTATCACCTACCGCAGCAGAGAGCCTTCATCAACTTCTGCGTGAAAGTAGGTTGCGAGTCATTCGCACCAGGGGTGCCGGGACCCTGCTGATTATTCAGTCCTGGATTCCCTGGACTTCCGATGCGACCGGGAAGGTGAGCATTGGAGTTCTGGAACTGTGCCTGGGTTGATGCGGCCGGAGTCGATGCCTCCAACCCCCCGCTTTGACGTTTAGGCGGCATGCCGCCGGCGCTTGTTCGCTCGCGTGTCTTCCCAGCTCCAACTTTTGCTGCCGGAGAGGGAGGCGGGGGCTGCGCGGCGTTTAAACGGTCGGCTGTCACGCCAGGACGTTGGCTGTTGCGGAGCTCCCTGGCATGCAAGTCCCGGCCGGACGAACTTACGTGCTGGTTGTGCAGATGTGCCTGAGATGAATAGGACTTGTAGTCCCAGCCGCGTCCGTTGTTGAGCTTCATCCAATCGTATTCGCCGTCCTCCACCTCACCGGCGTTTTTAAGAGCCTGTGTTAAGATGTCACGGAGGTAATCGTAGTCGGGAGTGTCCTCGAACCCGAGATTGCGCACGTAGCTCAAGTACTTGTTGAACTCTTCTGGCAGAGTGATTAGCCAATGAACAAGGTTTTGGGCAAGCACGAAACGACATACCAGGATAGCTATCGCAGAGGTCTTTGATTGCCGTTGTTTGCTTCTTCTCTCCAATCTTCTCGTACTTCTGCTTGTTGGTAGCAGCCTTCAGGCCCTGCCATGGAAGGCCTCCCCTCAAGAAGTACATGAACACATGACCGAGAGCTTCAAGATCATCACGTCGAGACTGCTCTCGACCCAGATGGGTGTTGATACTCATATAACGAGCAGTACCTGACAATGATTTACGCTCGCGGTACGGAATGTGCTGCTTGGTTTTGGGGTCACGGTATTGCTTAGCCATGCCGAAATCAACGACGTGAATGACATTGGCAGCCTTGGTTGATGGTCGACCAATAAGGAAGTTGTCAGGCTTGATGTCCCGGTAGATAAGGTTCTTTTCGTGAATCGTTTGAACGCGCGAAAGCTGTAATAATGTTAGTCATGGGCCAGTGGTGACTTCCAGCTGAAACACGCACCATCTGCTTGGCTACCATCACAACGGTCTTCGTGGTGAATCGGCGGTTGCAGTGATCGAACAGATCCTCGAGGGAAGGCCCGAGAAGATCAATCACGAGGATGTTGTGCAGGCCCTCCTGTCCGAAGTAGTAGACATTTGGAATGCCGGCTGGCGTGAAGTTAGCAAAGAGCGCGGACACAATATCACCTCTCCCTCGATTTTGAACACTTACGGCATCCGACCAGAATCTTGTATGTCCGATACTCATCGCGGAGTTGGGGTGCATCACTTTTCCGGGGTTCCTTGTTTTGGGTCAGCCCGGGAGGTCGTCGGCAGGAAGGGAGAAAGGCAACTTACGAATTTGATGGCGACCTGCTGGTTGTTCAGGAGGTTGGTGCCCTCAAAGATGACACCAAATGATCCCTCACCAATTTTCTTGCCCACGCGGTAGTGGACACCCACTACGTTCGATGAAGAGGAGGCCATGGATGCGGAAGTGAGAGCCGGAGCCGGGGAAATGAAACCTCAGAATACGGGGGAAAATGGGCTTCAGGGACGTGAACACGTGATTGATGCTATCACTGGGCGGAGTCAGCACATACGAAGTCGGCCATTGATGGCAGCAGTGTTAAAGGGTCTCACATACACCACGGGGATGTTTTGGTTTTTCCGACCGGGGCAGCTATAATAGACTCAACGGGATCTATTGATCTGCGCAATATTCGGTGTACCAGTGACGGCAATGACAGACAGGCAGATGGGATGTACAATCGATGATCGGAGAAGATAGGGCAACGTATAAAGCCGCGGTAGTCAAATACAGACAATTGGCAAGTGTTGAGTAGGAATTGAGGCACTGAGAGCCCTTCGGCGGTCGAAGATGAGCTGGGGGGGGTCGACCGTTGGGAGGTACAAAGAAAAGGGGTAGAGAAGAGAGACAAGCCAGCAGAGTACTCGGCCTACTGCGAGTACAATCTGCACCGAGCAGTTCAAGGAAATGACCAGAGGACCAGAGAAGGGGGAGGGGAGGAGGGAGATGGAGAAGAAGAAAGAGAGAAGGTGCACCAGACAAGGAGAGGGTATTGGGTTTGTATTGGTAAAATGCGCCCCTGGGACGGTGTGTGGAGGAACCGGCGGTCACTGGCGGTCACTGATGTATTGAGAGTGTATGGTAATTTTGTATGTTGGGGGGAAAGTGCCCAGTCTCCGTTGTTTCTCTCCCCGGACTCTCTAGACTCTTGTTCTTTTACACAATAAACGCCTTCTGATTCAATGTGTCGGCAAACTCATCGAATTCCCGTATTATCAGTATCTCGTATCTACTACATCAATTCAGATCTGTATAATTACCCTGCCTAGCTCAGACCTCGGCGCTTCCGAGGCAGCTTAACCCTGCATAAGGAAACCAGGCACCGAAAACATCCAGGAGTGAATGTCGGCTAGGATGTACTCTCTACAGCATCACACACATCATCCGAGAAATCGGTTTATCTAGGCAGTTCGGGCTCTGACCCCGAATCGAATTTTTCCTTCTCAGGGGAGTTCCCGTCTGGACTCGGTCTGGAATGCGCTTTAATGCGGTAATATTACCGTCTTGGCAGGAACCTAAGCTGTCTTAGTGTCGATCGCTAGGAATTGACCTCTGCGTTTTGATGCATATCTAACTGTCCTTCGAATGTGACATGTCTCCTAGATAAAGCAGACCAACGCAGAGAAAGTGCATTCGGCCCTCTAGTCCCGCACCGTTAAACATTATATAGCAGACCACATCGTGACCGGACGATTCAAAGCATGGCGATTGCGAGCTAATTGTCTTCAGAAACATCCTCGGCTTCGCTCCCAAGTTCATCCCTGACCAGATTCATGTCCTCATCACTGTCTTGCTCGGCGTTGTCGTCGTCCTCGCCATCATCCTCTTCACTGCTGGACCCGCTGCCATCGCTATCGTCACTACCGGGGTCGTAGTCCTCTTCCTCTTCATCCTCTCGGTCTTCAAGCTCCCGCTGGGCCTTTTGAAGCTCGCTTTCGTCTCCTTCGGCAGCCTCAGCAGTGGAAGCCGCTGCCTCCTCTCCTCCGGCTTTATTCACATTGTAGACCTTGGCACGCCGTGCCTCTGCGAGACTAGCGTCCTGTAGACCATGCCGCTTGATATAGCTGTCAATCCCGGAGAAATCAGCCTGGTCAACCATAGAGAATTCGAATTCCTGGACGTCTCCTTCGGAGCTGTTTGCTGGTCGAGCCATAATGTTGAGATTGAAGGTCCGTTGTAGGACGGATGTATAGGAGACAGAGTCAATGGTCGCGAACGAAAAGAACAGAAGCGGTTTCTTGAAGGCGAATAGGATACCCGTGGAAAGAAGGAACAGGTAGCCTAGCAAAAGTGACAATGATGTTAATACGAGCACAACCAAATTGAAGTCCTTGTTGACCCCGATCAAACAGAGATAGGGATATCACATACCTTCTTTGCTGCCACGGAATGCCTTAACATGGTATGCCTTGTCACCCTTCCGGTGCGCTTCAGGTGTGGCACTGACAAACTGTTTGTCATCGGGGCGCACAACATTAGTGTGTGGCATATGTTCGTTAAGAATCTTGCGAAGCAATGCCTCGGCTGTCTCGCCGGGACCCTGACCGAGCTGTTGCCCATCCCCTGAGAATGCAGCTTTCGCTGGACCATCGGATATCGTAAACACCATAGGTTCGGCAACTGCCGTTCCCTCCGGCGGGGGGTTGATGCCGTCCGCAAACTCGGGAATGATACAGAAGTTGAATTGTTTCTGTGTCTTTTCGGGCACGGGAAGACAAAGTGCATGTCCTAATCGTAGCATACGTGTTAGCGTCTATCAATTATTTGGGAAAAAGACTTAAACTCACGGATCTTATCCATGGAAACCCCAAATTCAATCTCTTTCGTGGTCTGATTCCTTGCCCGAAGGTACGTGTGCCCAGCAGTGATCTCAAGCGTGAGTTTCTTTCTCTGCGGCGTAGAGAACGAAACATCTTGAACGTAGAATGAAAGTGGCGCATTGCCATCCTTCAGGTTGACTGACGCCTGCGCAGTCTCCCCGGAGTCTCCATTCTGGAGCTTGCGCTTTTTAGCGGCCGGGCCATCAGCGACGACTGGGGACCGTGAAGGGAGGGTAGTGTGAGCAGTCCTGGCCAGCAGGCTGGAGGTATATTTCGCAATATCTTCGAATACAGATCGGTGCTGAGGTGTTACGTCTAAACGAGAATACCGATAGGCGATGGTTAGTAGGAGTCGACGAGGCCATTGAATGGGGATGTGGGCGCGCTGTTGGCTACGCACCGATCGCGTCGTAGATTCGCTTTTTCAACGAGGAGTCTGTCGCGAATGCTTCCTCGATGGCGGCGATGGGTACACCCTTGGGATTGATCGGGGCAAAGCCCATGTTTAATGCGACTGCTTAGGTTCAGAAGAACAGCAGTGCAGGTAGTTGCAGGTCGGAGAATTGGGGGCAAATAAATTCAAGGGCGGACCCGAAGTATCCGCATCCACAACCCTAACTCGAGACCAATGACGGCCATTGGAATTATGTTTTGAATGAGATTTCAACGAGCTCTGTCGGACAATAGATATATGAATAAATGCAAAAGCTCCGATACTAGAATACAGTGGTTTGTACACAATGCTACAGGACCCAATAACCCCCCTCTGTCGTTCTATCTTCTCCGCCCAATCAAGCAGCTTGCTTGGACTTTGACTTCGACTTCTTGGCCGTCTTTCGCTGCTTGGAAGAGGCAGGGATAGCGTGAGTCTCCAGGTGTTTGGCAATGAAGTTGAGGGAAGCCTGGGTCAATCCTGCCTCCACTTTAGCCTTGTTCTGTTCCGCCCATTGGGCGATCTTCATGTTCTTGGCCTCTGTCTTCGGTGTCATCATTGAAACCGTTTCTCTGTATTCGGTGCGATAATCCTCCATCATCTTTGCTTTCAGGTATTCTGGGTCGTGTCGAGTGCGGAATCTCGAGTATTTGTTGCGCAGCTCATCAATGACGCTCGAGGGCATGGGTGGCTGCGCTAATGTGGGTGTAAATGTGATGGTCTCAGCCGCCATTCGTGTTGTGTCCATTGCGCCGTCGGTGATGACAGGCTCTTCCTCCAGCGGCCAAGGAATTTCGATGTCCATCCCGGAGACGTAGCGAGTGTATCGTGGGAGCTTGCTGTGTTCCCCTCGCTCGGTGTACGGCCCAGCGGCATAGGCATGCTGGACAATGACTTGTTGTGTCTTTCCAGTCTCGGTGTCTTGCACTGGAATGACGTGTCGGATATCGTCGAAGGACACAGGGAAGGGCTGCGGTGCAGTGTCACCTTGCATACCCGCTCGATCTTTGGCCCATTCGGGAATGATTACATCGCCCTAATTGAGAAAGACGGTCAGCGTATTGTCCCAGTAAGTAGGGGAAGGGGAAGATGAACGATTGAGCCGTGAACATACCATGTTGACATCTTTGATAAGAACAGTCTCGCTAGCGCGGTTGACCTGCTGGATCACGCTGATTTTTCCCTGATCCCGTCCTCGCATAACACAGACCCGGTCACCCTCGGCGAAAAGAACGTGTCTGCGTTGTTCGTGCTTAGGGAGGGCCGGAGGATGCAAAAGGTTGCCTCCCTGACCACCATATGTAGTTTGTTCCAAACCGGAGTCTCGCATTGGAGCAAGAGGCCCCTTCTCCCAATCCTCCCAGCGGGCTTTTCGTGCTGCTTGAAACTGGCTAGAAAGTGTGCCGCCATAGTCCTTCCGCGCTCGTCGAATTCCGACGCGGTCCAACAATTCCTGTCGTTCGTGGATTTTGTTGGTTCTGCGTATGGCCTGCTTCCGCGCCGAAGCCGTCCGTTGGATGACTCTCTGCATATTTGGCGTTGTGGTCCAGCAATGGCCAGATGTTGTCTTATGGCCTGGAATCCCCGGTTCGCGGATCGAAAATTGAAGGTCCGTCGAGCCACGTGATCTTGATGGTATGCGTTAGTCAGCACATAATCGCGCCTGAGGGTAACCACACACTGGGATGTCACTCAGTTTAACAATGTCATATCTCTCATTTGTGATTGAATTCTAACTATGAGGGGTGTGGGCTTCCGGAATGGCTCAATGAGGATAAATCTACGGAAAGAGGATTCTGAAGAGCGGACACACCAGGTTTAACAGACGTCGGCAACACTACTCCGTAACGAAAGTTGACTACTTTATAGTCGACACCATTTCGAACTTAAATCATTAATCCGATATGGGCAGCTCTTCCATCTTTCCAGTTAGCCATACCTGACTTTCAGCTTGTTGGCCCCTCGTTTAGTGAGAAAGCAATCCACCGAGCGGTGGAACCAGCGTGGGATCAACAGGCAACTTCCACTGGAGAGCTGCGCAGAGCACACCATGATCGGGGTTCTACGGGTTCGACATCCACCCGCTTGAATGCAAGCTCTTGCGGTTGGATTGCCAAACTGCAGCCATACTTAAGAGCCGTTCATATTTTAGGATAGCCTAGGAAGATAAAAACCTGCAAAGGTACCTACCTATAGAAGAAGATCTAATGTGGATATATATCACAGTTCCGTGTGATGGAAGTTCACCAACCGTCTCTGGCAGGTCGAGGTCGAGACAGGACCATGTCAACATTGAACAACATGATCTAGTTAAGTTCAGGTTTCTAACTAACTATTTCGTTCTCAAGCCTCAGAATCGAATTTATGATGGACGCGAAGCTAAGGACTTGGCCCCTGTTTGCTATTTTTAGGCAACCACGCCATCATTGGAGCTAGCGATATCACAATTCCACTCTCAGAACAGCGGCTTCAAGAATGTGAAGTCATGACTAATGTAAAGCTCGAAACCTAGGTAACTGTTAGTTAGCGTAACTAAGGGGTGAGTGAGTTTGATTGTCAGGTTTGACGCTTTGGATCAGAAATCCAAAATTCCATGCTCTAGGTGGCTTCTCGAACTAACAACACGACTTCTTGGAGTCAGCTGGTGCATGGAGTTAGGAGCACCGGGATTGGCCCCGGCCCGATTGGGGCATCAGCAGCACACAGTACGCAGTGCAATACTAATGGATACAGTATGTGAATGATCTCATGGATATTTCAATATGACCGATTACGTACCCAAAGCATGTAGAGGACCGCCGACCGCACAGGAGCAGATCAACATCAGAAAGGACAGTCTCCCAGACAGAGGTACAGGCGTCTACTGCGTCCGCTACTGAGGTGTATAGTACGTAGCCTCGAAGTGATCGTCATTGGACAGCCGAAAGGTCCGAGTCAAGCATTTTGACCAAAAGGTTATCAGCACAGCCACCTAGGAGTCCTCCAGGGCTGCCCACAATGGAGAGGAAACTTGGAGATCCCGGTAGGGATACTACTCCGTACAAGTACAAACATTGCAAATCGACATGCAAATAGTCGAATGTATGGAATCAAGCAAGTGATACTAGCCCATATTTATACATAAGTTTCAACCCATAACGGAGACTGGAATGCCGTAAGAGATTTCGGCCGTTGATTCGAAGTTCAGAAGTGAATTTTGGACCGACTGAGAGCCTACAACAATCCCGGTTTTCAGAGAGGCCTAGTTGATGGAGCTAGTAAAGCCAATGTCTAGGGATTCATCCGAGATTGCAAGTGTTGCTCTGAAAGCCAAATTATGTATACGGTTTAGGGTGACCATCACTGATTCACTGTCACTGAAGACTGAAGTAGGGCAGACATAATCAGAAATAATTCAGGGGGCCATGAACGTGATATCCGATGTCTTTAGTGCCAACTGTGCCATGGACCATGGCATGGCATGATCGCAGGTTACACAGCCACCGTGGCTGTGTGGGCTGTGTGTCAACAAAGAGACAAGAGTGGAGCTTTGTCTTGCATATGGAGCAGTTTTTCTGGTCTTAGCCACACATACCTAGGGCTGTGTGCATTTCCTCTTTTCCACCCTTTTCTTCGCAGAAGGGAAGAAGGGATAAGCCACAATAGAAACAAGATAGCCTGAAACTCAGGGGGTACACATGGGTAGCTAAGTTAGCTCATCGTAGAGTGTTAGCACGAAGTACGGAGACTGGAGACGTAAAACATTTACCAAATACTGTGTACAGATACCACCCAGCGTATTCTGTCCGTATGTACCTTTAATGCGGGCACATGCGCAATTCGATACTTAGGACTTTGGCCCGGTGATTCCTCCACTGACAGAGGGAGGGGGGAAAATCCACAATACCGTACACCAACGGCCAACAACAAATACCGTAATACTGCCACCGCCCACTGTTGTCTGGCCTGGTCTTCTATCTTTCTCTCCTCCACCTTCAAATCATCAATCCATCGTCATTTTCTCATCGTTTTCCATCGGAAATAACACATTCATCTTTCCATTATCTCTCAAGATATTGCAGTCAGCACCAGCTGATCTATCACATTAAAGGTACGACACCGTTGCGCCCTCGAACACCGTTAGGGATCACCCTTTTCCTCTCCCCAAGGAGGAGGGGGCTCAAATTGTCCCCTTCTCTTCGATAATATTTCCTTGATGTCCCTTCACGCCCGAGTATATTCTTGATACTGGATACAATATTGTGGATTTGCCGGGTCTTCTGGCTCGTTCTTGTTTCTTTGCCCCTATACTGACTTGTTCCTTATCAAGATGGCTGAGATCCGTCGCAAGCTCGTTATCGTCGGTGATGGTGCCTGCGGTAAGACCTGTCTGCTTATGTGAGTGTCACTTTTGGGCCCCTTTTTCGGGGGCGCGTCTGCGCGCCCAGCGTTCACTTTGTTCGATCCGGTGATCTGACTGAAGTCCAGTGTGTTCTCAAAGGGCACCTTCCCCGAGGTAAGCTCTATCATAGCCCCCGACCCTCTGATCTCGGTTCTATACTCTGTCCCTGATTATGGAGCATACAACAACATCGACCCAAAAAGCAAAATTTAAGAACTCTTATCTGACTCTGATTTCGTCAGGTCTACGTCCCCACCGTTTTCGAGAACTACGTCGCCGATGTTGAGGTTGATAACAAGCACGTCGAGCTTGCTCTTTGGGATACTGCTGGCCAGGAAGATTACGACCGTCTCCGTCCTCTTTCATACCCCGATTCACATGTCATTCTGATCTGTTTCGCGGTCGACTCGCCCGACTCGCTCGACAACGTCCAGGAGAAGGTGGGTGCCTATCTGATTGATCGGAAATTTCGATGCAACGTGATATTGGGTACAATCTGGGCCGACTTTGCTAACTTGGTACAATAGTGGATCTCCGAGGTCCTGCACTTCTGCCAGGGTCTCCCCATCATTCTTGTTGGTTGCAAGAAGGATCTTCGTGATGACCGCAAGACTATCGACGAGCTTGCCAAGACCTCACAGCGCCCCGTTTCGACAGAACAGGTACGTTCTCCTTCCTCATGATCAGTTCCAACAGGGATTAATGTGTCTCTATAGGGTGAGGAAGTCCGCAAGAAGATCGGTGCCTACAAGTACCTTGAGTGCTCGGCCCGCACCAATGAGGGTGTCCGCGAGGTCTTCGAGGCTGCCACCCGTGCTGCCCTCTTGAAGGCTGTCAAGGGCAAGGGAGGCCGCAAGAAGGGCGGCTGCCTGATTCTGTAAACTAAGCCAGTTGCTGAAGTTGTCTGGCTCAGGCGAAGATCTTATGGATGAGAGCCTCTCCACAGCGACCGATTGGTGACGTTTTCCTCAGGAAAGGAGGAGAGCTTCATGGCCTGCATGCGAGATTGTGGATAATATCGAATCCGGGCACCCGAGTAGTGGAGTTCTCCCCACAATTCAGCTGGTCGACCCTGTGTTTTTCTTTTGCCTTTATTTTGCAGAATTTGTCTAGGGAGGCGTTGTCTTCATCATAACCCTGTGGGCTTTACTTTTTCTTTCCTCTCCGCGTTTCGACATCGTGAGTTACCAAATGTCAAAACTGCCGCGTTGGAGTGGCAAATATAAAACCGAAAAAGACCCAACTCAGAAATGGGAAGGATCATGAGTTGAGGAGGAGAAGCCATTCAGTGTAGCACCTTCCGTGCAAAGTGATCAACGTGACTCGCCTTCCCTGGTCGAGTTCCCCCTGTGTCATAGATTCTTGTCCCTGCCGTTTATCTCCCCATACGCGAAGAGCTTTTGGCTTTATTGTTTTCTCTCTCTCCTTTATTACATTTGTTCCTTTCTACAGCTAATGCATGATATTGTTTATCTCCATTCGATAGGTACCGTGTAATCCTGTAGCATGTATGCCTAATACCTAATATAGCTGCCTAGGTGTATTTCTTCATAGTAATTCGGGCTGTATGTGGCTTGCAATACAGAGCAGCCGTACAATCTCCAAGCCCATATTAGGGCTGTTACCTACTTAAGATGGTACTAACTATGGCATAGGTAAGCCAGGTGTCTAGGTACTCATATCTGTACAAATCACATGCATTAGGTATGTAGGATATAGCCCAACCACATTGGCACTACTGATTCAAACTCAGCAAACCCTCAATATACCGCCTAGCATCCATCCCAAGCCCTTCAACAAGCTTCGACGGAACCATTTCTGCACCGGAAGACCCCAATCCAGCAGAAGATGACGCACCGCCAAGATCCCGGAAGAAGCGAGTACCACTACTGACTCGACCATGGCTAGCGGAGGTGTAATCGCTCGCCTTGCGGACAAGGAAAGCCTCGCGCGGCGGAGGGGGGCACCGTGACCGAGCCTCTCCCGCGTGTTCATCGTTTGCCATTGATGACAACGCGACGGATGAAGAGGCGACGGAAAGCGCGGTTGGTGTCTTGTTGTGAGGAATGCGGACCCAGACGACCCACCACCCGCGGTGGGTTTTGCTTGTGCGTTCGAGCTCTTGGGGGCGGGCGCGCGTGTCTGTGTATGTTGATAGGAGGCGGTGGTGGATTGCTACGCTCTCGAGGCGGGACCATGGTTGTGGGGATGGGGATGGAGAGGGGGAGATTGAGGGGGAGCGGGTTGAGAGGTCGGGAGAGTTTGGGGTGATGGCTAGACTGGGGATATTTGGGATAGAGGAGCGGATGGTTAGGTGTTGTGGGTCGTAGACTAGGTCGTATATTGGCTGTGTTTGTGTAGAGAACCGTTTGCTGGGGTCCGTTGAGGTCTCGGACATGGCGATTCGCGAAGCGGCCGTTGCTGGAGATGTTGAGGATAGGAGGGGTTTCTGGAGGGGCCCGAGTTGATGATGGATGCTTGAGTAGAGGGATGGAGATGATAATGCTGGTGTTTCAGGCTCGAAGAGGAATGTGAACATGAATGGTTGATACTGATGCCACATATTAGCTAGTTGTTTTGCACAGGATGAGATAGAGACGTACCACATAGATCACCACTTGTAACCTTTTGAGGGCCCCGTCTGGTGCACCCCCCAGTTGAACATATAGAGACCTATGCACTATCCGCGTCTTGGGAGTGGCGCGCTCAGAGTTGGGCTTTGGGCTTCCCTCTTCGATATCATCCAGTATCTCGAGATCATCGCGAGGCCCCAGAACGAAACGACCAGACGGTTGATTACTGGTGGTGTCCTGACGGTCTCCGTCAGCCGGCGGCGATTGCACAGCACTGGAAGGTCGACTCTTCGGGGCTGATATATTCGGATTAGGTTCATCTTGTGTTGGGGTAGAACGGCCAGCAGACGGCGTGGATCCCGACTTTGGAGAGAAACTCCAAGAGGAACCATATCCAAGAGTGAGATATTTCATGACAGTCTCTGTCGGAAAAGTCGCATTATCGGTCTTTTCTGGCGGCTCATTGCTTGACTCTGCCTTATTATCCGTGCCTACTGCTGGAAGTGGCTGGGGTGCTGCCATCACCAACGGACGAGGTATTCCCGGTGTAAGACTGCGATCCGGCGTTGATGGCTGATGGGTATCCAGTGAAGCTTGCCCACCACGCTGCTTTCGGCGCTTACGACGACGCAGCGAGGTTGGGTCTCGCCCAACCCCATATGCCGCATCACCAAACCGATAGATGCGTTCCATCCAGTGCGAAATGTGAGACAATGAATGTCGAGAAAGAGCCCCGACGCCAGAGAACACTACCCCGTCGGATGGGCGGGGATCGTTATCTGCCCCAAGCCATTGGCTTTGTTCGTTTGACCTTTCTGAAGCCGGGGATCCCTCAAGATGTTTGGACGGATCGCCAAACCTGGAGACGACCAAATCCACCAAGCCCTCTGTCCTTGTCACAAAGTCTTCAAGTACTTCTCTTTCCCCGCTGCCCCACTCTTCCTCCCCTACGCCGATCCCCAATTCTCCCCCAGCGGAGAGCTTGATACCATTGTATATCTCGACGATTGGGTTTCCGGTCAACTGTATTTCCCAATCCCAAGCAAACTTCTCCCAGAATTGATCAAGGAAACGGCAAAATGTGGGCCTGCCAACTCGACTGAGCAGACTGTCCAACGTGAAGTCATGCTGCAGAAGGAACTGCGAATGCGCCCGACGTAATTGCTGGATCATCAAAGCCGGCGGCCCCATCTCTCGCGATGAATATTGGAATGCCGGAGAGTCTGTGGACTTTTGAGCTGGATCGGCGGGTAATCGAGTCAGGTCGATTGACTGGCTTGACATGAGCTTCAGAATCTCTGCGATATGCATCAGCCACTTACGGCAACTATCCACCAGTCCTTCTCCAACTCAAGCAGAATGACTCGGGCTTTCTGTGTTTCGACATATTCCAGCGTCTTCCCAGCGGAAAAGTTACTATACACCAAGCGCGATGAGATTAGTCCATCTGCGGGGGTGCAGATATGCCCACCTAGCAAAGTTGACCATGCCCTGCGCCAGGCCTATTTGGCGTAACTTCTCATTCTCCTCATCTTCAAGGCTTTTGTTTGCGCCATCTTCTGCCGCGGATTCATTGGTGAGCCGCGCATGGCTCGATCTCGAGGTGTGGAATACGATCTGGTCCGCTACCGTCTCATCGGTAGCTCCGAGAGTTGGGTTATAGATGGCAAGGTATGAAAGTTGGGCTGGTATCACGCAATCATAGTCGCTTTCAGGCATCGCATAATCGGATGGTGTTTGAAGTTCGCATTAGACAGGTATTAGCAGGGTAAAGGTCGAGAGACAGATGAGCTCGCGGCGGCATTCGAGGGGATGTTGGCATCACTACGGCCGACGGTAGCCACCATGCTTGGCTTATTGACAATCATGCCCAAAATTCAGGGCAGAAAAGGGCGGTAGCATTAAAGTATCCAATAGGAGACAAGTAAACTAAGGCGGTCACCATTTTACTTGGTTCACGTGAGCTCCACGATAAGAGCTATCATGATTGGGGAAGCTTCAACGGGACTTTGCAGCTTGTTGCAGATACCCACCAGAAACATGTGGATTATTCCTGGTCCTGGAAGTCTACGACTCTGCAAGAGGTCTCTTGTCTGTCGAGGAATTGCGTTCAGGTCGTATGCCACCAAGGCATCTGACCCGCTCCGCATCCTCTTTTGCGGATCCGATGAATTCAGTATCGCTCACTTGAAAGCTCTCCATGCTTATCATTTCAAGAACCCCGAGCGTATTTCTTCAATTGATGTGGTGTGTAGACCTGGAAAGAGAGTTGGAAGGGGATTGAGGCAGATCCGAGAAGGTATCTTCGCTTTGCGCTTCCTTGGAAGGCCATGGTTCCTGATCTATTTCCTATAGTCCCGATTAAGGCGGCCGCATCTGCTCTCTCCCTCCCGGTCCATGAGATTGACACCTTTACTGGATGGACGGTAATAGCAAATCAAAGCCCAATTGGTGTTCTCGCTGACTCTGCTAGCCTCCGGCTTCCCCGAACGGAGACATAAACTTGATCATTGCTGTCTCATTTGGACTTTTTGTTCCGCCGCGCATATTAAATGGCCTCAAGTATGGGGGCATGAACGTGCACCCCTCGATACTACCAGCGTATGTGGCTAGTGCTTACTCAAATTGAAGAATAAGATGGTTGATCTGATTGTTTAGTTTCCGCGGTGCTGCACCGATTCATCACACTCTTCTCGCCGGTCACACCACCACTGGCGTGACGGTTCAGACCTTGCACCCAAAAAAATTCGATCATGGAGTCATCTTAGCACAAACACCAGCTCCCGGGCTTGAGATCCCCGAGCCGGAGTCCTGTACCGTTCCCGAGTTGGAGAGCTTCCTTGCACAGAAAGGAGCACAAATGCTTGTGGAAACCATTGATAAGGGGCTATTCGTTCCCCCAGTATCAGTTGCAGGTACTGAACAAACAGGGGAGGCAAGCCACGCTCCCAAGATCACCCCAGAGGACCGGCACATCGACTGGACGAACTGGACTTTGACGGAGATCAAGCGACGTAACCGAGTGATTGGACCTCTCTGGAGCAAAGCCCTCTGCTCATCCAATGCCGCAGATGGACCTCTCAAATTCCAACAAAAACGAGTCATTTTCACTAATACCGAGGAAGTCGATCCACCAAAGGGGTGTGATTCATTCTCAGTCCTCCCTGGTCTGCCGTTCACCAACGCCTCTCACCCCGTCGAGCCCAAGAAAACACGGCAACTCTACGTGTTTACTGCCGATGGGAAGGTTTTGCGTATCAATCGGATGAAAGTGGAAGGCGAACAAGATGCAGAAGGGTTGAGAGCCGCTATCAAAGCTCGCATGTTTGCTGATCGAGCATTCCATTATGAAGGCCGGGATCTGACTCCCTTCCGCAATCCTCTTGTATAAATATGACCTATGTACAGAGTGATTTGTACTTTATCCTGTGCTTTAGCCCAAATGATACCCGCTCACTTCTAGCAGATCGCAAAGCCAGAATCTAAAGATTGTCAGTCGCGAATCAAACAACAATTGTCTAGGAGAGTGAGGGTTCCTTACCAATTTGAACGGTCTGTCCGGTTATAGAAGTATTCTTGGCGAGCGTGACGAACATGTCGGCGCAGTCCTCCACCTCAGGCTATAGCAGGATTTGTCAGTACGCGGAGGAACCTGAGGGGGTGGAGTGGGAGTTCTTACTGCACGCTTGAGGGCGGTAGCATTTGTCCAACCCTCAATCAACTCGGGAGCAAAGCGTTGACCCTGGGATTTCGTCAGCTTATACCAATACTGCCGTCAAGTACAAGTCACTTACCCAATCGGTGAGCAAGAGACCAGGAAGGATGGCATTGATGCGGACTTTCGAGCCTTGGCTCTTAGCAAGACACCTCATGAGATGGATTACTGGATATTGTGTCAGTGGCCCAGTCAACGAATGCATTTCACAGGGATGGTATCGTACATGCTGCTTTCGACACCGCATAAGGCAAACTGCTGCCGCTTGCTGTGACGCCCTGGGAGAGTGAGGATCAGCATCCACCGTCGTCCAACACATGAGCCGAGCCATGCTTACCGCAGTTGATGCTGTGATAAGGAAAACGCCACCCTCTGGATTCGCATTGAATGTGGGCAAAGCTGCCTTGAACAAATAGAAGCTGCTCTTGACATTGACAGACCAGCACTTGTCCCAGTCATCGTCGTCCATGGCATCGAGATCGGCGAAATTGGTTATTTTTGTCCACCCCTTTTCATAGATTAGCGATTATCACTCGTCTTATGACATTCCAACCTACAGCGTTGGAGATAATGATATCCAAGCCGCCGAACTTCTCAATTGTGGCTTTGACGGCATTGAAACAGTCTTCCTTGATACCTGCATCCTGTTCACAGAACCTTGTCAGTGGATGAAAAGGACCGGCGTTCAGTCAAGGGAGAACATACACCTTGAATAGCCACTGTTTTCACACCATATTTGCTTGCGAGATCGGCAGCAAGCTTCTCTGCGACATCCTTGCTGGAGACATAGTTGATGGCGACGTTGCTTCCCTCAGCGGCGAACTTCTCGGCGGAAATAGCACCCAGTCCTCTATTGCATTACGACGTTAGCTTGGTTGAGTATGGCAGTGTGCTCCAACTGAAGTCTGTCTTACCGGGAGCCACCAGTAATCAAAACATTGCGACCTGACAAAGAGCAAGGCATTTTGAGTAGTGTAATATGGTATACCACTGCGATTGGAACAGCTCTTATGCTTCAAAAAGAAGAAAAACAGAATGTTAAAGCAGTTGAGGGCCGAGGAACACCGATCTACCTTGCTTTACCCGATGCGGGGTAGTTGGAAGATGTGCGGAGTTCGTTGCGAGTGGATCAGGCAGATAGCGAGGCAGGTACAATCGTTTGATAGGGCCTAGAACGTTTGATTATACTATCTAGATGCGACTGATAGGACTAATTCATCTGTGTAGAACTGTCTCGGACATTGAGACAACCAGCTCGGGGCCATGGTATGGAGTGCACAGCTCGTTGTGGGGTCGGAATTTCGAGCTTGAGCTCCTCAATGGCGCAATGATTCATAGCAGCCTACGCATTGATTCCAGATGCTTGGCATAATGTGCAGCTTTGGTATAGAGAGAGAAATCATGGCAGACTACGAGAAACAGAAAGTCCAGCTTGGCAAATAACTCAATTCCAAGGTACCTACATGAGGCATCTACCCATTAGCTAGATTCAATTGGGTATCATATCCGCAGATATCGGAGCTCAAGATCACAGCTGTGGGCCTGAGAAAGCCCACGAGGATACACAGCGCTCAAATCACCAGCCACCCTGCATATTGGGTTCTCTTCATCCCCCACCAGGCCCGCCGTCCGGCCTGAGCAGGCCATTGAACTAGAAAGCGGTCGACCAATGGCAACAGTAATACGCCGGAGACACTGAGCGAGTTCACCCGAGCCCATGATTCAACGTAGACAGTGCGCAGCTTTGGCACCGTCGAGTTGACTTGCAGACCCAGACATAAGGCACCAAGTCTATTCAGACAAAGGAAGAAGCGGATGATTTTAGCAGCCGCCACGACGCAGACAGCTGTAGCGGGGCCGTTTGTGAGAATCAAGTCCGGATAAGGAGAAGTATACTCCTCGGGAAGCTTTTGATCAGGGTGAAGTCCACGAAGAACACACAGGCAGACCCAGAAGCACTGGAGTGTCGAGAATGGCGCGGTCAGATAAGATTGATGGACCCGCCGGGCACGAGGCACTGTGACAATGCTGTACCGGTCGTTCTCAGTATGGCTCTGCAGTTTCTGTACGTGCTGATCCTCGAACTCTTTCGCTTTGCCAGCGCTGAAGTCATCTCCGGAGCTAACAAGGTATGTCCGATACGTGTAGATGTGGGGGTCAAGCTCCATACGATCAAGCATGTAGAACATCTCAGCTGTATGACCACCACTCCCAAGGACCACGAGCAGGTGGGTAGGTGATCCTTTTGGGCGGCATTTAGGAACAATGGTGTTTTGGGAGATCGCGAGGGAGAGGAGGATTATCTGGGACAGGAGTTAGCCAGTATAGATTCGATGGTATAGACGAGGAGCACCCACGAAGAGAATGAGGACTGCAAGTACAATCGCTAGAATGCAACATGTTAAGACAAAGTCCCAGGACACCGTAAGACTAAAAGATAGATGCATCTTGGGCCGTTGATCAGGCTCCGAGTTCGGTGAGACAGCCCGAGGCTCTTAGTGTGACATTGTTGTAAGGAGAGAGAGAATGTCCTGGAAATCAAAAGGAAGAAAGGAAAGGATCTCGGCCACAATGGCAGTGAGGGACAGTCGAGAGTTGCAGATCAGATAAATTGGAGTCGCGGACTCGCGGTACACGTCCCCCGCACGTGCAAGCTCGACCGTTTTATTTTCACTCGTTGGCATCCGCAACTTCTCCCTTGTTTACACCCACGCTGTCTGCGTTTCCCTCCCATGTTACTATGCCATGGCTTCTCTATTCTCTAAGCGTTTGAAATGCTTTTATTGCGGGAAACGGTCCGCTCGTTCTCACCGCGGAGGACCTATTTGCAATTTCCGATGCGAACACTGTGAGGCTGACAACTTTTTCGATGAGGTCAGTTAATTTGTGACCTTTTGTGCATTAATACCTGCCCTTTGAAGCTTTGCTAATGTCGTCCCTTCTGATGGAGAAGAATGGAGAAATTACAGATCCACCAGCTGTGGTCACCAACGCTGAAATCTACGCCTCCGGCGCATCAAATCCACCCTTTGAATCTACGGACTTCAGCGGATCCCAATCATTTTGCGCAAAATGTGCTCGCAACCAACATTTATTTACAAGCTCTTTGGCTTCCTACTTTCCCCCGTCCGATGATCCCTCCGATATCGAATACGAACGAGGCTATGAACAGTT